>NC_139027.1:5495999-6095999 GCF_964662115.1 Mustela nivalis
CCCAAAACATCTATTTATTTATTCACTTACTCTTATAATATGCTCAAAAGGATTTCAAAGGTATAATCGCAATATTATTACCAACAGAAGCTCAAGATTTCTTTGCAGTTAATTCTGTCCTTAGGATATATTCTACTAAGAATAAAGAGTCAGAATACTAAGTTCAAAGGTGATTGAATTAATTATTTTCTCTGTGTGGTTATGTTATCAATTTCATATACAGTTAGGATCATTTCTTTCCGTTTTCATTTGATACTAAGATTTGCTTTTATCCGTCCTCTTTATTTTGGTATATGACTGAGAGTCCAACCACATGAAAACGTAGAGAGGCCTCTTCTCCTATCTGTCATCCACGACAGACAAGGATTCTCAGCAGGATCTGGTTTACCCTTCCTCGGAGTTTGTTTTCTATTTTTACTGTAAAAGAATACCTACCTATTTATATAGAAATGTTCTTATTCCTCCTCCTTTCCTGTATAAACACTATCAGGTTGTACGTTCTTTCACACTTCACTATTTTCACTTAACACATCCTGAAAATTCCTCCATATCAATCACAGAGTTTCTCCTCATTCTTTTCTACAGTTATAAGGTATTAGGGTACATGTGCTAAAATCCATTCAACGTTCCTATACATGTATGCTTAAGCCGCAGGGTTTAGTTATTTGTGGTGTACACTCAGAGTAAATTTCTGCAAGTGGGATCGCTGGACTGAAAGCAAATATACACGTACCTACTCAGCACTGTATCTCCAGCAACCAGCAGCAGACCCACAAACAATAAACACTTAATATATTTTTGTTGGATTGAACTGAAATATGAATTTCTTTGAGGACTTTAAAAACCTTTTATTTATTGTCACAACTCTCCTACTTCTGTCTCCTGGGGACCCAGACTTGCACCACTTTCCACCTTCTTCATAGAACATGTAGAGGGCCCAGCACCTGAGACTTCAAGCACACGGCCCTTGACATGTAAAAAGTTGATTAGTGTTTCTGTAATCCTGAGACACAGTGTACTTCTAAGCAATATACTCGACTAAAGGAAGGTAAAAAGCCTGACCTGAGTCCCTTCTTAACCCAAACCACAGACTGACATGGACTATATTTATTCAGTTAAAGGTGGGGGTGGTGGGGGGTGGAAGAACAACTGAAAAATGTAATCCCTAATAGGTTATCTTAGAGAAAGCTGATATTTTTATGAAGGCAAAGAAAAACTGTAGAAAAAAAAATAATATAGCAATGCCTGCTTCATAGGTGAGTTGTCACTGGAGTAAATAAGACCATTTATATTAAACATCTTATGTCTTACACAGAGTATTACTATCTTCTAATATTCTAGAAGGAAATGGAGAACACAGAAATGTGAAAACTTCAGACACTTCATTTTCATCATAAACTTTCAGTGTCTCAAGTATCCCAGACAGGGCTACCGCTGAAGAAAATGCCGACGCTTTCCAGGGCTGTGAGCGGCAGCGCCCTCTGCAGGTGGCCTCTGCAGCCAGCTACTCGGCTCTCCCGCGCAGCGGCTGTGAGACTGAATTCAGGAAGTGACTCACCTTGTCTGGGCTTCGATTTGCTCAGGTGTAAAATAAGAATCACAGCACCGCTTCACAGATTGTGAGAATAAAAGGTGTTAAAGCGTAGAGAACTGTGACAAGCATGTAAGTAGTTTCCGGTCTCTGAGAGGCCTGGGCGGAAAGAGCTCTGCTACTTAGGAGCTAAGCGCCTTTGGGAAGCGACCTCAGCTTTCTGAAGCACAATCCTGCTTGTTAGTAAGGAACTGCTCTAACCACCGAGCCTTCTAAAGCTGCGAGAGAACTAAGGCCCCTGACAGAGAACCTGGTGCCTGAGGAAGAGAGGCTGGAGATACACGCGCCAGAAGGAGAAAATGCGAATGAGAAGCGACCCCTCCTCCTTAAGGAGGACCCCTGTGAGAGGAGCAGCTCTCCTGCTGCCTGGATTTCAAATTTCCTGAACCCGATTGTACTACTCGAGCAACAATACCGATTCACGCAGACTCTAAGAATCCCCTTTATAGTTCCTAAATGAACGCTTAGTCTTTTCTCAGACATATTTTTATTTACACACAAATAACTGCTCAAGGATAAGCTGAAGTGCCAAAGAACCACCTGTCCATGCTACTTAGCACTTTGTGTAAAAAATACACCATGTGAAGAATAAATCCCATTATATTGGTATGAATTATAATTAAGAAGTTAAAACATTAAAAAAGTTCAATTTTAACTGCTGAAAAATGACTGTACTCATCTAGCAAACAATCGTAACTACACAACACGTTATGATGTAAAACTTATTCACGAAATAAAACAGTATTTTTCTACACAACCAAGAGAAAAACCAATTGTATATCTTATAAGAAAAAGATAATTTCTAAAATATCAAAGTGCAGAAGCCACTCAGCGCCACTTATCTACAGCACTTGGCCCTTATGTATCACTGCCATCTGCGGGAACACCCACTGGATAGAGCACGCGGTTTAAACAACTTTAGTATAAATTAAACAGCAAAACCAAGAAGAGTTCATATCTGTAGACTATTACTACACCATTCTCTGTAATCCTGAAGCTAGTTATTTACCTAGGATTAAAAAAAAAATACATATATGAAAAATGGGGAGAGACCCCTGCATGGTCCAGTTGGTTAAGCAACCAGCTCTTGATTTCAGCTCGTCCTGATCTCAGGGTCCCGAAGTGGAGCCCCGCATTAGGCCCTGCACTCAGCATGGAGTCTGTCTGAGTGTCCTCTCCCGCCCGCTCTGCCCTTCCCTCACTCTCCTGCCCCCCACCTTTCTCTAAAGTAAATAAAAGCTTAAAAAATATGGGGATTGAAAAATCAGGAAAAACCATATGCTGACAGTATTTTAAGAAAAAACTTTTGTAATCTCAGAAGTTTTAATATAGGAACTATACACTCAATGCTTTGTTAGAGTTAGCTTCATTGATATGTTCAAATAATTGTTTCAGTTACACCAAGTTTTATAAAATTGTCTAATTTCTTGGTACTATTTGTTTTCTAAGGGATAATTTATTTTGAGCAGTAACTGAACACTGAAGGTATTAAGTATTCTGACAAAAAGGATTTTAATTTCATTTCTGAATTGATAAATTGTCAACTCTTAAAACTTTACTTATCTGACATTTCACTGAACCTTAACTGCATGTTTTTTAAGAAAAAATTTAATTGGGGCGCCTGGGTGGCTCAGTGGGTTAAGCCGCTGCCTTCGGCTCAGGTCATGATCTCAGGGTCCTGGGATCGAGTCCCACATAGGGCTCTCTGCTCAGCAGGGGGCCTGCTTCCCTTCCTCTCTCTGTGGTCTCTTCCCTTCCTCTCTCCTACTGTGATCTCTCTCTGTCAAATAAATAAATAAAATCTTTAACAAAAAAAAAAAAGAAAAAATTTAATTTATCAATTTTAAAAGTACTTCAAATCACTGAGCTTAAAGTAACAATAAATTCCTTTACTGTTTAATGCAAAGAATGTTTTCCAGCTTATATTCAGTTCCAAAAATCCTCCAGATACAAAACTGAAAATATCTGCACTAATGATTTAAAAAATTTAACCTCCTTAATATTCAATGAAGACACTTAGAATAAAAATAAAATAGAAATAATAATGACATTTCAAGATTTGCATTTTGTATGTACAAATACACAAAACTAATAGAACTATTAATTTTTTTTACCATGTAAGTTACACTGAAAAGGAAAGACCATGTCCAACTGAAGATGTAAATTTTACATTAGATATTTACCTGTGCTAATATGACTCCAAAATTATAATGGAATTAATGAGAATGGTTGAATCCATCCAGAAGTATATATTTCATGCATATTATTTTGTATTCACTTTGCTTTATATGCATTAACTTATAACTGTAAGTTATAAATTATAACTTATAACTAACTCAATCTAAAATAAAGTGAAATATCAAGAGGCCAGACAAAGTACCTTTCATAGATGGTTTTTAATGTCATTTGATCTGGAATACCTTCAGTCTCTTCCAAATATAATATGAGCCATGAAGTTCGGTAAGGCCATTGCTCAGTAAGGTTGATCCAGCTAGCAAGCCTGTCCCAGTTGAAACTAATCTGATTGGCTCTCAGTAATCGTCCTTTAAAAAAATATAAAAACATTCTAAAATTAATAGATGTGTATTATTGTACTAAGTGAAACATTTAGCATGTTGACAATTAATTTAAATATTTAAAAGTTGCAACTTGATTTACACTGCAAATTCAAATTTACTATTTCCAGGGCTTCTATAATCCAAAAGCTGTACTGGAAAAATTCTAGGAATTAAACACAATTCTGTTTAATTCTAAAGTAATTTTTGGGTGTTATTTGCCACTAGTGTTATATTCTGCTTTGACCATGAACATGCAGGCAAAAATCTTTCAGAACTATGTGTCAGACAGTCTCAACACTGCCCACAATCAGACAGCAGAACATCGATGCACCCGTGACGGACCTCATCCTCTAAAGTGCCATCTCAGCTGTTAGGCAAATGGTAGAGTACATCAGAAGGTGATCAGTTCTATGGAACAAATGAAGAAAGCAAGGTGTATAGAAGGAGAAAGTATAATTTATATAAGATAACAAAGGAAGTTCCCAATGAAAAAGCTGACTTTTAAGCAAAAACTTCAAAGGAGATGAGAAGGCCAGAATACATCTCTCCAAAGAAAGATCATTACAGGCAAAAGCAGAAGCCCTTGGGCAGAAACGTGCCTGGCATTTTCAGGACACAGCAAAGAGGTCAGTAAGGGATCTAAGAGCGGGACAGGAGATGAGCTCAGAGATAGGGAAAGAGGTAGAGAGAAAGACATCAAAAAGGGCCCCATAAGAAACTGTAAGGACTTAATATTTTTATCTTTAGTACAACGGGAAAATAAGAGAGTTCTGAGGAGAGAATAACATGACTGGCTTCTGTTTCGAAAGGTCACTGTAGCTGCCGCATGGAGAACCACAGAGGAAAGAGGAGGAGCAGGCTACTGCTGTAATGAACACCGATGAGACACGATGACGCGGAGGATACGGGGAGTATGTTACAAACCATGAAAAGTGGTTAGATTCTGGATACAGTCTGAAAACAGAACTCAAGGATGTACTACAGATTGGAGGTGGTATATGTCAACAAGGTATCGAGGTTTTTTCCCCCCAGGGAACGGGAAAAAGAGTTGCATTAACTGAGATGGGAGGCGATGGATGGATGAAGTTTGGGGCAGGGGATCAGAAGTTCACTTTTGGACATGGTATGGTCTCAGACATGTATTAGACCCCACTAGGTATCAAGCAGGCAGCTGGAGAACAACAAGGCTGAAGATACACATTTGAGAATCTTTTGCATGTAAATGGTATGTAACCCTTTGGGACTAAATGAGATCACCAAAGGAGCTGGTTCAGATAAAAAAAAGAAGAAACAATGACTGCACCAGGGGTATCCTGACACTAAATGGTAAGGGTAGATGAGGTTTTTATGGCACTTATTATTACATGACTTTATATGTTCTGTCTTTACCAACAGGACAAGAACTTTATCTTGTTCACTGCCTATCTCCACAATACCCAGACTGATATCTGGCATATCAAGATACTCACCATATATTTATTAAATATGTACAAAGATACTGATAACATTTCCATTGTATGGAAATGATAGAACATTTCCATTGTAGAACATAATCAATAAAGTTTGAGACCTCACTTAAAGGGATTTAATTACCAAAAATATTGCACATATATTAGACACAACCTCACTTGAAGTTTAGTTTATAGCATGCACCCCAACTTTATTCTAAAAGCAAATGCCAGTGTAACTATCATAATAGTGTTAACACTAGTCAGTATTACTAAGTACCATTTAGTGTCATGCAAAGGAACATATACTTACATATTAAATTTATATTTATGTTTATATGTATTTAAATTTATATGTAAGCATTAACATGGTGAAGAGCAGAATTCTATGCATGGAATCTAGTCACAGGGCACTAATCTTCAATTTTATTAGCATTTTTATTTATTTATTAAAATAAAATAAAAATAAAAAATAAATTAAAATGTTAGCATTTTTATTTATTTATTAAAGTGGGTTTTTTGTTTTGTTTTGTTTTTTAAATTTGACAAAGAGAGAGAAATAACAAGTAGAAAGGCAGGCAGAGAGAGAGTGGGAAGCAGGCTCCCCACTGAGCAGAGAGCCCGACATGGGACTCGATCCCAGGACCCCAAGATCATGACCTGAGCTGAAGGCAGAGGCTTATTACCCCACTGAGCCACCCAGGTGCCCCAACATTTTTATTTAAAATGTCATTTGAAAACTGAAACAACTGGAGCATATAAAATCTGAATTTCAACTTTAAAATTTTATTTACTTTTTTATTTATTTTATTTGAGAGAGAGCGAGCAAGCGAGCGAACAAGCAGGGGCACGTAAATGAGAGTGCAAGGGTGGGGGGGGGGCAGACACAGACTCCCTGCCGAGCAGGGAGCCTGAGGATCCTAGGACAATCCTAGGACACTAGGATCATGACCTGAGCCAAAAAGAGACGCTTAACCAACTGAGCCACCCAGGCTTCCCCGAATTTCAACATTTTAAATTATAAGTTAATTAAGATCCAGGTTCATGAATTGGAAGACTCAATATTGATATTTTAACCCAAGTCATCTAAAATTCAATGAAATCTGTCAAAATTCCCATAACCTTTTTCGCAGAAATAGAAAAACCCATCCTAAAATTCATATGGAATCTGTGACACTGAATAGCCAAAATAATCCTGAAAAAGAAGAACAAAACTGGAGGACTCATACTTCCTTATCTCAAAACTGACTACAAAACCACAGCAATCAAAACAGTACAGAATGGGGACACCTGGGTGGCTCAGTTGGTTAAGCAGCTGCCTTCGGCTCAGGTCATGATCCCAGCGTCCTGGGATCGAGTCCCACATAGGGCTCCTTGCTCAGCAGGGAGCCTGCTTCTCCCTCTGCCTCTGCCTGCCATTCTGTCTGCCTGTGCTCGCTCTCTCCCCCACTCTCTCTCTGATAAATAAATAAAATCTTTAAAAAGAAAAAAAAAAAACCAGTACAGAATGGCATAAACACAGGCATACAGGTCAATAGAATAGAACAGAACAGGAGAGCCCAGAAATTAATCCCCATGTATATGGTCAAATGATTTTGACAAGGGTGCCAAGACCATTAGATGGGGAAAGGACAGTCTCTTCAATAAATGGTGCTGGGGAAACTGGAGATCCACATGCTTAAGAATGAAGTTGAACCCCTACTTAAGACCATATATAAAAATTAACTCAAAATAGATCAGGTTACCTAAATGTAACTTAAAACAATAAAATGCTTAGAATAAAACATAGGACAAAAATTTCTCAACACCGGATTTGGCAGTGCTTTCTCGAATAGAACACCAAAGGCATATAAACAACAACAACAACAGACAAACGGAACTTCATGAAAATTTTAAAATTCTGTACACCAAAAGGCACTATCCACAAAGTAAAAATGCAACCCATAGAATGGGAGAAAACATCTGCAAATCATGTATATAGTAAAGAATTAATATCCACAATAGAGGGAACTTCTAAAACTCAACAATAAAAAACCCAAACAACTCTATCCAAAAATGGACAAAGGACTTAGATAAACATTTCTCCAAAGAAGATACAGGAATGGCCAATAAGCATATGAAAAGATGCTCAACAGCACCAATCACTAGGAAAACGCGAATCCCATCGACAATGAGATACTACCTCTCACCTAATAGGATGGCTACTATCAAAAAAATAGAAAGAAACAAGTGTTGGCGAGGATGTAGAGAAATTGGAACCTTTGTGCATGGTTGGTAGGAATGTAAAATAGTGTAGCCATGGAAAACAGAATTAAGGTTCCTCAAAAAATTCAAAAATAGAAATACCATGTGACCCAGCAACTCCATTTCTGAGTATATATCCAAAAGAACTGAAACCATGGTCATGGAAAATATTATGATGCACTCATATTCATAGCAGCATTATTCACAAGAGCTAAAATATGGAAGCAACCCACATGTCCATCAACAAATGAATGGTTAAGCCAAAATGTGATATATACATACAACGGAATACTACTCATTCTTTAAAAGGAAAGAAATTCTGCATGCTACAACATGAACCCTGAACACATTATGTTAAGTGAAATAAGCCAGTCACAAAAAGATAAATACTACATGATTCCACTTATATGAGGTACTTAGCATAGTAATATTCTGTAGAGACAGAAAATAGAAAAGTGGTCGCAGGCACTGAGGGAGGGAAGGAAGGGGAGTTATGATATAATGGGTACAGAGTTTCAGTTTTACAAGACGGAGAGAACTATGGGGATAGGTAGTAGTGATGGCCACACAACAGTGTGAATCCGTTTAATCCCACCAAATTGTGCCCTTGAATATGGTTAAGACCGTAAATTTTGTTGTGTATTTTATTTAAGCCAATAAAAAAGAAAAAAATCTGTCATTTGAAAACTGAAACAGGGCGCCTGGGTGGCTCAGTGGGTTAAGCCACTGCCTTCGGCTCAGGTCATGATCTCGGGGTCCTGGGATCGAGTCCCGCATCGGGCTCTCTGCTTGGCAGGGAGCCTGCTTCCCTCTCTCTCTCTCTCTCTGCCTGCCTCTCCATCTACTTGTGATTTCTCTCTGTCAAATAAATAAATAAAATTAAAAAAAAAAAAAAACTGAAACAATAGCGGTGTATAAAATCTGAATGTCAACATTTTAAATTATAAGTTAATTATACTCAGTCATACAAGTTAGCATAAAATTATCTTTATACAAAGAGAAAAACCTGAGATGAAATAAAAGATTTTTTAAGTCATCGAATTTTAAAAATAACAGTGTACAACCAATAGTTGATTTTCATCGTCAAAACTAATGTAGGTTTTATTAGATATACTTAATGCAAATAAAAGTGGTACACAGCAGTATAAACGTTACGAACACAGTACATCCTTCTGTTTCTGAAACTGAATTGCTTTCCTAATGTGATCAAGTTTATTATCTACTATAAGAAGTTACCTGTCACAGAAACAATATTAAGTAACCTTCTCATGGTCTGAGGACTTATGTCACTGAACCAGTCCTCGGTAACCAGCAGTTTTGTAAGATCAAAGGACATCTGCCGAGTAATGGTCCGCTGCATCTGCCTTCTTCGGTAAGTATCCTGGAAGAGTTTAAGAACAATAAGCATGAACCAATACTTCAAGTCTGAGAACTTAGGGCTTTTTGAGAAGTTATGGTATGTTTATGATGACAATAAAAACAATCCAAAATGTTAGTCAAAGAGGAAGATTATATAACAATAATAGGCATTATTATTGTTATTCCCTGAGGCAAATCTTTACAGAGCAGTTATAAAGTTGTATTAGCAACAACTGCATCCAATGGTGTGGTTTAACTTCAGATGTATTTTGATTTATTGCTGTACAGTTAGAGAAAGCTAAATGCCTTAAAGATTATAAATAAGCAAAATTTGGTAGAGAATGCAAGTCAAACTCTTATAGGAGTTCCAATATCAGAGGGACCCTGAAATAACAGAGTACATAAACTCTTTATTTCAAGGATTCAGCATTTTGATGTTTAGGTGATTTTTAAATGTGTGACAACTACGCTTACATATGGATAAGAATTAGAGGCACTCCAGTGGGCAGAGTGGGGCAGACAATCCCTTCTAGTCGGAGGAAGAACAGGCACAACAAAGGCGAGTTCTCCTCTGAAGTCATAGTGGATGCAAGCACAGGGAGCCCAAGAGGCCAGACTACTAAGAGACAAATTTGAAATGGGAAATGATACCCTCCTAATTTAGTATGATCAACTGTCTTTCATATTAATTTTGCATTCATACTTGTACAGGTTAGAGACATAAAATCAGAACATCAAAATGTCATTGAAAACACATATAAAATGTCTCAAATGTAATGGCAGCAACCTGGAAAAAGAAGAGAGTGCCAGTGCTGGCCCAGCGTCAAGTGGCATTCTCACCGTCCTGTACCCCGAGTGGACATCTTCCTGTCTTGTAACACGCCCTCGATCTCTGTACAAAACAGGGTTCTAAGAGTGGGGTAGGGCAGGGAAAACCTGAGTGTTCGAGGAGAAACCCAGATGGCCGGACAGGACACAAAATCACTATGTGGGTGTAAAAGAAAGGGACGGGGCTTGCAGCCATCAGGGAGGGAGGAAGGCCGGCAGGAAGCGCACGGAGCTCTTCTCACACCATGAGCCTCTTTCCCCGCTATGGTCTGGTGGCAACGGGCACCTGGAATGGGTACAACTTGACCTGGAATGGATATGGGCCTTCTCCACCCTGGATGACATCCTCTGGAGAGTTTTAAAATCTCACTCGCAGAGAGCCTAATTCGGCTGCTCTGAGGCAGGTGCCTGGGAACAGGCCAGGGGAGGAGGGGGACTACCGTACAATCCACAGTTGCTATGGGCTCCAGGCTCACGTAGTTCCTAAAAAGCCATCTGAAGCCGAAAGGAAATTCAGTAATAAAATATATTGGATGAGCTTAATGCAGCATCTACAGCAGCTTATAGCTTATATTTGAGTTGCATCACCTTCGCTCTACTCAAACAGCAGCACAAGAACAAGGGGCAGCTTACCCGTCTGTTCAGGGCTGTTCTGCTACCGAGCTTAGTCATTTCTCCAAGGCTGTTCTGTGAAACTCTTCTGTCAGCATCTTCCTGGGTCCCTTAAAGAATTTGTTGAGAGAGCATCACTCTATTAAAATTCTGTTGTACATGACATATAAAGAGAAGTGAAATACCAACAGTATTTTTCAAGGTAAAAGGGGAGTCACCATAAAACATTACGTAACTCCTTCAAACTGAAGTGCCCAAGGAACTGACTCTTTACCTGCAGTATCTGGGCATGGAATGTCCCCATTTGTTGTTGAAGTCACAAGAAATTTTCTTGCATTGCTGAGTCCACGACTATTAAGAAAAACAGGTAAGTGAACTATATTGCGCATATAGTCGTGTCCGTTTATATTTGAGTCACGAAGCACGCTGTTGAGGTTCTGGTTAATTGCCTTGATGATAATATGCGGATCACTTGCAAAAATGGCAATGAAGGGGCCTTTTGAAAACAGAACTCGGACCTGTGGTAGAAAAAATGTGTACTTATGATATAAAGTTCAAATTATCCAAAGCAACAAAAACCCGTATTATCCTTTGATGACTGTATTTCTTAAATACTACTTTTTTCAAAATATTATTTCATATGAAAATAAATTTCATTAAGGTCTCAATCTGGTTTTTCACCATTTGACAATTTTTCATCACCTAACTGTAATAAAACCTAACTGATAAAACCTCCACAGAAAACAATTAACCCTGTCCTATTCTGAGATATTTGTGGTCTACATTAAAGGAAAGAACGACACACACAGACATATTTGTGAGCAGACATGAGGCCCTGGGCACACTGGTGTCTCTCCACAGCTACATACTACTGCTTTACCATGCCTCACAGAGAGCCACTGATGTACCCCGCCTTCAACAAAAACTAGATTCTGAGGGTTCCCTACTATTGCCTCTGATTCTAATCATAATCATCTGCAAAAGAAAGCTGGAGTCACACTATGGACTTTAGAGCTACTCCGTTCATTTGCTCACACAGCCATTGGGCTAAAATTGTTTAAATCTGTTTGTGATGAGACATTTACTCCTGTTATGCTTTTGCACTTAAAAAAAAAAAAATGGTTGGTTTTACAAAAGAAAAAGTACTATTCAAATTCCACTTGAGAAATTCACAAGTCATTCCTCTTGGCTGCCACATGTGACAAATGTAAGTTTCAAGATGGCTAAGACATACAGTGTCCAGCATCTGGAGTACTTTGTCCTGCTCGCAGGCGTCCAGTCCATCAATGATCACCACCAGCCTTGTCTGATTCTGAGTGAAACTGTCAATGGTTTTTGCCATCCTGGCCATTAGCTCCACTTCACACTTAAGAACCTGCACAACAGAAAGGACAGAAGCACTGAAGATGTAAGAAATTGAAGCACATTTCTTAAAAAGCCTGACAGAATCTCATCTAACAGGAAGAAAAAAAATCCCAAGTCCTCACAGCCAGTTCTGGCCCCATGTAAAACTGCAGTGAGTGCTTCACAATTTATAAAGTGACTTTACATAAATTATAGCCCTTTACCCATACAATGAGGTAGCCACAGTCATAACCACTTCAAAAGACACACTAGGCTGAGTGACTTATTTGCCAAGATCACATGCTCTGAAAGTCATTGAATGCAAATTCAAATGCTCTGAACACCACATTACAGTTGGCTCCAGATGGCCTGTGACCTTGATCAAAGGAAAGGGGCTATAGATATTGTATGAAGTCCCTTTTGAATCTAAAAGTACGGTCCTATTTTATATGTTTTAGTGGTTTAATCTGCTTTCTCTACTGAGGAGCCTATCTTATCAGGCAGGAAACCCACTGTTATTAGGTAGGTGGTGGTGACCTGTGGAGCAATCTCCTAATTCCTAGGAATACCTTATAAAAGTCTATTTTATAAAAACCTGTATTGTTTTAATGTTTCCCACTTCAAACATATATTTCCACAGGGCAAATGTGGAATAAAACTAAAAACAAATGCAACACTGTAACATTGACAGAGTCCACGCCCTAAAGCCCCACCATCAAGGTCATGGTGGCAAGCTCACATTCAGTTACTTCCGAATGATCCGTGAGCGCTTACCTTCATGAATCCTTCACTTTTTAGCTTGTGCAGTTTGGAGGCGGCATTATGGAGGCGTTTCCTCTGAGAATTCAGGAGAGAGTCCAGCACCTGCCACCACGTACGGCAGTTCAGCACGAAGGCCAATCCCACTATTGAAGCGATTGATATGAGAACAGCATTCACTGTCAGATGTTTCGGGTCGACCCTGAAGATAGCCAGGAGAGTAATTCCAGCAATAATGCAGCCGAAGATAAAAAGGAAGATGACAAAGGATGGCAGGCAACAGGTCTTTTTCCATTTCTTTTTGCCTGTAAGACAGAAAATGGTTTTACCAATTACTTACATACGAAGCATCTAGAAGACCATAAATGTGACAGTCATAGCATATGAATTTCTAACACTCAATTCATGTTTTCACAGGAATATTCATCCCATCCTCATCCCCTACACACACACACAGAGGAGGAGGAGTAAGGAAAGCCTACCCTGCGAATCTTCAGTCTTGAATACTCGAAAGAGCCTGGTCGCCAAAAAGCCAAACTCTCTCTCACAGGCATCCGAGAGAGTAGCGATCATTTCAGCCATCGATGTTTCTCCACCTACACTGGACAGCCTGTTGTAATCTGTGAACAAAAACCTTGGGGGGAATGGGGGAATAAAATGTAACTTGGGTATCTAAAGAAATAAATAATTTCTATATACGTCATCTCTGTATCATGTGACTCTACATTTTCTTAAAGTCTCTTTTAAAATTTTGTCATTGAAGTTCTTAAGAGGGAAAAGAACTTGTAATTAGGTTCCTCCCACTTCTAGCATCAGACATACCTGTCTTAGGAAAAGGCAATAACCCAAGTGAAATGCAGCAGAGTTGTATGAAGTTAACTGACGAAAAGCAGAGGAGTAACACATGGCGGCAGAGCTCAGGCAAGGCATCGGCCACCTGCAGTGGCCGATGGCACAGTGACTGAAAGAGCCACTCAGGGAAGTGTGTGAGGCACCAACCGAGAGATCAAAACGCTGACAGGATACTACAGTCATTAAGAATTTAAGGCCATTTGAAAACTCAAGTTTTAGAATGTTTTATTTATAGCTTAAACATTTAGTAAGGACTTAGAAATGAGGTGTGAAAGATTCTTTTCAGGTTATTCTTTGAGATAACTGAATCATTTGTATCCTGTTTCTCTGAATGGATAGGACTTCTGCATTTGCTCCTTTCTCCCCTTCCATCCCTAAACTAAATGATCACCTCAATGGTATGTAAAAGCACTGTTTTCAAAATACCGGCCAGGATCACACTGTACTCTGTTGTGTGACCTTGACTTAGGCTATTTTATTTTTTTTAGATTTTATTTATTTATTTGACAGAGATCACAAGTAGGCAGAGAAGCACATAGAGAGAGAACTCCCTGCTGAGCAGAAAGCCTGATGCGGGGCTCAATCCCAGGATCCTGGGATCATGACCTGAGCCAAAGGCAGAGGCTTTAATCCACTGAGCCACCCAGGCACAATTTATGCTATTTTAATTGTTCTTTTTTTGAAATACCGTGTCATTAATTTAAAATAAATTTTCTGGGGACACCTGGGTGGCTCAGTGGGTTAAAGCCTCTGCCCTCAGCTCGGGTCATGATCCAAGGTTCCTGGGATAGAGCTCCACATCGGGCTCTCTGCTCAGTGGGGAGCCTGCTTCCCCCTCTCTCTGCCTGCCTCTCTGCCTACTGTGATCTCTGTCTGTCAAATAAATGAATAAAATCTTAAAAAGAAAAAAAAATAAAATAGAATAAAATTTCTGTGAAAATATTTCCCTCAATTATTTTATTCTACTCTGCATGTTTTCTTAACTTTTTCATTTTACCTTTTCATCTGTAAATCCTTCTAATACTTAATCATATATGCTAATTATGTAAGTTTTTATCTTTATCTCTTATATTCACAGTTTTGATGTTTCATCTAGTTTGGCTTATTTATTTTCAACTTAAGTTACACATTTTATCTTTTAATAATTTTAAAATTCTTAATCATTAGTATGCATTTAACTATTTTGCTAATTTCTACTAAATTCCTCTTGCTTTAAATTCCTTTTTTCACTTGATGTTCCTCTGGAGCCCTCTACTTTTCCTTTATTCTTGACATATATGTTTTTCACCTTTTCTGAACTATTTTCTCATACATTTCCTCTTTGACATTAATGATAATTTTAGATAGGCAAGTCAATTTATTTCCACAGGCAAGGAAAGAGCATCTCAGAGAGCACACTCAGTAGCCAACATTACAGGCTAATGCAAGGGGATGCCAGGCCCCCATCCTACATCCTGCGCTCTCTTCAAAGTGTTCCCAAAGGATGGGAAAGGCGTCGTGTCGTGGCAGGGTGGGATATGCTCGGATCAAATTTGGTAAATCAAAGTTAACCAGAATTTTTTAGGGAGAGGTGTCTCTGTTCCTTTTACGTACAAGAAGAAGATATAATATAAAGTGCTTTCTCAAACCTATTTAACCAGGACGTGTTGTTTTATTTCTCATATATGAAGTTTAAGAAAAATGCCTTGGGATGCCTGGGTGGCTCAGTCGGTTAAGCGTCTGCCTTTGGCTTGGGTCATGATCCCAGGGTCTTGGGATCGAGACCTTGCTTGGCTGGGAGTGTGCTTCTCCCTCTCCCTCTGCTTCCTGCCGCTCCCCCTGCTTATGCGCGCGTGCTAGCTCTCTCTCAATCTCTCTGACAAATAAATAAAAACTCAAAAAAAAAAAAAAAAGAGGAAACCAATGTTTTTTGGAATGTACACTGAGAAAGCATTATAAACTTTATTTTTGCTTCATCTTACAAAAAGCTACTTCTGTCAAAGGGACCAACTTACCTCACAGGTAAAGCTTTAGTGGTCTGCTCTGGCAATTCAGGTGGGTTTACAAACATCAATTTGAGGAGGAGTTCCAAATATCCAATATGTCTTGCCAATCTAGTGCTGAGGACCCAGGCCCAATTCCAACTCTCTCCTTCCCTTCGTCCACCAAAGTAAATGACAACTGAAATACACAGTTTTAAAAAATTATTCAAAACAATCATGACCCAAGCAGCCTCTTTTCTCACACTGGCAAATATTAAGTACTGAGAGGCAGGCTTACATGACTTTCCCTGGTTCCATGCTATTTCCTAGCTCTTCCTCAAAGAATTCCTCAGCTAATTCACCAACACAGAGAACGTGTGTAGAAAGTAAACTAACGGGCGCCTGGGTGGTTCAGTGGGTTAAGGCCTCTGCCTTCAGCTCAGGTCATGATCTTGGGATCCTGGGATGGAGCCCCACATCGGGCTCTCTCGGCTCAGCAGGGAGCCTGCTTCCCCCGCGCACCCCCGCCTGCCTCTCTGCCTACTTGTGATCTCTGTCAAATACATAAGTAAAATCTTTAAAAAAACAAAAAGTAAACTAACTAAAATGTGATGTAAGAAACACAATGAGAAAGATAATGCCTTAAACAGAAACATATGACTTAGTTCAGACTCAAATATAAATGATTTTGGGTTTGTCACTTTTTGCACCTGTTGAAATCACCAGTTCCTCCAATAGTGAATCTATTTCCTCTGCTATGACTGAAGATATCCCCTAAGAATGGGACTATAATTGATGTTTTTTACTTTGCTTTTAAGTAAAATGAAGATCATAGGGATGATCAAAATGCCCAACAGCATCCCACTGACGGCTATGAATACTTTCAAAAAAGACCTAAATATAGTAAATCATTAACATATAAAAAAGTGAGTATAGTAAATTAGAGTTCTATTTCAATATTAATGAGCAGTACACCAGTGTTTAAAGCTATTCTAGCCAGATTGTGAACAATGTTACTTGAAGCCAACTTACAAAATAGCAAAAAGATTATGAAACTCTTGTAATTAAATATGAAAATCACTTACGGGAGAGATATAGATAATATTTTATATTTCATAAATATAGGTATATAAATATAAAATATTAAGATAATATTTTAAATAAAACAAGAAGTACTTAACATCATCTTTATTTTTTGAAAAAAATAAAAAGCAAAAACTTACTAAAAAATATGTATAAGAGAGCCAAGAAGCTCAATGATACTGCTATTCCAAGATTCAGGTCGACAGTGAAAGCAAACAGTAAACCAAGCCCCCCACAAAGCAGCAAGGTCAGAAACACTATGAGCCAGGAGAACTGAAAAAGAGGCTCAATCTGTTGTCCTGCAAAAGTCTTCATTTCATCTGAAAGAGAAACGGGAAAAACCTTAATCCATTTTTTTTTTAAAGAAATACAACAACTTTTTTTCCCCCTCCAAGTTTTTATTTAAATTCCAGTAATGTAATATTAGTTTCAGTAGTTTTGGCTTTCTTCTCCCAAGTCTTTGAGAATACAACTTCTTTTTTTTTTTTTATTTATTTTTTATTTATTTTCGGCATAACAGTATTCATTATTTTTTCACCACACCCAGTGCTCCATGCAATCTGTGCCCTCTATAATACCCACCACCTGGTACCCTAAGCTCCCACCCACCCACCAATTCAAACCCTTCAGGTTGTTTTTTAGAGTCCATGGTCTCTCATGGTTCACCTCCCCTTCCAATTTCCCCCAACTCCCTTGTCCTCTCTAACTCCCCACGTCCTCCATGCTATTTGTTATACTCCACAAATAAGTGAAACCATATGATAATTGACTCTCTCTGCTTGACTGATTTCACTCAGCATAATCTCTTCCAGTCCCGTCCATGTTACTACAAAAGTTGGGTATTCATCCTTTCTGATGGAGGCATAATACTCCATAGTGTATATGGACCACATCTTTCTTATCCATTCGTCCGTTAAAGGGCATCTTGGTTCTTTCCACAGTTTGGCGACCGTGGCCATTGCTGCTATAAACATTGGGGTACAGATAGCCCTTCTTTTCACTACATCTGTATCTTTGGGGTAAATACCGAGGAGTGCAATTGCAGGGTCATAGGAAAGTTCTATTTTTAATTTCTTAAGGAATCTCCACACTGTTCTCCAAAGAGGCTGCTTCTAACTCAATCTGAAACTTTCAACATGAACATTTACTGGGCACTTACTAAGGCCGTGGATGGAATGTTGCTACTTCATCATTTTAGCCAATGTTCTCTTTAGACAAACATCCCAACTTCATTCCCTAGGGGTTCACCCACCCATTTTACTCACTCTCTTGCTTCATACTGAGGACACACAAATCTTTTTCCATATATTCCCATCTGTCAAGATTCTGTTATTTTTTGTGGTTTGTATTGTTTCCACATACAAAACTGGAACACATGACTTTGCTATGTGTCCTCCACATGACCACCCTGCCTCTGTGGCACGCCTCCTCACCCCTTCTCCTGGCAATCACATTTGAGAGTCACTGCTCTTAAACGTGTGGGCTGAGCCCAGATGAGCCCTGAACAAGTCATTCTTTCAACAAAACTTGGTAAAAATTTTACAGGTAATATTGAAACCTGTCCCTTTAGAATGAGTAAGATTTTGCCAATCAAAGGGACAATGCGAGGTGCTGTCTAGGTAACACAGGGAGCAACTCAGGAAAAGGACCTAGTCTGCTCTTGCAGGAGCCAAGAGCCCTTTGGGACTGCAGCACGGGACACACCCGGGAGGCGATGCTGCTGGGTATGCCACGCAAAGTGACAGGTTTCGGAAGGGCTCTGCACAGGATGATTATAAACAGCAAAAGCGGGGAGCCTGGTGGCTCAGTCAGTGAAGCATGCAACTCTTGATTTTGGGGTCCTGAGTTCAAGCCCCATGTTAGGTGTGGAGTCTACTTAAAATTAAAAATAACAGCAAACAGCACATGCAGAAAATCTGCTACCAAGGGGCATCAAGAGTGTTCTAACACAACTGGATCTTTGTTGTAGGAGAACTCAAAATAACTGTGAGGAGGATCAACCGGAAGGAGTAGCACCATCCCATTTAGACAACTGTGCAACATACACTCATACACGAAGATCTATCGTGCTTCACTTCAGAAAAAAACACCAGAGGAAGCCTTGTTATATATAGACTTTGCACAAACATGCCCTTCACCTTCTAGTTTCTTGAGTAAGAAGGATTTCCCACTTCCCCACTGTGCGTACAGCCCCACACAAATGGGCGGCTGCATGGTCGGCTCGCTGAGGATATCTGCTAGCGCGCTGCTATACAAATCATAACCGAGCATGTCCCCGTCTGTTTCCGTAGGAGACAAGTGTCCTGTAATTATAAACATGCCATATCCTCACATTAAAAACAGACATTACCACTAAAAAAGAACCTCAATTCTCAGTTATCAATTGGTCATTTAATTAGAAAAAAAAACCTTACATTCAACAGTTACGTGTGTGAAAAAATAGGTTAAAAGATTCTTGATTCTTAAACACCATATTTCACTGAACTTAAGACACCTACTTATTGCAAGATGCATCGTTATTATGCATAACCAAGAGAGAAAAAACATGTTGCCAAGCTGTGACCCGATGCTCTCCTATCCATCAGCTATAAGACACATTCCAATTTCAGAAAGTTTAAAATGTGAAACAAGGTACATTTTAAAATCAATATGATTAAAACATAAAACAGTACATAGGAATAATATTAATACACGTAATACTTTCTTACTATGTAAAATACTATGTAATATACTTACTATGTATACTACTATATGTGTATTACTGTAATATACTTACTATGTAAAATACTTTCTTACTATGTAAAACGTTCTTACTATGTAAAACTTTCTTCATTACATAAAGTAAGCTATTAAATGTTACTGAAAAATAAAATATAGTAACTGGAGAAAAAGAGACTCCAGGTAGAAAGGTTCAATGGCTTTGAGACAGGAATTCTCACCAAATTAATTTATCACTTTGACAGGAGCCTTGGAGGAGAGGATTTGGACAAGGAACCTTGGTGGAGATGGAGAGGGCAGGCCTGTGGAAGGCATAACGAGCAAACACGGAGAACTCTAAGCCCTCAGGCCACAGAAAAAACAGACCATGTTTAGATAAAAGCACGATGTATACCTGGGAGAATAAGAGGGAAAGGATTTTTAAGAAGCCGGCTAGATTTTTAGAGGTCTTAAAAGCTGATGGAGGGGCACCTGGGAGGCTCAGTCGGTTAGGCAGCTGCCTTCGGCTCAGCTCATGATCCCAGGGGCCTGGGATCGAGCCCCACATCGGGCTCCCTGCTCAGTGGACAGCTTGCTTCTCCCTCTCCCTCTGCCTGCTGCTCTGCCTACTTGTGCTCTCTCTCTATCTCTGTCAAATTAAAAAAAAAAAAAAAAAGCTGATGGATAACTCTGGACGTACTTCATTTAGATGCTATAGGACAATGCAGAAGGGGTCGAGACAGGAAGGAATATTTTTCCACAGCAAAACAATAACTTTCTCAACATCCATAATCCCCAGTTAAGTGATAAATGCAAAAATTGGCTTCTTAATTTTTTATATAACATTCATTTTTTAAAAGCTCAGTCAGGAACAAAACCCAATACTTACTGGCTCCAAATATTTGAGTTAAAATACTTTTTTGATGGCTACAGTCAATGTTGTAGGGAGTCTCGCCTGCTTTATTGGGCCTATATAGCAACCTCCCGTCTTTGGGATTTCTTAAAAGAAGTTCTGCCAGTTTCCGACTCCTGCCACGAATAGCAATATGCAAAGGAGTGTCTCCTTTCTGTAAAACGGACAGAAAATTGGAACTTTCATGTACTCTACGTATGGTATATACAGAATAATAATTTTCAAGTTTCTGTAAAATAATGAAAAAATCTGAACTTTTCATATTTTTCATATAGAGTGAATAAATAATCTGAATTTTTATTTCTACTTCTCTGTCATCTTTTTCTCAAGTTTCTCACCTAGCCCTTCCTGGGTATTATTTCTCCCACAGCCCTCGAGAAGGAAAGTCATTCTTCTCCCCTCCACTCAACTCACTGAAAAGAGAAGGAACAGGCTTTCTCCTTGCAGCACCTCCCAGGCCACGGATCTACCTCTGCTCGTCACCCAGGTATTTATTGTCCATAATGTCCCTCCACTTTCCTCAACTAATTTAAATTCTACTGTACAACTTCTTCTTCTGCAGTTGTCTAGAAGGCGTCACAATCCAAACTGCTGTCCCATCTAGCATGAATGATCTCCTCCGCTCCCACACCCTCTGCTAATCAGCCACCATCATACGAAGCCCTTAAATTTCGTCCTACACTTTTCTCCTTGGAGTCCTTCATATCGTTCCATCCATCTCTCGCCAATACACCCTCTTCTGCCCTCCTCAACTTCCACTTCTCCCTTCATCGACCTACCTTCTTCCCTAATTCGAATCCCCAATCACAATAGTATTCACATCCAACACTAATGAAAACACGTAAAAACAAACAAACAAACAAAAGGGTCTGCAATGTGTCCTTCACTTTTTACTTCAAAAATATCTCTCTTGAAGACAATGACCTAAAAAGTTAACAAATTAAGTTCTCAGATGAGAACTACCCTGGATCTCTCTCAAACACTAAATGAAAATGACCCCGCAGCATTCTTCCTGTAGCTTTCACGGCACAACCTTATCTTGATTTTGACCCTCCTCTTCTGCTTTGGATCTACTTCTTCCTTTTCTAGATTCTCTTTCCTCATCCTGAACACATGGCACAATAACTACGTACTGAGCTCATTCTATGTAATGCACTGTGCGGGGTACATAAAGATGGAAGACAAAACAGTCCCTGACCTTACACAGCTTACACTTTAAGAGGAAGAAATTAGAGAAACATGCAAATTTAAAAAGTAGAAAGTGATATGTGCCATGAGAGAAGTAAAGTTCTGATCTCAGTTTTCTTCCCACTGATGACCGCAGTTGCACCGTGCAATCCTCATCTCTTGGTAACTCAAGTGCCAAATTCTCATCACTGGGCTTGATTTCTTGCCCAAATTCTAGTCCCACACTTCCTGATGCCTCCTGAATGTCTCATCAGCCTTCAAACAAAACACATCTTAACCAGATTTCAACATTTCCCCACATGAACCCCATCTCTTATCCCCAAACCTATGAAAAGGTAGAAACATCACCTGTGACATTTCTGCCAGACACAAGGTTTCTGAAATTGCAGGGGAGACAATACACTCAGTCAGTGTGCAGAACTGAGATCAGGAAGAGGCCAGGTGAAAATAGCATTAATGCTCATTCTGAAATGTATCTGGATAAAATCCTCCATGAAGAGCCAGAATCAAGACCTTTGCAGGTTTGTATTCCAAATTCTATCATGACAGCCATCTCACCCATCCACATGAAGTATGTGCTGAATGAATGAACAAATGCTCCAAATATCATGTGTGCTTGTCAGCAAGTATGTGCTGACGAGGCAAAGCAATACACAAAAGGATATGGAGACAGAGAACTCCAGGAAATTTATTACTGAGTATGAAACGAATATTTGTTAATGGCATGTTACCAAGTTAACGAGGCCATACGGAATCTTCAAGGGCACTTAGTCCAGTAGTTTCTTATTTGCAAATTAGGAGACCAGAGCCAGAAATGAGTCAATGGCAGAATAAAAAAAAAAAAGGCAATGCACGAAGTTTTCTACAAAGTCAAATATATTCAACTGCAAAATCTCCCGACTTTGTATCATTCCTCATTTCCTTCCTTTTATATGAAATTATAGAAAAAATGGTAATAATAGGTGGGAGATTTTTTTTTTCTTAAATAACATTGTTTCTTGATAAATGCAAATGCATATTGATTCTGTGGTTTGTTTAATTGCCTCATAAATAACAGAAGGACAAAACTTCAATCCATTTTGAATTAGGAGAGTCCAAATCTTACATGTTCAGATGGAAAAAGTTTTATTTCTTACTTCATATGCAAATCAATTCACTCCTTTTATGGGAGGAAATCAATTGGAAGTAGAGAAAGAATTCTGTTTAAAATGAAAAAATCAAGCCAGGAATCAATTCTATACGATGTATTAAGCAATTGAGAGTTAAATTTACCATGGAAAATATGAACATTTCTCTAAGAGGATTATGGCAAGGACATGGCAGAACATTTTATCTCCTGTTAGTGGATATTAACGCTAGTCTGCTCTGAGTCTATCTTTCCCAGCCCCTCAGAGTCTTCCCTCCTATTTGTTTGCAAGAAGCTGGACATCTGACGGCATCCTCCTTGGATGGTGGTCAACGGCGGCATGCCCTACTGGTACGAGCAACAGAAGGAAAATCGGGTGCAGCCCCTTTAATAGCATCCTAAGCCTGCGCACTCCTCAGCACACCGTCGGAAGGGCCAAGAAGATATCACAGGACCAAAATCCCACAGCAAGTCATCTCTCCCTCCACAAAATAAAATAAAATAAAACCAGACTCCCTTAAGTCCAGTGAATATACATGTCAGTCTACCAACAGCCTTCCCGAAAGTGTTCTCTCCACACAGATGTTTTACCTTATCTACAGCAGACACTTTAGCTCCTTTATCCAGCAGCAGTTCTACTACTTCAATATTTCTCATCTTGGTAGCTTTTATAAGTGGTGTTTCGCCATCCTGCGGGCAGAGATAAGAAGTTTTGCCAGATTAATAGCTTTACTCATAAATGCTGGAAGTCACATCAGTGCACATGTAAGAATTTAAATATCTGACTCTGGCACAAGTCTACACTGAAAATGTTCTCAGGAAGACATAGCTGTAAAAACTAACAAGAAAATGTTTTCCCTTTCCCAACCAATCATTTGTACCAAAGTAATTTTCTATCACTCAGCCAAAAATGGATATGCCCAGCTACCTATCAGCCATTCCTGGCAACAGTCCCCTCCCCCTCACTGATCTGACCATCCCCCAAGTTCTACCATTGGCACGTGGGAAGCTACTTCCCATTCACACCACCTCCCACCCACCAACCTACAGCTTGGCCAGGAAATGTCCAGGCAAGCCAGTGCCTAGATTTGTCAGAGATCTTTACCAACATCACTTCAGTGCTCTGTGCAGCTGAGCACCTGTCTGTAACACAGAAAACAATTTGATACAAAAAGTGTGCCTCTGGAAAACCTCAAAGTTCACAACTGCTTTTCAAAATCAAATTAAGGGATATATAATTCAGCACTGAATTAGAAGACAGAAACCTGATCAGAACCCCCAAATGGTCACAGTGGCTGATACATTAGTTTAAAAAAAATATATATATATATATATATATATATATATATATATATATATATATATATTATCAACGAGTCACCCTCACACGAAAAAGTATCCCAGAAAACTTTCTACCCTAGGGCACTAAAGCTACCATAGTATAGAAAGATGCTGGTAACAATTTCCAGCAGATAAAACAGGAGTATCTTAGGGGTGACTCCACGAGTCTGTTTATTCATTGAGAATTCCTGCCAATTCTGGGTGCCTGGGTGGCTCAGGGGATTAAGCCTCTGCCTTCACTCAGGTCATGGTCTCAGGGTCTTGGGATCGAGCCCCACATCAGGCTCTCTGCTCAGCAGGGAGCCTGCTTCCCCCTCTCTCTCTCTCTGCCTGCCTCTCTGACCACTTGTGATCTCTCTCTCTGTCAAATAAATAAAATCTTTAAAAAAAAAAAAAAAAGAATTCCTGCCAGTTCAATCCAAATATACTCATTCCAAGTACACTTTCCCCACAGAAAACCATTACGCATAAGGCCAAAATACAATTACTAAAGTCTTATGTAAATTTTATGTTTTTTCACATGATTTGAGCAAAATAGACTAAAGTGATGGGTTTGGGGAACCAAGAACCACTCACATTGGTCTTTTAAAAGGAAATGTGTTCTGCATTCCAAATAAGAGTACCAAAGATCTGAAAAAATGACCTGTCCATAATTTATGAATAGGTGATACTACATTTTTGGAAAGTATTTAATCACCATAACAAATTACACACTATATTTTCCTATGAATAACTTTTGAAAGGATACAAAATTATTCCTCAATTTAATACAGACCATTACCAGTAAAATCAGTATAATTCTAATATGAAACAAAAACAACTAAAAAAAATAAGCAGTACTAATATTCGGCACTGGATATTGCTAGAACAGAAATGTTCTTGATACCTTTGTGCATATCTCGGTGTCAGGATTGCACTGTAAGATATCTCTCACCATTGTTGCATTTCCTTTCTCTACAGCCCAATACAAAGCAGTTTTGTTGTCCTATATAATAGAAAAAAATCAACAATCACTTCATTTCAAATACAGTATCAGAAACTGCTATTTGTAAACATGAAACATGATTTTTAACATTTCTGCCAGAAAGTATTAATAGATCTTACCAAAAAACAGGAAATAGTATTAACCCTTATTCTATCTTGGATTTACTCTTGAGAAATTCTTTATGAAAGAAGCCTAAGAAAACATATTATTTGATGTATAAAGCAGCAACCTCACACACTTGATAAGGTCAAGTGTGCTTCTGTTAATGTGGTCAGATTTCTGGGCCGTGCACCGGAAGCTGTCAATACCTGAGCTCATCCTTGAACAAGTCAAATATTCTGACCCTTGGCTTTTCATCTGCCCAATTGTTCCAGAAGATAATGCATGAGAATGTACCACACAAACAAACGGTGAACTGGGGAACTGTTTTTCCCACATTTTGCTTTCTTAATCCCCGCACCCTGCATCCATACACCAATGTGGATCTGATCCTTTAAAATCCCATCTAGTTCAAAAACCAAAAAGAGATCCAACTGACCCTGAAAGGAGAGCTAGAGAACAAAACAAAGTGACTCCAACATAGGAAAACAGGACTGACAGACAAAAAGGAATTAAATAAACTCTAAATAGGAGATGCAGTTACCATCTTTCAGTGAAACTACGATTTTAATGCCAAAGACAGTCACTGACTTTCTGAGGCTGCCCCACCAAGTCTCCCAACATGATTTTCCCTGGCAGAGTTCCCCACCTCAACAACGTGCAGTAGCTTCCCAACATTCCGAGCCTGGCCCTCAGACCTCCCCAGCCCTGCCCCTTTCTACTCCGTCTCTGTGTCCCACGCCATGTTCCCTGCTGCCCCCCACCACCCCACCAGCCTGACCTTTTCACCAGCTGAGGAGTACAGTCTTTCATGTGCCCGTTTTCTTGAACTTCCTCATCTTATTATTCCACTATCCTTGCCCGAAATACCAGCCATCCTTTTTCTCTGTCTAAATCCAACCAGTCTTTCAAACTTTGCTCAAATTCGACCTTCTCTCAAAAGCCTTCCTAAATGCCTTCTTTTTCCACCTCAAGACTCTTACATTGGTAAGTTCACTAGGCAATCAATCATATACCATCTCATACCTAAAGGCATCACTCTTTGTTTACATAAAAACACAAAAATAAACGTAAAACAAAGTAAAAACTCCCTAACTAAAATACTTATTTCTTACAACCAAGGGTTTCATGTTAAGTCCCTCATAGCATCTGGCATAATATTTATTAGTTTGATTCAAAAATAGATTTGGATACAAGCTAAATTCAAGGGAAAACTAAGTTAGAAATGTAGGCTGTCCAACAACAAAATGGACTATTAAGTACAGATTTTTAACCTAAAGCTGCTGAAATATTGGATATCTTCACAAGTTTAGGGGAGGTCTACCTAATACTAGTAAGCTTTGTAGCTCTGTGAGCTATGACTGTCTTAAGGTCCACAGTCACTATCAAGGTGTCCTTGGAAAGGCAAGCAGAATAGGGAAGAAGAAGAAAGAGAAAACAGCAAGGATGGAAAAACAACATCTGGGTGAAGAAGACAAAACAGAGGAAAAATATTAAAGAAAATAAATAAATTGGACACATTCAAAGTATCAGCAACTGTCTCAGTAGCATGAACTACTCATTTCAGGACTGAATGTATTTATACACTAGTAAGAGAGGCGTATTTGAAAACTACGAGCTTTGAACATGCTCTACTGTCATCTAACATGACATTAATAGAAAAATTCTGTAATAATGGTAGTGAAAATTCATATAGGCGGGATCTACTAAGTCATCTCCAGAGAACAATCAGAAGATTGGCACAGTCATCAGTCACGTGTAAACTGTATAAACTGTGCGCAAAGAGGACTGCAGCACGGGATGCACACACCTGTCCTCTAATGTCTATATCAGCATACTTCTGGAGAAGTGCTCGGACAATTTCCACGTGGCCACCTCTGACAGCACCGATCAACACAGTATCCCCACTCTAAAAAGACAAAAGAGGAAAAAAAGGATAAACTGATAATAAGAACAAATAAATGCTGTTTTGAAGTTAATCGTATATTAATAGATACTTCTCTGCAAATTTTTTGGGAAAAAGAGTATCTCAAAATAACAGAAAAGTTTTAGTTAACTAACATTAATGCCAGACATTATTAGCCTTAGAGTAAGAGACAGGTTATACCTCAAAATGAGGAATTTCTGAAATTCCACGACAAAAGTTTAGAAAGAAGAGTTACCCAGAACAAATACTATTTGAAGGTGACCAACCTCCCATTTTAAATGTAAATTAAATTAAATGACACCAGAGCTGTCAAAGAACCAAATGAACATTCAGAAATCACATAATACAAAACCACTAGAATAATCCTATCTGACGAAAGCCATGGATTGTAAAAAAGGGAGTTGTAGGGGTAGGGCTGTCAGTGAGTTTATAACCACATTTTACTAAGGGAGAGGGTAGTTCTCAGACCAGTCTCCACAGTCTAGGCAATCTGGCATTATAAGCTAGCAGTGCATAAGACTGGCTCATCCCCCCAGACAAGGATTAGATGAAGTTTATTACCTCATAAAGACATCTCTTTGCCCTAAAACTGTATTTACCAAGTAAAAATCATTATTAAATATATCTTCCTACTATTTCAAATGCAAAATGCCATTTTGGCAATGGGCATAACTTATTTTTACTCTAAATTACAAATCAGTTGTAGGAATTTGAGTGGGTAAGTCCATGAGATACGGCTCATCTCAATCCTTAGTGGGCCCCAATGGGTTATAAATCAAGAGGCAAGTCCTTTAGGATTAATGATTCAGCACCCTGTGTAGTATCTTAACTACTACATTAAAAGCAGAAACAAAACCAAAGCAAACCAATTTTATTTGAAAATGTTAGCATTAATGTGGTGCCAGAGTAGTAAGTTAATAAAAGGTTATAAATCTCATTGCTTACTACATGCCATGTACCGTTCTAGGTACTGGGAAACAAGAAAGACATGTTCTCAGCTCTAGAAGAACTGACAGTCTAGAGGAGACAGACAGACAACATACAATAAACACAAACAAAAAATTAGACAAATGGCATGCAAATAAATTAAAATATGGTGATGACATAGAAAGTGACTGGACAGTGACTTTTGATTGGGTCACTGTAGATCTTTCTGAAGAGCTCATACTTAAGCTGAGGTCAGAATGACAAGGAGGAGACAGCCACATAGTGATTACGAAGATCAGCATTCCCAACAGAGCATAGCTGGTGCTGAGGTACCAAAGCAGCAACAAGATCAGTATGTTCTAGAAAGGAAAAAAGTTAATATGGCAACAACCTATTAGAACAGGGGAAGGGAAGTAGACAGATACAAGATGTGTTCTGGAGGTAGAGCCAATGAGACTTGCTGAAAAATTAGATGTGGCAGGTAGGGAAAATAAATCAAGGCCAATGTGTAGAACTTAGGGCTTTAACGACTGGGTGAATGGTGATGCCAGCCACTGGAGAAGACTGTAGGAAAAGCAGGGTTAGGATGAACCAAACAAGGTATCAGCCTTGCTGTATCTCTTACAGCCCATCAGACATTCAAGCAGACAGTTCAAGTAAAGTTGAAAATACAAGTGTAGAGCTCTGAGAAAAGATTAGAGCAAGAGGCACTATTTTGAAAATTTTAAGTGTAGCTGAAGCCTTAGGAAAGTGAGTAACACCAGCCATGAACACCGAACACTACAGTCAGAGATATCAAGGACAGTTACAGACTAATAATACATGTGACATTTTCAGTAACGGTATTACTTGACAAAGATTAAAAAGAGCACCCTTCACAAAGATTGAATATATTGTAACTTCTTAGTTTTAGAGAGAGAAATAAAATTCATCTTTTATTAAAATAAATGTAGGGCATACACAAAGAATCCTGAAAGGTGTGTGAAGTTAATGTAATCTTTCATCCTGTTACCACCAGAAGATGAACTTCAAATAAGTAACCTACCCTATCAGGTATGTTCACGTATGTTCCAGCATCAAGGAGATCCTGTACAATCTCTGTATGTCCCTCCTTTGATGCAATCATCAAAGCTGTATTTCCATCCTTATCTGTTAAATTTACATTTGGATTCCTCTTCAAAATTTCTTTTACTGACTGTGTGTAGCCTCCTTTCACTGCCACAATCAATGCAGTCATTGAATTCTAAAAAACAAAAACAAGCCCAAGAAATCAGCATAATCTAGAAAACATGATTTATGCCACAGTCATAAAACTGATGTTTTCAAAAAGGCGACCTACTATTAATAGTGATTTTTTAATCATGAAATGCCAATAAAAATAACCAGTCACGGGACGCCTGGGTGGCTCAGTTGGTTAAGTGGCTGCCTTCGGCTCAGGTCATGATCCCAGCGTCCTGGGATCGAGTCCCACATCGGGCTCCTTCCTCGGCAGGGAGCCTGCTTCTCCCTCTGCCTCTAGCCTGCCACTCTGTCTGCCTGTGCTTGCACTCTGTATCTCTCTCTCTCTCTCTAACAAATAAATAAAAATCTTTAATAAAAAATAATAATAATAATAACCAGTCACATACCAAAACCAGCTAGGAAACCTATTTTCTGTTTCTGAAGATATATTAATTTTCTTGAGTCAAGAGGACAGTTAAGACTCTTCAACTCTTCAAACGATAATCTGAAATTGGATTTGCTGACAGTGAGCAGACCCTCTCACTAATATGATGAGATGAGATGGGATGATTCAAAATGAAACCCATTCTAAGTTAAATAATCCAAAAAAAGGTCAATCAAAGAATTATTTATAATAAAAATCTGTAGGAAAAACTGAAGTAAAACAATGAATTAACAGCTATAGGACATTTCAATGAAGTATAATATATTATACTTATATAATAAGTATATATTATCATGTATATATAATATATATTATCATATATATGATATATAATGTATGATATGATTATATATGATATGATATAAGATCTAGATCACTGTGAATCTAGAAACTACATTTTGTAGTTTCACAGTGATCTAGAAACTACATTTTCAAAAATGATCTCATTCTTAGTGGTTCTTTTAAGAGATGCACATCTTGGGGTATTTGGGCGGCTCAGTTGGCTAAGTGGCCAACTCTTGATTTCAGTTCAGGTCATGATCTCAGGATCCGGGGAGTCTGGTTGAGGATTTTTTTTTTTCTCTCTCTCCCCCTCTGCCCCTACTCTGCTTGCATGCTCTCTCTAAAATAAATAAAATTAAAAAAAAAAAAAAAGCTACACATCTAATTTATAACAATAAATCACCCAACAGAAGAACCTGACTCATTACCAAAAGAAGTATTAAAGTCGCTTCCTAAGAAACTGATCTATGTTAAGATGTCATATAATTTCCTTATTGAAATATCCCAGTCATAAATCAGCTCCCCAAACTGAGTCATAATTCTCTAACATATTAAAATAATATAAACTTTTAAAATCCTGAAAGAGTCAAAAATCATAGAAATAAGCCACTTATCCTCTTGATAAACTGTCCAGAAAAAAGGAAAGTGAAAGGTATGAATTTCATGGCTATCTAAAAATCATACTCCTCCTCCACACAACACTAAAAATATTATATACTCCATTAAGGTCAGCAATTAGGAGCTTCTGCCAATATGGAAAATAGGAGGAACGGCTGATATTAAGCCAAGTGTGATTCAGAATCCACTTTTGTTACAAAGCAGCCAGAGGTCTGGTAGTACCCTTCTCAATACTTCATGATCCATCTCACATAATATTTAATTTTACAAAGAATACTCTGTATTAATAATTTTTTATGCATCAATATCATTTCCTTTAACTATACTTTCACAAGTTCAAGGGAAAAGCCATCCACTAGGCTTCTCCAGTACCAGCACATTTGGCTGCGTGCACAGTGCGTGCTCAATAAGGAATTAGTAACTGCTACTTGGTAGGATGTAGTGAACCAATTTTTAAGCTTTCTAGGTTTTGACTGCTGATTTTTGAAATTTTTAAATCTATTGGAGAGGAAAATAAGTCACAGCTAAAAATATCCAAAAAATTACAATATTATTTTAAAATCTTAAGGAAACGGTATTTTCACTTGATCTTAGCCAAAAGGCCAAGAAGCGATTTAAGGAAAAGTTATTTTAACAGAGCATAACTTTTTCCCATAATTAATAGTATTTCAAACTATTTGATTTAAAGAGTATTTCAATACTGATTCAATCAATAGTAAGATGACTGTAAGATATTCTTTATAGTTTTAGCTTCCCACAATTTACATGCACTAGCAATAGATCCTTAAAAGCATATATTTATAGTACATACTACCTAGAACATAATATATTTTTCAGGATAATAGAAAAAAAATGCTTGCTTTTCTAAGTATCACTTAAGAACTTTAGGGAAAATGTTCTAGACATATACTAAGAAAAAACATTCTCTCCCTTAAAACTAAAAACAATCTCTATTACGAGGGTTTATTAAATAGAAAAGATACTTACAGCTCCTTCTTGATCAACATCAGCTCCCATGGCCAATAAATGTTTAACACACTCCAAATGACCCTTCCGTGCAGCCCAAACAAGAGGGGTAGTTCCATACTACAAAAGTACAATTAAAAATGTATAATTATCATTAGAACTATGATAAAAGAAACTTTCTCAACATAAATTCAATAAAAATCATATTGAGTATTCTTAAATTACTGTTTATACAAATTATAACTTTAATCCTAGATAAGCCATATTTTCCCCAGTTTTTTTCTCCTGAAGCGATGATTAACCAGTATATGAAACTTCTTTTAACCAACTTTAGCTTTTATAGTTAGTGGCAATTTTTCCATCATAAAGTCCTACAGCCTCTAATCTTCAATAAGCTTTCATTGCTTCCTGCACCTTGTGAAATAAATTTAAAGTCCAACAGTCTGACTACAGGCAAAAACATTAAGAACCAAATGACAAATATAATTCTAACTACTTTACATGGGTTAACTCATGTAATCCTTATCATAAGAATAAGGATAATTTGAAATATCACATTTTGACCGACAGCAAATGACGCCCTGAGAAATTAATTACAGGCTTCAAGTCACAAAGGTACCAAGAGATAGAGTGAGACCCATGACCCCAAAGCCTGCTTCAGTCTGTGCTCTTAACGACCACCCCCAAATCAGCCTCTATAAACTTGACAAAATAAACTTCCCTAAAAACTGCACTTAAAAGCACCTTCGCCTGGAATGTGATCCAAAAAACATGAGAGAATGCACATTATGCATAAAAGCAATGTTGTGTCTTTGGGGAGTCTGGTAATCAAGAGATGTATGAATACCCATGGTGATCTTTAACTACATGAGACTACAGACTGAAATAAACATGTAATAAATGCCTCCTTTCTGTAACAGCTTTAACAAAAAGTTCTATGCCGATGGAAATGCTCTCTAATTCTGCACTGGCCAATACAGGAGCCACTGGTCTCATATAGCTGTTGAGCACTTGAAATGTGGCAAGTATGACCAAGGAACTTTGTTTTTCTATCTTCTGTGTTTAGTACAGATACAGAGTACTGCATACAGTAGTACTAAACTTTTCTCGAAATGTCAGTGTGACAGACGAGGTAGCATAATACCTGATTCTGGAGGGGCCGTGAATGCCAGGTCACATAAAGCATTTTTCAGTAGGCCAGAAAGAGAAATCAAAGATTTCACCATCATACTAAAGTGTCAAATCAGAAACATCAACAGAGAGAACCATAACCATTTTGGACATAAAATAAAACCTCACTAATCTGAAAAAAAGACAGCCAATCTTGATGAGCACAGGTGTTGTATGTTAAGTGATGAATCACTGAATTCTACTCCTGAAACCAACATTGCATTGTATGTTAACTAACTAGAATTTAAACAAGAATGTGAGAAGAAGAAAAAAAAAAGAGACAGCCATTCTGGATTACTGAATTGTCCCAAAATACAGTATTTTTAAATGCCATATTATAAATATTTGTAATAGTCTCTTTAGAGTCCTTGTTAACCTATTATTTTAGGTAATACTTTTTTTAAAAATGAGCATAGCCTACATAAAGTATATAAAATACATCAATCTAGGGGCACCTGGGTGTCTCAGTTGGTTAACCACCTAACTTTGGCTCAGGTCATGATCTCAGCGTCCTGGGACTGAGCCCTGTGAGTGAGGCTCCACGCTTGGCAGGGAGTCTTCTTCTTCCTCTTCCTCTGCTCCTCCCCACCCACCACTTTCAAATAAATAAAATCTAAAATATAAATAAATAAAATAAAAAACATCTATCTTAAATATACTACTTGGGTTTTCTACATATGTATTTATCCATACAAGCACCACCGAGATTAACATAAGGATGATTCCCAACATTCCCATCAGATTAAGCAATATTATTTTACTTAAATTTATGCTGAGCATATATTCCAATTATCAAAAATGTCTAATTATTGGCTATTTTCCTATATTTCACTGAACTGTTATTAATTTGAAAAGATTACAGTTACCCACAGGGTGTCAAGTTCTAATTATATACTCATTAAGTGTTTAGGATGAATATTAAGGATTTAAAAAGTGAATAGAACAAAATTCTGGGAAATATTCTGAAGCGAATGGAAATGAGCTCGGGTGCAGGATAGACAGCAAGTAAAGCAGAGGAGGAGGAGAGGCTCTCTGCACTGAAAGAGCACATGCAAAGGCATGAAGGGCTAAAACCAGCTGAATCCAGGCACCTGCACCCGTTGGCAGTCGAGCAGCAAAGCAGTTTTAGGGTTCAGAAGGCAGGAGAAAGGGCAGAAAGGGAGCCAAGGGCTGTCTTCACACATCATACCCGGGACTGATGTCTCCAGCCTTTGAGCATGAGAGAGAGAGAACTAAACCTGAATTTCAGAAAGATCAATCTGGCAAGCATCCAGGGAAAGCAGCTACCTTCCTCCTGAAGGCAGGAGTAAGAGTTAAAAGAGAAAACTGCAAATAATGAAAATAGATGGAATCTTCCCTATTCTCCAGAGAATGATGAACGTGATGTTAAAAAAAAAAAAAAAGGAGGGACACTTAGTAGGTAATACGTGTACAGGATCCACCCATCTGTCTATATAAAATACATTAACATGTATCAATAGAATATTAACCAGCAGAGTCTCATGAGATCACGTGAAAAACCTTGCATTTAGACACACTGAGTGCACATAATACGGACTGGAACCTGGAAAGATCCTGCTGACCTACCTTATCAGAGCAGTTGACTTTAGCCCCATTTTGCAGCAAAAGATGCACTATATCTGCATGGCCTCTCCCTGCTGCCCAAATGATTGGGTAAACACTGTACTGCTGGGAGACAGGTAGGGGGGAAGTAGGCACACAGAACAGGAGATGAGGAGGGAGGATGCAAGGGAGGGAGGGAAAGAAAAATCCTTTAGGTGGATATTTACAACAAACATTTGCTAAGAAAAGTAAGTAAAAAAGGGAGTAACACAAAGTAATATTTTTAGAAATTAAGTTACAGATCATTCTCCACTTTAAAAAAACATGTAATACTCATAAGACATTATCAGCTAATAAGATGCACTCAACCTTAAATATATATATATATATATATATATTATGAACACATTTATTTTTACAGATTAATACATTTAATATGATTATCTAGCCAACAGGAAAGACTAGTAAGAGAAAGGTATAATATAATCCTTCCACTAACTTACGTAATCCTTCTATTAACCTGAATTAAGTTTCTCCTTTTTTCAGCTTTATTTAGTATAACTGACAAATAAAATCACAAGATATTTAAAGTTTACAACATGATTATCTGACATATGTATACAGTAAAAAAGGATATCCCCTCTCAGAAGGATAATCTCTCAACCTGCAGTGTGAGATCGAGCAGAGTAGTAAGGCATGTATTATCATGTAAAGAGATGTATGGAGAAATGGCATGGGTATCTGGTAAACACCCCTTTTACTTAAACTTAGAGTAAGAATGCATACCCACAGAAAACAAGCAATATGACACAGAGATTTCAAAATCTCCTTCTGAAAGGTTATATAGTTATAATTAACATTTAAGCTCTAAGAGTTACCGTTTTGTTGACAAAAACTGAGAAATAAGCTTATCTTGAGAAAAAAATTCTCACTGTGATTTGAAATCATATCCTGCATTATTATTTTTAGTAAGATCTAGCTAATTTCTATCTAATATAAAGTCTAAAATATAACCAGCCTTAAGTATTACCTAAGAGAACTTACCACTTATATTAGAGTGAAATTTTTGTAAACGCTTACCAAACCAGTGACACTCGGATTGGCACCATGAGAAAGAAGCAACTCCGCCACGTCGGTCCGGCCTTTGTAACATGCCCACATAAGTGCTGTCCATCCTCCCTAAGGACAAAAGAGTTGGGGAGAGAGAAAACTTTGTCATTTTGTGCCAAGCACAAAAATGCCATTAATGAAGTTCCTTCTTTGAATATTTCTATATAAAACCATTGTGTATTAAGACACTACTATGTAGTTTTAAATCCCAAACTCCCCAAAAAACAAATAGTATCTGAAATAAGTCAAATCTCTTAATTCCATAAGTGATTACTCCAAATGTTGACTATATCATGGAAACTAAAATAGAGAACATTCATGTTAGATTTTTCAAATTTCCAAGATTTATTTTGGCTGTTTAAAAATTTTTTCTTTGAAATGCTTTCTATGTCCCTAGATATTCTTGCATGAGTCTAGTTTTTTTTTTTTTTCTAGAGAGGATTTCTAGCAATCACATTCAACTGCTGCATTTAAACACATCCTATAAATCCCAGATCAGTACAGCACCTCTGCTAAAAAAGAGAGGATGCTAAGGCAGACATCTGCAGATCACGATTTTCAGGGTGAATTCACCAAGTGTGAATGATCAGCGTGATATTTTATTTTCTAACTACAGGAGCAATTTTCTTTTCTTTTCTTTTTTATTTTAAGCAATTTTCTCTTCAGCTATAATGCAGTTCAGTAAAAAAAGACCAATGTCATCAAACTATACGAAGAAATAAATGTTTTGGTTTTTTTTAAACCAGCATTTAACCCACATTCCGTTTTGACAATATAAATCACTTAATCCTTCTCAGTCTCTTTCATCATCACTAAAATGGAGATTAAAAAAATACTTGCCCTGATCTGAAAAAGGCACAACTGTAGAAAGAAAACAGATCAGTGGTTTGAAATGGTTGAGAAGTGGGTAGAGGCGACAATTATAAAGGAGCAGGTAGGAGTGCCGCTGAGGGGTGGAACCGCTCTATACGGAACGTGGCGGGAGACATAGACAGTATGTGCTTGTCAAAAGCCACAGAGCTATACACCAAAGGAGTGAACTTAACTGTATGCAAATGTAAAAATCAACCAGAATACGGAAAGAAAAAATTGAATACAGACTGGGCCAAATGCATCTAACTATATCACAAATGAATCACATAATCACAGAACTACTTAGATGCTAACCCTGGGTAACTTTGGAAAGCAGTATTTTGACTGGATACTGTAATGTTAAAGAACTGAACACAAACACTGTACCTAGTAGGTAAATCTGTTTCTCTCAGAGTATTGATTAGCAATTCTGGAACTGCTTTATATGTATACTAGAATTAAACAAATAAGTAAATATGTTGTGTAGATAATAGAGCCCAATTTCTCACCATCAGAAAAGAGTTACAAATTAAGGAAAGGGAAAAGATGATAACAAATTGGTTTGCAGTATCAACCTGGTCTCTTTAAAAATACACACACAAATATAGAAATAGATGCATGTATATTTAAGAGTTAGTATACAGACATGTATTTTCTATGTTTACCCATTGAGAAGGACTATAGGTAGTGACACCCCCGTAACAATAAGCTCACCTAACACCTAAACCAAGATACTGGCTTCTCAATAACATTTTCCAACAAAAGAAACCATGATTCCTTGGAAAACTGATTGATTCCAGAGCTGATAATTAGGAAAATAAGACAGATAAAATATAAGATAAACCTGGGCCTGAAGTATGGGATGCCAGAAAATAAGGGCTTAAAAAAAAGGATAGGGCAGGACATCTCAAAAGGGCACAGAAGCTCCCAGTGGCCAAAGTTGGAACAACCCGAGCAGGAAAGTAAGCACAGAACTAAATTATAACCCAAATAATAAAATAAATATTCATCAGAGTACATGTATCTATAGATCTAACATACAGATCCATAGAGACATGGAAAGAGAAAGAACTCTTCCTCACAGAAGAATTCGAATTAATCAATGTATATATAGGGAATGAGGGAAGTAGAAAAATCACCATTATAACACCACACTAATAACTCTGCATGCAAGATATATTGGCAGATGGTAAAACAAATGAAAGTTCACTCAAAAGCAGGACATCTGTATAATTTCAAAGTATCTTCTCCAAAATGCTTAGTAATTACAAAGGGGGAAATAGTAAGCTTACAGTGAAGAAATCTGGCAGATACTACCTTAACCAAGAGATCAAGGTTAACCTCACCAGCAACAGGCCTGCTGTTATGTACCTACATGTGGTACGCTGAGAAGAGAACACCATCTCTGTGCTATCCAACCCAGCAGAGCACAATCCCAACCTCATCGTGAGACACATCAAACAATCTAAACTGAGAGACATTCTAAAAATGCCAGAGGAGGGGTCCCTGGGTGGCTCAGGTCATGATCTTGGAGTCCTGAGATCAAGCCCCACATGGGGCTCTCTGCTCAGTGGACAGTCTGCTTCTCCCTCTCCCTGTGCCCCTCCCCCCGCTCTGCATGCACTCCTCTCTCTCTCTAATAAACAAAATCTAAATAAAATAAAATAAAATAAAAAGCAAAAAATAAAAAATAAAAATGCCAGAGGAGTAATCTTCAAAAGGGTTAAGGTCATCAAAGACTAGGAAAGGCTGACAATTAATTTAGGTCAAATTATAGAGCCTGGCATTTGTTATAAAGTCTTACATACACCAACATTTTAATCTTTAAAATGCCTGCCCAGAATTGTTTGACTATCATGTTCTCCTTTTAATTTGTATAATGTCACCCTATGCAAGAATCTAGGAGAAAACTATACCCAAATTTGCAAAATGAAAAGATTAGAATACCTTTAGTTTAGCACCCACAAAGGTCCTTTTAAGAAAAAATCCTTACATGAAAAAAAAATTCCCACTAGACTTCGAGATGTTATATTCTGGTTCTTCCTGGACCCAAAGACAACCCCTGGTGGTCACTCTCCTCCCCTGCACAGGTCTGAGGGACTCTGCCTTCCCTCACAGCTCAGCCATTACTACCACCCACCCAGTCCTATGAGGTTAGGGTCCCTCAACACTAACTATTCAGGGAGACGCAGCCCTCAGTTTCCCCAATTTTGGTGTTTTAAAGCCAAACATGAAGACTCCATAAATATGTTAAAAGATACTGTGGTAATTACTTAGGGTAAATAAACATATTAAAAACTAAAAAAACTTAAGATCATTTTGTACAAATCTTACTAAGTTTGACACATTCATAATGTGTACTTTATGGTTCCTAACTCCCTATTAATACATGTGGAAAAGCAATAGAGAAAAAACTTTGGAGTAAGGCAGACCTGGGTTCAACACTCAGCCTGACTGCTTTGGGCAAAGGGTACTTCTTTCAGTTTCAATTTCCTGAACTATATGCGCTGAGAACAAGATGAATCCCTAGCCCAGAGGATTGTTCTGAGAAGTCAGCTAACCAGAGAGAAGCTAAAAAGCACATAAAGAGACCAGGCATAGAATAGACACTTAATATTAATTCACCTGATTAATTGGTTTGGTGCCTTTAATAAAATATTGAGAACTAGGAACCCCCCCATTTCCCTTCTACGTTATATACCAGTAAGATGAGAACACCACATTTAATTCTCACCTGCCACACTGACCCATCCTCTACCTAGGTTACTGACATCATGATCTTTTCTCATCAACTTTTATAGCAATATACTTTAACTTCTTTTCACAAATAAGTAGGATATAAATGGTTCTGTGTTTTCCTATAAGTATACCACCTACTTCATTCAGTTTGAGAATACATACAAGATTAACAGGGAAGCACACTGTGTAAATTATAATCAAGATGGTAGAACACTGCAGTTTCTTACAAACTCAGACTGCCTGCACTTCATAAAGCATTATCAGCGGAGCAGTACACATTTTATACCTCAAGGCAAATCAATTCCTTCCTCTCTTCCACTGTTAAAATTAACTTTGGAAAAGGCTGAACATTTTGCAGAAAAAATGAGCTGGAAATGATCTCTTTCTTCATCTTTACATTTAAGGAGATGCCAGGAACACATAAGAACTAAGATAATTAAGAATCATTTCTCGTGGGGCGCCTGGGTGGCTCAGTGGGTTAAGCCGCTGCCTTCAGCTCCGGTCATGATCTCAGGGTCCTGGGATCGAGTCCCACATCGGGCTCTCTGCTCAGCAGGGGGCCTGCTTCCTTTCCTCTCTCTCTGTGATCTCTTCCCTTCCTCTCTCCTACTGTGATCTCTCTCTGTCGAATAAATAAATAAAATCTTAAAAAAAAAAAAAAAACCTAAAAAGAATCATTTCTTGTTAAACCTGTAATGTGTATAGATGGCATGTCTGAACACAATCACATTTTTAAAATAGATTTATAAATATTACTCTGAAAGTTATAACTTTAAACAACTGAAAATATTTTTTTAAACTATACTGTCCCTCTTTAAGTTCCTCTTAAAGAAACCGTTCTCTCATAAAGTTTTAAAACACTAATATACTAAAAGTTAATGAGTTGTTTTTAATAATATTTCTGAATTTTAAACTCTGAAATAAACTGAAAATGATGACTAAGAGTATTCTAAAAGATGGTCATTATATCACCTGGGTTTTCACACATTCTTGTGAGTCATCAATGCCAAGCCCCAAATCCTAAAAGCATTATTATAATATAAACTCACACACAAAAATACAATGTTGCAGATGTATGTATTACTTTAAGATTCCAGCGAATTAAACAACATATCATAACTGACATACATACCATGTCGCGGTGCTCCAGATTAACCCCACATTTAAGCAGTTCCTCCACAATGTGCACGTGCCCTTCCTTTGATGCCGATATAAGCGCTGTCCAGTTATCCTTGAACACACAGTCACCAATGTCACCATTTCAATACCAAAAATAACAATCCAAAGTGAGGAACACTAAATTCAGGCTTACATACCAAATGATCATACCAAACTGACATGATCTGGCCCACTCTGAACCACTCTAAAATAACACTGCAGCACGGGCTCTGTTAAGAATGTCTCTGCACATCAGCTGTGGGGCCCGAGCACTCGGGCAGTCTTTTCACGGCTCATATAATCACATACTGTGTTGTTTTGTTTTGTTTTGTTTTGTTTTGTTTTGTTTAAAAAAAAAAAAAAAAGATGACAATCGAAACCTTAAAGCTAATCCTTGTGGCTGGCAACCCTTACTACAAATTGAAATAAAGAGGCTGTCATCAGATTTAAGAGCACGTTCACTGGCTATCAATCTAAGGCGACCCCCATACGATAAAATTTAGAAACTACGCGGTAAAGAAAAAACTACTGCCCTTGATTTTTAAAGAAAGGCCACAAGCACCCAAACATATGTGCTCCTATTCAGCCAGAGCCATCTATACTTACAAATGAAGAGCTGAAGCTTTTCATTTAAAGTAAAAATGTTTTACTTCTTTTCATTTTTTATTATGTTCAGTTAGCCAGCATATAGTAAAAAAATAATAATAATAAAAATAAAAATTTCTCTCCTGCATCACCCCTTTAAAAACTGATTTAGCATATTATTAGGCAAAGTTAAGCTAGATCTGAAAGAGTAACTGTAATCTACTAATTCTGAGCCACTTCTTAAAAACAAAGAACAAAGTTAAGGAAAAGAAAAAGACAACAAATAAGTAGATTATTTTAATATATACCAAATCTTCCAGATTGCAATTAGCTCCATTCTTAATTAACTCTTTCACTATTTCCAGATTGCCTTGCTCAGCAGCTATCATCAACGGGGTCTGGCCACACTAGAGAATAAAAAAAGACACACAGGGCTTTATGGAACACCGCAGTTAGACAGACCGCACTTACGTTTTCACAACGGTATGTTAAACCTTGTTTACAGAATTTAAATTTAGAAACACCTTTGAAATCTTTTCAGTCTGTTAATAATATAGAAGTCAAAGAGAAAACGAAATTTTTTTTTTAAAGATTTTATTTATTTGTCAGAGAGAGAGCATAGGCAGGGGGAGCAGCAGGCAGAGGGAGAAGCAGGCTCCCCACTGAGCAGGGAGCCCAATGCAGGCCTCCATCCCAGGACCCTGGGATCATGACCAGAACAGAAGGCAGATGCTTAACCGACTGAACCACCCAGGCGTCCCTGAAACATGTTTTCACTACAGCAGTAGTAGTCTGGTTTCGGCACTACAATTTCATTCAAAATAAGTAAAACATGAACACTAGGCTCTGAAAAGTAGTTACTACAATGTGTATAAAAATCTTAGCAAATCTATGGTAACCAAATTTTCTAACAATACCAGATAGAATATGATATAGAATGTGATTTTAACTGTATGTGTAAGATGTTCATTAGGGCAAGAGGCAGGAAAATAAAACAATAAACAGAAACAATACAGGTGTTATATATAATGTGTATATCGTTTTTTAAGATCTCCCTTAAAACCTTAACTCAAATTAAAGCTTCTTCTCATTACACCACGACTGCCCAGCCTGGGTGCCTAGAATGAGCCACAGAAGTAAGAGACAGTAATTCCTGAGCTCTGAGACAGTGCGGCAGGGCCTGGGCGGCCAGGTCCTGTGATGGGTTCCCTCCAGCAGCAAGACTCACCTACCCCAAGTACGTACACACACAGTCATCTTCCATAAGTGCCGTCGATGAAACAGAGGAGGAGCACTAGGCTCACAGTGATAGGACTGAAGGTGTTAAAACATACTAAGGTATATAAGACAAAATGTACACCAAAAATTAAGTTCAATTAGACAAATTATTCTTTTAAACATCTACTTACTATGTGTATATCAGTGTAGGGGGAAATATCTGTGTTTCTTTTAAATGCTAATATGGCATCATTTCTCTGCATAAAATCCTCGTGGTTTTCTAGTGCTCTTTTGGATCAGAACCAAAATATTTACAGTAGCCATGGCAGGACTACCTTAGAACTTACTCTGTGCCATTCCCTCCTCACCAACATACCCTTAAACTCTTTCCCACTTCAGGATCCTCACACAAAGTTTTCCCTCTGTCTCACCCAATTAACTACCACCTATCTTTCAACTCTTGGGTGAACATCAACCCCTCAAGGAACCCTAACTAATGCACTCTAATTTTCTTTAGTATACTAATCCTTGTTTGTAATTACTTTTATTTGTGTGATTAGTAACTGATCATTGTCCATTTCTCCTAAAGGCTCTGAGGGTGAGAAGCATGTCTGTTTTCTTTAATATTGTATTCCTCAAAAAAGAGAGGCAAACCAAGAAAAAGACTCCAAAATACAGAGAACAGGGGCGCCTGAGTGGCTCAGTCATTAAGGGTCTGCTTTCAGCTCAAGTCATGATCCCAGTGCCCTGGGATCAAGCCCAGGATCAGGCTCCCTGCTCAGCTGGAAGCCTGCTTCTCCCTCTCCCACTCCCCCTGCTTGTGTTTTCTCTCTCGCTGTTGTCTCTCTCTCTCTCTCTAATAAATAAATAAATAAATAAATAAATAAATAAAGTTGTTCAAAAAATAAAACAAAATAAAGAGAACAAATTGATGGTTAACAGAGGGTAGATGAATGGGGGATGGGCTAAACAGGTGATGGGGATTAAGGAGTGCACTTTCGATGAGCCCCGGGGTATTGTATGGAAGTGCTGAATTACTAAATTGTACACCTGAAAATAATATTTCACTGTATGGAAAAAACCAACATAAGTGTAGATGCAAAAATAATACAATTATCATCATCATATTGTATCACCAGTGCGAAGGACAGTGACTGTCACACAGGTACTCAAATACTTGTTAAATAAATGAGCAAGTAAAGTCTCAACAAATTAAAAAATCTGTCAGTGGCAACATACAAAAAAAGCAAATTATAATAACTGACAAAATAAAACAGGCTATTATAAGAGTAATACAGGTAAAAGGTTAAACACAAATACTCCTTTAAACAAAGTACAAAAATACACAGATTAAATACAGACATTCTTATATAACAATGGATACTAAATTATATGTCATTCAACCAAGGTCATTATGGAATGAGGTATTATGCACAAATAGATTTTCCAGGTGAAAAAGTTTATCCCTTAAACATTAAATTTGATTATATAGTATGATAACCATTATTTTCAAAAGCAATGCACATATTAGTTACTACTTGTTGAACAGATTACCTTAAACATCATGTTCACAACTGAGTCATAACTACAGACATCAATTATTACATCAAGCTTGCCTCTGCCAGCTCTAACACCTCTCTGACAAACTTTCTATAGCATTCTTCTCCCTTCTAATCACCTGAGATAAAAAATGACGTAACTAGGACATCGGTATAATACATAAATTAAAGCCAATTATTCCTAAATCCATGGCCCTAAGGATGTATGAATTTTACATTAGAGTTTTCAGATTAGTAATTGCAGAGACTCAGAAGCTTTCTGTTTACTTTCTGGTGTCACAGTCACATTTCAGATTGTTCACAGAGACAGGTGCTTCTTGACTATAAGGGAAAAAAATAACATAAATGTGCACAAATACCTCTAACACAAATAAGAAAGATGGTATAAATCTCGTAACTAGAAACAAGCCAGACAAAAGACCTGAGTAGTTATCAGTTTCTCTTGCAAAAACTAAATATTAGTTGTCTCTCCAGTATCCAGAGTGATGGGATTTTATTTAGGGGATTTTGGTTAGCAATGTGCTCAGCTAAAAAAAAACAAAAACAAAAACAAAAAACCCCACATTGTTCAGCTTCCCTTGCAGTTGGAAATAATCCCATGATACTGCTCTAGCCAAGTAGCCAGGACAGCTCGGTAGTTAGACTAGCTCAACTACCAAAATGCACTCCTTGAATTTTAAGTCCCACTTCATCTTCCTAGGAGAATACTGCCCAACCTCAGCACTATAATCTTGTACCAAGATGAGCTGAGAGTAACTTCGTTCTTTTTGAGGAGAGGAGAGGGAAAAAAGGAAAGGAAAGTAGAGAGAGACTAAGGGCAAAGATTCATCATCATTGAGAATATTCACATGCCAAGAGCTACCTAGTTTATAAATAAAGCAGACAGAAAAGGAGGCAAGAAATTAGTATTTATTGATGGCAGCCAATTGTATGCTAAAACACAGTATGGCAATTTTCCCCACATTATTTTATTTTATTGATGTAATCTTTAAGAGACTTTTTCAAAATTGATAAAACACATTAATATAAATTAATTAAATACTTTAAAGAGCAAGAAAGAAAAGATCCATTCAACTTTACAGAATTCTAAAAAATTTACATTTTATCCGTAGCTATAGAAGCAAAATGCCAAAAAAGGCCTTGAGAAAGCTACTTTCTCTCCAACCCTCACACTGAGCCATAACAAACAATCCAGGTTGTTTCCAATCACTATTTTAAAACTCCAATTTCATCCAATGCAATATTAAACTTAAATATAAATACCATTAAAATCAGGGGTGCCTGGGTGGCTCAGTCAGTTGAGCAGCTGACTCTTGATTTCACCTCAGGTCATGATCTCAGGGTTGTGAGATCGAGCCCCAAAACAGGCCCCACACTCAGCATGGAGTCTGCTTGAGATTATCCCTCTCCCTCTGCACCTCCCTCCTCCTGTGTGTTCTCTAAATAAATAAATAAATATTAAAAATTTTAAAAATAAATATTATTAGTATCAGTTAAATGCTAATAAAACAACTACTCTTTTAAGCAGTTCTTTATAACAACAATCTCCAGTTACAAATTTTCTCTCTTATTTATGTAGAACAATTATTGACAACTCATAATCACATAAGAGTTACCTAACCAAAACATACTGTGCTCTAACCAAAACATATAGGAACACTGAAAATATCGGCACATCATTAGATGAACTTATTCTGAAAATGCAAAGAATGGCAATAGAGCATAAACAGATTACAGTCTGAAATAAAACAGAACAGAGTTCAAACTTGGGTTCTACCAGACAGTATCTGGAATAGGAAGCTAAGGAATTAAGCCATTTACCTGTAAATCAAGATAAATAACAGCACTATTCTTTATAGAGTTGCTATGCAAATTAAAGGAGCTGATCCGATAAAATCATTAACTCCCATAAGGTTATTGCAATAACAAATTTTGCTATGCATTAACAAAATTCTATGTTAAGATTTCTTTATGACAGTTAGTATTTAATGAAATCAGGTAACCTAGGTCAAAAATAATAATCATAATCATAAGTAATAACTGCTGATTCCACAACTTTAAAAAAATTTGCAATATTTGCATATTCGTGTTCATAGCAGCACTATTCACAATAGACAAGAGGAAGAAAAAACCCAAATGTCCATCAATAGATAAATGCATAAGCAAAATTCAATGGAATAGTATTCAGCTTTAAAAAGGAAAGAAATCCGGATGTGCGGGTGGCTCAGTCAGTGAAGTGTCTACCTTCGGCTCAGGTCATGATCTCAGGGTCCCGGGATCAAGTCCCACATCAGGCTCCCTGCTACTCCCTCCTTCTGCCCTCCTCACTGCTCCTTTGTTGTTTTTTCCCTCTCTCTCTCTCACATAAATAAAATAAAATCTTTTAAAAAATAAAAAAGTAAGAAGGAAAGAAATCTTGTCATATGCCACAACATGATTGAACTTTAAGGATATTACGCTAAGTGAAATCAGCCGTCACAAAGACAAATATTGTATGATTCCACTTTTATGAAGTACTGAGAGGAGTCAAACTCCTAGGAGCAGAAAGTGGAAGAGCAGTTACCTGGGGCTGCGAGGGAAAGAACGAGGCAGGTGCTGCTTTACAGGTATGGAGTTTGAAATTTGAAGAAGTTCTGGAGATATTTCACAACATTATGCACCAGTTGCACGAATGAACACAAATGAAATGGTTCAGATGATAAATTTTATGTTTTTTCCCCACAGCAAAAAAAATGAAACTCTTTATATGTCTGCATACACAGACACATATATGTATACACATACAGACATACATATATACATATCACTCCTCATTCACCTTATTCACTGGCAAAAAAAATTACGTTACATTGAAAATAGAGTTTTAAGAAAGTTTTGGGTTTTTTTCTTAAGTTTATTCATTCACTCATTCATACATTCATTTATTTTTAAGTAAGCTCTGCACCCAATGTGAGGCTCAAACTCACCATCACAAGATAAACAGTCACATGCTCTTCAAGCTGAGCCAGTCAGGTACCCCTAAAGTTTCATTTTTCTTAAATTTTTAAAATACAAACTTTGGCATTTAAAAATTTCATACAAAAAGTTTCTTAGTCCCTAAAATGCTGTAATATGGTGCTGCATGATAAAATACAGTCAACAGCTTACTTAATTGTTGAATAGAAATACCTAATAGAAGTTAATGAAAATGGTAAATATATACTTCCCTATCTTGTTAAACAAAACACATGACCTATTTAACTGTCTTAAAGATGTTAGCTCTTTAAAATCCCTAAGTGTGTGGAATGAATAAGTCAGAAAAAGAACTAAGATTCCATTAAAGAAAATATTTGAAATATTTTGTCTAGTTAATCTATTTCTAAAAAGACTGGGTCTAGAAGTTCTTTAAAACTTCCTAGAAACACTTCAGACTTTAGTAATCAAACTTCCCAAGTACTGATTATTTCATCTAAAAGAAGAGTCAATCATAAATCTAAATTCCATATTCAATCATGTAAGTTCAAATGTATTCCAAAAGTATGGAATTTGAGGTACTTTTTAAGATTTTACTTATTTATTTGACAGAGAGAGAGATCACAAGTAGGCAGAGTAGCAGGCAGAAAGAGAGGAGGAAGCAGGCTCCAGGCTGAGCAGACAGCCCGATGTGGGGCTCGATCCCAGGACCCTGAGATCATGACCTGAGCTGAAGGTAGAGGCTTAACCCTCTGAGCCACCCAGGTGCCCCTTTGAAGTACTTTTAACAATCTAACCAAGCTTAACTTTATATTTCATACTCACCTGTATTCTTAGCACAATGCCTTGTACACAGTAGTCAGTAGTCAACAAATATTTGTGAAAAGAACTTAATTTTAGAAACTTGGTCTTGGGGGTGCCTGCCTGGCTTAGTCAGTAGAGCATCTAACTCCTTATTCCAGGGTTATGAGTTCAAGCTCCACACTAGGCATGGAAAAAAAAAGGCGGGGGGGACGTGGTCTTACCTCATTTCTCTCATCTACATCTTTGCATTTTTCAAGAAGAGCTTTCAGGGCAGGAATGTTTTCTTCTTCTACATAATTTATTACACTCTGTGATATCAGAACTGACATTTTCACAGAAAGCTGTAGTTAACTTTATTCCAATACCTGTTAGAGGCAGATTAGATAAAATATGCATAATTTGTGATTAGGAAAAAACTAATTTATTATTAACTATATTATCATTTTTAACCTTAACTTGTATAAACACACCTCCACTGTCAGGAATAAAAGCAAAACCCCACAGCTCAGCTGCCCAAATGCCCCCCCCCTCCCTTCCCAAGACTCCCACACACCTCCGTCTTAACTCACCCAAATCCCAGATGCGTCTCCCGCGCCAACCTCATCACCGCCCCTAAACAGAAGAAAGTCCCCACTGCTCCTTCATCTCCATAAATGGCAGCTCCAGCTCCATTCTTCCATGGAATTACCCATGACTTACCTCGTCCTCTACACTCTGCGTTCCATCTATTAGCAAATCCTTTCAGCTTCATCTATAAAACCCAACTGCTTCTCACCACCTCCCTCACAACCACCCTGGCCTCTCATCTAGATCCCAACTGCTCTTCCCACTTGCATTTGCCTTCCCCAGTCTGTCCTCCACAAGGCAACCACAGCGATCTTCTAAAACCATAGGTCTGACCAGAGCTTCTAAAACCGTAATATGCATCAGAATCACCTACAGAGCTTGTAAAACCCTGATGCCTGGCCCTTACCGTCAGAGATTCTGATCTGACGGGTGTGGGTGCAACCCGAGTCCACATCTTTATTAAGCTCCCAGGAGAGGCTACTGCCTCGGCTGCTCACTGAAGAACCCTTCCTGCAGGAGCACTGAGTCCGAGTCCATCCTGCCTTGCTCAAAGCCCTCCAACAGCTTCTCAAAGAACTTAAATCCCACGTGTTACCTTGGTCTCAACTCGAAGTGACCTCCTCTCCTCCTTACCCATTTCACAGCTTCAACACACCAAGCCCTCTGCCACCTCAGGAATTCTTTCTGCCTAAATCTCTTCCACCAGAAATGCACATGGCTCTCTCCCTCTCTTCCTTCCTGGTTAGGAAATTCTAACCTGGCCCTGTGATGTAGCACAGTAACAACCTCACGTATCCTCCACAGCGGTCCCCACTCCCACCCCCTTGCCCTGCTTTATATTCTCCATGGCACTTACCACCACTGCAAACATATCATATTGTGTGCTTCTTGTCCATCCACTGCTACTGAATGTAAATTCAAAAAAAGTAGGCATGTTGTTTTACCCAACTGGGACATCCAAATGCAAATAAACAGATTTCAGTGCATACCTTGAACGAAATACATATGCTAAAATTGACCTAAATATCTAAAAGCACAAAACTTCTGGAAGATGACATAAGACTATTTTGGATTAAGCAATGATTTCTTTGATATAATACTAAAAGCATGGTCTTCAAAGAAAAGTGATAAATCAGAGTTCACCAAAATTAAAAATGTTGTCCTTTCATTTTCCCTTTTCTTTTTCTTTTCTTTTTTTTTTTTTTTTAAGATTTTCTTTATTTATTTGACAGAGAGAAATCACAAGTAGGCAGAGAGGCAGGTAGAGAGAGAGGAGGAAGCAGGCTCCCCGCTGAGCAGAGAGCCCGATGCAGGACTCGATCCCAGGACCCTGAGATCATGACCTGAGCTGAAGGCAGCGGCTTAACCCACTGAGCCACCCAGGCGCCCCTCATTTTCCCTTTTCTTGAGCAATGTCAATTACTGGTATCCCATGTTTGTCCCCGCATTGTATTTGATAGCACGTGACATTTCTCGAGTTTCAGAGGTTCACAGACGGACAGGAATCATGCCTCAAGACGGACTCAACCCAGAGCCTCACTCATACCTGATTTAGATAATCAGATTTAGAACCTGAGAGCTGACAAGATTCAAACGAGATTTTTTGACTCTTGAGTTAATACTGTAATGAGCTGAGTCTTTGGGGGCCTTGGGATAGGGTGATGTGTTTTGCACGTGGATTAGAAGTCTATCTCTGGGGACTAGAAGACAGAAACTATTCCACTCTATGATTCCATTTATATGATATTCTGGAAAAGGAAAATTATACGGACAGAAAATAGATCAGAGGTTGTCAGTCTAAAGGAGAAAGAGGGGACTACACTGGGGTTTAAGAGAGTTTGGGGAGTCCTTGGACTATTCTATTTTCTGCTTGTGGTGGTAGTTACAAGCTTACATGCATTTGTCAAAACTCAAAACTGGACAGTAAAAAGGATAAACAATTTGATATAAATTGTATCTCAATAATACTTTACTTTTCAAAAATCATCAAAAAAGTTATGTAACTTCACCCCTAAGTATCAATTCTAAAAACACAGGAAACATGGACAAAGATTTTTATGTACCACACAATTTTATTCATAATGAGAAACTTAGGATGGGAGAGTATATAAATTATAATGTGTTCACACAGTGGAATAATATACAGTCACCAAATGTTGCTAAAAAATATATTGACAAAAAATGCTTGTGACATATTCAGTGGCAGAAAAAATTAACTAAAAAACTATAGTATACAGCATCTCAACTACTGTAAATATATACATTATTAAATACGGAAATGAAAAAGATCAATTGTTGATGGCATTAATGTGATTTTTATTTTTTAAGAAACTTTATTTCCTAATTTTCCAGAATATGATACTTTTTTTCCTAAACTATAATGGACATACAATATCCTATTAATTTCAGGTGCCATCCATCACCACACAAAGTTATTATAATACTACTGACTGTACTCCCTATGCTGTACATCACATATCTAAGAATATGACACTTCTATCATTGCAAACCAGTAAGAGATTTTTATTAACAGTTGCCACCAATATCCATGTCTTCATTTGTTCACCTTGTAAGATGAAGTCTAACACCTCAGTAAGGCATCTAGGATCTGGCTCTAACGACCACTCTTAACTCTTGATACCAGCGCCACACCCTCCCACAGCCCAGCCAAGCTCAAAGCTGTCCCTACCTGCAGGCTGCTCCGCACACCTGCCTTTGCTCAATTTACTCCTTCCATTTTGAACACCATCCTCACATCCACTGTTTCAAAGCATCAACCACTGTCTCCAGAGTACAACCATTATCATTTTCTGTCTACTGCATTTCCTAACATCTGACATCAGCCAACCAGACTCTCAGTGCCCTAGTTTAGGGCATTCACCATCTATGCGAATCAAGACTCCTTCGGTACAAGAAACAAATTTAAACTAGCTTAAGGAAGACAGGAAATAAGGATACTGATTTATTTCCCATAACCACATTGTGGGAAGGGTGGGTGCCACTGAAAGGCAAATGCCAGTAGAATTCTCATTCTCTGTTGGCTTAATCTACTTTTGTTATAGATCAACTTCTTCTACACAAATGGGAATTTGGCTGCCAACAGCTATCTAGTCCAAGTCAGACAGTTTCTCAGAGAAAGCAGATTATTCTTTGTCCCCAGATTCAAAAGTCTCACATTGGACCAAGTGCTACTGGAACCAATGAACTATAGTCACAGGACTGGGAAGGGGTTAAAGGTCACATAGTACTGGCAATGTTTCCAGAAAAGAGGAAACTGTTGTAATCTAGGAACCTGTCCTAAGAATTTTTACTGTACCATCTCTCACCTGGATCAATGTGACAGCCCCCAACTTATGTCTCCTCTCTCCAGTCTGACCCCACCTCAATCAAACTGCCACACTGAACCAAGAGTGACCTAAAATACACTTCTTTAAAATTCTTCTGTTAGTTCCCCATAAATTCATGCTGGGAGAACAAATGATGATGGCTTTATTACCCAAAAGTTTATTCAAGGGACTGAAACTCTCAAATCCTTTGAAAGCTACTGTAAAGATTCAATTCTATAATTCCTATGAAAAGCTATGCTCTGTGTAGAGCAGTGAGGATTCATAAACACAGTTCTGGATTATGATTATGAAGACCTGTAGACCCTTCGCAATCCTGCCCCATCTCACCATTCCAGCCTCATCTCTGTCTCCCTCCCACCCCCATCCCTCCCACCCTTGACACAAAGCTTCCACTTCGACTCTTCCAGGTCCAGGCTGACTAATCTGCTTGCAACCCTTGGCTGCCTCACACTTTTTTTTTTTCCCCAGGCCTCTGCATTTACTTCTCCCTCAGCTTAGAAAGCCCATCCTCCATAGATATGCCTGGACAGTTTCTACTCATCCATATGGACTGGCTCTAACATTATCTTCTGGAAGCCTCCACCAACTGGCTGCTTGCTCTAGGCTGGGCCAGTGCCCTGAACTCAGTCTCTATAACCTGTGGATATGCTTCAGGCTGACGGCTCATATACCATTTTACTCATTCTTGTCCACAACTCTAAACTCCAAGTTCTTGAGGAAAGACCCACCTTATATCTGCTGTAATGCCTATAAAATTGGAGCTGAGAAAGAGAAAAGCAGCCCCTGACTGTCAGGAACTGGCCTGCATCACACAGTTAGACCTTGGTATTGTCACGAGAAGATAAACATGGACAGCCGAGTGCCTAGGCAGCGTACACCCAAAAACAATGAATAGCATGAATGGAATGTTTAAGTAAAAAGTAAGCGCTAGGACCGGAAGTGAAGGTGATTGGTTAGATCTGTAACTTCTTCAAGGATAAGGGCTGTCTCTCCTTTGTCCTTATATCCCTAGAACCTATCCCAGGAATATACCAAATAGAATCACAGTAACTATCAAACTGAATAACTGCACAGGTGTACTAAACATGCCTCTTCCCTAGGTCTTTGCCTGCCCACAGGCTCTGCTACCCTCGACAGCCCTGTTTTCTACCATCAGCCGTCATCAGGGACGGGCACATGATCTGGGGCACGTGAGTGCTCAAAAACATAAGCCGGGCCAGTGAGATTCCTCTTCAGAACTAGGAATCAGACACCAAAGTCTCCGTCATTATGGGCAATGTGCCAAATGATACAGTTTTGAGATAACCAGTCAGCAGAGAGAACCTAACAGATATGAATAGAGATGTAAGAAAACAAATGCAGCCCCTGAGAGAGAGGCAGAAGGTGAAGCTGCCTTGGGTCCTGATTTCTTGCTGATTCTCATTAATTCCCATAAATCTCCTTTTCCCTGAGGTAAAAGAGTAAGTCTCTGTTCTGTGCCTTCCAAACAGCCCTAATACACGGCAGATAAAGCTGAGAAACTGACAGTTTTTGAGCAAAAGCAGGAAGAGGGGGATGGCACACGGGCATGATTCTGGGAAAGTGAATCTCTCAGCAGTGTATGTAGCCCAGGAAAGAAAAATTAGAACTCTGGACACCAGTCAGGGAACCACCAAAATAACCCACAGGAAATGAAGAAGAAATGAGAGATATGAGTTTGAACATTATAAAATCCCCCATATTTGACCTTTTAACCTACCAAAATACCCAGAAGAGAGATTCTGGATGTAAAATCAAAGAAACTATGTGACTGGAGATTTAAAAAAAAAAAAAAAAAAAAAAGTCAAGGATGACTAGATGCCACGCATCAGTGACTGGAGGAGGTGCACCCATTAACCAAAAGGCAAGTCAGAAGGAAGTGAGGACTTTCTTTCTGCAGGGTCATGGCCCCCTACCACCTCCCTACTCTGGCCATGGGGTGCTTTGGCCAGGCTGAATTTGACATGCTCCAAAAAGGATGGGTTGGTTAATCCACCAGTATCTGTAAAAACCATCTGGATATCATTCACGCAAAGAATGCAGAAGGAGGATTCTCACACTTGTGTGCACCAGAGCTCCTCGGCAAGTCTGTCAAACACAAATATTCCTTGGCTTCTACCCGAAAGAATCCCACCCGGCAGATCTGGGATGAGCCCAGAATTGACGTTTTAACAAGCAGCCCAAAATGATTCTGATGACCAGTCTCCATGCGGCTAAAAGCTAGAGAACAAAGAACACGCCGCGGCCGCAGCCACTTCTCCCCGCTGGCTCTCCATCAGCTCTCGAAGGTGCTTTGAACATTTTTAGATGTTCAGTCCCCGGTGCTGTCCAAGTGTGGGCAATGACAAAACGTCAGAATCGCCGGGTGGAATCGGAAGGCGTGACTGCAGAGCCACACCCCGGCCAGCTGCACGGCAATTTCTGCAGGTAAGGCTCGGAAAACTGCATTTTCAGCCGGCGCCCCTAGCGGCTCGCAGAGACGGCTCCATCAACAGTTACTAACAAGAAAACGTCCTTCATTGGTTTAAAGCTTTCTCTATGTCAAAACAACTTGAAAGAAAAATAATCCAATATTGCTGGCGGACAAAGAAATCGTTTCCCTATAAATGAATCATGGAGGCATCGCAATCAACGCCTTGCTGCTGTTTTTCCAGGCACTCAAAGGCCCGCACCGGACAAGAGAGCAAGGAAGCCCGATAAGAAAGCAAAGGAAGAAAACCATCCACCTGGCCCTCGGAAGCCGGAGAAAGAAACCTGAACACCTGCCCTAACGGTACCAGCTAAGGCGGCTCCCGAGACCGAGGGTGTGCCAGCGGCTGCCGCACAAAAGAAAACAGTGTCCCCGAGGCCCCTCCCCCATGCTCCCTCCCCGCCGCCCCAGACACGCACCTCTCCGCCGCCCGCCAGACTGACCACCCGAGACACCAAGTGCGAGGCCTTCGCGGCGCTCCAGCAAGCGCGGCCTCCCGGGGAAAGCCGGACCTCGAGCTCCCCGGGCGCCCAGCCGCGGGCCCCCACACCCGGCCTCGCCCCCTCCTCCGCCGGCCGCGGCCCTGCTACACCCGGCCTCGCCCCCTCCTCCGCCGGCCGCGGCCCTGCTACACCCGGCCTCGCCCCCTCCTCCGCCGGCCGCGGCCCTGCTACACCCGGCCTCGCCCCCCGCCACCCACCAGGCCGCGGGCCCGCCGCGCCGGGCCTCGCCCCCTCCCCGCGGGCCTGGCCCCCACCTCCTCTGCCCGTCCTGCCGCGGAGCCGACCATCGCACTGACCGTCTCACAGTCCGGCCTGAGGCCCGCGCCCCACAGCTCGAACGGAAAGGGTCTGCTCTGCCGCAGGCGCCGTCAGCAGACGGGAATGGGAGAGGCGGCGGCTTCCAGCGCTTCGCCCTCACCAAACCCGGCGGCCATTTTCGTCCCTCTCCGCAAACTGACAGGTCACGTGGCCGCGGGCGGCGGGGCGGGGCTGCAGGTGGCCACGCCCCCGGAGGGCCGGGGAGCCGGCAGGCCCCGGGGAGCCGGCGGGCGAGGTGGGTGTGGGGCAGGCAGGTCGGCGGATCCCCGGACTCGGTAGCCCTCCGCCCCCTCCTTCTGACCTCCAAATGGGTGTATTTTTGACAAGTACCCGGGGCAACATTTTCTTCCTTGTCAGTGTCACTCCTTTTATGATAATTTATAGTCCCTATTCACCATTGTAATCAAAATGTAGGCAGAGAAATAAACCCAATTATAGCTTCAGAAAACATTGCTAATACATTGCAAACTAAAGCCGGCCAGAGTCTCTCCTCCGGAACCCGGAAGCCAGGTGTCCACCCTGCCCGAGCGCCCGGGGGGTTCCATCTAGCCTGGTCTTTCCTTGAGCCCACCCCCTCCCTGCCGGCTTGGCCGCCCAGGGTCTCTGCCGAAAGTACCTGGGCTTGCCTGAGGCCGAAAGCAATTGAGAGCTTTCCGCTCGGGTCCTACTGTGGACTCCTTTCGAGGCTCCCTCCTGGACATGTTCAGCTTCCTGGGTGTCTGTGACTCTCGTTCTCCTATTTCCGCTCCCATTTCCCTGGCCCCTGCTCTCAAGATTCCACTTCCCTTCAACTGCTTGTTTCTAGAGTCTTCCCCGTCCGCGCCCAGTGACCCAGTGTGATCCTCCTCCTGTACTGCTCCAGTCTGGGAATGGGCTGCTGCCCCATCCACCAAGAGCGGAACTGGGAAGTCATTTCATATGGCTCAGCCCCCATCACCCCCCACCCCCCACCCCGACCTCCCCAAGGTCATCCCATCAGCCACTTCATCAACTCAGATCCAATGGCTGCAGAAACTCCCACCAGGATTATCCTAAGAGCCCCCAACCCCCTCCCTGTATCTGCTGGTGCCCCACTCACTGGTTCACCAGGAGATTGCTCCCTCGGGACACTTCTTTGATTAAATTTCTCAGCAGCCTTCCATTTCCATAGAATAAATTCCCAGAAAGTACTTAGCATGCAGTCCTCCTAAGGAGCTGGCCCCTTGCCAGACTTCCTGCCATCCCATAGCTCTGGCCATTGAGCTCCTCCTATCCTGTCGCCACCCCCAAATGCTTGTAAATGGCAAGCATTTACAGTTCATGGAACATTGGGCCATATTCGGTCTCATCTCTGTTCTTTCCCAATGTTGTTTCCATCCCTAGAAGTTCTGCCCTGTCTCTTGCCCAGCTGATTCCAAGGGATGCAATTGCAGTGGTCCCCAATTTTGTGTAGCTTCCTGGATGACCTCAAGCAGATCTGGCCAGTCCATCTACTGTATCCACCTTCTTACTGTGTAACGCCTAGAGGTACCCAGAGAGCTTGTGTTAAAGCATATTTACCCTGTTTACCTGTCTTCCCCACACTATGAGCTTCACTCCATCCTTATTCCACACCCACTCCTTTACCCTGTTTGGAACAGTGTCTGGCCTCAGTAAGCCAATAAGGAAGAAACCACACTATCTACCATCCTGTTGTATGATCCAGGGGTAACGCCTCCTTGTCTTGTGCATGTCTCGCCAACGTCTATTGGAGCCATGACTCCTCATTGGCTTTTTCCAGGAATTGCCAGATTGATCCACTGGGAAATACTTTTCAATGGTCCCCAACCTTGGCACATCAGAACCATTCACGGGCCATCATATAAACTAAGACCTCGGGTGGGGATTTAAAAATAGCTCCCCAGCTGACTCCAATGACATACCATTCTCGGACTTGGGTTTGAGTCCCACTGGGCCTAAATCGGTGATTTCAAGATGAACATACTATTTTTATGTCAAATAACTTTTGACGGCCCCACACAGGACAGCAGGTGATGTTTTAGTGACCACTGGTTGTGAAATTGGCATGGGAATTGGAATTTGTGGCTTTATAGAGATCCGTAGCCCCACACCGGCAGCCTGCACTCTCAACATAAAGAACCGCCTGAGTAGTGAGCAAGGCAGTTGACAGGTTTTCTTGATGAGTGTGTGGACACAAGAGAAAACATGGATTGGGTCAAAATGCACTGACGGTCTCGCAGAAGTGTGTTGGCTAATGAAATGATGGCTTAGGGAGGTGGGGTTCTACAATCCTTGCATGCCTTCGCCTGGGGGACACCACTATGAGAGGAGCTGCCCCCAGGATAATCCCTCCTCACATCATTCCCTCCAGCCCCTGCACCCCATAATTTTTGCAAGTGCAGCAGCACTGCCTGGTTAGTGCAACTGTCCCTCCACAGCAAGGCCAGGGGCTCCGGCGTCAGCTGAGCTCTGGCCCACTACATGTGAGCCATGCAGAGTGACAGTGAGTCAGCACACCAGAAAGCTTTTCCTGGGGGAAACTGTAATATACAGCAGAAAGCAAGACAGGGGAGGTGGGGCAGGAAGCTGATCCCAAGCCCCTCTCTGGGGAGTTCTCATTTAAAAGCCTTGCAAATCCCCTTCTCGAAGTGGGACAGTCAGTCCCAGATGTTGAAAAGACAATTGCCTCTGCTGCGTGAACGTCCTCCCCTCCTCCTCTCCCCAAATGAAAATCCCCGAAGATACTCCGAGTACAAGCTCTTCTTTGAGGAGTAATTAAAAACGAAAACAAACAAACAGGCCAGATAACTGCCTGGAAAGAAGCTACTGGAAACAGGCTTTGCTCCAGCCCACATTTTGACGGAGGATGAGAGGAAGGTGAGGAGGGTCAGATTCCAAGGATGGCAGAGTGCGAGGAAAGAGAAGCAACGGAGGAGCAGAGCTTCCCCAGGGAGGGCTCCCCCGCCACGGCAGGTCTGCCCTGGGCAGGGAGGAGGCTTGAGGAAGGGCTTCAGTGCTCCACCACGCCAAACATTCAATAGCCAAAATGAAAACGTTTACTGACTAAAAGTGACTAGATACGACTGAAGAGTGAGGAGAAAAGTCATGAAATGATGAGCCCTACTGGAAATTTCATCCAGGGGTGGGAAGCAAGAAGTGGGCTGCGAGCATTTACAGGTGCAGCCCCGAGGAACAAGAAAGTGACTTTATAATCCCACTGCGGCTCATTCTCTTCACCAACATAAGGGGGACCTTTAGGAAATTCTGTCTATTTTGATAATGAATATTCCCTAACTTGTGCCAAATGCTGTTTATCCCTTTCAGACTCAAGGACTCTAACACTCCTATCTTGCCCCAATGTAACTGTTGCAAAATAGAAGTGAAATGCCTTCTCTTCAGCTTTCTTCCAAACATCTCTCTCTTTCCACTTTCCTTGGTCTTTTTGCGGTTTACAGCTTGCCTAAATCTTTCTGGCAAACCCATCCTAAGGGCTTTCTTGCTTCAGCAGAAACGCTTAAACAACTCCAGGAGTCTGGCTTTTCTACTTGTCATGTGCTATTATGTGGCGGGAAAACTAGGAGTTATCTTTCCATCCCTCACCGCTCTCCCCATCGACACTGTAATTTTAATCACCCTTTCATCTTTTTAACAATATCAGCATATTGGGATGAGGGCTTCAGCAGTCCAAGCTCCTCACATGGCTTCAATTTTCTTGCATATCAGGTTTTCCATAGAAATCTTAAAAAGTTATGGAGCTCCTGGGTGGCTCAGTCAGTTAAATATCTGACTCGTGGTTTCCACTCGGGTCATGATCTTAGGGTCCTGGGATCAAGCCCTCCTCGGGCTCTGAGCTCAGTGGGGAGTCTGCTTGTCTCTCTCCTCCCTCCCCCTTCTGCTCCTCCTCCTATTCAGTCTCATGGTCTCTCTCTCTCCCTCTCTCTTTAAAAGAAATAAATGAATAAAAATCTTTTTTAAAAAGAAATTTTGAGGCACTTGGGTGGCTCAGATGGTTAAGCATCTGCCTTTCGGCTCAGGTCATGATCCCAGATAAATAAAATCTTTCAAAAAAAAAAAAAAAAAAGAAATCTTAAGAAATTATACACTATCTTGCTTTTGAAACAGCTTTCCTCTGATTATAAAAAGGAACATATGTTCATTATGAAAAATTGGTAAAACACAAAAAATTCGAAGAGGTATCTCCCCTAATCTCACCACATAGAATTCTCTAACTTTTTGAACAGATTTGAAGCAAAAACTTTATTGACCCAAGTTATTCCTTTAAAGTCTATCACTGGAAAGCAGCAGGGGAACAGGGATGTTCATGAGATGTCATTTCATCCTTAATTGATGATGGCATTGCTAGCACTTCTCAAGGTATCTAAGCCAGTGTCCTCCCTGACCAGTTTAATTAGTATGTTCCTTCTGCATTAAAACACACACACACACACACACACACACACACACAGAAGGAAGTTTCTTCACCCTGGATGGCACCAGAAAGAGAAGGAATCTAAAACCCTGTGCTCAGCTGGGGTGGGGAAAGAGAGGGAGAGACAGACAGAGTGAGAGAGCTGGAGGAAAGAAAGTTATAACAGAGTTAATTATCATTCCACCAGAAAAAGACTGATTTTTAGTTGTTTGCACCTCTACTTAAGTCAAACAAGGCCAGACACATTTTCACGTGGCCAACCTAAGAGACTGACTTAAAAAGACAACAGGAAGAAGGAAAGAAAGACTTTTTTAAATCCTTTTTTTTTTTTTTAAGATTTTGTTTATTTGATAGAGAGCGCGCACAAGCCGGGAGAGTGGGAGGCAGAAGGAAGAGGAGAAGCAGACTCCTCCGCTGAACAGGAAGCCTGACTCGGGGCTCCATCCCAGGACCCCGAGATCATGACCTGAGCCCAAGGCAGACACTTAACTGACTAGGCCATGCAGGTGTCCCAGAAAGAGAAATTAAGGATGCAGTTAATATGCAGATCAAGTAAGCTGCATGTTCGCTGAACCCCACTCCGACCCACAAAAACAGAAAATACGGTACATTTGTATATGTGTTTGAGGCAGTAATGAGTAAGTCACATGGACTTTTCTTCCTTTATACTGGGGCACAGGCTTTTCCTGAAAGTAATTTTCCTTCAGGGGCACAGGTAGGCCATAAACAGATAAAATTAATAAAAACTTTGATTAGCTTTTATCAAGAATAACAGAAAAGTAGACAAGAGGATCATTCAAAATACATCCAATATAAGGAAACAGCCCGAATGACTCTCATCTGACTTTCTGAATCAGTTCGCTCAGGGAGAAACTGACTAACGATGGAGAACTACGGAATTTTATTCTGATAATCATGTGCTCCTGACGTTTTGTTCCATTAGGAATTTGGACCCATAAACCAGTGTGAATACGTATTTTTAGTCTATGATGGCGGTGCCTTTTGGTGGAAATTCCTGTACGAATGGCTAAGCCATCCAGACTTCACGCTGCCACGGTGACTGCGTGGAAGTTTCTTTTGTCTAGAGCATAGCATTTCAATATATTTGTTTTCCAGATGGTCTCTGTTTTCATCAGTATTAAAAGTGGAAACCTTGCAACCCCATGCAGCTCTGTACTGCTTCTCTTCCACACCCTCCCCACTTCCCCAAACCTGCCACTGTCCCAGGAATTTATGTCACTTTGTTAGTAAAATACCCCATGCCTCCTCAACTACTTCCCTTCTGTGTTCGCTCTGATGAAAACCCAGATCTCTCATGGGGTCATACCTTTCCTTGCAGACCCCTTAACTGTTAGCTGGTTTCCCTCTCTCATCACTGGGCCTGGAGGTGAGGAAGATCCCCTGCTTCCTTCTCATTGTCACATGCAAAAAATTTCCCCTGCTTCCTTCCTAAAACAGTAGACTCGCTGTCCCCCCTTGCTGCTGACACCTGTGTCACTCCCCACTAGAAAATACTGGAACCTGGTTAGCATCATTCTTTCCGGGGCACAATCCCTGATGATTTCAACATCTTTACAGAAGAACCTGCCAGCACTCCTGCCTCCTGGGTCCCTGACCTGCCTTCCAGGGACAATCTTGTCGCTGTTCTAAGTCAGGCCACCAGCTGGCATGCTTCAGACCTAGTCATCCACCAGAAGTTTCCATTTCAAACACTGTGTTCTCAGCTACCCCTCCAGCTTCCATCCCCCCCGCCCCGCCCCCGCTACACAGGCTCCATCTGTCCTGGCGGCACTGGGTGCTGATCCCAGGACCTCAGTCCACGGTCTTAGTCATTTCCCTTACTTGCTTAGCCCCTGGTCTGGAATCAGGACTGGAGGATTGCTACAGTTAGAGCGCTGTTCTTTAAAAGCATAGGGATTCTGATGAATTCCATATTGTGTGCGGCAGCAACAACAACGAAGTGTGGTGTGTTGGTAATTGTATGTGCTAAATCCCTGAAATCTATCTACCTATAAATGGATAGAGATACATATGCTTTTTCTTTTAGAATAGTTTTAGATTTGTAGAAACTGTGGTAAACATACCCCATGTTCCCCAGGTTTTTTTTTAAGGATTTATTTCTTTATTGAGAGACACATGGAGAGTGTGCACGGAGCAGAGAGGCAGAGGGAGGAGGAGAGAGAAACTCTAAGCGGACCCCACGCTCAGCTCCAACACAGGCTTGATCCCACGAATCAGACCTGGAGACCAAGACCTGAGCAGAAGCTAAGAGTTGGGTGCTGGAGCGGTTATCCCACCGAGGCTCTCCTTCCCAAAATGCTAGAATCTTACCTTAGATGGTACATTTGTTATAACTTTAACCAGCGCTGATATATGACTGACTACAGCCCACACTTTATTCAGATTTCCTTAGTCTTTCTTTTAGCCTAATGGCCTTTGCAGAACCCCAAGTAGGATCTAGTGCCTATTTAGTCGTTACGTCTCCTTGGGTTCCCTTGACAGTGACAATTTCTTAGATATTATTTTTAAAAAACAAAACAAAACAAAACAAAACAAAGAAACAGTCTTTTGCTCTTTAAAGTTTCTTTCTTTTTTTTTTTTTTAAAGATTTTATTTATTTATTTGACAGACAGAGATCACAAATAGGCAGAGAAGCAGGCAGAGAGAGAAGAGAAAGCAGGCTCCCCCCTGAGCAGAGAGCCCGATGCGGGGCTCGATCTCAGGACCCTGGGATCACGACCTGAGCCGAAGGCAGAGGCTTTAACCCCCTGAGCTACCCAGGCGCCCCTCATAGACCTTATTTTTGATGACCTTGACAGTTTTGAGTTGTACCGGTCAGGTTATTTCCCAGAACGCCTCTCCATTGCGATGTGCTCGCTGTTTTTCTCTTGAATTAACGTTGGCAGGAGAGAACTTCCTTTTTGACAACTTTATGCATCTAATGACTGAAAGAACGTTTCAATTCTAGCACAAAGAGCCCAGGGGGTTGGCTTAAGGCAGGGCCAGGCTCCTGTCTCGGCCCCAGAGAGAAGTAGGTCATGTTTGAATGGTCAGCATTCATCATTATTCCTGGCACATAGTATAAGCTCATCGAACGTTCCCTGACTAGCGACAGTGAGGAGGCCGTATCCTCACGATGAACCCAGCGTTAGCTAGGTGGGAAAGGTCGGGGGGGATGTGGTATGGAGGAGAATTCTGGGTGAAGGAACAGCAGATACAAAGGCTGGGAGGCAGGAGAGAGAGACTGCAGGAAGTAGAATTCTCCATCGTGACCAGAGCATAATAAAAGGAAGCACCTTAGTCCGTTCAGGCTTTTTAACAAAGAACCGTAGACTGGGTGGCTTATAACAGACGGAAACTTATTTTTCACAGTTCGGTAGGTTGGAAGTCTAAGATCAGAGTGCCAGCTTGGTCAAGTTTGGGTGAGAGGCCCTCATGGAGGTTGCAGTCTGCCCACGTTTACACTGTGCCCGCCACGGTGGAAGCAGGAAGGTCGCTCTCTGAGTTCTCTTTTACAAGGGCACGAATCCCATTTTGAGGGCCCCACACTCATGACCTTAGCCCCTCCCAGAGGCCACACCTCCTCACACCCTTACCCTGGGGTTAGGATTTTGACATAAATTTCAGGCTAAGTGTAGTCCACGGGTTTCCTTCCTTCCTTCCTTCCTTCTTTCTTTCTTTCTTCTTCTTCTTCTTTTTTTTTTTTTTTAAAGATTTTATTTATTTGACAGAGATCACAAGCAGGCAGAGAGGCAGGCAGAGAGAAGGGGAAGCAGGCTCCCCGCTGAGCAGAGAGCCCGATGTGGGGCTCGATCCCAGGACCCTGAGATCATGACCTGAGCCGAAGGCAGAGGCTTAACTTGCTGAGCCACCCAGGCACCCCAGTACACGGGTTTCTGACCCGGGTAACCAGAGAGCTATTCACGAGAGCTCATGAGACAGTCACTCGGAGAGCAATCACAGGTTCTGGGTGATGAAACTAGATGATGAGTTTGCTGTCCTAAATTTGGGATGCCTGTGATTTTTAGGTGCGGAGGGTAGGATGGACACTGAGGAAGTAGAACGGATAGGCATGCGGACGGGGAATCCGGCGTGACGGTTCTGCAGACAGTGATCCCCCAGAGGCAGCAGGAGAAGCAAAGGACACGTTAACAGAAGCAGAGAAAAGATATCAAGAAGGCAGTGGTCGTCAGAGCCAAATGCTGCAAAGGGCACATGACATGAACAAGGAAAACCAAGCACCACAATTCAGCAACAGAGGTCAAAAATGACCTTATGTGGTGTTCGGTGGAGGGCTGGGGTCGAGTAGGGAAGCAGAGGGCCTGTGTTGACTTCTCTTTTAAGCAGCTTATTGTACAGGCTGTGGATTGTAGGATGGTTTTCCAGTACTTGTCTGTTTTGGGGGGTTTTAGGGGGGGTTGTTTTGTCTTCTTGGATGGGAGAAGCTCAAATCTAAGGCAGTGTTTATAACATTCTTCCTCAGATGGATGACTCACAAATTTAAAAGTTGTGACCAACAGGAACTCAGCTTTCTTGAGGGATTGGTGGCCCCTTGGCCAGCTGAGGGGACCTCATGTTACCAGCTCTTGGTCTCTGGGTGCTGGGCAGCTGCCTTTCCCATTGATGGTATGAATATCCGGCACTTCAGCTCAGATCTTAGGATCTCACACTCGCCCTGTCAGAAGCGATGGCCCCAGTGACGGCATCCCCCTACTGGACGCAGGGCGCCCCATTCCGCCCTGGCCGGCAGAGCAGGACCTGCCTTCCTCCAGACCGTGGGTCACAGCCTGTGCTAATGGATACCATTGGTATTGCTCTGAAGGGCGGGACACGAAGAGATCACACAAGCACAAAAAAGCATATTTGAAAAATAAAAGACACGTCATAGGAAAATAGAAAAGACTTGACCAGGAGGGAGAACGGCCATATTTTAATGACATTACCAGTCTGAGCTGGCATCTGGCCCTAGGAGCAGCCTGAGCCAACCAGGCCATCTTGCTAGAGACCCCTAGAGCAGCTACACGGAACAGAACACAAAATTATTTTTAAAGTCACACAGCTAAGTTTAAAAGAAAGGCAACCAAATGAAAAGCTGACCAAAAGAGGTTCGTACGGACACAGTTGTTACTTCCGAGACAGGGAGGAGGGAAAGGGATGCTGGCCTTACGGGCGATGTGCTTTTTATTAAAAAAAGAGAAAAAAAGGCACATTTGAATCTACTGTGGTGGAAGCACCTGTTCGATCCGAGCTGCTCTGTAGTGGACTATACACTTGAAATATTTTGCAAAGTTTTTTTATTTTGTCTAAATTCCATTTTTCCCATTATGCCTTTTTCTGATTGGAGGGAAGATACGTTATTGTTGGACAGTTGGCACACAGTGGGTCTAAACTGCTCTTTCCCCTATTTGTGTGCAACACTGTGACATTCCTGACCTGCGCTTTTCTTCTTCCTCGCATCAGAGCCCCTCCCAGCGCGCTGCCAGCCAGCAGCAGGCTTCCTCACAAACCGAGAGCCTGCTTTGCCCCGTGATCCCCGCCTCCCCCGCCTCCCCCCCCACCCCCTCCCGATTCCAAAGGCCCTTTGTGCACGCCTGGAATAAAGCACTTACTGTACTCTGTAGTGATCATTGATTAGCTTCCTGAAGCCAAGGCCAGTGGTTTATCTTGTAGCTACCAGCACGTGGGTGGGAAGTCATTAAAGAATTGTGGAATGAACAGCTCAAAGAAAAAGATACAATACACTACGATGTCCATCTATATGAAATAGGGGGTCTTCCATACCGTGAAGTCAATTCAGTGACCCACGCTGTCACGCTTGTCAGGATAAACACGGGGAACGGATGGGCTGGCAGGCAGCTCTGGCTGCTGCGTCCCTACCGCTCTCGGTCATGGCCCAATTTCAGCACAGCCCTGAATCTCAAAATGGGGTCATTAAAACTGCCATCCCAGTCTAAGGTCTTCCAGCGAGAAAGCACCAAGATGGGATTGTCTTGGACGTGTTCAGCCTAGCGTCTTTGTACAACGGTCCACATTAACCGAGGTTTCCTCCACAACAGTCATGGCAGAGTCCAGAAGAGCCTCTGGAAACAAATTCCAGGGTGGCATCATGGCACTGGGACCTCATGGGGCCGACTCCGCGGGCTCTGCTAGAGATACCATATATGGGTGTAAGGGTTTGGTTTGGTTTTTTATTTTTATTTAAGATTTTATTTATTTGGGAGAGAGAGAGAGAAAGAGAGAGAGAGCATGGGAGGGGGAAGGTCAGAAGGAGAAGCGGACCTGCTGAGCGGGGAGCCTGATGCGGGACTCGATCCCAAGACTCCAGGATCATGACCTAAGCCCAAAGCAGCCACTTAACCAACTGAGCCACCCAGGCGCCCTGGTTTTGTTTTTTGTTTGTTTGTTTTAAAGATTTTATTTATTTATTTGAGAGACAAAGATCACAAGTAGGCAGAGAGGCAGGCAGAGAGAGAGGAAGGGAAGCAGGCTCCCTCCTGAGCAGGAAGAGAGCATGATGCGGGGCTCGATCCCAGGACCACGGGATCACGACCTGAGCCGAAGGCAGAGGCTTTAACCCACTGAGCCACCCAGGTGCCCCTGGTTTTGTTTTTTAAAGTAAGTTCTATGCCCAATGTGGGGCTTGAACTCATGACCCTGAGATCAAGAGTCCCACCTTCTATCGACTGAGCCAGCCAGGCGCCCCTAATTTGAGGTTGTTTGAATTGCCTCCCAAAGTGCTTACAATGTGACTACAGTTTGTTTTAAATAATTTTTAAGCCGTTAAAGAGTCAACAACGCCTTAGAAAATTATCATATTGAAGAATCCTTTAGTAAAAACAGAGCATCTCACCTCTCATGATGGGACAGGCCCAGTATACAGTCCTACAGACGGAATTTAAAGCCTCTGGAATTAGGAAACACACACGCACACACACGTATTTTTAAACTACAGTTTTAATCATCTTTAAAGAAACACAGATTAGAAAGGAACATTTATATGTAAGTTAAAAACATCTTTAAAACCCAGCAATAAGCCCGCAGCGCGGCGCTGAGGACACGGCTTGGAAACGAGCGGTCAGGGAACCATCACGTCACCGGCTAATGGACACGGGGGTGGTTTAAACTGAGAACCATACAACAAGTGCTAATTTATGGGTCTGTTGAAAAATAACACTTCTTTAAAAAAATATTTTGCAATAATGACAACAAAGCAGCACAGAACACCACGTGCTGGTCTCACCCAGGGAGGGCCGACGGGCGCGGTCAAGGCCGGCTGCGGGACCCGGGGCCCTCCTCGTGCTGGGGAGACTGTCCCAGCCCTCCTGGGCAGAGACCACGGCAGGGCTCTCAGAGGGCAGGCAGGAAGGAGCTCACGCCGTCTCACTCTGCATGTGGAAGGGTTTCTCTTGGGTCACCTGAATTATGTTTTACTTTCATCCCTATTGTTTTATAAGGTACCCTCCTGGTTCGGAGAGGCCGTCGCGCCCAGGGGACAGAGATGGAGACTGGCTTGGGACATATCTGGGCGGGATGTTGGATTCCTTTTTCCTTGTGACCAAAAAGTCAGGGGAAGGTATACTTTGTGGATAAAATCTGCAGCTACAGAACCAAAAATACTTCAAATTGGGAAGAGGCCTATTTTATAAAGTCTGTCAAACTCTTCTCATGTGTTTGTCCTTTAGCAGGTAAGGACAAAAAGGGATATTACCAAATTAATTTCTCAAAGAAGTTACCCCAAAATAGAGACAGGGCAGGATACAGTCATTTACTACTCCCGCCAAAGGCAGCCCGTCACTTTTTCCATCTCAAACGTGTTATTAGGAAAATGGTTAGTCATTCTGCTGCTGTTGCTCTGTATCTTTCAGGTTTTCATTATATTTCCACTTCTTCTTACAGTAGTAAAATCTGATAAACCAGGAGTGGAGGGGTGGCTTTGCCCCATTGAGTAAGCTTTACACCATGACTTTGCATGGACCTTTATATCATTCTTTATAGAATTATATAGTCTTGGCGTTGTTCTGTTTTTGCTTTATAAAAGCTTTACTACAACAAGATGCATATAGTTAGTTTAAAAGGCAAGACAAACTAGTCAGCATGTAAGTGTGTCTTCAGGTTCCATTCCAGAAAGTCTTCCCAATCAATGACCTATAGAGCTTGTCAGTTGTTTACTGGGGTTTCCATAATAAAAATCTATTAAAATAAATATTACTTGAAAACATATAAAAACATTAATAAGCAGCCCACCGATTAAAATGTCACTGGCTGCACCCTCTGTACAGCAAGAGCCTCAAAAAGCAGCTTGGTCGTTGATTTTAAGAGCATTCCTACAAAACACCAACGTGGAAAATTTCATTTTAAATTTTCTTCTATAAGGAGAGTTGCTACAAATTGACTTGCCCACACAGGGCTGCAGAGACGCACGGTGCAGGCCCTCAACAGGCTGATCTTTCAAACCCCAAGTTCTGGTGTGACTTAGCAAACCTTTTCCTGGCGCACCAGGAGCGTGCACTGATACAGACCCACTTTTACAAGGATGGCTGCGGAAAGCAGAACTTTCTGCATCTCAGGATCTTGTAGAAATCATCAGCCATTCATTAAATGTACACCAGGTTCAGAGTAAGCGTTTAATAAGGTACTTGAGGGCAGTTAAGATTACATTTCACAGTGTTATGTAGAACTCCGCACCTATGTTAAATCTGATGTACTCAATTTCAGCCAAGATGGACAACTGCTGGTTGAATAAAACTCCATAAAATACTGGTTTATATTCAAAATTCCGGACAAATCCTTCCTTGACACAATAACAGGCACCATTCCGAAACAATTATTCTCTCCACTTTTTTCTTTCAGTTATAATGTAGAACTCTTACAGTCAATTATCTAACAATTTTGAAGTTTATAGCAAGGGAACACAAAAGTATAAATGTCCAGAGCTGTCCGTGAGTACAAAAATTAAAATTTACAAGGGATGAATCTTAAATAGGATGATTTTTTTGGTCCTAAATGTAATCTAGTCCTTGAATTAAAAAAAAGCATAAGTTTTGTGATTATTTTAATGGCAAGATTTTTTTTTTTTAAGATTTTTATTTATTTATTGGACAGAGAGAGATCACAAGTAGGCAGAGAGGCAGGCAGAGAAAGAGGAGGAAGCAGGCTCCCTGCTGAGCAGAGAGCCCGATGCGGGCCTCGATCCCAGGACCCTGGAATCATGACCCGAGCCGAAGGCAGAGGCTTTAACCCACTGAGCCACCCAGGCGCCCTAATGGCAAGATTTTAGTGTAATTTCTTTTGTAGTTTAAAATGGGTAACTAAATTGAATGTGCCTTAATGATCTCTGCATGAAATTGTATTTGAGAAGTTACAGAAGTTAAACCCTGCCCAGTAAACTTGGTGGTTTGTACTAATATTTTCTAACACCTTCAATTTCACTTACAGCACAAGCAACCAACCAAGCAGAGAAAGCACAAGGAAAACATGTTTCCTTTAATAGAGGCTATTTCATCACCAAAGATTCACTTTAAGGGCTATACTCAGTGGAAATGGGTGCTGCCATGCCTTCTGATTTAACGGATTGGAAGGTTTTCCTCTGTTGCCAAGAAAACCTTGGAAAAGTCAGGGTTTTGAGCTTAAGAAATAAAAGTAAATGACCACAACTGTTCTGACAACGAATCCGCCTTTGCCCACGACTCTTACAGAACCTGCTAATGGTCCCCACTCATTACAAACACAACTGGTCGTACACTTTTGGAACTGATCCTTTAACTTATTAAGGAACTTCCTTCTAGAGGACAGGTGACTTGCCCAAATCTGAACGTATTAATAACAGAGCCAGATGAGCAACCTGGTCTCTTCCCAGGACAATCAGAGCTTCAGTGAGGTTAACTTCACTGTCTAGAACCGTCCTTTGACTGTTCATTTTTCTGAAAACAGGGAACTGTGGAAATGTCACACATGGTGGGGGTCAATGACAAAAATACTCTTTAACCAAAAATATGGTGGTGCCTGGACACTGTGGAAGCCAAATAAACCTTCCCGATTAGGCTGGACATTTGAGAAGTCAAGTAAATTTCCCCAATTACCCTGAGTTCCAAGAAAAATGCTTATTTTCAAAACTGAGAACAAATGACTTATAAAATGGTGATCACTGAGATACATCAAATTAACTGCAACTGTTTCAAGAAAATGAATCTGAGGGAAGAATAATTATATTTGCTCAATTTTTTTTCCCTGAGTAGTATAATAATGAACCAAGAGTGTAAGTATGATGGTCACTGATCATCTCTGGAGTGGTTTCAAGACAACTGAAGAGTGGAGAAACGAGAGAAACATGTACTGAATCTTCTTCTGTTGATTAAAAAAGAAGAAACATACAGTACAATGACTCCCTTTATCCTTAACAGTACGTGGAGACAGGCCAGTTTTCAAATCTCCTGCTATAAGCAGAAGTGAAACGGTAACCCTTACCACACTCCGAGCAGATTCGTTTCATAGAGCACAAAGAGTTTCTTCTCGAGCAGAAAAGTCAAGCTGAGAATTGGAATTATTTCTTTAGTTTTTCTTCTGGATGACACACTCATGATTAGAATTTCTCCAAGATTAGAGAAAAGCTATCCAAAACCCCTTTCACACAAAACACAAAACAACAACAAGACACTTAGCTGATCCAAGGGGATGAAAGTCAGTCAAACTGTACAGATAATATATCATCTTCAAAGCAACTGGAGAATTCTTAGCCATCTTGCTGTCTGCATGACGGCTCTAGGAGTACATTCACCGAGCAACAAACAGGTAACCATGATTTTAGGTTTACAGGCTGAGAAATGACATAGGTAGTAGAAATAAACAGGGATTATTTATAATGGCCAGATGGGCTGAAAAAAAGTTTTATTGAGCTTTCTTGTTTTCACTTATGACATGCCTAGACTTGTCCTGGATACTCTAAATTTGTTTACTTTTGTTTTTTTTTTTTTAATAGTGATCAGATTCTCTGCAGCATTAATTAAACTGAGGAGACCTTTTGGGGGCAGATACTTTCCACGATTATTCTTTTCTGATCTCTCACATTACACAGCCAGCCTAATTTCAATGCATGGGAAAAACAGAGAAAATCTATTTAGCTCTCCATCCTTTTCTGGGAAGTAATGGGGCATGGCTAACCTCAGCAGGTGGAAAAAATTTTCCTTTAGAAAAATAAAAACATTTTATGTAATCAAAGACTAGGATATTTCTAACGTTCTACAAAGATACACCAATATTTTTGCTGATTAAGATCTTAAAAGTCCCAAGTACATTTGCTGTTTCTTTCTCCTTTGAAAGAAAAACTACACGGCTTAAGCCAGAGAGTTGTTCTGCCATAACTTCATATGCAAACTTATTTATGACAAAGTTAAAAAAAAAAAAAAGACTCACCAGACTCACCAGAAAGAGACAATTTACATTTCATTAAAAATTTAAGGCAAAAAGAAAATAAACTGGCCAAATAAACGTGAAGTCCAATAAAAGACTGGTCAAATGAAGGCGGGGTAAGAAGACCCTGCCCACCTCCTCTCTCCCAGCCCGTGACCCCAGGATTTACCATGTTCGGCCGAAGCCCTCATGCCAGGCGGCCTCACACCCCAAGACTGCGGGATTAAAGGAGACATCTAGTAACCGGAGGGGAGGTTAATTGTGGAGAAAATGGCCTAGCGGATAAAAGCACATTTTTCTACTTTGAGAATCTAAAACTCATTAAAGAGAGTTAACAGCAAAATTTTAATGTGAGAATTTAATAAGAGTTTGGAAACTAATTTCTTTTAGTCTCTAAAAATGAGGCTCAGACCCAATGACTGTAAGCTTTCATTTCCCTAAGATTTACCCGATTCCGAGTTATGCTGTCAAGGACAAGGAAGTGGTTAGACAGATAGTCACCTTACTCCGTGATTTTTCCTTCACGACCCTCATGCAATCTACCAAGGCTATTTTCACAATCCCTCCATAATTCTATATAATTTACGTGTGCTAAGTTTCACTTAAAGTCCAACATATTAAAAAGTCATTTACACATTTATGTCTTCACAGACTCACAAAGAACTCAGAGAAAGAAAGGGGGAGAGCCCTTCTGCGGAGCACCTGTGCCCTGTCCCAGCCCTGTCGCCACCTCCCGCCCCGGTCGCCGGGGGGCTTCCTTCACTCATGCCTTCCTTCCTTCCTCCGCCATCTTCTCTTGCTCAGTTTTCTTTTCTTTCTCTCTTTCTTCTTCTTCTTCTTTTTTTTTTTTTTTAAATAAGCTTAAAATATTGCATTACCAACCTTTAATTATGTTGAAGAAATTCTCCCTTGATGGGCTTGGACTGACACAAAGTAATTAAACTCTCCAGGACAGTAAGCTGCCCATAATTTGGCTCCGTCACTGTTGACGGTTTCGCTACGTACTGTAGTCATTTGAGATACTTTAAGAAAACCCTTCAAATACTGAGATGTTTATTGCATTTTTAAAGTGTCCACAATCTTAAATATCCTGTTCCAAATTCCTCCAGAATTCCTTTACAGAACATGACATCAAATATTGAAATAGTGTTCTCACAATATTACACTTGAAAATACCATTTAGGAACAATATTTTAAGAAATAGAGGGTTTAAGGCAAGACATTCATTTGGAAAAGGTAACTTCTCTCAATCACCCAGATCGACACGTTTGTTTTCCACCTCTTCAGTGCCTTGGGATACGCAACATACATTCAGCAACAGGGCACACGTATGACCCTACGGACACCTGCTGAGGTCCTGAGTGCCCACTGGAATAATGGAACTATTTTTAGATAAGGCGTGGCCCACAGGGACATGGCATAGGAGGGGTTGTTCACGCCACTCCCACTCCGGCCAATGGGAAATTCCCCATCTAGCTCCGTCCCATTCGCCCCCCACGTTATCCCTTTGCAAACAAACACAAACCCCTTGAGAAGGTGCTAAGGTTGGTTTCTGTTAACAGAGACAAAATAGCCATCAGAGTGTTTCCCCTTCATTGCTTTAATGATAAATGTCTAGAGGCTATTTCTTGATTCTGATTGCAAACATTGTTTGTTGTGGAAAAACTATTCTGTTCCAAAGAATTTCCTCTGTCGTCACACTTTTCGGATGGCGACAGCGGCACATTTCCATGTGTGGTCTTTCCTCTCTGAGTCTTTTTCACCGGCAACAGCAATAATACTAAGATACCAGCAACGTGGAGGCAGTAATACCAGGAGCTGAAAGGAAAAGGACAGAGTTTACTTCATTACATTCTCAGAATGAATCCTTAGCAACGGCATCCTGGCGGAAATGGCGCGGCCCCGCGTCCCACGTGCACGTCCACCAGCTTCCTGTGCACTCCGGCCCCTCGCGGCCCCTGTCCCCAGGGGACACTCCAGCTGGGCCAGTGCGCGTTTATAAAGCCCCTATAAACCCAAGCCACTTAAAAGCACGATGTGAGGGATCGTGTTACGTTCCTCTGCAAGGGTCCTAAGTCCATGGCTACACAGAACAAAAGCAAAAAGGTACTTATTAGCAGCTGCAGTGACCTGAAAATCATCTCTCAAATCCACAGAAGCGAACACGGCGAGTGAACAAAGAGAAGGCAGAGCTCGTGGGGACCTGAATGCTCTGGCCTCTGGGGCTGTGCCTGGTCCCTAATTAAGTTACAGACCCCAACACCCAACCCCGCGATGTGAGTAAGGGAGGAGATTGCCACTTGACGGCTGCCGTCACATGGTAAAGAAAGGCTATGATATTCCAGATATTACCAGAAGTATTATTCCTGAAGTCGGACAGCAATCAGGCGCGACAGGGGCTGTATTTAGAGTTGGAAACACAAGTGATTGTAACCAAAGTTCCTGGGACAGAAAAGCAAACCAACTGCTCAAACACATGTAAATATACGGGACAAGTTTGTGAAAGGGGAATTTCAGCTGGAGATACATGAGGTCTTTCTGTACGAGCATTGCCATAATTAACGGCAGTAATTTCTGACCACATGCCCTGTGCCGTCGTTCTGAACGCTAGGGTAATGGAGACTCTACGAGAGGCAGAATTTTTGATCTCAAAGATATCACTAACACAGCCCGAGCGGGATCTGGTGGGCGAGGGAGAGAAGAGAACATAAGACAGGGAATTCAAAACAAGAATTTCTCTAATACAGAGAAGACATAAAACATGTGAACCATAAAGGGTAAGAAACATAAAAGGGTAAGAAGGGAAAAATTCATGAAATAGAAGTGATTCTTTTTTCTTTTTTCTTTTGACTACAGCAATTAAGAGAACAATTCCTCGTAAGGAATAAGCTACATTTTTTTTTCTCTTTTTTAAAACTGCTCTGTCATATTCTCTATCGTTCATCTTAAGTTCTCCTATCCTTTCCTTTTCATAGTTAACGGTCTGGCAGCCTGAACTGCTGGTGCACAGACTCTTCAGGACTCACTCGTGACCATCACAAGATCTATCTTGCTTCCGCTCCCAGAATATCCCCAGTGCCACGTGAGCCTCTGCTTGCACACATGAACTCCTACACCTGGACCCCGGGCAGAGAGCAGGGCTGGGCGCATCCAGCCCGATGTCGCTGTCCTTACAGGGGGTACAGCTGACCTATGACATTGTTATTAGTCCTGGGTGTACAATGCAATGACTTGATGTATGTGCATGTTGCAAAACGATCACCGTGGTAAGTCTAGTTAACGTCCAAGTGTAAAAAGAACAGCCACACCTTCCTGTTAAACCTCTGAGAGATCCGAGGTGGGCTCGCCCCGCTGAGATTCCTCTGAGGGCTGAGGGGTGGGAATCATTCTATCGGAAGCTTGGCACTTGCGGGTTTATGAGGAAAAGGCTACGGAAAGCAAGGCTGCGGCGCTATTTCTCCCCGCCGCCCCCCCCCCCGGAGCAGAGAGCTCGCTCTTTGCAACAAGGCGATGCCCCCCGCGTCTCGGCAAGAGTGACACTTACCTGTAGAACATGAACGAAGGTTTTACAGAAAGAAGGACGAATGGCACGACTGTGTAGCTTATCGCCACCTGTGTCACTACCCACGTGAGAACGTCATACAGTAATTTCAGCTGCGGAGGCTCGAGGAAATAATGTCTGAAGTTGTTTCTCATCTGAAATAGAGGAACACAAACACGTGCTCTTTCACGTTGTTAATAAAATCACACTGACGGCGTCTGCTGCTCCAGGGATGAGGGGTGGCTGCAAATCCCATGCACGGCTGGCGGAGGGACAACCACGGGGCCACCCCGGGAGAGGTCAGTTCAGGAAAAATGAATCCACACGTGTATAAAAGACAGGGAGAGAGCAAAGCACGGGAATCCGGGCAGAGGACACGCGGGAGCGCTTTGCAACTTTTCTGCAGATTCGAAACTGCATTAATAGTTTCTAAAAAAGTCAAAAATAATATCGTTAGAGCTCCTTCAATCATATTTGGTGAAGTACAGAAAGTAATAAAGTGCTGTTTTCACCTTTCCTGCCATGACAGAATGAGACGCCCTCCCTCTCCTGTAGGCTCCGCATTTGCGCCAGACAGATGGGCGCCGTGCCCTGAGCAGAGATCGCCACACACCACAATAAAGGGCCACAACGCACATCAGTCTCAGGATACATGTTTCCTAATCACTACTATTTAAACATTTTTTTCACCTCAAAAAAGTCAGAACGTGTTAGTTTTAAACACACGAATTTAACCAAACGTGATGTCCTCCCTTCCGCTGTGCTCCCCGCTCTTTCTGCCTAACGCGCTCCGAGGTAAAGCACGGCCCCGCGGCGAGGATGCCACCAGGTTCTTCAGCAGCGACCCGCTGCACGGTTCGTGGAGCTCCCACAGAGAGACCATGATCCCTAGCAGCCGGACGGGATCCGGGCACCCACCCAGTCCTGCCCGGTTCACGGCCACAGCAGCTGCCCACCCTCTCCCCTTCCATCCACCGAAGGCAAATCAGTCCTCCTGAAGCACGGCTTTCAGCGCTCTCTCCCCTGGTTAAAAACCTCCCGTGGCTCCCAGGTACGCAGACAGAATGCGGGTCAGGCCCTTTCCCGGTCTGGAGTCTAAGTTCTTCTAAGACAACCCTTCCCACCCCCTCCCCTGCATTCCTTTGCCCTTCCAGAATTATTCACCCCTTAGGTATTCATGATGTCTCTGCTTCAGCCAGACTTACTTGTCATTTCCAAACACACCGGGCACTTTCAAACTTGGTTCTGCTAATGCCATTTCCACGCCTAGAATGTTATGTTCCACGCCCATCACAATTTCCCCCACTTTTGAAATAATGTTCCTTCAAAGCCCAAATCCAACCAAACTTTCCTAATGAGGCCACCTCGGGTCAACCCAACCAGAAGGATTTCTTTCACCTCGAAACAACTATGTTACTTATTATAAAACCCACGGATGTCTCACACATGCCCCGTGGTGGGCACACACACGTGGGTACATACATGGGTACATACACTTAGTGCCCTAATTAGACCACCGACAACCAGAAGGTAAGGCCCTTGGTTAATATTTCTCTGAGCTTCCCCTCATCTCCCCCTCAATGGAACCTGAAAATTGCATAAATACCTGCTGGTTTGCTAAACGAAGGCTACTCACCTGTACGCGCTGTGGGAAGCCTGTTCAAACACCCTTTCTGTCATGTTATTTTCCTCTGACTTTCGAGGACTTACACTAAATTGTCCTCCTTCCTTGTCCACCCATGTCACCAATCTAATTTCTCAACTATTTCCCAAAATATTACTCCAGGTTCCACGCAGGCCAACACTCCAAAGAACTGTGTCCACCACCCTGGGAACGGCCCATCCACTCCGTCCACACTGTCCGTACTCCACTCTCCGTCTAAAAGAGGACTCAGAGGTGACAGCTTTCAGGAAACCTTTCTAAACCTACCCTCCTGACCCCCCTTTACTGAACTCTGCGTTTAGCTCTCGTGCAGAAGATTCTGTCGAGACAACGAACGCCTTGTGGGTACCTCCCACGCACCAAGTCTTCTCAGATGAACCAAGTGTGGAGGCCCGGGAGCCCTCGACAAACACGCCAGGCACACACCTCACTGTGGGCCAGGGCCCCAGGCCCAAGGCCCGTGTGTGGAAGGGGCCGCAGCCTCCTCGCCCAGAGCAAGGGGACCACCGGCGCAGCACGAGGTGGGATTCTGGATACTCACAGCTCGCGCCGCCAGGGTCATCAGCACTCCCGTGAGGAAGGTCAGGTAATACCCTGGATACACCCCATGCCAAATAGCAGACAGAATGAACGTCTGGATAGTCGGACTCAAGGAGGCTCGTTCGTAACAAACCCTAGAAGCCAGAAGACCACAGAGCGAGTTTAGATAGTCCACAGAGATCATTCTATTCGTACCTGACAGGGCAGAGGGGAACCAGGCAAGCAGCCACCACTTAACATCAGCAATAACTTGACCTGTGACCTCAGGGAAGTGACAGCTACTAAAAACTCCTATGTACAAGGAAAATAAATTTGATTTTCATCTTTTTATGGTATATGTAACAGCTCAAATTAGCACTGCCAGTGTCTAGAAATCTACATGAGTTACCAAAAAATCTTGAATGTTAAAGATATTTTACTTTACATTATTTTTAAAATTTTCTTTAATGACTATCATTTAATTAAGAACTTTCAACTGACCTAACAACACTTCTTTCTGGCAAGTCTGGCTTAGTCTAAAGTTTCTCTGTAAGGGTAGAGCACTCAGAAGAAAATAAGATTTTCAATAGTATCAAATTTATTTTTTTTAAGGCATCTCTACACATGGGGCTCAAACTCATGACCCCAAGATCAAGAGTCACATGCTCCACTGACCGAGCAGACAGGTGTCCCTATGGGTGTCGAATTTAAAATACAACAGTAGGGGCGCCTGGGTGGCTCAGTGGGTTAAGCCTCTGCCTTCAGCTCAGGTCATGATCTCAGGGTCCTGGGATTGAGCCCCGCATCAGGCTCTCTGCTCAGTGGGGAGCCTGCTCCCCGCCTCCCCCTCCCCGCCTTTTCTCTGCTTGCCTCTCTGCCTACTTGTGATCTCTCTGTCAAATAAATTTAAAAAATACAACAATAACAAAAATCACACAACAGGAGTTAGGGTGGTCTGCAGCCCATGGGGAGACTACATGGTACCAGCAAGTGACACTCTCCTACAGTGGGTATTTCCAGGGATAAAGATGCTGAACTTGTCACAAAATAAAGGACATTCCCAAAAAAGACAGCTTGATGCAGATCAGTGCTTAGAGCTACACCATCATGGTGCAAGATTTCATAGAAAAAACACGAGGCAGAATAACAGGTCTCACTAGGAATAAGGAGGCAGTCACTGGGAGTTTCTGTGTAATTTCCTAACTTTGTCCTTGACAGATGTTGCTCTGCTTGGGCTGCCTGTCTCTCTCCCCATGGCCATGTGACGAACACCTATCATGGATCCCAGCACCCATAATCCCTTCCCTACCCCCTGCCTGCGCTGCCCCTACTCAAGCTCCCTGCTCTTCCTCCCTACAGGGAAGGGCACGTGTAGGTGACGCTGCCCTGTTTTCCAACAAGACTGTGGACTCTCTGGCTACAGGAGCTGGGTCCTTCTGTCGGACTCAATCTTGCATCCTGTGCCTAACATGCAGAAGCATCTGTCAAACTGAAATATCTTAACACTGGAACTGTTCCAGAAAAATCTAGGGCGTCTGTAGCGCGGTTGTGTAGATACTTTGTTTTTACTTAACCATATCTCCGGGGAATGGGAGAAGGAGGACACTGGTGATGCCAAACCCCAGAGAGATGGCGGAGAGGATGGACCGAGAGGCCAGCGAGAGCTCTGTTCACTGCTCAGCCGGAAAAGTTCTCATATTTGATATACTCACGCTTCGGAACACTGTTCGCACTGTTGGCAGCGCTTTCTGGTTAACACCAAGGTCACAATATCACTCAACACACCATAAACTTAATCAAGAATTGGAGCTCAGTGAAGCCTGACCTCAAGAACCATACGCCATAGCACAGCTAACGCCTGTTCCTGAAGGAACATACCTTTTGAGCCAAAGAGCTGTCTGAATATTCCAATTATCAAGAAACATCTTGAAACTTGTTGACATCTGAAAAACAAAAGAACGTTTTTCTTTGGCCCACGAAATGATGACGCTTGAAATATAAGTAATAACATTTTATTGTGCTGAAATTAAGTTACTTGACATTGATGACAGGGTACTGATTTCTTTCCTTAATACTGCTTTTCTAACATAGTAACATCATGTGTGAGTGGAATTCGTTTACTGTGAAAGCCATCTACGAGATGAATTTTTCCTACATGTTCACATTTCCTCCTACACGTTAGCAGTGATCGGGGTTGTCGTCGAATTATCCCAGACATTCCTGATAGGCAAATGACCGTCAGTGACCGTCCAGTGGCGCTCTCCCCGGGGACGGGGTGTCCCATCAAGCCACCGTCTCTCAATCCCCTCACCTCCATGTCTCTCTGGCCACCACCTGTGGCCACCGGGAACCTTGGCGCCACCTTAACTGCCATCTTCCCAGCTTTCTAGCCTCTCCATGCAAGCCTCCCCCATAAAAGCTTCCCCTTGACCTCAGAGGAACTCCTGGTCCCCTCCCCTCCTCTTCCCTCTGTCACCATCTCCTCCTTGCATCTTCAGTTCATTTAAAGCCCATGGTCCGTTTCCTACTCTCACCAAAATCCTTGACTCCTCACCCTCTACCATATTTTCACACTGTCTTCAAATACTCTAACTGGTAAACCTGTGTCAATCTCTCCATTTTAAAACAAAATTAAACAAAACAAAAACTCCTCCTTCAATCACTTGTATCCCACAGCGACGTCATTATCTCCTTCCCTGTACAGGTAATAGACGCCTAAGAGTTGTATAATCTGGCTTTTATGCCTATCCCTCCCTGGAAACCGTTACCAGAATCATCAGAAAACTCCCATGTGCTCACAGCTGCGGGCACTCGTGAGTCCTCCTCTCTCCCCACACCTCAGCAGCGTCTAACACGGGTCACCATTCTCTCCTTCAGAAAAACGAACTCCTCGACTCTTCACTTTCTCACACCCTGCATTCTCAACAAGGGCAATACTGCTCCCAAGACGATAAAACCCGGTTCTTGGGGGCAAAAAGTCTTCCTCTTTTCATGTATAAACACATGTGTACATACAAGCACATACACCGATATACGGTACGTGCAGTACTGAGTTTCATGGAGGCTTGCTTAGGAAGAACATGTCTCAGAGTGTCCACAGGGCAGCCATGATGAACAGGAAGTTAGAAACCTGCCAAGTATCTGTCACTCGGTTTCCACACTTACCTGTTTTTCCTTCCCCTTCCCCATTTGATTACTGACATTGTTCAGAGAATTTCAAAGCACATACCAGACACCTTATTTCACCTATAAATAGTTCAGAATTTATTGGACTTTTAAAAAACCAAGATTAGACCTAACAGAACTAATTCTTACTCCTTAATATAATCACCTAACATCCCCTTTGTGTCCAAATAGCGCTGAGTATTTGAAAACATGTTTTTCCGGTTGGTCTGTTCACTGGGATCCCAAGAAGGTGCACACAGTGCATCTGGCTAAAGCTTCCTTGAAGCCGTAACAGCCTCTCTCTGCCCCCCACTTTCCCATGTCATTTATTCTTTGGGGAAAAATGGGTCATTTCTCTTCCAGAGTCCCCCACTTCCGGACCTGGTATTTAACTCACTTCTGCGTGCTTTACACTCCCTCTAAACTGAGCAAGATCGAGGACCCAGTCAGATCTGACCGTCTCGGCAAGCACTGAGGGACGGTGCTGTATTTCCTGGGGCGTCACGTCCACAGGCACTGACTGACCGTCCCACTTTGAGAGCCTTCAAGGATGCGAAGGTGCCCAACACAACTGTCTCTTGACCTTCCACCTCAAGTTCTGGTCATCTCTCTTGTTGGAGTAAGTCTCTCAGGCTGGCAAACCTTCTTCTGGTTTTGCTGTTCTCTCTCTGGGTCCTCCTCCTCACCTGCCCGCCTCTGCCGGGCCTGAAGCCCAGGTGCTCTGGGGAGCGCGGTGGGGGTGGGAGGCGGCTCCCAGCCCTTCTCGCTCTCTGCTCTCCTGGCTACACTCATGGTTTCTCATTTCAAAGCCTGAAATGCTACGTGCTCACGGTTCCCCAGTTAGGATCTCCAGCTCGGCTGCTGTGCGTCTGCTCATTTACTTGCTTGCTGGACAACTTAGTGAAGTCTGAAATCTGAACGCATGGCAACTTTCCCTTCAAACCTGTGTCTGTTCTTTGTTCCTTCTCCCAGTGAAAGGCGTCACCCACAAAACTGGCTCAGCCCCGGTCTCTGGTCCTGATTCTCACTCTCTCTCTCTCGCTGAGGCGAGGGTAACAGCGAGGTGTGCTGAGTCTCTGGAACGGTGCTCCCAGGTGTTCACAACTCTCCAGCCTCACTGGCTCTACCCTGGGTCAGGTCACCATCACCTTGGATTAACACAGCACCCTCCTAACAGACCGCTCTGTCCCACGAGGGCAACTCATTCTGACGCAGGAGATCCTTCCAGACCACAGCCGTGATCATCTCACTCGTCTGCATAAAACCCACCCACAAGACTCCAAGGCTCTTCTAAGACCTCCAAACGGATACTATGGCCTCTGAAAGTGTCTGGGCCTGCCCTGGATTTCTGCAGGCTCATCTGTCACCATCCCCACGTGAGCCACACGCCACTTCTCCCCCACTCAGGACGTTCCTCTCTCCTCGGAGTACCTGGCAATCTGGTTCTTATCTTTTGAGACTCAGCTTAAGACCTTAGTTGCTTCAGGAGCCCTCCGGAGCTATCTCATCTGTGCTGGAGCCTATCTTGTAGCACACACACACCTTCCACCTCTCTGATTACAACCCATCCTTCTGTGCCCCGTTGGCCCCCTCTAGTTTATAGCCATGAGGGCCCAGATCACCCAGATCTTACTCAATGGACCCTGGTGCCTGATGCACGGGCCGATCGATGATCGAGAGATATTGGCTGAATGGAAGACCTGACTATTCGTAATAAAAAGCCTTCAGTATCTCTGGGAACATCACATCATAACCCATAAAAGCAAAGTATGGTATGTAAAGTATCACAAGGCAACTGTGATGATTGACTAACCTCTATTTGTTGAATTCTCAAATTGGAAATCAAGTCCCAGCGAGCTGTTCCATTTTCATCATATCCTCTGAAACCAAAGCCCGCAGCATTATTAATAGCATCAGCTGCAGTAAACAAAGTGAAGAGAGAGTTTTAAGAATCCACACAACAATACACCATGTTCTCCCAGAAGGTACAGGTCATTATATACTAGGATCTTTTTAAACAGTGGATTTATTCATTCTTATTGTTATCTGATATAATAGTTTGTAGCATACCCTAACGGTTTCTAGGCTATTCCCTTGTATTTAGGATATGAGCTATAAAGTTGGTTTCTTGTGAGGGCTCTGGTTTTTCCCATCGGTCTTTAACCACAAATCCTCAAGAGGGCGCTCTCCCCGCTAGCTACCGCGTAAGATGTGCCTCATTGGATCACCGTCCAGGGTCCAGTCCATTCCCAGGGGACTCACCTAACGTCCATGCAAAATAGTATTTGGGTCTGGCAGCCAGAAGAGAGATATAGAGATAGACGACTTTTGTCGGCCATGAAGCTGTAGCTTGAAAACGCTCATCGATGTTATACTCCACGGGTAACGTTTTAGAGATGGTCAAGTGGAAGAATAAGGAGAGTCCACAGACCAAGAGCTTCTGAATGACCGCGACCTCAAAGAACAAGACAACGTTTCGTAAGCCTTATCTGAAACCCATCTGATACACCACCGCCAGATTAACCTGCATGAACTCCGTAACTCTCCTCAATCAGGCTGCTCTCGGTGTCCCACACCCTCAGGCTCTCCCGGCAGGAACATGTCCAGCCTTCTAACTGCTCCCTCTGGACGGGCTCAAGTCACACTAGAAACCTCAGTCTGTGTTTTCAAAGCTTTCAGTTAAAAAATACCTGAAAGCAAACCCAGGCATACAGGTGTGAATATACAAAAATGATCACGTGAATAACTTATGGCAGCGGATTTCATATTGTACACACACACACACACACACACAGCATATTTTTCCACTGTGCATTTCCCTATATTTTCCAAATGCCATGTATACTTCATGGACATTATTTTTACAAAAAGCAGTTTAATGTATCTCTTGAAATCTGAGAGTTCTCTAATGCAATTTTGTTCACAAATGATAAAACCAAAAGAACTACACAACTAAGAAAACAAAAAGATTTACATAAAAGACTCTGGTGGAGGAGGGGAAAGGGCCGTTCTTTCTAATATCCTGGTAAGGTTAAATCACCTGAAAAGAATCCAACTCATGGTGTTCTTGTATTTTTAGTAGCCCAGAATACTTCAGTCTCAGCCCCAGCCAAGGGAAAGAAACAGGTGGAAGGAGGGAAGGCTGCATCCAGGTAATGGAATGTAACTGAACACCAGGATGTGGAGTGTCCCGCCTGGTAGTCTAATAATATTCAAATGAACTAATCTGCACATGAATATTCATTAAGTACCCAGCACCTGAAGCCTCTTTGTGGTGGCCCTCATTCCTGCTTTCCTCAATGTTTTTTTAACTTTCTCCAGTCCAGTAAGGCTACCTCTTCTTCACCTCTCCCCCCAAATACCTAAGCTTTACATGTGAGGTTTAAAACAGGTAGAGAAAAAACTGTATTGTCAAGGCAGTGAGATGAAAAAAAATGGTCTCACAAGGCAATCGAAAAATTGGGTGTATCGTCTTAATGACACAATGGGCAATACAGTGGCCATCAGACTAGACAGGCAAGTTTCTAGGGTATCCATTTAAAAACAAAAATTAAAGTAGCGCAGATCTGATCTCAGCTACCAGGTGGCGCCCAAAGGCTGAGGCAACGTGGGAGCAGGTAGTTAGGGAGGCCAGGTGGGCCCCTTGGTTCCCACAGCCTCCCTGCCGTACTAAGGGGCACCCTTCCAGCCTTCCAGCAGGAGGCTGATGTTAACACTTAGGGAAGCTGAACCAGAGAAGATCCAGGCTTAGGGACACGGGTCCAGAGTAGGAGACTGGCTAAGAGCGCGAATGAAAATGGGGAGACTCTGGAGGAAGCCTGCAGTCTGAGAGGTGGGATCCTCAGCCCCCAGGCGTGAGCCAGCTCCAGAAACCTGCAGTCAAGTCTGTGCCCCCTTGTAAGATGGCAGAAGACTGCCACTAAGAGGCTATGCAGCCCCAGAGAAAAGTCCTCCTGACATCATGGCCAAGACTGACAGATGCTCCCCAGGACCCCCCCCCCACCCCTTCTTGCAAATGATGGAATTTTTATTTGGGCACGTCTAGCTAAAGACCACACGTGACTGTCCCCTTCACAGCTGAGTGTGGCCACGTGGTCCATGCAATGTGGACAGCTCCTGTGGTGAACCAGCTTCCACCGTGGGAATGGGGGATCACCCAAAGGAGGGCAAAAGCAGGGGAGAGCCTGTTGGATCCCCAACACATGCAGCCGCCATGTTACCCACGGGTCACTGAAACTGCGGATGCCCTGGCAGAGACCTTGTGTAAGCCCTTGTGATTTGGGTCCTTGTTTCGGCACCCAAACCCGTATTTGATTTCAAGACAATCAGGAGGTCCCCAATAAAAGGGCCACTGGCGACCCGACTGTCCTACTTTGGATCTGAAGAGACCACACACTCCAGTGATGCACAAAGAGCTCCAAATGCCTTTGAGTGGCTTGTAAGTCACCACCATTTCTGACTGCACGAACCTTACACGTAGGGAATTTAAACCAAATATATGGTAAGACAGGGAAATAACAGATTAAGAGTATCTGCCATTGCCAACAACCTCTGATTTAGGCCTACAACCCAAAAGAGGAAAAGCCGCGTTTCATAAGACTAGATCCCATACAAATTCAGGGTGAGGCAAGAGAATATATAAATTTGTATTATGCTTTCTTGGATTTGAGTTACTGCCACTCAGAGGTTTATACCACCTGAAATTCTCCAATTATTTTACAACATTGATTCCTAGCTTTTACTCCTCTTTCCAGTATTCCAGAATAAGATTCTAGAATATTGAAGCTATCTATATTAATCCTTTCTTTCTCCTGTGGCACCGAGATTTCTAAAGGGTTAAGTGGTCATCCTGGAGACACAAAACTGTCAATGGAAGAGATCTGAATGTACTCGATTTCAAGCCTGAAATTCAAGCCCACATGACACGGCATTTACCAATGAACATGTAACCAGTAATAGAAACTATGAAGACAAAAGCACCTTTTTGGTACAAAACACAATGAATCACATGGCAGCAAAGAGATAAAATAAGAACTTTTGTGAATGAGTGTGCACTTCCTCATTCACGCTTCATTTTGTAATAACTTAGAAAGGAGGGTGGTCCTTTGCTCTAAGCCCCACATTCAGAAAAAACATACCAGCCCCCGTTTTTGACTCAGAGACTGATGGACCCAGGTGTCGAAGGACTTTCGGAGTCTACCAGATCACGTCCGAAAGAAACTCAGCCTCCACAGAGCTCAGGGCCTTTCTTTCTTTCTTTCCTTTTTTTTTTTTTTTTAAAGATTTTCTTTATTTATTTGACAAACAGAGATCACAAGTAGGCAGAGAGGCAGGCAGAGAGAGAGAGGAGGAAGCAGGCTCCCTGCTGAGGGAGGGAGCGGGGCTCTATCCCAGGACCCTGAAATCATGACCTGAGCTGAAGGCAGAGGCTTTAACCCACTGAGCCACCGAGGCACCTGAGCCTTTCTGGATAAAGGAGCATCTACCCAACAGCTCAGAGGAAGTAAAGCTGACGGTCGGCTGTGAGGCCACCGGGTGTGGGCACCGGACTCGGATCACCTGGGTCTGAATGCCAGCCCGGGACATCTCGGCCAAATCCCGCAGGCCGGTTTCCCACCTGTTAAGCGGGGCAGGTAACAGCCCTCCCTCGTGTTGTGAGGCCAAGAGAGTGACTACAGGGTGTCCCCAGCAGGGACCGGCCCGTGGAAAGTGCCATCAAAGTGTCAGCTACTGTTAACTGTGTCACTGGGGGGAATCAGGAAAACTTTTACGGACAAGGTGCTATTTGATGTATGGCCTTTAAAGAGGAGTGAGATGTCAACTGGCGGTGCCGGGAGGCGGAGGGAGGTCAGGACAGGAGGACAGAACACTCAGAAGTGCTGGAACATGAAAGGCGGGGAAGGAGGAGGCCTAGGAGACCAGGCTGGGTCAGTTGCGGGCAAACCGCTCTCTTGTAAAACCCTCCGGAACCGTAAAACATTGTTCTCACTGAAGAACTCTGCACTGCTTCTCCTATTTTTTTTTTCTAAGATTTTTATTTATTTGAGGGAGAGAGAGAGAGGGAGAGAGGAGGCATGCCCAGGGGGAGAGGCAGCCACCCCCCCCCCCCCCCCCGCGCCCCGCTGAGCAGAGAGCCCGATGCGGGACTCGATCCCAGGACTCTGAGATCACAACCTAAGCCAGGGGCAGACGCCTAAGCGACTGCTGGCGCCGGGGGCTGCGTTGTGAAGTCACTCTCTTACGACCCGTTTCCAAGACACGGCGCGTGCACACCGCGAAGACGTCCGCGTCTGGGAACCAACACCCCTTGGCGCCCGCGGCTGCGGAGAGCTTACGTTGGGAGACGGCTCGGCTCTGTCGCCCGGCAGGTCCTCCTTCCCAGCGGCGCCCGGCGGGGCGCGCGGGTGCGCCCGGCCCTCGATGAAGGTGATGTAGTCCCTGTAGGAGCACAGCGGGCCGGCCAGGATGCCCATGAAGTTGCAGTTGTAGCTCAGGTACTCCAGGAGGCTGGGCATGCGCCTGCGGGGAGAGCACAGCGGCTCAGCCAGGCGAGCGTGACCGAGACCGCGGGGACCGCGCGCCCCCCACCCACGCCGCCCCTCCAAGAGCCGCCCTCCGGCCTCTGTGCGCCACTGCAAAGGGGCCCCACCGAAGCTCTCATCCCAAACCGACCTGAGGCAGACAAGCCCGGGCCTGGAGAACTCGGGAGTGGCCAGTCACTCGCCCCACAATGACCCCCGCCTGCGCAGATTGCGCATCCACGGGCCCCACAGCCTAGCGACACCGCAGTGGACAAAGCAGAGCAACGATCTGCGTCCAGAGCTCACACAGCAGGTGCAGGGCAAGTAATAAAAACGTGTACAGTATTTCAGAGGCGCAGAGTACTACAAAGACAAGGGGTGGTGGTTATTATTATTATTATTACAGTCAAAAGCCAAAGTCCTCCTATAAGGCAACATCCGAGCCGAGGCAGGAAGGGAGGGAAGAGTGTGAGTGACCGGGACAAGTCTTCCTGGCAGAGGGAGCGAGGAGTGCGAAATCCCTGAGCTGGGGCGTGTCCAGCGGCATGGAGGCCGGGGTTGCTGAACCAGGGAAAGAGTCGAGAAAAATTGGAGAATGGATGTGAGATCATCGAGGGCTCTCTCAGAAGCTACGGAAGGAACTTTGGCCTTTACTCTGAATGCGGTGAAAAAGTCCAGCGGGGTTTTTTTAAAGACCTATGTTTCCGAAGAATCCCTCTACCCGAGTTTGGACAGGACAAGGGTGGACATTGGAAGGCCGGCCAGGAGGCCACTGGGATCTCCCGGCAGGAGGCGACAGCACACGGGAGCAGCGAGGGGAGGCAGCCCCTGTGCACGCCCTGGCAGGGCAGCCTGGGGGCTCTGCCCAGAGACTGGATGTGGGGGCAAGACGGAAGCGAATGAAGGATGCCCTGCAGCGTCTGTCATTCAACTGCTCTGAGGTCTGTCCAGATGGCACATGGCATCTCACAGTCACGGAGCTTTCTAGTTCTTAATGCAGGGAAACGGGTAAAAAATACTTAGTAACACAGGAACTTCCGTAGACTGTATACATCATCATATAGATGAATTAGCAGTCTACATCTTTATTTTCTTTTTCTCTTCCTTTTTTTCCGAGTATGTGAGATAGACAACAGGGGAGAGGCAGGAGGAGAGAAATTTTTTTTTTTGAGATTTTATTTATTTTTTTGACAGAGGGAGATACCACAAGAGAGGGAACACAAGCAGGGGGAGTGGGAGAGGGAGAAGCAGGCTTCCCGTTGAGCAGGGAGCCCTAGACCCTGGGATCATGACCTGAGCTGAAGGCAGATGCTTAATGTACTGAGCCACTCAGGCGCCCGGAGAGAGAATCTTAAGCAGGCTTCATGCTGAGCACAGAGCCCACCAAGGGTCTCAAACTCACGACCCTGAGATCGTGACCTGAGGTAAAATCGAGTTGGACACTTAACAGAGGCACCCAGGCGCCCCTCATTTATTTTCCACCAGCAGCTCCATTTACTAGTAAGCCTGCTTCCCACCGACAATTATAAACTATCATAACTAGAAGAACAACTCCACCTGAGGACAGGAAGCAGGTTTCTAGAAGATGTTACAGCCCTTCCTTCCTCTCTGAGAAGTGGTTTCCTTAAAAAGCACAAACCCTCTCTGGGGCCAAGAGAAGCTGACAGACCCCCTCACATGTAGCTTTATAAAAAACAACAAAAAAGAAAACACTGCTTCCTGCCCATGTGATACTAGCGACATCACTACTTAGCCAACACTCCTTTTTTAGATTTTTCCAGAATTACCCTTCTACATTTAAAAGCATTTTGAGCCTTACATATTTTCTCTTCATGGTTCAAAACTGAGGAGAGAAAATGTTGCTGGCAGAGCTTCCTCTCGCATGTGTTTCTGGAATGCTGCACCAGAATGCCTTCTCACTGCCTCGAAGGCTGGGGAAGCGCCTTCACGCAAAAGCCACAGAAGAACTTCCTGTGCTCCCGGGACAGAGCTCTCGCTCAGCACCAATTACTTCAAGCCCCCAGACAGTGTCAGGCGATCATGGCACAGCCCAGTGCCTCCAAGTCAAACTATGTATCAGAGTTTGCAAGGACAGGAGATAAGTCTGAACCATGAGAGCTGGCCGAAGTAATTTCTGGCTCAACTGTCGTATCAAACAACAAGTCACTGTAGGTACTAAGTAGATAATTATAATGCTTGCAGTTAAAATGAGAATGAAGTATAACCATATTTCATTTATGACATTAAAGGAAAGGTTATGACATATAACCAATATTTCATTTATGACATTAAAGGAAAGAATCATCCTTTCATTCCATTAACTATTTATTTGGAATCAATTCCACAGGTTAGAGCTTCTCGGCACTACGGACTTTTTGGGACAATACTTCCTTGTTGTAGGGGGCTGTCCTGAGCACCGCGACATGTTTAGGACATCCTGGCCTCCACCCACCAGATGTCCGCAGCCCCTCCCCCTCCACCGTGACAACCAAAAATGACTCCTGCGGGGGCACAGGCACCCTTGTTGGTGAACCGCTGTTGAGGTGATGAGGACAGAATGATACATGGGCCAAAGTTCTCTCCTCACAGAAGTGTGTACTAGAAAGACAGAGAGAAGGACAATCCAAATACCAGACAATACCAGACAGTAATATATATTGTGAAGAAAAATCAAGCATGGCAGAGGACAGAGAGTGACAGCGGGAAAGGCGGTTTCTGACGAGGATCTCTGTGTAGTTACGAGCAGTAGAGCTACTAGTTCTTATCAGGTCTTGAACCTGGTGGTCCTAAGTGCTGCTCCCAGTCAGCTACAGGAAAAGCCGCTGTGGGTTTTCCCTCAGAGGAGAATAACCTAACCCAACACCCATTACAAAGACCTCTGGCCGCTGAGTGGAAAGTAGACGGTGGGGGGCAAGGAGACAGAAATCTGGGGTGCCTGGGTGGCTCAGTGGTTAAAGCCTCTGCCTTTGGTCATGATCTCAGGGTCTTGGGATCGAGCCCTGCATCAGGCTCTCTGCTCAGCAAGGAGCCTGCTTCCCTGCCTACTTGTGCTGTCCAATAAATAAATAAAAACTTTTTTTTAAAGATTTTATTTATTTATTTGACAGACAGAGATCACAAGCAGATAGAGAGGCAGGCAGAGAGAGGAGGAAGCAGGCTCCCCGCCGAGCAGAGAGCCCGATACGGGGCTCGATCCCAGGACCCTGAGATCATGACCTGAGCCGAAGGCAGCGGCTTAACTCACTGAGCCACCCAGGTGCCCCAATAAATAAAATCTTTAAAAAAAAAAAAGAAGAAGAAGAACTGTGAGTCCTGCCAGCGAGGCTGTTCCAGGAGACCAAGTAGAGAGTGAGGGCCCTGCTGGGCCGATCTCGGTGGGAGTGGTGAAAAGCCGGTCAGATCAGGGACAGTCCGATGTCATGGTCACATGAGAGACAGATCTCCAAGGAAGAGTGAACTTGTCAGTGGAGAGGGTCTGCAGTACGAACACGTGAGTCTGCCCAAGTGCTCACCCTAAGGCCCTGTGACAAATGGTGCCGCTGTGAACCTGGCGGGTGGCGGGCTGCAGAGGGGGGGGCAGAACTCGGGAGTTCTGTCTGGAACGTGTTCTAGCTGAGACGCCGGCTCGGATCCCCGCGGGGACACTGAAACAGCAGCTGCCCACGAGCTGGAGCTCAGGGGACAGGTGGGAGGACCGTTACGAGCTGCAAGTACATGGACAGCGGTTAGGGCCAGGGGACAGAACGTGGTCCCCAGAGAAGATGGAGCCGTCCAAGCCTGTGCCTCGCAACCACGAATACTTAGGGGTGAGCCTCGGAGGGGGAGGATTCCGCGGAGACAGCAGGAAACAGCCAGGGAGGCAGGAGGAAAACCAAGGGCGGGGGGGGGGGGGCAGAAGACGAGAGAGGAAGATATCCACGGACGGTGCGGTCCGCTGGGTCGGACGGTGCGGAGAGGCTGAGCTGCCGCGCACCGAGGCTGCCTGTTCCACCCCCCGAGGCTGCGGGTCCCCCTGAAGCTCGCTGTCCGACTGCGGGGGGCTGAGGAGGGAAGGGGGTGAGGACGGGGACAGGGACCTGCATCTCTCACAGTCTCGCGTTACAGGCTGCAGAGCAATGCGGAGGGAGCTCGAAGGGCAAGCGAGGTAAAGGCGTGTCTCCTCTCAGCACGAAATGATGGAGAAACGACGAGCGGCCATGCAAGGGACGGACAATGGAAGAAGCAAAATCCTCGAGTTGAAGAGAAGCGGCTGGATTCAGCCCGAAGTGAGAAGCTGCCTCAGGCGGGCCAGTGAGTCCTCCGTGTGGGGCAGAAAGTGGAGTGTTTGCCACAGACGCGGGCAGCCTGGCAGGTTCAGTGGCAGCAAAATGAAGCGGAGCTGCCTTTCTTTTCTCCAAGAAGCAAACTTCGCTCCAGCCCGAATGAGTGCGGGGAGGGGTGCTGGGAGTCGGAGGAAGGAGCACACAGAAGCTGGGGGGTGCCGAGAGGGACCGGGGTGGGAGTGGACAGGACAGACGCAGCCGAACTCCTGGCAACACTAAGGCCATGACTCTAAACTTGTGGTAACGCACTCACAGCAGGTCCAATCGGCAATGAATGTTTTTCCGCTCTGCTTTCCTCCACTGTGTCGGTAGGCAGAGAGTCGAATTTAATAGGGCTTGGGGTTTTGCCAGCTGGGTGTGTGGGAGGGCAAGGCAGAAACGGGGGCGGAGTGTCTCCTAATGAGAGGTTACAGGGATGGACAAAGGACGCCTGAAGATCACAGAACCCAGATCAAGGTCATCTCTCACGGACTGTGTATATTCAAGTGCACATTTACTGGTATGTAAGTACTGACTGCAGACAATATCAAAGTAAAATAATCTTAAAGATGGGGAAAGTATAAGAATATTCCCAAGACATGCCACCAAAAGTGAACACTCAGGGCAGGGTCCGTCCGCTATCACACACTTAACCTCATTCTTCTGACCGCCATGATCTGTTAGTTCTAGATTCACAGAGAACAAGGCGCTTCCTAGGAATTTTTCTTTAGGTAAAACGAGTATTCGATCTCTAATTAGATTAAGATAGAGCCTTCCAAGAAATCAAGATATTCCTTCAGTTCGTCAACAGAGGACTGTCATAAATGAAGTAGAAACCTACCCAGAAAGAATTCCTCAAACAATACTGAGATCTTACTGGTTCTTCATTATCTCAAAGCACGGCATCTATGTGCTGTATTACCATGTCTTAGCCCAATTCCTGCCATCAAGTTGTCGGTCTATAAACAGAAGCAGCGATGATCACTCATTACCTCATGGCAGACATGAGGACTGTCTTCAGGGAACTCAGAAAATCACAGGAGAGACAGAAAATTTAGTGATATCCATGATACAGAAGAGGCACGTGCAAGCTGGTAGGTCCAATGTGCCATGAGAGCCTGAGAAGGCACTCGCAGCCTAACCTAGCAAGATCTGGTGTCAGGGCGGTGTGCGGAGGGAGGAAGGTTTGGTTTCCAAAGTCGGTACCTCCAGCACGATGAGTCAGTCTTAGCTGGGAGAGTAAAGCGCATCCCAGGCAGAGACCGCATGAACCAAGGCTGGACACAGTAAGAGGGCACGTACCTCACAGCTAGACCCCTCTGTGAGGATGTCAGCTCTTCATCCTTCCGAAACATCCCTGAAAAATAAAAACAGGTACCTTTATCAATTATGGTTTCCAAGAAAAGAATGGCATTTTTCCCCATTCACACTTGCACAGCTTTTATCAATGGAAATTCAAGCTATAATCCCAATTTTTGAATAACTGGTTCCTTTCTTTCTCATTGCAACACAGGTTCAGTCATATCAAAGGAGCATCATGGAACCCAACACATCTAGGTCTGTAGGAGATAAATAACACACGTCAGGGCACAAACCTGACCCTTCTCTAGAGGAAATTATTATTAACTTAAAAATTCTAAAATGCTAGCATATTTAATAGCAAACACTATGACTTTCAAAAGGGGGCATTAAGATCTATTATTAGATGGCTTCAATGACTAATCGGTATTAAGGGCTAGAAGCTCAACATGAAGCAAGGAATGATTTCCTTACCTCTGCATGACTCTGAGGAATGAAAACTGGACTCATATACCTTCTCCATCCATTTCTTTACCTTCTCTCCCCAAAGAGGGGATAGGATTTGCAATTACACAACCACTTACTCGATTCTAAGCCCAATTTAAAGACCAAAGGAGGACTAAATTAAGAGGCAAACACGATCCTTAAAAATTATTTGTAGGTCTTCCGTACCAGAGGGTACAGGACAGGCGATGTATACTGTGGGGCTAAACGTCCCGTGCCAGAAGCTCCCTGGGCCACTACAAGTGACGGGTCTCATGGGGACGCTCCTCCAGTCTGTGAAGAAACCAGAGTCGAAGTTGTGACTCATGGCCCAGACTGTTAGCATTTCCTATGGCAACGTGTCCATCCACGGAAGACATAAAATCCGAACTTACAAATATTTATGCTAAAAACAGATGTCACTGTGTGTATACATTAAGGGATAAGGGGCATGGGGAAAAACATTCAAATATTAATAAAAATGTGACACAAATGAAACAGGGACTAATAACACTTGATTTAGATCAAACGTCCATTTCCTTTATATTTGCCACTAATGTGGGTCCTACAACGGGATCCCATTCCTTTACACTGTTTTTGTCACTGGATCAAGTGTGAAACTGAGATGAAACACTGCAGAAAAATAAATACACTTTAGTGAACCTATGCAGAGTTAAAGACTCCCCTCTCTGACTTCCTCGAATACAGAGTGGAAAGTGAGGGTCGTTTCTCAGATGAAAGTACATTTGAATAGGATTTCTTTCAGTGACAAAAAGTTAATTTCTAAATTCTTACCATCATGAATTTCATAAGCCAAACTAGTGATCTTCTGGGTAATTATCATCATTGGGCTGTGACAAAATAAAAAACACGTATTTAAAAGCAGAAACTTAAAATAATACTTATGATGTATGAAAAAGAGTTTCTTCTGCTTATACAACTACAAAATGCTGACTTTTACAACACACAAAAAGACCTTGGAGGGATTTCAAAGAGATAGTCCAGGGGCTGCTGTGTTTGGGGAAGGTCCAGGAGGAAGGGGGAAAGGAGGGAAGAAAAGACAGGACAAGAGAAAGGGAGGGCGTGGAAGGAGGCGGGCAGACAGAGCGGGAGGGAGGAACTCCTTCCAGCTCAGGCTCCACCCGCGACCCCGACCCCCGGGGTAAGCAGCGCCGCCCGGCCCCTCCCTCGGAGATAGAACAGAGGCTGGGGGGAAAGAGCCCCAGGCATCAGGCATGGCCCTGGCTTCTGGGTTTTGACTTTCCAACATACCATGCTGCCTTTTGCCTCAGCTGACATGCAGGTGGAAAGTGAGTTGGGAAAAGGGGAAAAGGTAGAAAATTAATTGGGTGGGTGAGAAATGTAGAAGAGCACGGGAGGGATGGGGGAGGGAAAAACAGGACAGCGTCCAGCTCGCTGGTCTGGGACCCCCAGGACTAAAGGCCTGTTGAGAGCCGCCCTAGGGACAGTGCCTAAAGCACCCTTTAAAGACGGCTCTGAGTGATGTCAAGTTAAGGAAATGGCAATCTTTTCTCCATAATTTAGGATGTGTAATGGAATGGATAGCTTGGACAGGGAGAATACGTAAATCCATGTAAGAAAGCCACCAGCATACACATTCATCCTTTACTACGTTAGCTTACAGACACTCATATCGCAGAACAACTAATCACAAGGAATTCATTTATATTTTTGGAATTTCACTAAAACCAGGAAATGCCATGTTGCCTACAAGCAGAGCTTGTGAGCTCTGCATGCTCGGAGTCCGCACGGCGTCCACGGCACCAGGAAGGCAGGACGGGCCAACCACAGCGCCAGCAAGCAGCGGGAGGAAGCCCAGACCCCACCACGGAGACCCGGTGCCCTCCCGCTTCCCCCCGCTCGGAGCACGAGGCTGGCCAAGGTCTGCTCTGCCTCTGGACAAACACAAGCATCCTTCAACGCGTGGCCAAGGAGGACGCCCTGGGAGGCAATGAGATGCTCAGAGCCCGGCGCCTGAGAACTTACAGCTCCTTCTCTTCACCCAGCAGACAAGATCTCTCTCTCTTACACGCACATACACACACTCACATGTGTCAGAGGACAACTGCTCTAACAGTGCACAAAGGAGGGGAGTCCCCTTGGGTTCCCTGAAAAGTCAGTTCTTCCTCCTACACCGCTAGCTCTCGGGAGACGAGCCCTCAGCCCACCGCCGCCCCAGCCTGCTAGGAGCACCCAGGAGCTGTGTCAGCCTGCAGGAGGTCTCACGGGCCTCCGAGGTTTGCAAAAACGATGATTCCCACTTCCCTGGGGGCAGAGAATCACTTTTGTCATCCTGCCTCATTCTCACCAAAGAATTATAAAATACTCTTCAGTTCTAAATTCTAATTCCCTCTTTTCCTCAAGACACAATACCAAAATGGCTGGTCAAATAAGGAAGCTTATCCGCACAGTGACATACTAAACTGTTAAGTACAGATAGCTGAGATGTTCCCAAAATACAAATATGTGCTTCCTGTGTACGGGCCCTCCTTGCACCCCAGTGCCCCGGCCGCAGGCTGCCTCCCGGCGTGGAGCTGGGCTGGGAGAACGGGTCGTGGGAGGCTGTGCTGTTCCATCCGGGAAGCACGTCCCTAACAGGGATGGGAAGACGGCAGGGAGCAGAGCTCAATGCTCCCAAGTCTTTCCAAATGTTGCTCCATCCACTTGGACCCCTCTCTCTCTGGAAACGTTCTGCGAGGACGGCTCCTTCTTCAAGTCCCAGCTGTGAGGTCACTTCGTACTAGAAGCCCAATGGACAGCTCAACCACACGTAGCTCCTCAGCCACGATGCCCACACCTGCCCTTCATTTAACTCTGGCTTGTTTGCTTCCTTCCAAATATCTTCAGGTGCATGGGTATTTCATTTATCCAATTACAGTGGCTGTTTTAAAACCTCTCTTTCCTGGGGCGCCTGGGTGGCTCAGTGGGTTAAGCCTCTGCCTTTGGCTCAGGTCATGCATGATCCCAGGGTCCTGGGATCGAGTCCCGTGTCAGGCTCTCAGCAGGGAGCCTGCTTCCCCCTTTCCTTCCCTCTTCCTTTCTGCCTGCCTCTCTGCCTACTTGTGATCTCCGTCTGTCAAATAAATAAATAAAATCTTTAAAAAATAAAAATAAATAAATAAAATCTCTCTTTCCTTTCTAGAAAGTCCATGAGGTAAGGAACCAACAGTCTTTTTCACTACTGAATCCCCGGTGCCTAGCTCAAGACATGTGCTAAATAAATACTTTTAAAATGCCGAATACACAGATTCTTCCAAGTGTCCAGTCACGATCTCTCACTCCTTCTACAGGTTGATCACACTCCCTCCTGCCTGTCCACTCTCATCCGTGCTTGAAAGAATTCATCATACTGTTTTGTAATTCTTTTGTTTACTTTCCTGTCACCACGAAAGTCATAGGCTACTGAACACCAGGAACAATGCTTTATTTATCTCTGCACCTTCAACAACTGGCATACACAAGGGCTCAGAGAACCAACCAGTTTGCAAAAATGTCCCAACATCATTTTATTTCCTTTACTGGTGATCATTAGCCCTGAATGTTCCCTTTGATTTTAAACAGTCCTGCTGCCTCTGGTCCAACCTGTCATGAAATGGGAACGGGGGGTGGCAAATGTGAGAGTAAAATGCTAGAAGGCAGAATTACTACAGAGAGGCACTGCAGAAGTAAGTTCTAAATGAAAGTCAGGCAGTACTACAGTAAAAGGTTCAGTAAGGCACCAAGAGGTAAACAAGAACTCAGAAAAGTGAACCAGGGGAAAATGAACAGACGAGGCCAACACAGGCATGGGCAAGACCAGGAAACAACAGAGTGAGAGGAAGGAGAACCAGTCTCACCTTACTATGCCGAACCCAGGGTGCAAAGCCAATGCTTCTAAATGAGAACAACTCCAATGTTCTCAAAGAGATCACCTGCTGTGGGTCTTCTCCACAGTGCACTTTGTTCATAAAAACTTGTTTGGTAACAGACATTATTTCACTTATACCTTTACTGACATTTTAACTACCTGTTGATTTTGCATCTGGCAGAACCTACAATAGCTCATCCCTTTCCGGGTTCTAGAAAGTCTGGGACCACTTGATTTGAGTCAGAAAGGCCCTCTGGCTTCCCGCAGGGTGGAGTCTGAGGGATGGAGGAGGGCGAGTAGGTGGACGGAGAACCTCCACCGAGTGAGCTCTGGGTCGTGGGTGGAGCCACCAGCACCATCTACATGACGACATCACTGTGTCTGGGTGGACGTGTATTTACCCCTGCTGGCCCTCTTCCAAGAAAGTGGGAAAATATGGACTTGAACTATTCAAAATAAATACTTCAACTGATGAAACAGCTTTAGGTAATATTTTTTTTAAAAGCCCTCTCTTATATAAAGAACTAATAGCGCTATACTTCTTAAAACTTAGAAAAAAAAGGATGCAGAAGTTAACAATCATCTATACGCATCTCTTTTGTCTCTACAGATAATGAGAATAATAGGAGTTAGTTCTATCACACAGAATTCAACCACAGTTAATAGCTGAATTATTAGAAGATGAATACAGGGGCGGGCATTAAGGAGGACACATGATGTGACTGATGAGCACTGGGTGTGACACGCAACTAATGACTCGTTGAACACTACATTGAAAACTAATGATATTTTATATATTGGCTAATTGAACATAATAAAAAAAAAATAAAAGAAAATGAATGCTACGAAGAAGAGTCACTTTCTTAACTGTCCACCATCCCTAGAGGATGCCCGCCCTAAAGACCTGTGCCTACTAATGCGGCAAGCACCTGCCAGGTCAAAGGTCAGTTTGCCACTGCAGGGTGTGAGTCCCCTGGCAACACAGATGAACTGTCATGTCTCCGCCTTAGTCATCTCTTTCCTCCACAAACAGCAAACCCTGCAGCCAAACATGCCCCACACCCTGGATCCCGGAATCCAACGGGAGACGAGCCGGAAAGGGCGAGCCACGCTCATTTGTTCCCCTTCCTCCCTCATGCAGAAACAGGTGCTCAACGAGCACCTACAATAAACCAGGCACTGGAGACCCAAGATGCAGGTCTCGCTGCCACCAACCTCACAACGGACCGGACAGAGATAAGAAACAAATAAACAGATCAATGCATAGAAGGCCAGATGCCACCGAGTGCGGGGCACGGGAACGGAGCAGGGCAGGGGAAGAGGGATTGCCGGCACAGCTGTAATAACCAGCCTCACCCCGAAGGTGACATTTCAAGCGGGAACAAGCGGACAGCTTGTGGAGGTAAGAACGTCCAAGAAGGGGGAAAAGCAGCTCAACAGTCCTCAGGCAGAAATGTGACTGGCCCAGGGAGAGACAGGACCGGAGCAGGTGCGGAGCAGGGACAGGTGCAGAAGCTGGAGACAGGGCGGGGCAGAGGTGGGACCCAGAGGGCTTCAGCAGGGGCGAGTGAGGATGGGCTCCGTCCGAACCAAGCGATGCATGAACTGGAGGATTTCTGGCACAGAGTCACCTGGTTTTAAATGGACGTGTTCCAGCTCTGGGCTGACACAGACTGGGGAACCATGGCGGGATAAAAAGGCCAGGAGGGGATGGTGGCTAAGTAGGCAGGAGAGGGTGATGGCACGTGCAGTCTGCGGTGGAGCCCAGCTGTGGTCAGAGGGTAAAGAGGCAGCGTCAGAAGACGATCTGACCATGGACTTGATGCAGCACTGAGACCCGAGGCCGCCAAGGTTTCTGGACAGAGCAGCTCCCCAGGAGGATGGAGGTAGCTGAGTATAAGCACAGGAGGGCAGGGAGGGGCTGTCCGTTTCGGGCACGTCCGTGTGAGGGGCCTCCCAAACCCCTGGGGGAGGAGCAGACGGGGCCCGGGCAGCCACACAAGTCAGAACAGTCACCCGAACCCCACCACCAGAGGCGATCCCTGCGGGAGCCTAGAAGCATTTCCCTGCCCCCCCCCCCAAGTTATTATGTAAACCATCAAGGTAATGATGCCACCGCTTAGACGAAATAAAGCAGCAGTGTGACGGTATCGTGACACAGCAAGTGTCTGCTGAGACCTTCCTTTAGCAAACACGGCAATCCACCAGGAGCGCGACCTCTGGGGGGCTTTCTCGTTGCAAGGGAGATGACCAGCTATGCGAATAACCGCGGAAAGAAAGTAGGCGTTGAAGGAACGTGCGCAGAGATGAGACAGGGCTTCGAACGGGGAACCTGGCATCGGAGCCATGTGCCCTGTGCGCACACGGGGCACCCCGGGCACAGGGAACAGGCTGCACGACAGTTCCGAGCGGAGAGCGGGGCCGTGCGGCACAGCCCGTGGGAGGCTCAGGGCCTTGAGAAACCCGCAGAGCCCCGAGAAGGGTCATCAGAGTAGGCTGCTCCGCGAGTGTGCACAAGAGCGGAGAAGGCTCAGGGAAGGTGGAAGCCGGACCAGTCAAGCTGCCTAGAAACCTACCGCTCTCGGTAACTTGACCGACGGCAGCCGGACGGGAGGTTTCCTCTCACCAAGCCTAGGTCAAGGTGAGGGAGATGCTCCCTCGGGATGAAACAGGACCCACGGAACATTAAGTTTCAGCGGCTAAATAATTCACATCCGTCCCACTTAAAACACAGTTAGTGGGAGCCGTGTGACAGGAGGGTGAGGGGGATGAGAGTGGGGGTGGGGGGGCTTCTAGATTCGGCACAGGGCACAGAAAGATGCCTACAATTAAGACTCTCAGCTTGAGCAAGGCTTTCCAAAAGGCGTGCACGCAGGGCGTCTGTCTGGCTGCTCAGTCGGTTGAGCGTCCAACTCTTGATTTCAGCTCAGGTCACGATCTCGAGACTGTGAGATCAAGCCCCGTGTCGGGCATGGAACCTGCTGAAGATTCTCTCTCTCTCCCTTGACCTCTGCTCCCCCGCCACGCCCCAAATAAAAACAAAGCAAAACAAAAGGAGTCCATGTGACAATCCCACCTGTAACTTAGACCAAGGAGTCTGTCCGTTATGCTGGACAGGACTGTCACCTACGAAAAGTACTTCGCACCTAGTGAAAGGTATAGCACATACTCAATAAATCCTAGCTGAGTAAGTGGTAATACAATGTTTGTTAAGAATGTGATACTACGTGGGACGCCTGGGTGGCTCAGTTGGTTAAGCAGCTGCCTTCGGCTCAGGTCATGATCCCGGCGTCCTGGGATCGAGTCCCATATCGGGCTCCTTGATCGGCAGGGAGCCTGCTTCTCCCTCTGCCTCTGCCTGCCATTCTGTCTGCCTGTGCTTGCTCTCTCCCCCCTCTCTCTCTGATAAATAAATAAAATCTTAAAAAAAAAAAAAGAATGTGATACTACGTGATTCGCTCTAAAATACATCCTTAATTTGAAGGGGAAATTATGTCATGTACCTCTCTTTTGGTGGATGCATGAAGGTACCCCTTCAGCACTACAAAAATCGACACACTGCAATCAGAACTCATTACCTTCCTGCCAGAAAAATCTGTTCTCGCTTCTGTCTACAAGCTGCCTACAAAGAATGCCAGCATTTGCCTTTCTTTCTTGTGTCTCAGTACCATTTACCGAATAATCAAGAAGGGCTTTCCCCATCCCCACTGGATCTATAATCCCAACATTTCTATTCTGTACCTTTATTTCTTGGATCCCATGGGTCTGTTTCTCTCCTCTGGCTTCATGGCTTTGTCTAATCCTGTGTCAATCCTGTAATATTTAAGTGACTGCTCCTTAACAGTAGCATGTTTTATACTGAAATAGTTACTCTCAAGCCCTTACACTTCTAGAAAAACGTTTCAGTTCATCTCATTTGCCTCAAGACCCCACCTTGAGCTGCCTTACACCGACAGATTAATTTGAGAGGAATTACCATCTTTGTAATACAAAATTTTACCATCTGAATCACAAGATGTTTCTCCAGTTAGTGTTCTTTTATATCCTACCATAAAGTTTTATGGTTTTCTAGACAGAAGTCCTGTGCATTTCCTTTTACATGTACTCCTAGACATATCATAGTTTTTAATAATTGCTTGTGAAACTAGGATCCCTTCTCTATTGTATCTGCTAACTCGTTATTGCAGATATAAAGGGAAGCTATTTAATTATTTTATACTTCTTTATCTATTGTCTTTTTTTTTTAAAGATTTTATTTATTTATTTGACAGACAGAGATCACAAGTAGGCAGAGAGGCAGGCAGAGAGAGGAGGAAGCAGGATCTCCACCGAGCAGAGAGCCCGATGCGGGGCTTGATCCCAGGACCCTGGGATCATGACCTGAGCCAAAGGCAGAGGCTTTAACCCACTGAGCCACCCAGGTGCCCCTGTATCTATTTTCTGAGGCTAGCATGAAAGTCAGCCTTCCTGTGAAAAGAAACTTCTATTAAGAAGTGAGTCCCTTAAGGGCGCCTGGGTGGCTCAGTAGGTTAAGCCTCTGCCTTCAGCTCAGGTCCTGATCTCAGGGTCCTGGGATCCAGGCCCGCACCCGGCTCCCTGCTCAGCAGAGAGTCAGCTTCTCCCTCTGCTCCCCACAACCCCATCCCAACTTGTGTTCTCTCTCCAATAACTACATTCTTTAAAAAAAAAAAAAAAGTGAGTCCCTTTATCTGATCGTTTTAAACTTATCTTGATCTCATGGCTAACTACACACACACACACACACACATACACACACAGTCACACGCACACACAAGTACGCGCACAGTCACACATACACGCACACAGTCACTCGCGCACACACACATGTGCGCACAGTCACTCGCGCGCGGCGCACACACACACTATCAGTTTCCTGTGCCCCATGCAAGTAAGACCGCCTCATACAAAAGAGCTCCCACGTGATTCCCCAGCACAAGCCCCGCCTCACTTCCTCTGCTGCCAAACTCAGGGCTGGAGCGTCGGACAAAGGACCGTTCACTGTATTCAACTCTACCTTCTGCAAACACCCAACATTTTGGATATTTACCCGAATCAGGATCAAGTTATGATCTTTTCTACTCATGTGTTAAACACACCCAAGACTTCTAAATCCCTAAATATTTCATTAGGGGAAGAGTTTGCCTCTAGATGGCTTCTTTTCTGTCCTGTATCCAATAAAAACAAACAAACAAACAAAAAAGTCCTCCCAACTTCATTCAGCCAGATGGCCTCTTGCGGCTAATTTGTCTCTGCCCCATCTGTATCAGTCTACTGCCAATGGTCAAATGCTTCCTCCTCGGGGACATACATTACACATTAAACTGGGAGTCTGATACCAGCCTATCCATCTTTAACGTGCTCTGTTGTTTTTCTCCCACATACTTAAACATTTTAAATGACATTTAAATACTGAGATAAAATTTTAAATTTTAGCAAAATATTTCAAGCCATGTCATAGAAAAAGCTATTTTTAAACCTGCCTTTGGCTCTTACTGCAAACTACCCTCTAATTTGTGGGTCACGTAAGCGGTCCCTTCCAGTAGGATGCCGGCAGCAGCGGTGAGGAGGCCTGCCCTCGTCTGCTCGTGCACAGCACATCTGTCAGCGTCATCGGGAGGATTCCAGGGATGCGAGGGGAGGTGAAGCCCTGGGAAAGAACCTTCCCTAAATCAGTGCGGGAAGCAAAGGGTCCCTCTTTAGAGGACTGCCACGTGACTGAGAAATAAACGTTTATCATTACCACACCAAGTCACTGAAATTGGGCTGTTGCTTAAACAGCAGGGAGCCTATCCCCAGCTAGAGAGGCGTAGTGAACCAGAGTTTAGAACGTCAGGTGAGAGAAAGAAGAAAGGTAACAGCCAGGATCAAATCAGAGGAGGGGTGGGGAGGGCCCAGCGAACAATCTGCCAATCTGTACTCACGCCAACTGCATTCATGACCTCAATTTGGCGACATTGGATTACTTTGTCAATCTGGCCATTTAAAAATACAAGCAGCATGGTATTTTTTAAATGAAGTAGAATGTGGGATCCCAAAATATAAGCTAGAGAGACAGAGCAGTGGTGGCAGAGCCAGGCCTGCTTCGCGCCCCGGCACGCGGGTGCATCGTCCGAGCACTCGAGAAGGCAAATGGGAAATTCCTAACTTTACAGTCTCACCTCCAGTTGCTAGAGCTAACATTTCTGTGATCTACATGCATAAACTCAATTTGTCAGGAGGATGCTTTTTGCTTCTATTTCATTCTAAATGCTTCATTCATTTCTAAATTCATTATAAGGCGAACACTGAAGCTATAAATTTCTCTCTTAGATCACAGAGCTTTGCTCACATTGTATTTATTATTCCCCGCCCCCCCATTCTTCTCACTGTATTTTCTACATTCTTCTTTACTAAGGTATTACTATTACTGATTCAGGAAGTGTCTATGTGCTAAGCACTAAGGAGACCCCGATGAATGAGACCACCAAGGTAACGGCTCCCGGAGGCTTAAACTAGGTGACCTTGACTCTTTTAAGTATTCACAACTAGCTCCTACTTGCATTATACCCAACGACAACATGCAACCTGGCTTACGTCTTCAAATTCCAAAGACTTTCAGTGGCTCAACATATTCACTGATACAGCCCATTAGCTCTTTTTCTATAATATCTATTACTTATACACTAAATCACCAGCATCTCTTCTCCTTTTCTGAATTCCAGGTATATTTCCTTATTCTACTCAACATATCACTAATTTAACTAGTTTTTTTAGTGTATTTAATTGGTTCGTTTGGGCTTGGTTTTGTTTGTTCTTTTGTATGCAAGAAATCGGTTTTAAAAAGTAAAATCTACTTGAATCCCATGAAGGAGAAAAGAAATTTCAACTTCTAAAATTCTCTTGTTTCATAGCAGTAATTTTTCTCTAAGGTCATACAACTTTGGTCTATTCCTACTGTTGAATTTACTCTTTTTCATCGATCCCATGATATACTTTATTTTTTCTACTTTGCTTATCCTTAGCAGAGGTCCTTTTATAAAGACGGTGAGCAAGTTAGTCTTTAGGGACTTGGACTACATTTACCTTGAAGCAGACATTTAATCAGTTTTGTTACAGGACAACGAGTACCACAGAGGAACTACCTGCCTTTTGAAGGAACAAAAGGCAGAAGTTATTTCCATGGCTCAGTGGAATACTAGACATAAGAATGTAGAACATTCCACAAAAGTGAAATGCGTACAAGTAAAATATACACTCAAGTGTCTTCTCCAGGAAATTCAGAAGACAAGGCTAGGCCAAGGACCTTTGGTCCAAAGAAAAGTCTCCAGGGCTATTAAGAACCAAGAAGAAGTGACCAGATCTTATGTAGAAGCTGGTGAATTCAAAAGAGGCTTAGGAGAACAAAGAAAGAAACAGAGAATCAAGGACAGATTCCAAGGCGCTGGTTTTTGACAGTTACATCTGATGGCAAAAATTTCCATAAAATTAGAGAATGCTTCCAATATCAATGCCATAGAAAAATTTAATTGCTACATATTTAGAAATTATATATATGTCAACTTAAAAGGACAAGTTCTTTTTGTGATTATACAGCACCATAAAAGACCACTTCACAAGAAGAAAACATCTAAATTTAGGGCATCTGGGTTGGCTCTCTTGGTTAAGCATCCAACTCTTGATTTCTGCTCAGGTCATGATCTCTGGGTTGTAAGATCGAGCCCCATGTCAAGCTCCTCACTCAGTGGGGAGTCTGCTGGGTATTCTCCCTCTCTCCCTCTGCCCCACCCCTGCTCAGGCTCCCTTGTGTGCCTGCACTCACTCACTCTCTCTCTCTCAAATAATCTTCAAAAAAAAGTCTAAATTCATAAAACAATCTTCAACTAAAATGTCTGTCAATCACTTTTCATTTGAACTACTAAATACAACTGTATGTTGTCCTTTCACCAACAAGTTAGAAGAGAGAAAAACAGGCAACTGAGTTAAAAGTGTTACTCTTACCCTGAAAAATCAGCAGAGTATTGTCCATAATCAAAGATATAGACTCTAGTAATTTGGCACACTGTGAGGTATCCCAAAGCAAACACAAAACAATATCTGGAAAACAAAAATAAACTAGATTAGTGAAAGTAAAAGATTCATTTTGTTAAAGAATACATTTTAAGGTAATTTATTAACCATATGATTCAAAACTTAAATGGTTCAAAAATTAAATATTTCTAGATCTACTCCACAAATAGCTTTCTTCAGTAAAAAGTAAAAACTCTTTACTAGTTCTATTTCAGTTTACATTTGTGGATTTTGTACCATCTTCAATGGTGGATGCCTCTAATTAAGGCCTTTATTATTTTTTTCCTTCTGAAAGACCTCCCTAGACCAAATTATAGATTTGCAAGTCATAGTCACAAGTATAAAACTGTGAGTATTGGTATTTCTTCTATTTACTCCTCCTTCTTTTTAGAAAATACAATTTGGCACAAAAATATCTGGCTAAATTACACATTAAACAAATTCCTAATAGGATTTTAAAAACTTGTTCTCAAGTCTAAAATCACACATCCTTAGTGTGGATCAGGTGGCTTTTACTCATGTTTTAGAGGCGTGAACATTTAGTGATTTTTCGGATTCTCGAGGTGCTTGGGACAGAGTTACAATAATTAAACACAGGGTATGGAAGACTTTACGTATCAGAATGAAGAGAACAGAAACAGACTCTAGAACACACAAGACCACGTGGCATGAAGGCTACAGTGCAAGTGAGCGGGGAGGACGATCATCTCAACATTTTCCGGCATCATTCTAGACGTCTGAAGAACTACTGTACCACGGAAGAAGCAGACACACAGGAAATGTGGATAAACATCCAGACGTTTTCAGATTGGGGGAGGACTTTCTACACACTGATCACAGAGAAGAACTCAACAGGAAAAGCCCAACGTATCTGGGGAAGTTAAAATTCTTAAGTTTCCTGTGTAGGCAAGTCAGGTGGTTTCACGAGAGATATCTTTTAAAAAAAACTTGGGGTGCGGGGTGGCTCAGTCAGTTGAGTGTCTGACTCCTCATTTTGGCTCAGGTCATGACCTCAGGGTCCTGGGATCCAGTCACACGTCCCTGCTGAGCAGGAAGCCTACCTGAGGATTCGCTCTCACTTTCCCTTTCCCTCTGCCCCTCCCCTGACTCACACGCACATGCACTTTCTCTCTCTCAAATAAATAAATACTGTTTTTAAAAAGAAATCTTTTTAACTTTAGACAAATAGGTAATTTCGATCTAGTTTAATTATTCCTGAGGGAGGGAAAAAAAGGAGGACAGCTCTTTCAAATGTTGTACAAAGCTGACAGACTCCCGATAAATGTATCTGGCCAAGTAGCACACATGCCTACTCACACACACAGTGTTGACAAATCAATCTTAACGTAATTTCTAAAAACCATGTGGCTGATTGTGTTTCCCAAGGATGCCCACAACAATGTCTCCCTTTCATAGGCTCTTCTACGACCCAATCTTCTGCTTCCCCCTTTGAACAAGAGTCTATTTCTCTATCCAATTTGAATCCAGGTTGGCCTTCCAGCTCCTTTGGCAGTAGATGGCCGCACAAGTAACGCTTCGCTAGTTCCAGGCATAGCCGGTAACTGGCCTGGCACTTTCTACTTCTTGCCTTTTGGAAGCTAGCTGTCGTGAAAGAAGGTATCGTGAAAGAAGTGCGACTGTCCTGAGACCACCCCATGGAGAGGCTCTGGAGGATGAGACGCCGTGTAGGAGAGAGAGTGACACAGACACCAGATCGTAAGACGTGAGTGAAGAAGCCGATGTCTATCCCTAAGAGACGATCTATCCAGCGGAGCCTTTCCTGAATTCCCAACCCACAGAATCACCAGCGGAAGAACATACGTATGTATTTTAGGCCACCACAGTTGTGCAGAGTGGGAGAATCAGAGCACAAGTTGGTGATCACAATAAAAATCTGGAACACAGAGCATGGGTTTGAGGACTGGGTGCGGGTGGGAAGTGGAAAGGCCCGAAGGAGACGGCGAGTGCAGATCGGAAGGGCAGTCAGGAAACGGTCCCTGGAAGCTACAAAAACTGGCTAACACTGCTGGTCACTCCAACATGGAACACAGAACACATACTGTTTGCCAACAGTGCCAACGGGTTCCTTCTAGATGCGTACAACGAGGTATGCAGATAGAGCAATGAGCTAAAACTGAGCAGTATTCAGGTTTTCAGCAGAATTTAGACAAAAATAGAAAGGGCTCAGGACAAAAGTACTGAAAGTACTTTGTACTTTCCAGTCACAAAGTAGTCACAAAGTAATCACAGTAAAGACAAAGTCAAGAGTAACCTTTAATGACTTCTCAGGAAGATGTACGGGCACATCTTTAGAAAACCTCTCGGGAAAAGCAACAGTTCCCCAAATCTTCAGGATATGCATCTTAGACTCTCCGCCAGGCAAGAACGTTTTCTAGAACCTGGAAGGTGCTGTCACACAGCACTTTCAGACCACAGTGAAAGGACACGGTCTACAAGAGGTCCGTGGGAGGAGCTTCTGTCTAATGCAGGAGATTTACAGACTCGGGAAGCTCCCAGGAGCCTTTCAGAAAGACGGGATGGAAAGGAGCAGCAGTTCAAAATGAAGACAACTTTCTGTCCCCAGTCCTCTACTGGTAGGTGGCGGGCAAAGAAAGCTGCTCCACCGCACAATCTGGCTGTTTCTTGTATAGAAGGAATGACAGGCCAGGGTGTGGAGAAAGAGCCACAGAGACCAACTGGCAGGGCCGAGACGGGGCACCCCTCAAGCACCGGGTAGCAGGTGTCCAGCTGGACGTCCCCGTCGCTCTGCTGCAGAGATCGCTAAGACACTTGCACTCCTGTCCTCGTTTCACGGAAGGACCCTGCAAGCATCCGCTCACCGCTCACGGCTGGGTACTGGGCGCAGGGGGCCCAGGCCTGCCCCGCGAGCGCGCTGGGGCTCCCGCGCGGAGCTGCGGAGCGCACGGAGGACGCCTCATTCGCAGAGCAGCGGCTTGGCTGAGCAGACGGACGGGTCGAGCTTGACGCCGTCCGGAGGCGACCCCCTGGGGGTCTCAGCAGGGGAGCTACCTCTCGCGTAGGACACACGGAAATCGTGGGGGCCACAGGACGGTCTTCAGATTGCGGCCACGCAGCCCCCGCGGCCTCCGGGCGCGCCGCCCACTTCACGGCCGCAGGGAAGCTCCGTGTGTCCGACGGTCACGCTTCCGCAGGGCCCGGGTCCCGGCCGGCGCGGAGCGGCGCCTCCCGACGTCCGCGAGCGAAGACTGTCCGGCCGAGCCCCGCCAGCACACGGACCCCGAGAAACAGCAACGCGCGGCCGTGACGCCGCCGAGTGTGGTGTGGGGGTTTGTCAGCCGCGCGAGCCCAAGTCGTTCCGCGGGACGCGCTCGGTGTCCCACAGCTAACCGCGCTTTACGATAAAATATCCGGACCGGCTAGCGCAAATGCAGTTGATTCAGTATGAAAGGGCTGGTTATGTCTTTATTATCTTGATGATGAGCCAAAGGGAAAAGAAGGCATCGTCAGTACAGAGAACGGCATGTAGTAGAACGAACGATGTTTCCATGGAAGGACCAGAACTGTCAGCGAACTGAGGGAAAAGGACCAGAACCGTCAGCGAACTGAGAGAAAAGGACCAGAACCGTCAGCGAACTGAGAGAAAAGGGCCAGAACCGTCAGCGAACTGAGAGAAAAGGACCAGAACCGTCAGCGAACTGAGAGAAAAGGGCCAGAACCGTCAGCGAACTGAGAGAAAAGGACCAGAACCGTCAGCGAACTGAGAGAAAAGGGCCAGAACCGTCAGCGAACTGAGAGAAAAGGACCAGAACCGTCAGCGAACTGAGAGAAAAGGGCCAGAACCGTCAGCGAACTGAGAGAAAAGGGCCAGAACCGTCAGCGAACTGAGAGAAAAGGGCCAGAACCGTCAGCGAACTGAGAGAAAAGGGCCAGAACCGTCAGCGAACTGAGAGAAAAGGACCAGAACCGTCAGCGAACTGAGAGAAAAGGACCAGAACCGTCAGCGAACTGAGGGAAAAGGACCAGAACCGTCAGCGAACTGAGGGAAAAGGACCAGAACCGTCAGCGAACTGAGAGAAAAGGGCCAGAACCGTCAGCGAACTGAGAGAAAAGGGCCAGAACCGTCAGCGAACTGAGAGAAAAGGACCAGAACTGTCAGCGAACTGAGAGAAAAGGCCGCTTTCCTCATGCATAAAGGAAACTGTCAAAACACCCGGTACTGGGTCAGCCCCGAGACACTACTGATTCCTGGGGAAAGCATATGGAAGTGGCTGACGTGGGAGAGAAGTAGAATGTGTTAGTATCGATGAATTTAATTTTAGACTTATTTTGAAAATTCCAGTAACATAAACTCCACTCTTATCAAATTAATTTCTAAATTTAACATCATAACCCTAATCAAAATTCTGACAATACTTTCAGCGGGATCTGACCAGTGGACTCTCAAGGTCTTCTGGAAAACTAAACAAACATACAAGGAGGAAGACTTGCCCGATTGCGGCAGATAAAAGAACATGTCACAGTGATTTATAACGTAGTATTGTTTCATAAACAGATCAAAAGATTAACCAAACAGAGAAGAAAGTTCAAAAAAGGCCTCGTTCAACCACAAGTTTTTGTTTATTATAAAGCTAGTACATGAAATTGGTGGGAGAAGGATGAATGAGGGAAAGGAGATTAAAAAGTTAGTTCTCCTTTCAGAAATAAAAATAATTTCCAGGTTCACCCTACACACACACACACACACACACACACACATCCATATTAATGTAAAAAAAAAAAAATAGGACAACAAAAAGTACCAAAACAATATACAGAGAAATACCCTCAAAATCTTGGCATGGGAAAATCTTCATAAGCATGACAAAAATCATAAATGCCATGAAGATAAAGTCTGACAAATATTTACTCTATAAACACTGGAAATTTCTATAGGACAGATGACAGAGAATTAAATAAGCAACAGAAATTGTTCACTAGATATAGATTAATATCTTTAATTTAAAAAATCCCACAGATCAACAAGAAAAGATTTAACAAATCAAGTGAAAATGGATGAGAATGTGAACAAGTAAGTAATAGAGTTTAAAAAAATTATAAAGTTAGTCCATTTAGAAAAATAAATGAGCAGCGCCTGGCTGGCTAGGCTGGAGGAAAGGATGACTCTCGATCTCAGGGTCCTGAGTTTGAGCCCCATGTTGGGCATAGTGGTTACAAAAAAAATAATAATAATAAATTAAAAAAATAAATAAATGAGATTCAAGATAAGGAATGATCAGGAAATCATAATAATCACTCAGAAATGCATATCAGAATTAGGGGCACCCAGGGTACCTGGATGGTTCTGTCAGTTAATCGAATGCCTTTGGCTCAGGTCATGATCCTAGAGTTCTAGGATGGAGTCCTGCATCGGGTCCCTGCTCAGTGGGAAGTCTGCTTCTCCCTCTGACTCTTCCCCTCTCATGCTTTCTCTCTCTCAATTAAATAAAATCTTAAAAAAAAAAAAAAAAAGAATTAGGGGCACCTGGGGGGCTTGGTCAGTTGAGCATCCAACTCATGGTTTCAGCTCAGGTCATTATCTCAGGGTCATGAGACTGAGCCTTGCGTCAGGCTCCACACTGGGTGTGTGGCCTGCTTGGGAGTCTCTTTCTCCCTCTGCCCCTTCCCCACCCACATTCTCTCACTGGGTCAAGTGCTCTAAATAGAATAGAATAGAACAGAATGATAATACTTGCCCAGTATCACTGGCAAAAGTTTAAAAACAGGCACTATCCAGTCTGGGTAGGGAAAACAGGCATTCTCAAATGCAGTTGGTGGGATGAAATTTTAAACAGCCCCTTTTCTGTTTTTGATGAGTGATTTTGCAGTATACATCACAATTTGTACAGATTCTTTGAGCTGCCAATTTCACTTTGTGGAGTCTATTTTAAAAAACAAAATTACTGGGGCACCTGGGTGGCTCAGTGGGTTAAAGCCTCTGCCTTCAGCTCGGGTCATGATCCTGGGGTCCTGGGATCGAGCCCCGCATCGGGCTCTCTGCTCAGTGGGGAGTCTGCTTCGCCCCTCCCCCTGCCTGCCTCTCTGTCTACTTGTGATCTGTCTGTCAAATAAATAAAATCTTTTTAAAAATTACTTATTAAAGCACTAATGATATGCAGAGAACCAAATACATGTCTCCAATACGATATTGTTAAAATAAATGGAAATAATAAAATAAACAGAAAGCTCCACTATGGAATTCAGTAATAGTGAGTAAGAAGACATCCATATATGCACACACACAATAAAGATCAGTGAAGCAGAAAAAGTGAACTAAAGAATAATCCCGTTTTAGGTACTAAAAAACCCTACACACATTTGTGTGTATATAAAGACATACTGGTATATCACTGAAGAAGTTTTAGAACACAACTGTAGTAGACACAATTGTGTGGCAGAACACAACTGTAGAGTGTAGGTGACTCACTCCATGTGCATTTCTGTCTCCATTGACCCCTGCTTTCCTCTACTCTAGAGGCCACAAGGCTAAATGTTCAATGCCCAGCCTCTTGCACTTAGAGCGGCATGATACACAGATCTTTCTTTCTTTTTTTTTTTTAAAAAAAGATGTAATTGATTTATTTGACAGAGAGAGAGAGAGAAAGCACGAGCACACAAGCAGGGAGAGCAGCAGGCAGAGGGAGGGGGAGAAGCAGACTCCCTGATGAGCAGGGAGCCCGATGTGGGACTCCATCCTAGGACCCCGGGATCATAACCTGAGCCAAAGGCTCAGAGGCTTAACCACTGAGCCACCCAGGCACGCCCCATGATACACAGATCTTGTCTGTGACGTGTATTCTGCTGACGTTCTGGAAAAGACTGAGATCTGTGCTGTCCAATATGGTCTCCACTGGAAAGAGTGTTCTAGATCTGGTTCACACGAGCTCAGCTCATGAAAGCTGATAGTTTAAGAATTTTTGTCAATTGGTATTTAAACACAGCCATTATTATAAACTAAATAAACAGTATTACAAAGGCATTAAATATTCAAAACTCATCACGTCTCAATTCCTTCCTTCTTATCATCCTCAATTCTATTCGCATGTCCTGCACCTGCGTGATGGAAATATCTAGAACGGTGAGCTACTGAGCATTTCTTCCCAACCCCCATTGAGGGACTTTAAGTGAGTCACTTCAAGGCTACAGGGGCAGTAGCATTTACACTATAAAAATGGGCAAACACTATAAACCTTTGCGATCAATCGTTTAAACCAAGATCAGCAAACTAAAGGCTGTAGACCAAACTGCACTCACTGCCTGGTTTCGTAAATGACATTTTCTTTGGCCACTCTCATGTCCATTTGTGTAGGTGTGTCCACGGCAGCATTGCTGAATGGCTGCAACAGCTGTAATGACCCTCGAGGCCTAACATATTCATGGGAAATTTGATGGATCTGAATTATAGTTAAAATGTTGAACAAAGGATGGGGGGAAAATGAAGAAAATGCTAGAAAAGCATATTCAACTTTTAAAAGGGCGTCATGACTACAGCCATTGTATTGTGAACAAGAAAGAAAGAGGAAATAGACTCCCATTACGCAAAAGCTATTACTGAGGCAGTAAAGAAGTCGCTCACACGTGGACAGTCGAGTGGAGCTCCGACCTACATCCTCCTCGTCCGATTTTCACCGTATTCACTCACATAAACAGAAATGACAGCCGACATCCGTATTAACTGCGTTTGTTTGCCCACGACATAAGCAGCATCCTCACTGAACCGGATGGCAAACAAGTACTTCTGTCTAGTCCGATCTTGCCGCATGGGGGTTGAGCAGCTGAGAGTTGGGCAGAAGTCAGCGGAAGTATGCTGCAAGAATCAGCGGCTCCGTGGAATTTACAATGAGGAGTGTTGTGTATTTTATTATGAATCATGAACAATCTATTCACTGTATTAGTAAAATGTGTAGCAAGTTTGTGTATGTGAACTTATGCATCTCGTTTCCCCAGAAAGCCAGGGAGTCACTAACACTCCGCGGCGCACTGCGGCCGGGCTGCAGGTGGTCACGGGGCACCTGGACTGGGGCTAGTCTGCGTGGAGACGGCTACAGCTGCACGATCCGCTCTGCTTTTTGAAGGCTTCACAAAGAATTTAAGAGCTCTCTTTAAGAATTTTTATACCGACTATACTTTGGAATGATACTATTTTGGCTGTATTGGATAAAATAAAATGTATTCTTTTTTCCTTTTGAAACTGCCAGTGTTGGAAAATTGCGAATTACATCTGTGGCTCACAACGTATTTCTAATGTATGGTGCTGGATAGTTTTCCTGAAAACAAAAAAGGGAAGAGACAGCTGGTGTGGCTTTTCACACTTTTGAATTCTTTCTGCCCAGAAAGCAGATCTAGTGCTTGTTGGAGCAACCATCTTGTCACCGCGGGTGGTGAAACAGGCTCGGAGAGCACCGCGGAGCAAGAGAAGAATCCCGATTCTTTAATGACCCAATGAGCTGTTGCTTCCGCTCTGAACAACCTAATCCAGCAAGAATCCCAGGGGGTGACCCCCCCCCATTTTCTGCAACTGAAACACATTCCGATCTAATGGCAAAGCACATTCAACTTCTGTTGTTTTCTTTTAAGTGAGATCATAGGGCAAGGTGATGGGGCACACCTTTGACTTTGCCCTCTGCTGATGAGCAGAGGAAAGCAGACGGATGAGCCAGCACACATGTGCCTGGTGTGATCACAAGGGCCAGGCTCAATGTCTGATTTTCACAGAGTGTCTTTAAACAGAAAAATACATGTGCAAATAAACTCCAGACAGAATAGACCTAGATGTAAAGAATGGCCCTGTCACTTTTTATTCTTCCTACCTGTGACAGTACAAGAGTTACTTAAAAAAGGCGACACCCAGGAATCCTGACGACTCTAACTCAATCAACCGTGATCTTGACCCTCTTGCAACTGCCTGGGTTATGGGTAGGCATAAAACTTGGGTCTGGTCTATGAAACCTGACACAGAGCTTCCGGAAAGGCTTTGCTCCTTTCTTGGAGTACGACCTTGCCTACTGGCATGTCTGTAAGCGCGGCAGCCACTTTTAGCTTATGAAAGGAGTTAGCCTATGGACAAAGCCAACATGCTAGGATGGCAAAATAGAAAAGTTAAGTAAGCTTTCTGATGCCCTCATTAAGACTGAGTTGCTGACTTAGCCAACACGAGCTGCCTTGCCTCATGACTTCTTGCTTTGAAAGGTGAATCTTTCTATACTGTTCACACTGCTGTGCCACCGCGGGCTGGGATTTCTGCTCTCTGCAGCCAAAAGCATCCTGATATAATTATTACTTATAACAAAACTAAAGCAACAGCATCAGATGGGTTCTCGAACAGAACATTTTCTTGTTTGTTAAATATAAATGTTGAATTACTGCCTCATTTCAAAAAGAGAAATCACATCTAAAATATTTATTCATTTACGTTATCAGCTACAGAGTGGAAACTGTTCGGGAAAAAACAGAGAGTTCAGGGACCATGGGATTAATGAACCAGAAATGCTGAGGGAAAAAGAATTCTTCCCAAATGAGGAAAACAGGTAACATCACCAAAAAGTTCAAAATCCTAGTGGGAACAAAGACAAAATCGAACAAATAAGTTTTAACATTAACATCAATTAAACTTTACCATCAAATTAAACTGTTAACGAAATGAAATTGAACTGTTGGTTTTCCAAGGCACAAGAGCTTGCATGGCCTAAGCAGAAACACAGCTCCAGAAAAGGCTTACACCTCCGTGTTCTAACTCCTCATCTTCTCCTCATTTTGCCTTTCCCTCTGTCTAGCTTTTCCTAGACTCTGCTTGCTTATACTTAGGTCCTGAAATCAGGTACTTAGATGTAGTTGTGAAACCTTGAAATTTTGCTCTTCTCTTTCAAACACACTGTTGGCTAATCTGTAGGCTTTACATTTCTACATAGTATTTGAAACAACTCTAAAAATACATGGAACACTATAAAACAAAAAGCATATAAGCAAACAGGGTCTTGGGGAAGTATATACAGAGGGTTGGAAAGGCAAAATAAGGAGAAAGTCAAGTCCATATTCTGATGTGAAAGTCTTGTGCAAAGTTAGCCACGTGGATCAAAGAGCAGAGTCCAGAAATAAAGCCACACAGAGAGAGGAGCTGCAATCTAATACAGAAAAGATGGCATTTGCAATTAACATTCCTGGGACAAATGGATATATGTATGGGAATAAATTGATTTCAACCTTTAACTCATAACATACACAAAAATTAGGTCAGAATTGATCAGTGATCTAAGCCTAAACAATAAAACTATAAAACTTCTAGAAATGTTCATGATGTTAGGGCAGATAAAGATTTCTTAGAAAAGACAAAAATTCTACAAAATAAAAAATTGATAAGCTGACTTCATCAAAATTTCAAAATTCTGTTCCTCAAAAATCACCCCTAGGGTACACTTATCATGATGAGCACTGAGTCACTATACTGCCCTCCCTCAGAGTCACCTAACACTGCACGCGAACTATACTGGAATGGAAATTAAAAACTTAATTTAAAAAATCACCACTAAGAAAATGAAAAGGCAAGTCACAGACCAGGAGAAAATACTCATAGTTCATAAAACTGACAAAAGAGGGGCTCAGTGGGTTGAAGCCTCTGCCTTAGGCTCAGGTCATGATCCCAGGGTCCTGGGATCGAGCCCCACATTGGGCTCTCTGCGCAGCAGGGAGCCTGCTTCCACCTCTCTCTCTGCCTACTTGTGATCTCTGTCTGTCAAATAAATAAATAAATAATCTTAAAAACAAAACAAAACAAAACAAAACTGGGCGCCTGGGTGGCTCAGTGGGTTAAGGCCTCTGCCTTCTGCTCAGGTCGTGGTCTCGGGGTCCTGGGATCGAGTCCCACATCGGGCTCTCTGCTCGGCAGGGAGCCTGCTTCCTCCTCTCTCTCTGCCTGCCTCTTTGCCTACTTGTGATTTTCTTTATCAAATAAATAAATAGAATCTTTAAAAAAATTTTAATAAAATAAAATTTTAAAAAACCGACAAAAGACATACTGAAATGTAAAATTTTGAATGAACTGTAAAATAAGAAAGTTAAAGTCAGAAGACTTGAACAGACATGTACCAAAAGGTGGTATCTGATTGATCAATTAGCTCAAGAAAAAAACGCTTGCCATCATTCATCATGAGAAATCTAAATTAAAATCATAGACACCATTAAACACCCATTAGAATGACAACAACTGAAAAGTAGGATAAAATCAAGTGTGGGGCTGGGACTATAAAGCAACCGGTGTCCTCAATATTCACCGGGGGAATGAAAATCCATATAATCACTTTGGAAAAGTTTGGCAGTTTCTTATACAATTAAAAATACCTTCACCCTAAGTCCCCCAAATTATTCTGCTATACACATGCAGGAGAAATGAAAACATCTATCCAGGGCGCCTGAACGGCTCAGTTGGTTGAGCAACTGCCATCGGCTCGGGTCATGATCCTGGACTTCCAGGATCGAGTCCCGCATCGGGCTCCAGGCTCCATGGGGAGTCTGCTTCTCCCTCTGCCCTTCTCCTCTCTCATGCTCTCTATCACTCATTCTCTCTCAAATAAACAAATAAAATCTTTAAAAAAAAAAAAAGAAAAGAAAACACCTATCCATCAAAGACTTGTAAAAAAGACTTGTACAAAAATATTTTAGAATTTTTACTCATATTAGCCCCAATTCTGAAACAATCCAAAAGTGCATTAATAAACAGGTAAAAGGATACATAAATTATGGTGGTTTTCTGGGAAAACCACCCAGCAGGAAAGGAACAGTCTGTTGATAAACACGCATGGACAAATTTTAAAACATTAAGCGGAGTTTTTTAAAAATGGGGGGCGGGTGGCAAACGCAAAAGATGACATACTGTAGAGTTCCATTTATACAAAATTCTAAAACAGGCAAAACTAATCTCTAGTGACAGAAAGCAGATCACTGGCTGCTGGAGACAGAGCTGGACTGATTACACAGGGAAAGGAAGGAACTTCAGGGCATGAGTAAAAATGTTTTCTATCTTGATCTGCATGGTGGTTACACGGTTTATGCATTTGTCCCATGTTAATTACACTGGAACTGAACTGGTGGTTTATTTTGTTTTAGGTAAATTCTATCTAAAGTTGATTAAACTTATTTTGGAAACAAACACATTGTATACAGTCTCCTTTGTGTATTTCTCCTCATCCTGAGGCTCGGGTTTGGTTTTCTTCTTCAGTGACAGATTTCCATGAGGATGTCTCCCCACCACGTGATTTCACATATGTCTGTATACTGACAGTTTCCAGGGTCTCAAGCTCCAGCCTAGCTACGCCTACTAATCAAACAAACTCAAACAACCAGCAAGCTACTTAACATCACTAGGTGTTGCCTAGCTAGTAAGCATCTGGAACCTGACATGTTCCAAGCAGAAGTCCTGATCCCACCAAAACCGCTTTCTCGCTTTCTCCATGGTCTTCTCCGTCCTGGTAAACAGCTCCATCTCTCATGCCCTTGCTTAGCCCCCAAAAACTTAAGTCACTTTGGATGCATCTTTGTGATTCCGATCCCCACAGCCCATCTCTCCCATTCCATCTTCACTCAAAGCACCCATCACACGTGCGCACAGGCAGATCACAGAAATTCCAGTGATGGGGGAAGGACAAGTTTGTCACCACCAGTGTTGTCTCTAGTCGGTCATGATTTTCTACTGGTGCTGTTTTTGCATTAATTAATTTGGTGAGCTAGGGCTCCATGTCACTTTAAATATCAGTTTGTTCTTGTACAAACTGCTTGCTGCTAAACCATCCCTGATCTGGTCGGGTCCTCTTCCTCTGTCTCCTTGGCACTGCCGGCTGGGAACGCGATGCTGACAGAAGCTCAGGTTAAAACTGCCAGTGGGTCACAAAAGCCTTTAAGTCAAGGATTAATTTTATTCAAACTGGTATCTCCAAACTTCACCTCTACTGGTGTCATATGATCCTGAAGCCCATGGGTTATTGGGTAATTTTGAAGAGAGACTCCACTCAGTTTAAACAGACACCTGTAAGTAAGTAATTCTCCAAGCCCACGGATCAAATCCATTTCTCTCAAAATTGATCCCCAATTTTCTAGCCACAATTAACACATTTCCACTTATAGAAAATACCATTTCAAATTAAATAACTACAATTCACCCAATCTAGCTAGCCTTTCTATTTTTTATCTCAGCAATAAACATAAGCTAAGAACTAAAAATTAAATATTGGTGATGCATTAGATTTAACTCTAAAGATGGCACTAATGGGAAGTGCAGACTGAAAAGTACTCAATAAATAATTTATAGGAGCAGAGACTTGGAAAGATCACTGCTTTAAAATTATCCACATTTTCTATTTAAAAACATTATGATTAATTGAGTCTGTTTTCATGTGGCCGTTTTTCTGTGGATGGAGACATGCAGAATTGTTTTTCTATGCAACAGTTTCTGAAAGTTAAATCAACATCCCGAAGGGGGCTCACCTCCTCCTTCGTCCCTATTTATAAGAACGTCATACGCTAATAAAAAGAGGAGAAAAAAAAACAAGAACGTCATATGCGCACAGAGTTCCAGAGTTTAAGGGAACGACACGCTCGTCGCAGCGGAGCTGTGTGCAGGCCCACAGAGCCGCTCTCCTGGAACGATCCCCGGATGGGCAGGACAGGCAGGCCCCTCGACAGCACCGTCCTCTGTGTACACCTGGGGCTTCAGCTGTCCTTACACCTCTGTCTTGGACTTGACGCCTCGGACAGCTTCCTACCACTTCAGTGGAACTTCAGGGAAACGCGTGTGTCTAATTTGTACAAACTACTGGCAGTCGCAAAATTTCGTCTTAAGACCATTATCAGAATGTCGGGTTTCTAAAATCTTTTTGATAATTTCCCATATTATTTATTCTAATAATCCAGCTATACATTTAAAGGACTTTTAATAAATGTGAAACTGGTCTCTCTCTTTTTTTTATTTTTTTTACTTGCACTCAATAACACATTTTGAGATGTTTCTGCTGAAGTATTACAATTAACAGTTTAGGGACACCGGGTGGCTCAGGTCATGACCCCAGAGTCACGGGATCAAGTCCTGCATCGGTGGGAGGGGGGTGTCCTTCCTCGGCAAGGAGCCTGCTTCTCCCTCTGCCTCTGCCATTCCCCCTGCCTGTGCTCTCTCTCTTTCTGACAAATAAATAAATAAAATCCTAAATAAATAAATAAATAAATAAGGTTTTTTTTTTTTTTTTTTAAGATTTTTAAAAAATTTATTTGACAGACAGAGATCACAAGTAGGCAGAGAGGCAGGCAGAGAGAGAGGGAGGAGGCAAGTTCCTTGCTGAGCAGAGAGTCCAATGCGGGGCTCGATCCCAGGACCCTGAGACCATGACCTGAGCCGAAGGCAGAGGCTTTACCCCACTGAGCCACCCAGACACCCCTAAATAACAGTTGAATTTATCCTCAAATAACCTACAGGTGATCAACTACCTAGCCATGTGGTCTAAGAACCAAGTTCAAAAGCTCCTTCCACTATTACCACGTTTATAAACACACCCTCTTTAAAGATACACAACAGCCATTCTTCACATTTAAAGATCACATGTCTTATCTTTTCCTAGAGTTGGCTCCTGAAGACGTCATTTTGACTCAATACACTTGCCTTTCATAGAGGAACTGAAAGATACAAGTCCTCCAGTTCAAGAACCTGCCATGAAGTCAGGGATGTTGTCACAATGTGTGAGAGCCCATTGTGAGAAACAGGGCTGGGTTTCGTGGGATTAGCTATGAACACCAGTCACTTCTGTCTTAGTATACCCACGGGGCTCCGTTTAGAAAAGCTTTATCACACTTCGTAAAAACTGGTTGCTTAGCTGTCCACATCCTCCACGACACTGAGCTCCTTGAGGAGCTTAAGGAATAGAAGACTTTCTCTTCAGCTCTGTTGGGTGGGACATGAGCATGTGAGTGAATGGTACTGAGAAGATGAGTACGGAGCACAACAGAATTAGTGTGAAAGATCCCCACAGGCCAGAAAAGGACTGGAAGGCTCCTCCCAGGATGACAATGTCTATGTAGGCCCCAAACACAGAACCAGAATGACAGAGAAGATGGTGCTTCCCAGTTGAGGGAAGTTGTGGTGAGCCAAGAGTCAGTACACCACACCGAAGTCAGAGTGACACCTATCTAGCAAAAACTGGGAGAAACAACAGAATATAAGCTTAGTTGGTAAAGTAAGGTTCCAAGTATTCTGAAGGGCATGGATTTCTTGAATGTGAGTATTTTGGGTGTTCTCCTATAGGCGTTCCAAGGTTTTTGAGCAAAGAAGTAGTAGGATGAAATAGTTATGTGGAGAATAATAAAGACTAATCAATGATTATGATGGATTGTAGGAAAAAGGAATTCTGGAAGTCACAGGACGGTTACACAGCCCAAGGAAAGACATCCCTAACTACGGGAGAGAATGTGAAAGAGAGTGTGAAGGATTTCTAAGGAAAAGTAAAAAGAACTCCAACGGTTTTGAGGTTTTTGTTTTTTTTTTTTTTAGATTTTATTTATTTACTTGACAGAGAGAAAAAGAGCAAACAAGGAGAAGCAGGAGGAGGGGCAGAAGGAGAGGGAAAAGAAGGGAGCCCGATGTGGGACTCGATCCCAGGAATCCGTCATGAAGAGAGACACTTAGCAAACTGAGCCGCTCAGGTGCCCTGAACTCCAGCATCTTATAGCTTTTTCTGCCTATAGAAACTGAGAAGAAATGGCCAAGTTTTTAAATGAGGGTGTCTCAAGAAAACACAGAAGTTGATTCCAGAGTTCAGAATGACCCAGGTTGGAATGCTGGCTTGACCTCTTCTGGCTGGTACTTGAGAAAAGTCACCCGAACAAGGCCTCCAACCTTCTCTTTTTGAGAGTTTCCTCCTTGGAAGATTTCATGTAATTCCAAGCCTTGAAAAGCTTTCACCGTGATCACTAACTGCCCGTCTGCCTGCCAGTGCTCGCTGCCCTGAGCGTCTAATCAAGCCCCGCGGCTGAGCTGGGCGGGCAGCCAGCCCGGAGCTTCTCCACCTCACACACAGCACCCGCCCAGCCTGCCGCCCGAGCCTCCAGAAGCCGAGTCCTCCCTTTTCCTCTTGTCCCACAGCCAATCCTCTATCCAGTCATTACTCCTGCCCCTACGGTCCACCCGGCGTGTCCGCCTCTGTCTCCACAGTAACTTCCAGGTCCGAAGCCACCAACATGTCTGGTCTGGTCTCCCCGTCCCTCTGGAAGCTTCTGGAACGCCAGCCACCAGCAGCTGGAGACGTAGTCTGACAAGGTACATTCTTCTGCTCAAAATTCGCTGGTGGGGTCCCACCGTACTCACCACTACAGTGTGGCCCAGCCTGCCTCTCGGAGTTCGCCTCATAGCACCGGTGACCTTGCGCACCAGGCACCTGCAAGCCTGGGCCGCTCTCGGTCTCTGACTCCACCACACACTCTCAAGAGGCGGGCACGGGCCTCTCCCCGCCACTCCTGGGCTCTCCCTCCGGTTCTGTGAACTGCTGGCTCATGCGTGTCAACTCTCCCCAACAGCATCCATGTTACTTCATGCATCTCTCTCTGAAAAAACTTCGCTCTTCTGCATCTGTTGACCCGCCCCTCTGCCTCCCCCCACATGCCAGTTAACTCCAGGGCAACAGGCTCAGCATCGGTCTTTGTCTGGAACAGACTGCGGCACAAAGCAGGTACTCGGATATTCAAGTACTTACTGACTAGAGCCCATACTCCCGACTTTTAAATTGGGTTGTCTTAGTCTTGAGTTGTAAAGGCTCTTTATATATTATGGATCAAGTCCTCAATCACATATATGTGTTGCAAATACTATCTCCCAGTGGCTTGACTTTTTATTGTTTTAAAAGTGTCTTTTGAAGAAAAAAACGTTTTCATTCTGATGAAGTACCATTAGTTTTTTGTGGGGGCCATTCTTTGAGGGTCATATCTAAGGATTTGCCTAACAAAGTCATAAAGTACTCCTACATTTTCTTCTCAAGTTTTATGGTTTTAGGTGCTGCGTTTAGGTCTGATACATTCTGAGTGGCTTTTTGTGTATGGTGTGAGGTAAAGGTCTCCTTTTACTTCTTCACATATTCAACTGTTCCTGCACCATCTGCGGAAAAGACCGTTCTTCCCAAATGAATGGCCACGGCACTTTTGCTGAAAACCAACTGACTATAAAAAAATAAAGGTTTGTTTCTAGACTCGGTTTTGTTTCAGTGAGATACGTGGCCGTCCTTACACTATTATCACAACTTCTTTATACCGTTGTATATTATACAACTTCTTTATACACATATACACTGTGGCTCTACCACAGTGTACAACCGAATTTGTTGTTCTTTTTCAAAAGTTTTTTTTGTTATTCAAGGTCCTTTGTATTTTCATATACATTGTATGATCAGCCTGCCGATTTCTTTTTAAATTTTTGTGAGAGATTACATTAAATCTGTAGATCAGTTTGGAGAGAACTGTCATCTTAACAATATAAGCCTTCCAACCCATGAATATGAAATCTCTCTCTTTTTTTTTAAAGTAAGCTCTACACCCAATGTGGGGTTTGAACTCACGACTCCATGATCAAGAGTCACGTGCTCTTCAGGCGGCCCCATTTAATCTCCTTTAATTTCTCGCAGAGATGTCTTACAGTTTTCAAGTGCAGTTGCAGATCTCTTCTTAAATGTATTCCAAAGTATTTTAACCTTTTGATGCTACTATGAACAGAATTGCTTTTGTGCTTTCATTTTTGGACTATTTGGAATATAAGTAATATAATTGTGTCTCCCGATCTTGTATCTTTGCAACTTTGCCAAACTCATTTATTAGCTGGGCAGTGTTCTTCAACAACTATCCCAGCACTTGCAAGATTATCTTATCCATTCTTACTTTCAAACTGTTGGTATCTTTTCTTCTAAAGAATGTGTTGCAGATAGCATATGATTAGGTCTTTATTATTTTTTTTTTTTAGGACCCAGACTGCCTTTTGGTTCACTTTTAGTGTAATTACTGATGTGGTTAGATTCATAGCCTCCAAATTTTTCTATTTGATTCAGGAATGTCTCGGGTTTCTTTTGTTCCTCCTTTATTGCCTCATTTTGTATTAAACAATGTTTGGTAGCATAGTGTTTTAATTCCTATGTTGATTTTTTTCACTATACATTTTTTAGTTATTTTCATGATTATTCAAGGAATTACAGCATGTATCTTATCTTGATTCTGATAAAATATAGCAAGTTTGCTCCAGTACAGCTTCATTTCCTCCCTTGTCCTTTATACTACTACTGTCACGTATATGGAATCTATGTATAACCCTAATAACACAGTGGTCTAATTATTGCTTCATACATCCCTTTAGATAAATTAAGAAAATATACATGTACACCATCTTTTATATTCACTGCCCACATGTACCATTTCTGGAGCTCTTCGTTTCTTCCTGTGGATTCCAGTTACCATCTGTTATGCTACCTTTCAACTCAAACAACTTTGTTTAGAATTTCTTGTAAGGCAGGTCTTTGTGTATCCAGGAAGGTCTTTATTTCACTGCCATTTTTGAAGGATAACTTTGCTGGCTATAGGACTTGCAGTTGAACATTTTTTCTTTCGGCATTTAGAATCATTTAGAATACGTCATTCCACTTCCTCTGGCCTCCACTGTTTCTGGTGAGAACTGTACTGCTCCCTTGTAGACAATGAGCTGCTTTCCAGATGCCCTTCTTCTCAGGGTCTTTCAACAGTGCAACTACAATGTATCTTAGTGAAGATCTGCTTGTTTCTCCTACTTGGGGCTCGCTGAGCTTCTCTGGTCAGCAGATTCATGTTTCTCATCAAGTCTAGAATACTGATGGATGTTATTTCTTCAAATGCTCTTCCTGTTTCTACTCTCCTTTGGAAGCACTGACCACACACATGCTGGTCTGGGTGACATTGCCCTGTAGGACTTGGGGGCTGTTTGGTTTTCTTCGGTGTGTTTTACATCTCTGCTACTCACCAGCTGATATCCACTGATCTACCTCTGAGTTTACAGATCCTTTCTTTGCATCACCAATCACTAGGTAGCACATCTAGTATGTTTTTCATTTCGGTTATTAGCTATTCAACTCTAGGACTCCATTTGGTTCTGATGAACAGTTCCTGTTTCTTTAGTGCTATTCCCCATTTGTTGACTCATGGTCATCATATCTTCTTTTATTTCTTTAAATGTATTTATAACAGCTGCCCTGAAGTCTCTGGTAAATTCCACATCTGGATCTATGTAGAGGCAGTTTGAACTGACTGCCTTTTCCATGTTTGTCCAAGTTTTTTGTTTAAATCTGGATGTACTGAATAATAAAGTAACTCAATTTTGATTTTTTTTTTCCTTGAACATTGTTGTGCTGTTTTTGTTTTTTAGCTCGGACGTAATCTGCTCACTCTTTCTCACTTGTGGTATGTAGCAGCTGATGTCTCTGCTCAGTTTTTTAAACACTTGGATTTTATTTTTCAGTCTCACTCTAGGGATCACCTGCATCTGTAGAGCTCAGTGGTCCAAGCTTGTGTTCAAATACTGTCGCCCAGTAGGGCCTGCCTGTGTTATCTACATGTAGGTTAGAGAACTCGTTCACAGTCCGGCACCTGTTAGGTCTGTCCCAGCCCGTACTCTCCCCTAGGCCCTCTCAAGCCTCTCCTGTGCCTGGATGCAGTCTCCAGGCAGCCAGGGTTGCACGGAGATATTCTTAAGTCTGTTTATGGCTCTCTTTCTCCCAGTATCTCCCGATTCAGTGTATGGCCCACATCTGCAGGAGAGCGGGGCTGAATGCCTTTCTGTTCACCCCTGCGTGAGTCTTCTGTCCTCCAAACCAAGTCAACTGTTTCTGGTATCAAAGCTGCTGCGTCCATGGCCAGACCTTCACTCACAGGATTCCTCTGCCAACGAGTGAGGAGTGGAGGTATCCTCAGGTAAGAACAACACAGGTACCCACTCTTCTTTTTCCTCTTCTCTGTCCTCTGTAAGGTCGAGTGACCACCTCAGCAGGATCCCCACTTTAAGGCTTCTCCCTGCATACAGAATCTGGGGTTTGGTGACCAGAATACACTCTTGATTCCTTCCGAGAGACTGGCAGGTAATCTTATGTTCCTTCAGAAAATGCCACTGTCCCTGGGAAGCCCGGGCTTGCTCAGTGATCTACCCTGCCTTTCTGACCAGGTGTTCTCTCAGCCGGAACAAAGAGACCGCAGTGAGTTACAAATATAATAAAAGCCATGAGAGAGTTCATGTGTTCTTTTATGAAACCTTGTTCACAGAAAAAATGGAAAAGAGCTGAGCTGTATTCACCAGACCAGACACAAATGGTGACACTGACAGATGAAGTCACTCCATTCTTCTCTGTTCTCACTTTGTTTACAGATGCCTGAAAGGAACCAAACTGCCCGCTATTGTTCAGCTTAAAAAAAAAAAAAATCCAACTTTTGCTTCCACACCTGGTTCAGTAACATAATGAAGTCACATAATCGTTCTCCAAGTTGACTCAAATGTACAAATAAAATTCAGTTTTAGCTGTTGGCATTAAACAAGATCATTTAATCTTTAAAAATATAGACTTTTATAGTTTACATCGACATTTAAAACCTTTGAATTCTAGTTCAAAATATCATCTGATTAGTAGTCCCCCACCTCAGCCTCTCCCAGTAAGTCAATCAATTTGCATAAACTTAAAGCTTTTAATAACATCAAGAACTACATCTGGCAACGTAATGACAGAATCTTGGGAGCAACTGGGAAAGACAATTATCCACAAAAAAACATCCAGATTTCAGCCTGTTCTCATTGCTACTGAAACCAGGACTCTGAAAAAAAAGAATGTTTGGAAAAGGCTTCACAACAAAGGTCTTGGGCCCCTACCAAGCAGACACAGGAACCTGTCCCTCCCCATCCCTCAGGAGCTGCATTTAATACAGGGCCCTGACCTCCCTCCCTACCCACACAGAAGACCATTCCTCTTTCTTTCTTTCTCTCTTTTTTACAGATTTTATTTATTCAGCAGAGAGGGAGAGAGACAGCCAGAGAGGGAACACAAGCAGGGGGAGAGGGAGAAGCAGGCTTCCTGCAAGCAGGCAGTCCAATGCAGGGCTCGATCCCAGTACTCTGGGATCACGACCTGAGCCAAAGGCAGACACTTAACAAATGAGCCACCTAGGCACCCCTCATCTTTCTTCTCTTAAACTTCAGAGTGAAAAAATTTATAGGAGGAAATATGGTGGGGGGAGAGAAGTGTTCAATTAATTCTTCAAAGTTCTTAAAAGCAAAAGAAAGACCGTCAATTACAATTTTCCAGATCCATATTTTGTCTCATAATATCAAATATCTAAGAAGTGGGAATAGGAAGAAGACGCCCCCAGAGCTGAGCAAAAGCTGAGCCGGTCAGGGCTTCTCAGAAATTGGGACCTGGAAGAACGGGAACTTTCTTCAGTGCGCCGTCCGCTGTACGTCTGGGAAAACGGTCGGCTCCCGGCCTTCGGCGGCGTTCAGATACACACTGCAATCACTAATGCTATCCGGCCAGATTCTGAGGACACAAAATCGAATCCAGCTTAGTCCCTCTCCTCTCGGGTTCCAAGTCCAGCAAGGGAGGTGAGCACGTCCCGGTGATGCAGGTGGGGCCCCCAGCCCGCGCCATGCAGCGGTTCTGCGGACTGTATCTCACTGAATCTCAAACTCATGTACTTTCGCACTCAGCACGCCTGAAGTCAAGAACGCTCCCCCAGCTGCCGGCAGGTAACCCTCGATAGGGGTAGGGGAAGTAACAGCACGGCTCACACGCCCTGGCGTCTTATGTCTAATGAAACCCAGGATACCTCATCTTCACTACAGTTCTACGAGGTAGGAATTACTATTAATCCTAACGTACAAATGAGGAAACTGAGGCTAGAGAGGCTCAGTGACTCAGGGGCACCTGGGTGGTGCAGCTGGTTCGATGTCAGACTCTCGATTTCAGCTCAGGTCATGATGTCAGGATCCTGGGATCGAGGCCCATGCTGGGCTCCCTGCTCAGTGGGGAGTCTGCTCGATAGAATCCCCTCTTCCCCTTCCCCATCTTGGGCTCACGCTCTCTGAAATAAATAAGTCTTTAAACAAAAAAAAAAGAGAGAGAGAGAGAGAGAGAAGCTAAGTAACTCATTGTGACCAAGCTACCAAGCAGGTGCGTGGGACATGGCAGAGTGGCTCTCTAGCTGGGGTCTTGGCCACAGCACGGCCCCGCCTGTGACCAGGTATGTCCAGCACTCCACAACATGTGCCATACAGGGGCCATGCAAGGTGAGGGTGACTGCTGATAGCAGCAAGGCTGGAAGGGGAAGGGCTCCAGAGGTCACACCCTGCGGGACCCGCAGGAATACACGTCGGGGTAGGGGGCTCCCCACAAACACAAAGGCACCAAGCGTGAAACAGCAGAGTGTGTGTTCAGGACGACAAACGGCCCATTATGACTGGGCCCGTCAGAGCCGAGGAGCGAGAGCTGTGACCAAGAGAGGAAAGGAAGGCAGGGCAAAGGCACAAAGGCGCTGCCAAGCCGCCGAGCCAAGGGAGCCGGGCATGGTCCAAGCAGGAGAGCCGCAGTCAGGCAGACATTTTAAAAGATGGTTGGGGGGCGCCTGGGTGGCTCAGTCATTAGGCGGCTGCCTTCGGCTCGGGTCATGGTCCCAGAGTCCTGGGATCAAGGCCCCGGCTCCCTGCTCTGTGGGAAGCCTGCTTCTCCCTCTCCTGCTCCCCCTGCTTGTGTTCCCTCTCTGTGTGTCTCTCTCTGTCAAATAAATAAAATCTTAAAAAAAAAAAAAAAAAAAAAAAGATGGTTGGGGCAGCAGAGAGGAGGCCAGACAAGGGGACAGGGAGGCTGGGCGGCCAGCAGACTCCCGTGTGTGTCCAGGTGTCCCGCTCGCTGCCAAGCAGCAGCGGATGGGAGACATGGGGGGGCGTGGAGAAGAGCAGCAGCTAACGAGAGCTCACTACATAGCAGGTGCTGTTTTCAAGGCCTTACAGATGTCTGAGAACTTCAAAACAACCCAAGAGGAAACCGAAGCACAAGGAGTCTCTAATGACAGCTAGACATGGAGGGAACCTGGGAGCAGCGAGGATTCATTCCTGCGCCCGCCTTGGCTACCACGTGGGCCGGGTGTGGAAAGGAACAGGACAGGGGGTGGCACTCCTCCCTGGCTGGGAAGGACCGCCTGCAGACAGCCGGCTCACATCCCCTCCTTGCCGGGGTCAGACCCCTCCGCTTCCTCCCTTCTGCTGCTCCTTCCACCACCTTACCCTGCGTCTCCAAGGATGATCTCCGAGGAGTATCTTCTTTTCCACCCCATAACTTCAAATTATGAACTTACACGGTCTGCCAGGTGTGAGAACGTAGAGATAAGGTGAATGGACTTAAAGGTCACTGAGTCATCTTTGAGAAGAATGGGAAACAGAAATGAAAAGCCTCCATTAGAGTAACCTGCAAGGACACCAAGCCTTAGGTGAAATAAGAAATCAGGTGTCCACAGTCGTTCCATGTGGCTCTGTCTCAAACACATGGCTGCCCGAAGACCTGTGTCCAGCCCAGACTGGACGTCTGCCTGGTGGTGTGTGGCATGATGAGGAGGCTGTGAGAAAGGTGGAAACACACAGAATGCAAGGTCAGGAGGACATGACGTGGATACACGACCATCCGCGACCCGTCGTGGATGGAGCCCGGGGGAGCAAGGGGGCAGACAAGCACAGGGACAGAAGGCTGGGCTCCCTGAGAGCTCCAGAACTTAAGAGATTTCAGAAGCAGAGCGGCACCAGGCACGTGGACAGTGAGAGCACAACACAAAGGACGCTGGCGAGGCGCTCAGACGGCTTCGAGGGCAGAGGCTGGGTGAGCGCTCCGCGGGAGCCCTGCGGGGACACGGGGCGTGCTAACGTGGCTGCTCTCACAGTTCTCGGTCTCAGGATCCTATACCCACTTCAAAATTCTTGAGGAAACCAGAGAAGCATCACCCGCATAAACAAGAGCCACGGGTCTGTACCACACTAGAATAAAACAGGATTTTAAAAATATGTAATTCCAAAATAATGATAAACCTAGTACATACCATTATAAACCACACTTTGAGGAAAAACATATTTTCTAAGTATATATTTTTTTAAAAAGACTAATGAGAAGGGTGGCAATGTTCTACACCTAGGTAAGTCTCCGTAACGTCTGACTCAACAGAAGACAGCAGAACTCGCAAACGCTCCACACCGTATCACCAGCACATGGCCTCTGGAGAAAGGCCTGTTGACTACCCGTGAGAGAATGAAAAGGAAAAAGGCAAATAATGTCTAAACGTCATTATGGAAATAGTTTGGACCTTTCCACCTCCTAGAAGGATCTCGGGGACCCCCGGAAGTCTCTGAGTGCACTCTGCAAACTATGATCTAGAGGAGGGCAGACCACGGTGGCTGGGAGAGCCAAAGGACAGAGCAGCCAGGTAGGCCCCAAGGCTGGGAGAGCCGTGAGGGGCGGGGGGGAGAAGGCCCGCCTCACAGCAGCGGACATAAACGCTGCATCCCGTGTCCGATGCTGCTGGTGCTCTGCTTGTTTCTCTGCTTGGTGGAGGTGGAGGTGGAGGGGTCCGACGTATCAGAATCATGATCTCATTCCCCTAAATTCGGACGTAACCTCCCTTTACTCCCAAGAGGTGGGAATTACTGGAACAGAAAAAAAAATGCTGATGATGAAAGTATGTTCTGTTAGCTATTGGGGGTAAGAAGAATGATTTATGACAGAAGCCATCAAGTGAAGCGCAGGTAAAACTAAGAAACCAACCCCAGAAGTGCGCCTGGGTGGCACAGTCGGTTAAGCATCCAACTCTTGGTTTTGGCTCAGGTCATGGTCTCAGGGTCACGAGATCAAGACCCACATCTGACTCTACACTCAGCAGGGAGTCTGACTGAGATTCTCTCCCTCACTCTCTGAGCCCCTCCCCCACTTCCCTCTCAAATAAAGAAATCTTTAAAAAAAAAATAAACTAACCCAAGAATTAGATTTACAAGGGTTCGCTTCCCAATACAGTCGTCAAACTGAGATTCATTTCTGTTATTTGCATGCACACCAGATAATGATGAAGGAAAATAACCCCAAAATAAAAGGGGTAGGACACCGACTGTTTCCCATAGAGGATTCTCATGCTGGTGCAGCTGAGGTTAGTGGCCGGGAGCACGGGCTCTGGCACTGGACGGATTTGGTTTCAGACTCTGAGCCTGCTGAGCACTGGCTGTGGGGGCCTGCGCCGGGCGCGTGGCTCTCAACCATGAAGCTGAGAACAGGCTTCCGGCACAGGGCGGTCGTGACGACTACATGGGAATTCACTTGAGAATTTAATGTGTATTGGACATACAATTTGGATTTAATAAATGTTAACTCTTAATGGTAGTTTAGCGTTACCAGTAATTTATGAATGATTAACGTTCTATTGTCCTTCAGGGAATTCACCCTATTCGCTTCTTAACTTTTACGCTTCTCTTCCACTGGATTTTATTTTCAATCCTTGAAGTCCGTTTTTGAGACATTTTAGTGCTCTCATGTTTAAGAAAAAAGCTTTGTAAAGTGATCTAAGTGATAGCTTCCTAATCACTAGAATTTTAAAATTAAACTGTTCCAGCCGAAGGTGTTCCATACAAGATCTTCCAAAACCCTGAAAGGCAAATAGTGTCTGGTCCATCCTGATTCCATCTTCTTCACACAAGTCATGCTAAAGGCACATCCTCTGTAAAACCCACAAGATTCATTTCTAGGTCAGGAAAAGATGTGTAACCCCATCTCTTTCTGGTCTTCATTAAGTTTAAGCAAAAGCTCGGTTTTTACTGTGAAACACGCCCCGTCACCCCCTCTTGCCACGACGCCGGGCCGCATTCTGGATCTTCAGGTAGGTCCTCCAGTACCTTCTGACTGTCTTTCCAGAACTGCTCTAATATGAATCATTCAGTAAGCTAGCAACAAGTAGGAGGAGGGCGGTACTTTTTTCTCTGACAAATTAATCTAAAAGTATTTTAATATTCTAGTTTTCATCAATTGACATTAAAACAGCATATTAGAATCTACGTTTTTTATGTGTTTTAGTAAACATCGACCTGAAGTACAGCACTTACAAAAGTCTGAACAAGTTTAAAGAATGGGAGAGGCTTTAGAGATTAAAATCACTCTTTGTCAGATACGTATTTAAAGGTTAAAGCAATTTTAAAAGATCCCAAGCCTTTGTATGCTGTCCGGTAAACAGTTGAAAATCTTTTGTTTCTCCAACTACAAAAAAAAAAAAAAAAGATAACAACAACAAATCTGTAAAGGACTGTTGGTAAATAATCTAACAACATACATGGATTTCACAGACTTCACAGGCCTGATGATTACTGGTTCTGTGTCTGTGTTCAAGTGAACTAAGCTCTGGGACGTTAGAACACCTCCCAAACAGGCCTTTTGGGACAGTTAATTGGGATATTCGTAAAAAGCACTCCACAAAGGGACTGGCACCTAGATGTCCCTCCATCATTCAAATGCCAAAGTCAGAGTCCAACAGCTCTCTCTGAAATCATAGTGCTTCTAACACTGTGAAGACACAACTCACACATGTGAACAGAGTTACTGTAAGGTCACACCACAGTTACCTCCATCCGTTAGCAAGCCCTGATTTTCCAAAACCATTTCCTCACTTCTTACTCAAAAGTTAAGAAAATGAGGAAAACAGTCACGAAGCTTTTATTCTCACAAAACTTAGACCCGGACCACATACTTTCTGTAAGTGGCACGTGTTATGACATATTATTGAGTGATTCTGCTCATCACCCTAACAGATGGTTATGTGAGTTTTTAATTTTCCTTTCAACATTCTGGCAAGGATGATGGGCTTAATGTAAAAGTAAAATTAGTTTCCAGAAGTACCGAAAACCAGGAAATAAATCCTACTTTTCCAGTGAAAGGTACTCTTATTTTTAATTATCATAACTATCCAGTTATTTTTGAGAACATATAAATTGTTATCTTCAAAACAAGGATTTCTCATTTAATTGGATAATAGCTCCAAAACTCTCTTTTGTTTTTTTAAGTGATTAATTTGGAGTATTAGCTATTAATCAGACATTTTTAGGCAGACCTGACAAGGCAGAACCTCGTTATACAAATCACCTGTGCAAATTTCTCTTTATTCTAATACATTCTGATGAACAGTGTCACCCAAAGTAACGCCTTTATTTACCAAGGGAGGTGTGTCAGTCTTATTAACATCCCTACATTAATATAACCCCCCCACACATACAAAAACTCTGGCTTCATCCTACAAAGGGGGAACAAAAAAGCTTCCCTCACTTGCTCAAGGAAGACTGAACCCTCCTTCTTAACAGAGAACCAGAACACAATTAGAAATAAAGTGCAGAATTCAAATACCTCTTAAAAGAGATGCTATAATTGACTGAATGGCATAAAGGAACTGAATCACCCCCTCTCCTGAGTGCAGGATTTAATGGAATGATGCTACGTCCTCAAGACTTTTCAAAAATCCAGCAGAACCCAGACATCCTATTACCTATCACCAAGTAACAGGCTTTCCTCCCTGTGAGAACTGAGAATGTTCAAAAACCTTCGACCCCAACCCAAGCACAGTGTGCCAACAGGCTACTGCGTCTCTTCAGATAAAGATAACGGCATCTCTGTTTGAAGAAAGAATGACAAACACATAAACACCTCTGCCTTTGTTGGGGACCCTGTTGGCTCACATCACATTTTCTCAATCAATTTAGGGTGTTTCTTTTTCAGTGACTCATTCTCATAATCATCATGCTTAATGTTCAGAAGTAACCTACTGCAGAGGTAAAAAGCTAAAGCTTGGGCTCTGGGTAGAGACAGACACACGGAGGTCCAGTCTACACTGTCTCCAAAAGCTATTATACGGGCTTTGTACAGTGACTGATACACAATAATTATGGAAGCATTAACTATTATTAAAATAAGATCACATAAAAAATCAATTTTAGAATTACGGTTTTCCCGCTGAATTTCAACTTCTGGCAGCACCGTACCAAAAGGGCCCGCATCTTTATCCCCAAGCACCACGAGGCTTTCAAACGTGGTCCGCAGAGAGCATAAAAGAAAAAAATCCAAGAGTCCAGTTTCCTTCCTGCCACATTTTACTCCCTCTCCCGGGACCATGGTATTGTTCTCAGGGAAGTTAAGATTTTCCCCATAGAGTTCCCGCTGAGCCACTACCCGCTGCTAATTAACTTCATGCGGACAAATTTTCAAGTGACTTGAGGCTTCTGCCTGCCAGATGGCATTTCCGAGCTCATGGTTCCTTCCTAGTAGAGTTCAGCAGTTCCTAATGCCATCCTTGTCTAGGAATTCATCCTGGAGGAGTCTCGGTAGAGCTGGCGGATAACAAGTGGACGTGACCCTGTGCTGCCTGCTCCTCGGGGTCCTCCTGGATGGAGGTCAAGGCCAGGTCAGCCACATCTGCCAATTCTTGCCCCAGCCCCACTGCAAGCCGCAGGGCTGCGGCTCAGTGGGGAAGAACAAGGAGGTAGTGAGTCAGAAACACCCACAGAGCTGCATGCAGGTCAGCCCATCAAGCATGCCACTCAAGGCCGACTGCAGGAATGAACGGGATGCTTGGAAACACCAAACTAAAAACATTAAAAAAACAAACAAACAAAAAAACTCTCAAAGACAAAAGGCACAAAAATACTCATTCAGAACAGAAAAGGTAACCTCACCTACCGAGAGCTTCTATCATCTATATGCTCAACCATGAGATTAAAAAGTAAGTAAAAGATCCCTGCCAAGGGGTTCATGTCCTGGGAAGAAGAAACGAATTACAGTGCACGGCGGCCAGGGAGGTGGCCCAGCTCTGACATGACATCATCAGGAAAAACAGCAAAATACGCGTAACTAAGAATGACCTCTGTAGCATCCGAACACCTCTTCTTCTGGCTGAACCCTATGCACAAACAAACGCTTACCCAGGAGCCCCCAGCACGAAGTGGGTGGGCACAGGCTCCTTGACAGAGTCACTGGTTTAATCCAGTTTAGGCCCAAAAGGCCAAGTGACATGGCCGAGGTCTCAAAGCTAAAGAGAATTCAGCAGAGTCTGGATTCAAACCCGGGCATCCAGGACCGTAAACCTCTACTCATCCAGTCAAGCCCTAAGGCCGCTGGGCAGAGGGCAGAGTCTGCGCCTGATCTTCCCCAGGTCCCAGCCCGCTGCGCAGGGTCACCATGAGCACAGGAGGCATCTGGGGAGAGGATGCGTCCGTATTTCTCAATTCCTAAAAACACACATCAGCATACTATCTACTTAACACCCAATATCAGCACTCTGTGCCCAACTCCTTTATTCTACTGGCCGTAGAGCAAACGGCCGAACACACAGAGCCAGGACCTCACTCCTTTCCCAGCTGGTGGCTCCCTCCCTTACGCTCCCCCAGCCCCGAGAACATCCGTCTTTGCTAACACTCAGCACTGTGGCTGGGGCTCGACAGTTGGACAGAGCACGTCCTCGTACCCATGGCTGGACCCCCGCGTCAGGTAACCACTGCTGCACGACTGACTGTCTTAATATCGCCAACACAACCATGCACGTTGGAGGCGAGGACCACATCTCCTTTATCTTTCAGTTTCTGGCAACACTGTGGCCCACAAGAATGTGCATTCAGACTAGCGGGGAGGCAAGGCGATGGAAAGCGAAGTTTAAAACTACTTTCCTACCGCCACCTGCAAGCCCATCAGGCAGGCACGATTTCACGGTATACACCTACAACTTCGGCGTTTTTTTTACTGAGGTCATCTGTTTTGTTGAAAATTATTTGCCAACTTATAATGAAAATACTTCAGCTTGACTTCTCTAGGCTAAGGGGATTTTCTACTCTTTCCGTTTGAGCCTTCCCACATTTCTGCTCTTTGTACTTAAATAATGGAAGTTCCTTTGTGCTGTGTTCTAGAAGTCTGAGAATTTTTAGAACTCAAAACAAGTTTTCCCACAGAAAAGTCAGAAAACAAAAAGCTGACATGAAGGGCACTTAGGTTCCCACGCCCGGCCGCGCTCTGTGCCGTACATCGGAGAACAGCCACGCTGTGCTGCCTTCTGCAGGGAAAATGCCTTTCCAATTCCAGAAGGGTGCCCAAAACACCTACTCCCCTTCCTCTCCTACGTCTCCATTCCCGTCCTCCATTCCCACCCTCTCTGCTTCCCTGGCCCCTCCTCCCGCCCATTCCACTGTCCCTGGGGACCGAGATCCAGCTAAAGCCTGCACAGATGTTCAGGTTCAAGAACTCAGTCTGGGATTCTGCCACAGGTGGCAGAGGACACAGGGATACTGTTAGGGCAGCCCTGAGATGGAGTTAAGGCTATAAAGGAGACAATGAAGCAAGAGCTTCAGGAGATGACCGCGAAAGGGACTGCTGTCAGGCACGAGTCACAGTATCACTCGTCCATTTGCTCATTCATTCATTCAACAGATGCTTCATGAGAACTCGTAAGAACCACGCTATATTCAGAAAACACAAGAAGACACAACGTGGCTGCTGTTTTGCCTCCCAAGGGACCTTCAGAAATATCTGGAAACGTTCATGGTTATCACAACTCAGAGGGAGTGGGGGTGGAGGCACTACTGGCACCCAGTGGGCAGGGGCCAGGAATGCCACTCACCATCCTCCGGTGCCCAGGACAGCCCCCACATCAATGAATGATCCAGCCCAAGATGTCAACAGTGCTGAGGCTGAGAAAGCCGGCTTTCAGTAATGTATGACAGCTCTTCTTGAGAAAACTATCACACTTTGGAGTAATGTTTAATGTGACAGAATATTATTTTGATCTAATTCTATTACAGGGAAATACATATTGATACGGGAATAAAGAGCAACACTTACTTGTGCATGTTCTCCACTCCTATTATGATCATGATACAGTAGGAAATTCCACTCTGTACAAGAAAATGTAAGGCATACCTATAAAAAGCAAGAGCGCTGTTAGAAGAGAGGCACCCATTCACAGACATCACGATGAGACCATTGAGACTACAAAGTGCTTACGTATCACACGGAACGTGTCCAGATAAAAAGTAAGGAATCTGACTTTCACAGCCTAGAATTCTGTGAGTGCCTCAGAGGGAGTCCCATATCACAAGCCCCAGAAGAGCCAGAAAAACGAAAGGAAGCCCCATAAAGGCACACTCAGTACCCTGGCATTCCCCGTCTCCTGGCTACACGAAAGCGCTGTGGGGTTATGTGACTCAGGGATTACAGCTTTTTTCATAACTTGGGACTCTATGAGGAAAAGGAGTAATAAATCTGGATTTCAGAAAACTTCTGAGAGAAGAACACTAGTTACTTGTTTTCCCAAATACCTAAAACTGTTTCTCACAAAGCAACAAAAAGTACCAAACAATAGCACTGACTGAAAGCTAGGTACACCCACATCTAGTTATCCGGAAAGCACGATGGCTCAAGTCAAATGATCTAATTCTTCGCTTGCGGTCACCCATCTATAAAACATTCTGGCTGCAGTGACACCGGATTTTCTAACGTCCCAATGCGGAAATCCACCCTTAAATGAGAGAACTAATTTATCCCTTCATTTCATAAAATTCAGGCTAACATGATTAGGGTTTCTGGTTTTAAGCTCAATCCAACCTATCCCTGAGACCACGCATGCCTGGGCACCCAGACGGGTACCCCCAACTCCCTTTCCCCTCTGATGGCGTGAATAATTTATGAAAAAAATTTCAAACCACTGTACACAATTTAAAATATAAACAAAGATCTTAAGCTGTGATTAAAATTACTTTTTAAGCTAATCATTATAGGATAACAGGCATCTCTAGTGTGGGAAAGTTACTTAAACCTTTGAATAAATTTTTCCATAGAAATATTATCAGTAAGAAGGAGGCTCCAAGGCAGGCCCACAGAAGAAACTTACTGAACCCAATGAACAGAGGATGTCAGTCAGTCTGTCTGTCTCCCCCTCCATCTAAACACACATATCACACAAAAACAATGTTGGCTGGAATACTACTGTCACTAGAAGTCATAAGAAAGCAGAAAAACACATCCGAGTATAAACGGAAACAGAAGGAAGCTGAAGAACCAGGATCAAAACACACGCGTGTCTGATGAACTATCCCCGTCCCACCTGCTGCCAGCACGGACGACTCACTAACAGATCTACTGGGGAAATGACAAGGAGGATCACTACATACTTTTAAGGGCTTTTTAAATTGAGAGTAGAATTAAAGATATTGGTCTTAAAAATAGTTTTTTTGAGGACTTTTTTCCTTTTGTATGATTAGATTTCCTTGGAAATACAACAACTCTAGAAGCGACAAGTTCTGTTTCTCAAACTGGGCCATGGTTCCTTCCAGACTCCCGTGGCTTCCCCACTCAGACAATGTGCCTGGCAATCGGACGGGGGCGTGGGGGTGACATCACACCGTGCCTGCCTCCTGTCGTGCAGGCCTCCCTCGCTGTGACCGTTCGGGTTTGTCATCTGAAGAAGATCTCCGCTCGCCTCTGCATCATCGACCTCCATAAGCCTCGAGCGGCTTTTCCACTCATTCGTGGCTCTGAGGCCTTTCTTCATCCTCCCCCCACGTGCAGCCCCCCGCATCCTCTCATTAGGAAAAGGAGCATCATATATGCGGGGGAGCCACACACTGTTCGGGCTGAAGAGAGGATCCGTGCAGGGTGAGGCCTGGGGTGTGCACAGTACGCACCCAACTATTACTAGTAAAGTAGACATTCAAGACAGAAGGTGGCCTAACATCTTTCCTCTAATCTTCACTGTTTTAGAGTTGCAGAAACTCAGTCCTGAAGTCCCATGCCCGGTGAGCACCCTAACTGACGTTGAACTCCAGTGGCTTCTTCCTGGGCCAGTCACCCGCCGGCTGACTCTTGAAGGGGCGGAGCGGGCTGGGGCCCCCGCCGGGGCTTCACGCCTCTCCAGCCGCCCCAGGATGGGGAGACCAAAGTGAGCCTTTCTCTCAAAACTTCTGGGTTTCTTTAGATGACACATCTTATTTTGAATTTCAAATCATACCAAACACAGGTGTAAATTTTATGTTTAGCAAAAAAGAACGCAAGTTTCAAAAAGAGTGAGAAACCCCTCCCCGCGCACTCAGCGGATCCCAGCGGGACGCGTGTGCTCACTGGCGGCCGCCGTCCCGGGCACGGGGGATGAAGAGCCAACGGGCTGCGGTCTCTGTGAGCAGAACTTGCGGGCGGGAGGCGAAGACACACAATGACAACATTAATCCTGCGCAACAAACACTAGAAGAGAGACTGGACAAACAGAAAGTCTCCAATCCGGCGTGCCCACCGGACTCCGGGAGCGACAGCGGATAATCATGACTGCGGTCGTAGCCCAGGGTGTCCAGGCTCACAGTGAGCTGGCTCCGGCACTAAGCTCCTCTCTGCAGGGTGACACCTTTCAACTCTTGCCATGATCACTGAGCCCCTTTTGCAGACGAGGAAGGTGAAGCCAAAAGGCTTGGAGCTCCATGTCGCCAGTCACTTAAGAGAGCTGGCGGCTCACAGCGCCCAGAGCAGAGTGCAGTTCTGACTCTGGAGTCCAAGCTCCACTCCACTAGCTTTCTTGGTGATCGGGGATAGTTAAATCAACAACTCAAAGTATAAACAAATTCTCAGTTAAAACAAACTTGCAAATGATGGTTAAAAAAAAAAAAAAATCCGAGACCAAAGAGAAGTAGATAAAATGATCAATTCTATTTAGAGAGTACTAACATATGTCTCCCAAAATGGAAATTGTCAAAATCAATAGTAGAAATGACTACCTTCGAGCCTGAAAAAGCAAAGCCCTAAACTGCAAACTGAAAGGAGCCTCTACTTACCCTACACATTCCAATTAGCAAAGAGTTCTTTAGACCTGGTACAGAGCAGTTAAAAAAAAAAAAATTCTCTTCCCAAAGAAAGAAATATAAAATGTTTCTTCTTCGAGGAAAAAAAAAAAGACCAGAGAACTCTATTTTGAAAAATCCTCGTTCTCACGTATGATTTGAAATACTAAGGATAACGTAAGGTCAGCTTCCTCACTGCACTGTGTGTAAGGCATCCGAGAAGGTTTTTTGGCAAGAAAACACCTCCTTAGTACAGAGCCCTAAGGAAACAGAGAATGCTCACCTTCACAGTGCTCCTTGCTGCCCAACCCCAAAAGGCACTACTTACATTTCCTTTTTCTACTGTTTACACTGACCACTACATGAATGGTGTCCCTGGACTTGGCCACTCTGAACTACAAGCCTTCCTCAACCCCTCTTTAAAATGTGCCCCCTAGGGGCACCCGGGTGGTCCAGTTCGGTAAATATCCAACTTTTTGATGTTGGCTCAGGCCTGGAGCTTAGAGTCCTGGGATCAGGCCCCATCTCGGGTTCCTCGCTCAGCAGGCTGTGTGCCAGAGGATTTTCTCTCTCTCTCTCCCTCTGCTCCTTCCCCTGGGCACATGCTTGCATACATTCTCTCTCTCTCAAATAAATAAATCTTTTAAAAAGATATTAAAAAATAAAAAATAGGGCACCTGGGTGGCTCAGTCAGTTAAGCGTCGGCTTTCAGCTCAGGTCACGATCCCAGGATCTTGGGATCAAGTCCTGCATCACTGGGCTCCCTGCTCAACAGTGAACCTGCTTCTCCCTCTCCCTCTGCTCCTGTCCCTCCTTGCATGCTCTCACGCTCTCTCAAATGAATTTTTAAAAAACAAAACTTTTAAATAAACAGGTAAAAAATAAAACGTATCTCTAAAATACTGGAGCATTTAAGGGTGAAATATGTAGACTGGGATATGATTCTAATTAATTCAGAAAAATAAGTTGGGGAATAAATAAGAAAGGTGGAATTTTCAAAACTGTTGAAGCTGGGTAATGGGTATATTTGAAAAGTTTGAATTTTAGAAGTTTCATAATAAAAATAGCACATATATGTACACACACACACAGGCATGATTTATGAGAAATGTAAGTAGAATCAAAGCCCGTATGTGGGAACTGAGAGATGGGCTCCAAGCCTCAGGACAGATACTGCCTGCTGGCCGCGCCTATCAGAGGACTGGCCACCTGCCAATAGGGCAGAGGCTGAATACATGATCCTTGATTGATTTTTTTCATTAGTTTCTAGGAAACATTTGCAATTGCCAGAGCCAAAAATTAGATTAAGAAATACCAGCCATAGTCCAGCCCTCAGAAGACTCACAAAAAGTCCTCGCACAAACGCAGAGGTGTACCAAGGTCCCGCAGACCCTATCCCCCACGACAGGAAAGGAAGCACAGGTCCAGCCAGTGTATTCTCCCCGCTCGGGGAGTTTTCATCTCAAACAAGAGTCTTCGGAAGAGCAAACCCGCAAGGCCTCATCTGTGAGTGGGCTCACGGGGCAGCCAGTGAGCAAGCTGCAGAAGCTCCCACTTAAAAAGGACAACTTGGAAGCAACCACAAAGAGGCCCTTCCCTGAGAGTCTCTGTGGCTTCGCCAAGATTGTGTGTTCTTCTCCTGATTCGCTTCTGTCACCCAACCAGCCACCCGTAACACGCAGGAAGGAGGGGGTTTCTGTACCTGAGGTTTGTCGGGAAGCCCTGCGGTTGGGAAGGGAGCTGACCGAAGGGGACACAAACATCTAGAGGGTCATAAAGAAAAGCTTTCCGTCATAAGGAATTTTTCCCCACCAAACACAAACAAAAACCTCTTTTTACGAATGGCAGAATCTAAAAAATGGTAATAGTTCTATCACTGGGCTGTACCAGACTCTTAAAAGCCTTTTATAAGGCTGTCTTGGCATAAAAGATGTCAAAGTCGGTGAAGAGAACCGGTCAGGACAGAAGGAAAAGTCTGTATGTCTTTTCCCTTAATTCGTGCTATTTGGTACACTGCAATAGCAAAGTGCCCTCTGAGCCCAAACGGAAGAGACAGAGCCCAATCTCCACACTTTTTTTCTATTAAAAATAAAAATATAAAACTTTACATATAAAGGTAAGAACAAAACTCATATCATGTATCTTTGTACACACCCAACCACAAAGATGTCCAAAGGCTTCATTTAAACATAATCAAAACAATTACTTACCATCCAAAGCAAAAAAGTGCAAGATAAAGGCCCAAAAGGGTAGCAACGACATGTCTTATAAAAGAGCTAGTTTTGCTGGAACGTAGATAAGTTCGAAACCAAACAGCTGCTAGCAAGGCAAAGAGTTGGCACACTACAAAGTTGACCTGTAAAGAAAAATTAAAATTCCATATTAGCAACACAGACTTGACTCTTTCATTTGATACAACATTTAAATTCTCCGGAGAAAAACCCCGAAGCTATATAAAATTAAGATCTCCCAAGTTTACCAGAGAAACAGAAACAAAAGCAAAAATTGGGACCTGGGCAGGGATGGCAGCTCCCCGTTCTGCGAGATGGGCGGGTGCCCGCCACCTGTGCTCCAGGGTCAGGTGGCACCCATCGTGGAAAGGCCTGGAGGGGCCTGGAGGAACCTTAAGGTCATGGGAATGCAGACCCAGAAACCGCACAGGGCACCCTGTGGTATATAAGCGAAAGAAAAGACCGTGTCTAATGACACAGGCCTTCCTCTATTAGAAAAGCACGGTTCTGAGTTTTTCCACATATCCCCTGGGTGGGATCTGGTCAGGACCCCCAAAGCTCTGGGGGAAGGCGTCCTCCTCCATGCGGAGTTCACGGCCACTCCACAGAGGGCGTCAAAAAGCACGACGGGTCTCAAACCACTGCTTAGGAACGGCAGGGACCAGCTGTCTCAGCTCTGGGGGTGCTCAGGGACCGGTTCAGGAGGCGGCAGGACGAGTGACAACAGCGGAAGGCACCTTCAGCAAGCAATGAGGAAACACATTCACCCTCAAGCCCACCCATGCCACAACTCGCAGAGACACTGCGCTGACCCGGGGACAGGCTGACGTCCACGCCGCCGCTCTTCTCGCCCGAACATTCTACCCTCGCAAGGCGGCTCGTAACAGGCTAAGACGAAGCTCTCTTTGGTATTTAAAGATGCAAGAAAAATCTCTATTTCTTTCTTATGGATCAGATTCTCACAGACTATTAAGGAAAATAGGTCTTAAAATCAAAAGACATGGAAAAAAAATCCACTGGACATGAGGAACTTGCCAAAACCATGAAACAACTAAACCCCTGTTTCAGGCGCCTCAGGGTGAACCAATCAGACCATCCTCATGTAGACGCTGCCACAGATCTCCAGAGACATCTCTGCCTAGAGACAGCACAACTGTGTGCTTCTCTCTGCACTACCAGGAGAAAAACAGTTGAACATTGTTGTACTTGGTCTAAGAGACCATTGTTCTTCGAAACAGTCAGACTCGATACAAGTAAACTGTCATTCCAACAGGTTCTAAGCACTTCTTCCCTCCTAAAGGGTTCTAACAATATATTCTTAAGCAAAAAGTAAATACATTGGAAAAATAGATATTTTTCATATAAATGTTACTCACATCTGCAAAGCTTCTTACAGTTTGAAACCTTCCTTTTGAATATCCTTGAGTTCACCAAAAATGTATTAGAGAGCATCTACTATGGGCAAAGCGTTAGGAACCCCAAATATGCACAAGTCCCAGACCTGGCCTTGGGCAACTTTGGAATCTAATGAAAAAAGAAAATAGGTACATAAGGAACTTCAACATCTTTTGAAAGGTTACATGAGAAAGAACACCTCACCAAAGGAGAGAACAGAGAGGGATGAATGTCACAAGGCTGGTGACAGGATTTCCCAATCACAGCTGACATCCACAACCATCTGAGGAGTTTCTCCCTGCCTCCCTCCTTCTCTCTCTCCTCCCTTTCTCTTTTCATTAGTGTCTAATACACTAAACAAAGTGTGGCAATTATCACAGAAGCGTTCTTGGGCCACTGACATACAAAATGTTGTATCTTTGTAAATATCCATTTCAAAACCATCATCTTACAGATAAAGAAAAGGAGATCACGTCTTAACTCCAGCCACTGAATCAAAAATCTTCAGGGTAAACCTAAAAGTTGATATAAAAAACAAAAAGAGAAAACAACCCACCCTCTAATGATCCTCGAGGTGTAAAAACCAATAGTGTTGGAAGGTTAGGTAAAGGGGCATTTTAAACAAACAAATGACACACACACACACACACACACACACACACACACAAATAACATGAAGGAACAGGCATTTCTGCAAAGAAGACATCCAGATGGCCAATAAATGCATGAAAAAGTGCTCAACACCACCAGCATCAGGGAAATACAAATCAAATCCATAATGAGATAGCACCACACACCAGTCAGAATGGCTTAAATTAACAAGTCAGGAAACAACAGATGTTGGCGAGGATGCAGAGAAAGGGGAACCCTCCTACACCTCCAACACCTGTTGGTGCGAATGCAAGCTGGTGCAACCACTCTGGAAAAGAGCATGGAGGATCCTCAAAATGTTGAAAATAGAGCTACCCGACAACCCAAAAATCACACTACTGGGTATTTACCCTAAAGATACAAATGTAATGATCCGAAGGGGCACAGGCACCTAAATGTTTATAGCAGCCATGTCCACAACAGCCAAACTATGGAAAGAAGCAAAATGTCCATCAACAGATGAATGGATAAAGAAGATGTGGTATATATATACAATGGAATATTATGCAGCCATCAAAAGAAATGAAATCTTGCCCTTTGCAAAGACGTGGATGGAACTAGAGGGTATTATACTAAGTGAATTAAGTCAATCAGAGAAAGATAATTATCATATGATCTCACTGATATGAGGAATTTGAGAGGCAGGGGTGGGGGGTCATGGGGATTAGGGAAGGAAAAAATGAAACAAGATGGGATCGGGAGGGAGACAAACCATAAGAGACTCCTAATCTCACAAAACAAACTGAGGGTTGCTGGCGGGTGGAAGGGAGGGAGAGGGTGGCTGTGTCATGGACATGGGGGAGGTACGCGCTATGGTGAGTGCTGGGAAATGTGTAAGCCTGATGATTCACAGACCTGTACCCCTGGGGCAAATAATACATTATATGTTAGTTAAAAAAAGAACATGAAGGAACCACTGAGAAAGGAAAATGCAAATGAGAACATGGAATCCTGGGAGGGTCAGGATGGAGGGCTGGAAAGTGAGGGCTCTACGTGTCACGCTGAGGGGTTTACAACTGAGCCTGTAAGAACTGAAAAACCACTGGAGATTTTTAAAATGAAAAAGTGATGTGGTCCATGCTCTCCTGCAAAGGCAGGAACAGAACAAGGACAGGTGGCTGCTATCCCAGCCTCCCTGAGAAAGGAGCCCACAGCTGCAGGGACACAGAGAGGAGAGAACCAATTCAAAAGATGCTCAGGCCAGAGGACTGTCAGGTCTGGTCACTAGACGAGGGGATGAGCGAATGTGAAAGCCAACTGGTTGTTAATAAATAAATGATAACACGGTAAAAAAGGGGAATATCCAGAGCAGAAAGTCACATTTTATACATAAGGAAACTATGTCTTAATGCTTAGGTGACCTGCCTAAAATAAAGAGCTTAAGAATAATTAATAAATTATCCACTGTTTGGCCAGGACAACTGCACAGGAGATACAAAGATGCATACAACGTGTTCCTGCTCCAAAAGAACCAAAAGAGTGAGTCATGGACACAGAACCAGAGGACAATTTAAGCACCAAAGCTCAGACCCAGCGGAAGCCGACAGAGGTGCCCTCCATGCCCTGGACCTGGGAAAGCAGCCCCAAGGCATAGCCCACATTTGAGCCTTGTGACTGGGCTGGGGAGGATAAGGACTGGACAGCCAGACAATGGCAGGAACTCTAGGAGGAGGGCGTAGCACAATTCATGTCCAGAAAAGAAGCCTAAGTCCACACAACTATCTTACGTAGAAAAAACTAGAATACGTAGATACCCGGATGTTCAAGCAACTGTTCTGAAAGGCCTTCAAGGTAAAACTTTGCCAAGCTGAAGCCATACCTCAGTCAGTCTTTCATGGGGGGTAGGGCTGGCAAGGGCAGTGATTATGAGAGGGAGAGAGAACGAGAAAGAAGGCACACACCTATGATGTCTAGAGATACGTCATGTCCTAGGTACTTGACACTGGTTATCTCATTTAATCCCCCAAACAAGGTGCCATTTCCCCATTTTACTCAACCAACTCCAGGTCAATTATAGTAACAGGTGGCCCCCCACTCTCAAATCCAAATCTGACCGGTTCTAGGCTGTTCCATGGCTGCCTCTCTACTTCCAGAGAATGTCTGAAGGTCAAACTTGATTGCTGCAGAAAAGTATTTTAGAAACAATGCTATCTGCAAAACACTGCCATCCTGTTTAACAAAAACATGGACAACTGGTCATATCCAGTTGCTAATAAAGACAATAAAAAAGATTTGTGGAGTTCATGTCCATTTGTTTTGACGCGTGACAGGTCACCCCTTTCTACAAGATTTCTTTCAGGTGGAAAGAAATTTAGACTAAGAAGACTTACTGTTCTCTTTTGACAGCTGTTTTGTTGAAAATATACATGCATGACCTGATGTGCCTTCAAAGAAACCGCTCCCAGAAATCTGCTTCCCTTCCTCTCTCTCTGCCTGCCTCTCTGCCTACTTGTGATCTCTGTCTGTCAAATAAATAAGTAAAAAAAAAAAAAAAAAAAAAAGCACAAGCTGAAGAACAGAAGAAAAAGCCAAACTACGTATACCTTCCTTCATTATATATGTACTTGCTGTCCTAATTACGGACCTGCTGTGTACCCGCAATGTGCTAGACGTTAGCATGGTCTCCACATGACCTACTCATGGATGCTGCATGTCCCTAGTTGTCCGGGCTCAACAAACAGCTGGTGAGCTTGACACGCCCACTTCCTCTAACCCTCAGGACCATCCTGGGGACGCAGGTTGTGCCACTCTCCACACGCTGCTCTGCTTCCCTGAGCACATGCACAGAACCAGGCATCAAAGTGTCAGACTGGTCACCCCTAAGAAGGAGGTCATGGAGAAGTGGTGGACTTGAAGTACCCCAGTATTTCTGATGCTGGATGTACAGTGAAGCTCCCTGTGCAAAGCCCTCTTTCTGGTTCTATTCCTTCCAGTTCCCCCATAAGGAATAACTATCAGCCTTAAGATTTAATAGTCTCATGAGTATTTTCATATTTTTACCATCTCTGTAATTTGCAAAGTATTGTGTTGCTTTGATCTTGTTTTTAAGATTTTGTTTATTTTGTTTATTAAGATTTTGTTTATTTATTGGAGAGAGAGAGAGCACGCACAAGCAGAGGGAGATGGAGAAGGAGAGAAAGAAACTCCCTGCTTAGCGTGCAGCCCCATGCGGGACCTGATCCCAGGACCCGGAGATTATGACCTGAACCAACGACAGACACTGAAGCAACTGAGCCACCCAGGTAGGTGCCTTCTGAATGTTTTGAATCTTATAAAATGGTAAAAGACTCAAAGGATCTGCATCTCTCTCCAACTACCGACATTCTAGTTCCCCTGCCCCACGTTCTTGATGGTAGTTGCTACTGTCAGACTTGTAATTTCTGCCAAGCTAACGGATGTAAAATATATATCTCTTTTTTCCTGGTGGCTTTCCACTGATTACTAGTAATCAGTAAAAATGAAATAGCATTTTTCATGTTTACTGGATAGTCCGTATCCTCTCTAAATCCTTTGTTCATGTCTCTGTTGGGTTGTCTTCTCAGTGACTTTTTTTAAAAGACTTGTTTATATATTTGAAACTGATCTTTACAAATAACTTCTCTCGGCCTACGGCTTGCCTTTTATCTTTGTTTATGGTGTTTTATTCAATAGAAATTTTCTTTATGACTTGTGTGCCCTTCAGTTTTTTGTTTTGGATACAGCGGACACACAATGTTACACTAGTTTCAAGGGTAGGACACTGATTCCACGAGCTTGAAGATTATGCTATGCTCACCACAAGTGTCGCTGCCATATGTCCCCATCAGTGCTGTTACAATTTCACTATTGTATTCCTGATGCTGTGCCTTTTATTCCTGTGACTTACTCACTCCACTGCTCCATGCCTGGAGCTCCCACTCCCCTTTGCCTGCTGTGTCCCTCCTCTCCCCCATCTCTAGCCTCTGTTTTCTGCACTACACATACAACTGTATTTATTTCACAAATACACGGACACATAGCCATCTATTTTGGGAGTTAGTTTAAAAAAAACAACAACAAAGGAAAAAGCTCATGTGTGATCATATCACTGAATGAGATCAAACCCAGATTTCCAAATATTCTACTTAAGGCATTAAAACATTTATCTGTGTCTGCTTTGTACTTAAACCGAGTATCTTCATGCCTAGAGCACTAACATTTTCTGATTTTGTATAATAAATGTGACCATGCTTAACACAGCCTAAGTTATCCTCCCGGTACTCATGTGACGTAAGTGTTATCTCTACTTTAAAGGGCACAGCAAGCATGGAAGATCTGGGATCCAGACCTTGTGACTCTGTCTTCAGCTTTTTCTTTTAGTTCCAAAGTTGAACCTGATCCTACCATTCTCTCATTTTTACCAAGGGTGTCTACACTTGAACCAATGTGTAGCTAAGAAAATGTTAGGCTTCTTAAACAATGAATTTTGGAACACTGAAAAAATGAAAAAAAATTAAAAAAAAAATGTTATGCTTCAAATTTCCTCCCTCTCCTGGAACACGAGGAAGGGATCTGGGAGGTGTTCAAAATGCATATCAATTTATACACTCGTCACTGCGCAATCTTCTCAACAGACCTGTGCTGTCACATGGGAGATCAGCAGCTACATGGGACTCTGAGCACTTCCGTGCGGCTACGCAAAATCGAGATATCAAATTCACACCAGACTTCAATCATACAGCGCGAAAAAGAATGTAAAATTACCTCATTAATAATTTTTATACTGATTACATATTGAAATATTTTGGTATATATGCTGCCGAAACGAGTACAATATTGAAATATTTTGAACATACTAAGTTATATAAAATATTTTATGAGTCTTCATTTCATCTGTTCCTGTTTACTTTTTTAATGTGTCTACTAGAAAACCTGAAGTTATATATATGGTTAATACTTGTGGATCCCACCGCATTTTTACTGGACAGCCACTGGTGAATCTGAGATGCTTTAACTTAAACTCCAGCACAGTGACCACAGGGCGTCACACCAGACTCCAGTGCGCTGTACAGTGAGACAACGAGTCTATTCTGCTCAGCACTCATCCCGACGACTGCGCTGCGAATCCCGGCACCTGTCTCACCCACGCCTCCCACCCCCACTTCTAGTGCCTTTCAGTTTGCTCTCTGTAGTCAAGGGGCTGTTTTTTGGTGTGTCTTCTGGGTTCACTTGTTTTGTTTCTTCAACTCCACACAGGAGTGAAACCATATGGTATTTGTCTTTCTCGGACTGACTTATTTCCCTCAGGATTATACCCTCTGGCTCCTCCCACGTTGTTGCAAATGGCAAGACTTCATTCCTCCTTATGGTTGAGTAACATCCCAGTGTATCTCTACACCACATCTTCTTTATCCTTTCGTCGGCTGATGGACACCTGGGCTGCTTCCATAGGTTTGACTTTTGTAAATAATGCTGCAATAACAAAGGAGTGCGTGATCTTTTTGAATTCGTATTCTTGTATCCTTTGGGTAAATATCCCGTGGTGTGATTACGGGATCATGGTATAGTTCTATTTTTAACTGCTGAGGAACCGCCATACTGTTTTCCAGAGAGGCTGCACCGGCCTGCATTCCCACCAACCGTGGAGGAGGGTTCCCCTTTCTCCACATCCTTGCCAATGTTTGTGGTTTCTGATATGCTTTATATTAAAAGCTTAAAAATGTTCCTCCTCCAATGAAAAAATGTGTACTTAAATTGCCACACATGCCCAACAACATTCTGTCAATTAACACTACATCGGAACTAAGCAACGATTGACTTTAGAGTTAATACAGAATTAAAAAAAAAAAAAAAAGAAACTTTAGAGTAAAAAGCTCTAAATCTTGAGGCAACTCAAGAGGATTATGATCCTCAACATATTAACAAAAGTGGCCCAAAAATTGCTACCTCCATATCTCATATCAAGGGAATACAGAATCTGTTTTAATGTTACTTTCCTCTAGTATTAATGGCTTTTAGATAGCACATTTACATTCTCAAACAGTGTCTCGCAAGGTAAACAGCCAGGCTTTGGGAGACCCCACACTTCTGGGGTAGGGAGTGAGGCACGCAGGCTGTAGCCAAGGAAAAAAGGGGTCTCGAGGCCCCGCGGACAGAACCATCAGCATCACTGGCACGGCGCTCTAGTCTACCCATGCAAGTCCAGCTGTGTAAGCGTCACTGAGACAGCTAGTTAGAAGTGGTTCTTGGGAAAAAAAAAAAAAAAGAAAGGAAGGAAGGAAGGAAAAAAGGAAGAAAGAAAGAAAGAAAGGAAGGAAGGAAGGAAGAAATGATTCTTGGATACTTGCCCCAGAAGTTTTATTCCCCAAGCCTAAACCAGACCTGATGTTTGTTGTTTTTTTTTTTTAATTCCGCAGGCAAAACTTGTGCGCAGCTATGTTTGGGAAACATGTCCTCATCAACCAACCTCAAATCCAAGTACATGTGATGGGCCCCAAAGGCAAGGCATAGAAACACTTTTTAAATCTTTAGGAAATACTATAAATTAAACCCATAAAAAATACCATTAAATACCCACCAGACTTGCCAAGATTTCCAGTCTGACAACTGCAAGCGCGGACTACGGTGTGGACAATGGGCCCTGACACGATGTTGACACAACTGCTCTGGAAAACAAGTACATGCTCTACAGGACTCCAAACATTCATACCCTATGACTCAGCCACTTCACTACTGGGAGGTGTATTAGGGGACGAGAAGACTGTACAAGAATATTCAAAACAGTGTGGTTCACAATAGCCAAATGCTAGAAAAAACCCAACGCCCATTAACAGTAAAATGGCTGGGGCTTCTGGGTGGCTCAGTCAGCTGAGTGATTCTTGATTTCGGCTCAGGTCATGATCTCGGGGTCATGGGATCCAGCCTCGAGTGGGCTCGGCGCTGGGGCTGGACGTGGAGCCTGCTTGAGATTCTTTTCTCTCCTTCCCGCACTGTTCCTCCTCCTCCCCCCAAATCTCTCTCTCTCAAAACAAACAAACAAACAAACAAACAGTAAAATGGCTAAACTGTGGTATATTTATACAATAGGAAACTACACAGAACAATGAAAAGGAAAGAATTATAGATTTTTTTTGCAACATATGGATTAAATTCAACACAGGATGCTGTACAAAAGAAACTACACATTTCTTGAATTCATTCAGAGGATTACAAACAACATAAAAACATATAAGCATAAAAAGTTCCAAAAAACAAACGACAGCCCACACTGGTTGGGGATGCCTCCGTGAGTCCCAAAGCTATACAGACAAGCCGGGAAGGATTATCCCGGACGCCACCAAAGTGATGACTGTGGAGGAAGGGGTGGGTTACAATGAGGAACACCGGGGGGGGGGGTAGTCTATTCCTTCCCTCCCCACCCCACCTCCTCCCCCTTCCCCTGGGCCTGTGGTTACAGAGATACTGACTGTTTAATTATTAAACTTTATGTATTAGCTACGGTCATGTTAGATGCTGTAATAAACAGACACACAAAAAACATGTAATGGCTCCAACAAAACAGGGTCATGTAACAGCCCGAGGCAAACCAAATTCCTGGTCACTGGGCAGCCTCCCTGGGCGGCTGATTCAGGGGTCCCCGCCCCCTCTGTTCTGGGGTGCCATCACACAGAACCTCATCATTCTTCATCCAGCCACGGGAAGGGAAGACATGAGAGCAGGGGCAAGGCCCACTTGTTCCTAAAGAGCCCCAGCCTGAAAATGGGCCACAGGCCGCTGCGGGCAGAGCTGCCACCAGAGCCCCAGCACCCTGCGAGCCCACGGGGGTCCCTGTGCTTGGGCTGCGAGCCAGGATGGGGAGAACACCGACTCCAGCCCAAGAGCTCAGTGGCCGGGGCCACACTTCCACTCTGCTGCATACACTGTCCTACACGGTGTCGCAGTTCACAATTAGGAAGGGAATTGAGAAACCATCACTCTATCTCTCCAAGTCATCATGGGCCCACCCTAAGGAAGAAATCCAGAATGTTCTATACACGCAATTAAATTAGGAAGGCAAGGCATGAAATTGATAGTATTAAACTGTTATGTGTCTATCTATACCTTATGTATGTCTATCTATACCTTATGCATGTTGAAACCCACAAAAGTCTTACAATCCCAAGTGTCCTAAAAGACCGGCCAGCCCAGACCCTCAGTCCACAGCGTGTTTCCCTCAGAAACTGCCTGGATATGGCCGGTCATCTATCTCCTGACTTCTAGAGACAGGACGCTCACTACTTCACAAGCCAATCTGTTCCATTGTTGGAAACCACTAAATGTTCAAAAGTTCTTCCCGACAGAGACCTAAACTCTTCCTCCGAGAGTCCTCCTTGCATCTGCTGGCCTGTCCCCACCCAGGTCAAGTCAAGGGACCCTCTGTGGTCTCACAGCACCTACCCACACTCGGTGGTTTGCCCCTGTGTGCACTCCTCCACGTGCATCTCCACACTCCACAGGTGGGACACAGAGTCTGGTACACAGTAAACAAACTTTTGTTTTTTCAAGGAACTGGCCTATTTTTGTGTCTTCTAAAAAGAGCCTAATTAGCTTTCCACAAGGATAACCCCTTTGAAGACGCACAAACTCCTTTCCACAGTAAGTCACAGAAACGTAACAAATGTTCTTTGGAGAAGAGCATTCCGACTTTCTACCAACTTTGCCCAATTCATTTTTACACTACTTAAATAAAGAAAACCAGGTATTTCTCTGCTTTTGATGTAACAGTTTTTAAATCCTACAATACCAATATATAGCTTCCTTAAAGTCACAGTCTGATGCTTCGTTTAACTACATTTTAGAAGACAAAATACTGCTTAGAATTTTAACACTTGCTCTGACACCCACCAGAAATGTTAAAAGTCATTAAGAAGAATTCCAAATAAAAAGTTCTAAGGAAATATAAGTGGGGAAAAAAAGACCAAAGATACATAAAATTTAGCTTAGTTCAATATTTTCTTTGGAGAACAGGTTAAGAACAGAGCTCAACCCTCATTTCAAATGTGTCAGTTCGGAGGGAGTGGGGAAATAGAAACTTCCATGCACGCTCAACACTAATGGTTTTTGAATGTTCAAATTAAAGTCAAGAATTATATAGTACCTCAGCAGTACTAACATACGCATCTCAAAACAAACTTTAATAGACTCCTGGGTTTTTTTTATAAAACTTAGCTAATAATCCCAGTAGTCCTAAGTATTAATACCATTCCTGCTCACAAATTATTGTTCTCAGACTGAAACACTGTCACATAAACCAAGTTTTCCAAATTGTTAACTGAAATAGTCTATCAGAAAATGTAAAAACAAAACTTGATGGCTTTTGGTGCAGCAAGAGAACACAAAGTCCACTGTCACTGAACAGAATGTATCATGACAACACAAATAAATTAAGATGAGGGAACAGTTCAATATAGACTAAGAAGCAAAGCATCACACTAACTTAAAATACCTAAATTTTTTTAATGATTGGGGGATCATGAACAGTAAAAATAACTGGCCAACAAAAGCTTTCTGCTTGAGGTTTAAATGTCCCTCTGAATACATGACTATAATTTCCATTCGTAGTATGGTTGGTTCTAATTCTTCGGGTGTTCTAAAGCTAAGCAGAGCATCAGAACCAAAACAGAACAAGGGTAGAAAGATGATAAGGCAAAACAGAATGAAGTAGCATAACAGGTTTCAGAGTCCAACTGCTGCTAACTTGTTCAATATCTCTTAACTTCGGCTTAGAAACCAACATCTTCAAACAGACGAAAAACCATCTAAAAGAGCTAATGGAAGGAAAAACCGCAGATACAACAGCATCCAGAAATATTAAGTAACTAAAAATAGTCTTAAGAAGAAATGGACAGTATCTACATGAAACAAATTTTAAAATGCTCTGTACAGGAAGACATCCAAAAACTATGCGCCTCGAAAGGGCGGCCATTCTTGGGGGAAGACTACAGTGTCATCAAAACTGTTCATTGCTCCCATCAATCACTACATTGAAGTCCAGCACCATAAAACATCAACTTCTTAGAAAAGTTGACTATTTTTTTTTAGAAAAGAAAAAGTTGATCTTGAAATATAGAAATATGAACAAGTGAAAAGGCCAGGAAATTTGCAATGAGAGGAGACTTCCCCTATCAGAGAGTGAAGCAAATCTAAAAACTACAATGAGGCTGGATGAAGAGAGAGATGAATAAAACAGACCCAGAAGTCCAGAGAGATTCAAACACATCACGGGCATATAGAATGTAATAAAGGCAGCATTTCATAATGTTCTGGGCTAAAACCAATGAAAAAAATGAGAAGCAATTCCATTACATAAATATAAAAAAATTCCCTAGTTGCCAAACACTATAAGCGAAGTAAAAAGATAAACCTGAAAGGAATACTTAGAAATCACACCATAAAAACCTACTTTCCTCAATATATATAAAGCTCCTACAAATCAATAATAAAAAAAAGTAACAGGGGTGCCTGGCTGCCTCAGTCAGTGGAGCCTGCAACTCTTGATCTTGGAGTGGTAAGTTCAAGTCCCACATTAGGTGTAGAGATTACTTAGAAATAAAATCTCTAGAAAAAAAGTGATAAAATAATAGAAAAATGGGCAGATATGTACATGGCCAGTTATCATTCACATGAAAAAGAAACGCCCAAACTTTATAATAAGAGAAATGGAAATTAAAATAGAATAAAGTAACTTTAAAGTACTTATCTAACTGAGTAAAATGAACATCAAAAGCACTCTGTATTGTCAAGTGCATAAGGAAACGGGCTTGAAAACACGGCTGGTGGTAATGTATACTAACGAAATGCTGATGGAGGACAATGTGGCACGGGGGGAGAGGATGCATTTAATATGATGTATGTGCACTGCAGATTCTATAACAGGAAAACTGGAAAAGACAAGACTGAAGTATGGTACAATAAGTCAATGAAATGCTAACCAGCCATCAAAAAGAAGGAGGCAACCCCGTAAGTACCAAGATGAAATGATCTAGATTTCCCAGAACAGAAGACCTTTCTCCTTGTCAAGAAAACACTGAATTTGGTTCAGTTACCAGGCAGCTGCTTGCCTCAAGAAAAGCTAGACCCTTCCCTAGTGCCAGGGGATGAACAGTGACCAGTCTCAGAAGTCACTGCCAACAGCTAATTCAGGACACGGCCGTGTGCTTCAGCTCTGGTCCACGAGAAATGAAGCCGGAGACTGTCAGCAGTCTTCGTCACACGTAAAAATGGACACAACAAAGATATGCAGGTTTTGCCCATGGATTTAGCAAGTTACGTGAGACCCGTGGACTGGGAAAGGTGCCTGGGATTTAGATGAGGCACTGCCTAAGAGAAATAAATACGGAAGCAGAAGAAAAAGAACAAAGAAGCACGCCTTGAAGGCCTCAGTAAGCTCCCGGACGCATGCTATCTCTGGGTCTCCACAAGGTCACTGACATGCCCGTGGGGATCTCGCTGGAAGGATACCCCAGGAACTGGTAACAGTGGCTGCCCTTCAGGGCAGAGGATGGGGTAAAGAGAGACTTTCCATCATATATGCCATCTACTTTTTTATTTTGCACCACAGTCATTTACTATCCACCCCCAAATAATTTTTTTTTAAGATTTTATTTATTTATTTGACAGAGAGAGACCACAGGCAGGAAGAGAGGCAGGCAGAGAGAGAGAGGAGGAAGCAGGCTCCCTGGGTGGCACGGTGGGCTGAGCGTCTGATTCTTGGTTTCAGCTCAGTTCACGGTCTCAGGGTCATGAGATCGAGCCCCGTGTCCAGCTCCGTGCTCAGCCCAGAGTCTGCTGGAGATTTTCTCTCCCTCTCTTGCTCATGCACATGCTCGCTCTCTCTTTCTCTCTCAAATAAATAAATCTTTTTTAAAAAAAAAGTGATTCACACTTGTTTTCAAATTTCCAAACAAAAAAATTGAGCACCAAGATTTAGGATCACAATGATCTCATCTCGCTACACTGCCTCTGCATTGCTAGTTTCATCCCACTGAATGTCAAGCGGTGGCAGCGAGGTCCTACAGGATGTAAGCGTCTCGAACATGATTAGGTCTCTGGCATAGATGAGCTCTTTCAACAAGCATCGAGTAAACTGAACTCCACTACTGTCAGAACCAACTTTGGTAACACAAAACCCTTAACTCGAGAACGACCACCTGCCATGATTGGTAAAAATAAATTCAAACCAAAACACTGGGAAACTGGTTTTTATAAACCATCATAAAAATCTACAGATTACCCAGTAAGAATAACATTCTTCGCAAAACTCAGATTGGACTCATAAACGGAATTCTTCACTGTATCCTCTTCGAACTCCTCATTCCCCCAAACCTGCCCCTTCCCTCTCAGGGCTTCAACTTAGTTCATGGGGTCGCCTCCACCCAGCCCCTCAACTAGACACTATGGAACATGTACTCATATTTGGGGGGCTTCCAAAACACTTTTTAAATCACTCCTATATAGCACGGGTCACTTACTGGCCTATTAGTCTGACTTAATCCTTTAAGACCGTGAGCTTCTCAAGGCTTGAGGACAAATTCTGTCCGTCTCAAGAATTGAGGACAAATTCTGTCCCACTCATCCCCGAATGGAGGGTCTAGCCCCACGTGTGCTTCTAATTTACAGAAAGAAAAAGTGGGGGGGAGAAGCCATGCCTCGGCGTCTGCTGCAAACCCCGGAGAGCAGACTATTAGAGCAGAGCAGCTCATGCTAACTTCCATCTTTGTGAGAGGCTTAACCCTCCTTGTATTAATCGCTACCATTAGAAACTTCACAACCAGAAATCTAAAAATAAATATGGGAGCATGGAGATGAACTCTAGTCACCATTCGACAAACACCTACTGTTGAGCTACAGCGAACACCGACGCGCCCGCGCTCACGGACTCCCCCAGCAGCAGGAGCCGCGCGAGCGGACGGGAGGCAGCGGCCGGGCCGGGCGGCAGGGCGACCGCTGGCCCGCAGGAGCGCGGAGTCCAGGGACTCACGCGGACGCGCCTCGGGACCGTACCCTCGCTGGGTGGTCCGGCGAGTGCCTCCATGGTCCGGCGACGCCCACGTCAGCCACACACGCGCGAGGGGCCAGCAAAGACCCCTCCGCTCCCGGACAGGCGCGCCTCCGGCGCGGTCCGCCCGCCTCCTCCGGCCCAGACGCCGGCGCGGAACTGCCCGGCAGGGCCAGACCTCCCGCAACCGCCCACTCCGCGGCCAACGCCACAGCATTAAGAACAGCCAGACTCCCCGGGGCTTACCAAGTGACAGGTCCTGAAGCACATTCTCGCGTCATCCACAGAAACCAAAAAGCAGGAAGCTCTTCCAAATGCACAGGAGCAGAAGGCTGGCGATTTCATCAAGACCTCAGCAGAGGTTAGAAGCACCTACCTTCTACCTTCCAGGTTAACTGGAGCTTATCTCCATTTCACTCTCAACCGTCTATGTAACACTCCGAGGAACTAATTAAGAGGAATTTATTTATACTTGCCTATGAAATTAAAAGGGGCTAGATTAACTGTATCCACAGCTGCCAAATTGTGAGGCTCAAGTAAAGGCAATCTGTCGAAGCAAATTTAATCCAGATAAAAATAAATAAACTCAACACACACACACACACACACACACACACACACATCCCAAAATAACACATGAGCACAGACACAAAGAAAGGGCTGGTCTGCCTAACATCCCCAACACTTGTCAAACTTACTCTGACATTTGACTCGCGAGCTGCTCATCCGTGAGCAGGATAAAGGGGGATAAACAGAAGAACGAGGAACTACTGCCCTTGTTATTAAGAGGGTTTGGTGCACGTGTGTGTGCGCACGTGTGAACACCTCAGTATCCGTCTCTTCCGCGGTCACAAATAATACCAGCAAATCCCAAGACATGCAGAAGGAAAACGTGAGTCTGAACGGACAGTGACAGTATAAACGACCCCAGCACATCCATACGACAGGTATCACTGAGCAATGAAACGGAATGAACTATCAAGACACACCCAAGAGCATGGATAAATCTCAAAATAATTATAATGAGTGAGAAAAGTGAAGAAAAGAAGGAGGGCTGCAGCACAATCTATTTATACACATTTCTGAAAATGCAAACTGTTCTCTGATGACTGAGAGGAGATCCATGGTTGCTTGGGGATGCGGGCTGGGGAGAAGCAGGAGGCAGGTGTTACTCAGGGGCACAAGGAAGCCTCAGGGGTGACGGAAATGTGCATTATCCTGAATGTGGTGGCATGTGATAGATGGATACATACATCAAACATCCAACCTTACATTTTAAATATGTGTAGTTCATTAGGCACCCATTACACTTCAAAACAACCGTTTAAGGGGCACCCGAGGCGCAGTTGGTTGAGGGTCCAGCTCTTGATTTTGGCTCAGGGCATGATCTCAGGGTCCTGGGATGGAGCCCTGTGCCAGGCTCTGTGCTCGGCACCGAGTCTGCTGGAGATTCCCTCTCCCTCTCCCCTGCCCCTCCCCCAGTGCACATGCCTTCTCTCTCTCGCTCTCAAATAAATAGATAAAATCTTTAAAAAAATAAAAGTTGTTTAAAAGTTGTTTAAAATAAAAAATAAAAGTTGTTTAAAATCAACCACTGTGGGGGTTTCCGTGAGAACGTCACAGCAGGAGTGAGATCACCCTGACTTTTAGAAGGATATGTCATTTCAGTCACATACTGTACTCATGGGCAAGCGACAGACAGCAGTTTCGGAGTAAATATAGATGGGAAACACCTACAGGCTTATCCTCACTCCCTATTCATTGCTCTCATGGTTTAAAAAGATAGACCCATTTGTGTCAAACTTCTCTGGGTATCTCAGAGAGATACCCTGAGCCTTCTCTGGGGCTCAGTAGATGTCTGGTGTTCAGACAGAAGGGAGCCAAAAGGACGCCCAGGCCCACTTCCTCACTTTCAAGTACACTGAAGAGTCTGCCCTGTCCTGGGGAGTTCACGTGTGTTTGCGGGCACGCGACTTTGTCATCCTAGTCTCGAACTCTCCGCCAGGCTTCAGGCACATTTACTCAACTGCCCGCTAAACCAACGCACCTCCATGTCTCATAATATCTAAAAGCTTACGGGAGCCCAGAAGGAACTCTTGATCCCCTACCACCGACCTCTCCCCGAAACTCACTCATCTCAGTCGATGCAGCGTCACAAAGCCAGCGGCTCAGCCAAGTCAGCTGAACGGCAACCGAGCCCGGACTACCGCCACTCCTCCCTTCCACGGCGACTCCGTTCCTAGATCCTCTCTGTTCTCTCGCCAGCTGGCCCACGCCACGCATCCGGCCTCCACCTCCACTGCTGCCCACGCCTCCCTGGGTACCTACACGGTCGCTCTGTTCCCTCTCGTGCCTCCACACATCAGTCGCCACGCAGCAGCCAGTACCATGATCACATCAGTCCCCAGCTTCCAACAAGCGAGGAGACCACCATTACCACTACAATAAACTCATCTCTCCTCTGCCCTCAAAGAACCAGGCCCTCTCCCCAGCCTCATCGACCACCATTTCTCACTGATGGCCTTTAAACCCTACTGCCCTCCCGACACACCAAACTCATTTCTGCCTCAAGGCCAAGGTCCCCCACCCCGACACCCGGAACGTAGAAAACACCGATACTTCACCACTCACATCTCAACTCAAGGGGTGCCTGGGTGGCTCAGGAGGCTGAGCGACTGACCTGGGCTCAGGACATGATCTCAGGGTGCTGGGGTTGAGCCCGGCCTGGAGCACCTCATTAGCAGGGCTCCCTGCTCAGCAGGGAGTCTGCTTCTCCCTCTCCCTCTAGCCCTTCCCCTGGCTCGTGCTTCCTCTTTCCCTCTCAAATAAATTTGTTTGCTTATTTATTACACTTGCTAATAAAAATTCATCAACTTAAATTATTCATTCCTGCTATCAGAAACATTAGCCCAAATAAGAATAGTAATCCTTTTCTAACTTACCTTGAAAACTTTCATATCCGGGGAGCTACATATTACTGGGTAAAAGCACCCACCCTAAAACAACAAAGTCAATTTCAATGCTCCTATCAAATTTACAAGACTTTGAATTATGCAAAAAACTCATTGTTTTTCTGGGCTGCCTCATGGCATCAGATTTCACTTCAGTACAACGTCAACTTACACATATGTTGATTTGATTTTGAAATTCTACTACCTCCCACCAAAAACAGTCTACTTTTTGATAAGAATCACATCAATATAAAAATTATTAACTTTTCACGATTAGCTTGAGCTCTGAGACACTGCCCTTGGAATGCTTAGCCATTAAGCACTTACATATTATCCAAATGAGCCAACATAAGCATTGTTGATTTTTCACTTTTTTTTTTTGAACTTTTAAAGGCATCAGATATCGCCACCAAAAAAAAAAGTCACAAATGATCATTATGTCCCTTGATGTCATATACTGTAAATTATTCTATAGTAAATCTTTAGAACTGGTCCCTAGAATGTACATTTCACGGGAACATGGATCTTCTCTGTTTTGCTTACTGTAACCCCCGGCACCTACTCCTGGCATATGGCCAGCACGTTAACAAACACGTGCTGTTAGATACTTGCAAATTCACATTTGGTCTCACCAGTTTCAGATCACCTATTATTCCAAATTTATGGAAAAACTGCTTCTTCTTACTGCTTGATGTCATTTTAATATTAAGCATGAGCCAAAAAGTAATTCTTTGATATAGTCATGACAAATACTGGACTTCCACATTACATGGTGACCTAGGGCGAGCCGATCACCAGAGAGGGGACAGCTATCCTCTCATGCAGGGCACGCAGAGGCGGCAGGACTCCACGCGGTCGTGGCACACGGACTCCACTACCAGACTCCTAACGAGAGTTTCCGCTCTCAGGCTAGGGAGGAAACCACAGCTGGAAGACCATCTGTACGTCCCAATTTATCAAATATTTACACCAACTCGGAGGTGAATGTTAAGTAGCTGCATACAGCTGATAAAGAAAGTCAACATAATTAAGGAGTCAAAGGCAGCAATTATGAATCATAGAAAAGCCACTGGGTTTTGAGGTGTGCCCCTAGTAATTTATTACTAATGAGAGTTAAAATAGTCAAGTTTGTGAACAATTTACTTTAATAAAGTTTATCCCCAAAACATTACTCGTGCCCTCGCATTTCTAAGAAAACAGCAGCAGAGACGCAACTGGTTTGCTGGGAAGTACATGTGACACACTGTGCAGAAATGGGACTGTGTCTCATACGAATGTCACCCAGCCTCTCACAGTGGGCTGACAACTGTGCATCTAAAGGAAGCAGCACACGACTACCTAAGAAACTATAAATACAAGTCCTTGCTCCAGCCTTAACCGAGTAACTCTGGCATGTTACAACCTCTTTATGTCACAGTGTCTTAACAGGAAAATAAGAATAACCCCATCTACATTTGCGGGTTATGAAACTGACAAAGAAAAAACGTTATGGCTTCCTCACCCACATGGTCTGCCTGCCTGGCCAGCTGAGGGAGGCACAGTAGGCTCAGATCCCACCAGGGTTGTCCCCCTTAGATGAGTCTATGTGGAATAGAAACAAAGTAGAAAAGGGAGGGAGAGATGGAGAGTTGTAGTTAAATACAGTTCCTAATTTGCAAGATGGAAACATTCTGGGGCTCTGCTGTACAACTATGTGAATGGACTTAATGCTATTAAACCATACAGCTAAAAACAGTTAAAGTGGCACATTTTATACATTTATATATGCTAGATGTTACCACAATTTTTAAAAAGGGGCACCTGTGTGGCCCCGTCGGTTAAGCATCCAACTCTTGGTTTGGGCTCAGGTCAGGACCTTAGGGTCACGAGATTGAACCCCACGTCAGGCTCTGTGCTGGGCTTGGGGGTGCTGCTTGATTTTTTCTCTCTCTCCCTCTGCCCCTCCCTACCTCTCTAAAAAAATAATAATAAAATTTTTAAAAAGAATCAAGAAGTTCATCAAAAGACATCATAAAGAAAAATCACACTATGAACCTGAAGACTATATTTTACAACACACTATAATAAAGAATTCAAAACCAAAATAGAGAGAGAACCTCTAAAACCATTAGGGAAAGACAAACTACCCAATTTTTTTTTTTAAGATTTTATTTATGTATTTGACAGGCAGAGATCACAAGTAGGCAGAGAGGCAGGCAGATAGAGAGGAGGAAGCAGGCTCCCCGCTGAGCAGAGAGCCCGATGCGGGGCTCGATCCCAGGACTCTGGGATCATGACCTGAGCCCAGGGCAGAGGCTTTAACCCACTGAGCCACCCAGGCACCCCAAACTACCCAATTTTTAAAAGGACAAAAGAATGAGCATTTCACAGAAGAGAAATGGCCAGGAGCTTTATGAAAAAATAATGTTATTGTGTTCAGGAACACTAAAATTTAGAATCACAAAATATCTTTCCATACCCCAAAGAACAGCTAAAGGGTTCAACCTGAAAACGAGGAGCTGCTGAGGATGTGGGACAAGAGAATTTCAATACGCTGTTGGTGGGGGGTGGATACTGGTATCACCACTTTGGAAAACAGTTTGGCATTATTTAATACAGTTGAAGACACATTCTCCATGACCATTAATTCCACCCGAGGTAGATAAACCTTAGAGAAATTCTTGCATATGTGACCAGGAGACATGAACAAGAACTTCACGACAGCCTTATTTATAAATAGTAAAAACCTGGAAACCACCCAAATGGCCTTGGCTCAGAGAACACCAATAAGTTATAGCATATTCACACTCCACAGAAGTGGGAATAAAAGAACAGCAGCTAAGCCGACCAGAATAAATGTATCTGGCAAACATAATATTGATGTAAAAAGCGAGACTCAGGGGTGCCCAGGTGACTCAGTGCATTAAGCGCCCCACTCCTGATTTCAGCTCAGATGGTGATCTCCGGGTCGTGAGTTCTGACCCTGCCTGGAGCTCACCAAGTCTGCTTGTCCCTCTCCCTCTGCTTCTCGCTTGCTTGCTTGCTCTTGAAAATAAATAAAATCTTAAAATAAATAAAATTTTAAAAGCAAAACTCAGAAGAAAATATATGGTATAAATCATTTAAATAAAGGTCAAAAGTCCAAACTGAGCAAAACTAAACACCACGCTGTTTAAAGGTACACACATTCACGGTGAACACCACTAAAGGAAATGAGAAATCCCAAGTTCTGGAAGTTACTACTATCTTGAATGAGTTCAGAGATGGGTGCCCAGACACCTGGAAAGGTCTCCCTGAACTTGTAAGTATGGGTGAGGATTTCATCATCCTCTAATAACATGGTGACTGCTCCTGATCCCCTGCAAATCTAATTTTTATTTTTTTTTTTAAGATTTTATTTATTTGTCAGAGAGAGAGGGAGAGAGAGCGAGCACAAGCAGACAGAATGGCAGGCAGAGGCAGAGGGAGAAGCAGGTTCCCTGCCGAGCAAGGAGCCCGATGTGGGACTCGACCCCAGGACACTGAGCCGAAGGCAGCTGCTTAACCAACTGAGCCACCCAGGTGTCCCCAAATCTAATTTTTAAAAATCAACTCCCCAGAAAAGGGAAGAAGCACTAGGACAAAAAGTTCTAAAAATAAGAAAAGAACTTTGGGGGATGGAAGGGAAAAGGAGAGAACTGTAAGTCCCCCAACATTATTAACTTTGTTTTCTAAGTAATAACCTACCAACTTCCGTAGAGCAACTTAAACCTGACACCCTTTGTGGCACTGGTCACGTGTCATGTGACTGCCAACTTCTTTAAAAATTCCTATTACGGGGTGCCTGGGTGGCTCAGTTGGTTAGGTGACTGCCTTCGGCTCGCGTTATCATCCTGGAGTTCCGGGATCGAGTTCCACATCGGGCTCCCCACTCGGCAGGGAGTCTGCTTCTCCCGCTGACCTCTCTCCTCTCATGCTCTCTCTCTCTAGGATGAATAAATAAAATCTTAAAAAAAAAATTTGTTTTAAATTCCTATTATGAGAGACTGTGGACTGAGAAACAAAGGGGGGGGGTTAGGAGGGGTCAGGGGTGGGAGGTCGGGTGAGCCTGGGGGTGGGTACTGTGGAGGGCACGGATTGCATGGAGCACTGGGTGTGGTGCATAAACTAGGAATTCTGGAACACTGGAAAGAAATAAAATAAAACGGAAAAAAATTCTTATTATGGCACCAAACGTATAAATCCTTTAGCCTCCCTATGTTCACCATCACAAGGAGAGGAATCAAGACAGGAAAGCCCGTTGTCCTGGGCCACAGCAGAGCACGGAGAAGGGCAGGCAGAGCAGGGAGAGGCCGTGCGGGCAGCGCGCTGACCCGAGGAGACGCAGGCGGGCAGCGGCGGCGACGCGGCCCGCTCAGAGTTCCCCGCCCCGACCGGCAGCACTCTAAGAAAGAAGGAGCAGCACACTGGGACACCAGCCGGCTGAGGCCCACACTACACGTGCACAGCTCCACAGGGCAAACCCCTAAAATGTCCAGTGCCTTCTGCCAGCTTACGACGCCACTCTCCTTCCTCCTCCACCACCTGCACAGGAGCTCAGGCCCAAAACCCAGGAGCGGTGTCATCCCACACTTCTCTCTCCCGCGCACCGGGCCCCATCAGCAAGCACAGCCCGCCCCGGCCCCTGCACACCGCACCCCCCAGCACAGCCCCATGCGTGGGCGGCTCAGAATGTCTTCTTCCAGTGAGTGTAATGTGGAAAGTGGGGGTTGAAAAACAGCATTCAGTGGAGAGCCCGGGGAACAGTGCCTCAGCCCGGTGACCCAAGTTGTACCAACAGTGTAAGTCAAGTTGAAAGCACACCCACTTGATGTGAAGGGATGAAATGACACCGCACCTCTGTGGTCTTCCAAACACCCACAAGCCCAGACTAATCATGAGAAAAACATGAGATGAATCCTACCTGCGGGACATGCTACAAAATGACCAACATGCCTTGTCAAAGCTGTCAGGACAGGAAGTCTGGGAAACCGTCCCAGTCTAGTGGGTCGTAAGGAAACACAACAATTAAATGTAACACGGAAAATTCTACATGGGATCCTGGATCACAAAAGGAACTTGTTACGAACTGAGTATCTGTATCTCCCCCAAATTAATACACTGAAGCCTTGGAGATGGAGCCTTTGGAGTTTTCTTTGGAGGTTTAGACGAGGTCATGAGGCTGAGGCCCTCATCGGGGATTAGTGCCTTGATCAGAAGAGATACCAGAGAGCTCTCTCTCTCTCTTTCTTTCTCACTTCCCACCCTGCATCCCTCCCCTCCTCAAACACGCATGCACCAAGGAAAGGCCGTGTGAACACACAGCAGAAAGGCAGCCACCTGTGAGCCAAGACAGAGGCCTCACCAGAACCCCACCATGATGCTGGCCCTCTGAACTCAGATGTCAGTCTCCAGAACCCTGAGAAACAGAGGTGTGTTGTTTAAGCCACTCCATCTGTGGTATTCTGTTACAGCAGCCCAAGGTAGCACCTTAAGTAAAAATTGAGGAAATCCAAATAAAGCATGGAGTTTAGTTAATAATGATGGACCAATATTGGTTCACTAGTTGTGACGAAGGGCCAAGGTAATATATTAACAACAGGACGAAGTAGATGTGGGTTATTTGGGAACTTTCTGTACTATCTTCACAACTCTGAAAATTTATAAATGTCCAAAAACAAGTTTAAAGAAAAAGAAACTCAAATGTCTTCCTATCTTATTTGATCCATTGCCAAATTCCTGCCAATCTCTCTCTCTCTCTCTCTTTTAACTGCATGGTATCACTTATATGTTCAATAGAAAAAAAAAGTCAAGCTCATTGGAAGAGTAAAATAGTGGTTGCCAGGGGCTGGCAGGGGATTGGGGTCTCCCACTCTCTTTCAACTCCTCACCTGGCATCACTCTGGTTTACCAAGTTCACTTACCATGAGGATATGGGTTACACAGGTGTATATGCGGTTGTCAAAACAGAGCAAACTATACACTTCCGATTTGTGCATTTCACTGTATGTAAGTTAGACTTCAAGGAACGTTTTTCAAAAAACACGACTGATAAAATGAGAAATCTAAGAACATAAAAATTAGCCCTGAACTCAGTAGCTTAAAAAAAATAACAAAATTCTCTTGCTCTCGAAGCTGCAATCTGAGCATAGTTGGACAGGGAGAGCTCATCCCTGCTCTACCTGGGATCAGCCAAGTACTGAAGTTATGTAAAGGCTCAGTCACTTGCAGGTCAGATCCCTGGGGCTTGCCATCTGAGACCTTCGCTGGGGCTGTAGCTGAAACACCTCCACAGGACCCCTCTATGAGCCCTGGGCTTCCTCACAACATGGTGACTGCGTTCGAAGGACAAGCACTCTGAGAAAGAGAGAAATAGAGACAAAAGCAGAGCCACACGTACTGGTGGGAGCTGTAACCTTCTAAAGACCTGACCCTGGAAACCACCTCGTATTACTTCCACCATATTCTGTTAGTTGGAGTAGTCAGAAACCTGTCCGGGGTTGAGGGGGAAGGAAATAAAGTCCATTCTTGATAAGAAGTGATGAGAAATGGAAAGAGTGCTGTGGCCATTTTTGGAAAGTAAAATATACCACACGCTGAAATACAAAGTTAAAGGAAGCTCCAAAAGACATGAATAGCAAGAGAGAATATATAGATTTAATTTATCCAAGACGTCACCATCTAGCAAATAAGAATCCCTGAAAGAGAACAACAAAAAGAGAAGGAAGAAGTTATCTAAGAAACAATTCCAGAGGATTTCCCAGAGTTAAAGAACATGAGTCATCAAACTGAAAAGAACTTACCAAGAATCCACACTGAGATAATGTGAAACTTGAGAACATCAAGAAAAACAGAAAATCCTATGAATCTTCAAGGGGAAAAAAATCAGGTCAACTACACAGTTAAGAGAACCAGACTGGCATCAGACTTCTCATCATCAAGTAGGTGGAAAAGTAACAACACAATGCCTTAAGAGTTATAAGGGAAAGTTATTTTCAACCTCAAGTTCTATGAAGATACTTTCAAATACATAGACTCAGAAAGCAGACTTCCCATGTGCTCTTTCTTAGGAAGTCAGTTGGAAATGTGCTTCAGCAAAATAAAAGTCTAAACTATGAAAGATGGCCCAGGATTAAAGAAATAATGAATGTGGCTCAAACACGCAGTCAAAAGCAGCTGCAGAATGACCATGTTGTGGTAGGCTGATACGGCAACCAATCCAGATCAGAGAGAGAAAGCAGGAGGCTCCGGAAGACAATTACCCAAGGAGAGAAAAATAAATTCTCAAAGCAAAGATGTTATTCTGAAGGATTTGGAATTCAAAACTTAAGTTAGCAATATACTTTCCAAATTTCTACAGTGGGCAATATTATTAATTTTAATAATAAAAAAATTTTATATAAAGAAAATTTTAAATTACCAAATTTAAAGGACAGAAAGCTATTAAGAAAAGAGGTTTTTAATTTTAAATTTAAATTGACTGTTTCTCTACCTAAAACTAAGTCTTCGGAAGTTTTTTTTTTTTCTCCGAAGAGAAATAATGTAAAATAATGTAAAATCTTACACCCCCCAACCCACAAAACAAAGACATTTTCCGTTCAGCTGCCAATGAAGATTACCAGTTTTTAAAGGTTTCATTCTGTGTCCTAGAAGAAGTGATTTTCAAAATATCCATAACTCTAAAAAAGTGAGATTTTATTGCTTTCTAGCTGGTAAATCTACACAAAAACCATTTCCACCATATACTTTCATTCATTTTAGAAGTAGCCACCCAGGGGTGCCTGGGTTGGTCAGTTAAGCATCCAACTCTTGATTTTGGCTCAGATCATGATCTCAGGTATCAGAGATCGAGATCGAGCCCTGCATCAGGCTCCGCCTTAAGCAGAGTGTCTCAGCAGGGTGTCTGCTTCTCTCCTTCTCCATCCCCTCGGTCCCTCCCCCTGCTCACACACACTGTCTCTCTCCATCTCTGGAATAAATCAATCAAAAGAAGAAGGAGGAGGAGGAGAAGAAGAAGAAGTAGTAGTAGTAGTAGTAGTAGCAGCAGTAGCAGTAGTAGTAGTAGTAGTAGTAGGTTGTGCGCCCTGTAGTGAGGACCACCCGGTTCGAAGGTCACCGGACCCACCCTCTAGATACAGCCCCGCCTCACAGCAGCTGGAAAGGCCTGGCGGCACAGGGACAGCTGCACCAGCGCCATCTGTCCCAACAAGACCAGGCTTTGTCCTGCTGTTGGGAGGAGCAAGGCAGTAGTTTTAAGATCTGGGCCCTCAGTTCGGGGAAGCTGCTTCACACAGTTTGCCCGCACTCTGAAAGGATGACGGGGAACCGCTGCCACTTGTTGAGCAGCTACAATGTACGAAGGGGTCCGTTACCTGAACAAGGCTCTCCGTAACCTGGAAAAGAGTTACTAATATCCCCATTTTTTTAAATGAGGAAATGGAAGCTCAGAAGGCCCAAGTAACGTGCTGAAGTAAGAGAGCAGGGGAGCCAGATTCAAGCTGAGGCCAAAACCAAAGATCACACTCAGTCCACTCGGCCCCTCAAGTGCATACGACTAATTTACAACAGTTTGGGGAAAGACTGATGAAAAAAAAAAAAAAAATTTTTTTTTCAAAAATACAAAGGCTGATTCTGGACCAGGAGACTTAAACTGCCAGGAAGGTTCCAGGTCTTGTGATCCAGGGGGTCTGGGGAAACCTCCTTCACCTGGTAAAGCAGGATGATCCCTGGGCTGGTATCCCTCCTCATAGCCATCTGGATCTCGACCCTACACACCTGATCTTGAGACCCTGTCTTAGGTGTCCGCCAGATGACATTTTAGCGCACGAGTGCCATCGTGCCTGGAGGAGACCGGGGGAGCTCCAGGGTGAGGACAGAGGTAGACTGCTTCGGCCAGAGTCAGCACAAGTAATGCTCTCCAGCCGGAAGGGAGCACCAGCGTCACTGCGATCGATGTGTGCCTTGTCACCAGGCACAGTTGGAACAATGTGTGACCACGCTGATGGGACGCAGAGACTGTGAAAACAGAAGCAACAATCAGGACAACAAGGAGCTCCGAGTCACAGATGCCTAACAGAGAAGGCAGATGGAGAGCTGACAGCGGTCTGGTAAGAGTATCCGCCACGGACCAGAACTTACTGTCTTCTTAGATGCTATCAACATACATACGCATTCCCCAGCAGCATTTATGGACTGCTCCCGTTGAGATATGTCCAAAACAGAGTTCGCTGTATTTTTTCAGTGTTAATTTCTCCTACTTTGTCTTTGCTTTTTAATTAGAAAACACAGTCTAATGTTAACATGTGCAAACTAGCCATCACTCTGTAGGAGCCTAACTTCTTTATCACTACCTATTCATGAGAAGAAAAGAAACACAGTAAAACCTGGACAAAATGAAATATTCAGATTCTGCGTTGTTCTGCTTCCCTGGGTTCTTTGATGATACAGGAACTGTTTTAAGTACTACTGTTAAAAACCTTACATGTGTACGTATCAGTCCACTTTCTTTTTTTTTTTTTTAAGATTTTACTTAGGTATTTGTCAGAGAGAATGAGCACAGGCAGACAGAGAGGCAGGCAGAGGCAGAGGGAGAAGCAGGCTCCCTGCTGAGCAAGGAGCCCAACGTGGGACCCGATCCCAGGACGCTGGGATCATGACCTGAGCCGAAGGCAGCTGCTTAACCAACTGAGCCACCCAGGCGTCCCTCACTTTCCTTTTTTGGTGTTAACTTTTTCCTATCTCCTCTTTGGCTTAAAAAGAATTTAAAGCAGATTCGTTTTTTTCTGACTCCGATACCCATATGCTTTCACTAAACCATTCTTCTTAAATATCTAGTCACTAATGGCTAAAAACCAACACAAAATCATCTAGTACCGGAGATTCAAGAGATAATGAAGAGTTTCTTCTCCCAAGAGCTTACAATCTAGTCTAATAAGTACATAGGAAAAAAAAAAAAAAAAAGGAAAGATTATAGTCCAGTATGTTCACTGCTCTAAGTCATGATAAACACAAGTATTACAACACTAACAGTGGCTAATAGTGACTCAGCACTTCCTATGTTCCAAACCCTACACAGAGAAAAGACCTTATAAAGTCCTCAGCACATGGTGTATACTTGTTGGGGGGACCCTCTGTTCCCCAGGTTGCATGTTTCTCTTAGTAATGCCTCTGCCCCACCTACTTCTTCCCATCAGAGGAGATGCGACTCACTCAACCTTCTGGGCTTTCTTTTTTTTTTAACATTTTATTTATTCATTTGACAGAGCCCATGCGCAAGCAGTGTGGAACCGCTGAGAAGGGAGCCTGATGCAGGACTCGATCCCAGGACCCTGAGATCATGACCTGAGCCAAAGGCAGGTGCTTCACCAACTGAGCCACCCAGGGACCTCCCTTCTGGGCTTTCTTCAAACCCACCAGCCTACAGCCTGCTTCCCTGGGTGGGAAGTTTACTGGGGAAGCTGTGTTTCTTCTGGGGAGAACAGACACCCAGCCCTGCCTGCAATGGGGGAGTTAAACTTACTCTGAAAAGTAAAGCACTGGGAGCTCCCGGGGCAGCTCCCCCAAGCCACCACCTCCGACTCCGCTTCTCTCAGTAAAGCCGACAATCTCACCCACGTCTCTCTGACTCTTGGAAATCTCTCCCTCTCTGGTCTCAGTTTGGCAAGAGGGGGTTATTAATGGCTCAATCCTAAAACTCCAACATACCATTATCTCCATTTTACATACAAGGGAACTGAGGCATCCCTAATTTGGTTGAATAACTAGTCCCAGTTTTCCTACCTAAAAAGCAGCACTACTGCCATTTCACACCACTGCCTCCTAATAAGAACAAAAAATGTTTCCAAATTGGTAATGCATTAATCTTAAAGGGAAATGACAAAAAAGAAATAGAAGTTAATGCTAAGACAGGTCATCTGTTCCATCACTGGCTGTTGAATTATATTTGGTGAGTTTTAGGAAATGAAAGCTATAAAATACATATAATCATCAGGTTCACAGTTCATTAACACAATAGACAGTTTACTGATCACCTGCTATGTGCCAGGCCCTGTCCCAGACACCAGTGGGTAAAAACAGCCCCTGTTCTCGTGGACATTACATTTTAGTAAGAGAAACAGACAATAAACAAATGAATATATAATGTCAAAATGTATGAAATAATGTAAGATCAATATTTTTAAAAATATGACAGAAAGAGGAAAATGACAGGAGGCTCCTTATTTTTAAAGATTTTATGTGTTTTTAGAGAGACAGAGGGAGCACAAGTGGGGGGAGCAGCAGAGGGAGAAGGAGAGAAAGAAAAATCTTAAGCAGACTCCCCACTGAGCACAGGGCCCAATGCAGGGCTTGATCTCACGATCCTGAGATCATGACCCTAGCAGAAATCAACAGTCATGCTGAACTGACTGAGCCACCCAGGTACCCCCAAATGACAGGAGTTTCTATTTTCAAATGGGGAGATCGAGAAGGCCTCCTTTAGAAGGCATTGAGCAGACAGCTACCCAAGATGTAAGTGAGGGAGCAAGCCACACAGACCTCTCCAGCAGGAATATCAAGTGCAAAGGCCCTGAGGCAGGAATATGCTTCAAATACTCCCAACAACTATAAGAAGGCCAGGGCAGATGAAATAGAAAGGAGAAAAACCTGTAGGAAATTAGGTGTGACAAGCTGGTGGGGCCCAATTACGGCAGCACTTGGGATTCTAGTCTCAGTAAGAAGAGAATTCCCCAGGGGGCCCTGAGCAGGGATACGACCTATAACTTAATACTAAATGTCTCTCTTCACTTTCTTTACAATGCATTTCCTATAGTAATGTGACAATTTTTTGTTTCTTCTTCACGTTAGGCAGAGAATCAAGGAAGAGTGGAGTCTCCCTTTTATCCTCAGAAACACGAGGCTGAACTCACTAAGAGGAGGAGGAAGGAAAAATGGACGTGTGTGCTCAGTTAACCGTGACACCTCATCAGAGGTGGTTCAGGGTGACCTCTGCACATAAGGCAGGAGGATACCCAGCCTCCAGCGTCCCTTGGCCATACCATCCAGTCTGTAACTGGCGTGGTTCCTTTTCGCATTAAAGTCTAACTCAACACCACACAGACTGGGAGTAAGAAAAGAGCCGGGAATGTAAACATGTAAGCGAATACCATGAATGGGTTAAGCAAGATACTGAAATTCTAGAAATGCTTTTGAGTAACTGATTTGTTTTAAAAACAAACAAGTAAAAAAAAAAAAAAAAAAAAAAAAAAAAACCTGCTGGTAGACTTCCAAATGGTTTGGAGGCTTAAAAACTAATTCAATATCATTTTTCTAAAAATTGGAAGTATCATCCTAAACACATGACAAACACCAGCAGGGGTAGCAGGCATAGGCACACTCGTTGGAGGGGTGCCAGGGATCTAGCCCTTACACCAAAGATCTTGCTCAGTCTAGTCAAGGAAATAACCTAGTAAACCCACACTTCTAAAAACTGTACAGAAGAACCCCTCACTCAGTGCCAGCCAGAGGCAAGGGATACAAGGTGGCCACAGGCCCTTGGGAGGGCCTCTTCCCAATCCATTCAACCAACTGCTGAAGGCAGGGGGACTGCGGGAAGCATGTCTGCGTGGTGGGGAGACACTCACCCAAGCTGGGCAGCACGGGCAACTCGTCCACACGTAACACATTCCCATACAGAACAAGGTAAGGCAACTTCTTCTTTTATTTTTAAATAGGCTTGAACTCATGATGGTGAGATCAAGACCTGAGAAGAGATTGAGAGTCGGATGCTTAACCAACTGAGCCACCCAGGTGCCTCTAGACAAGGTGACTTCTAATGGGTGTAAGTCTGAAGAAATTGTCAGAAGTGAAAACATGATTAGAAATATTAAAAGAGAAAATAAACTGTGACAATTAAGAGAAAAAGGAGAAGTTCTCATAATTGTTCTTAAAAAACCCAGTAATTTTGCTATTGCCTCAGATCTAAGAAACCTCTTATCCTAAGGAAATAAACAAGCATATGTACCAAATGTATATATTGGGAAATTTATTGCAAAATGATAACAAATTCTATATCACCCAAGGAATAACTAAACTATATACATCTAACTGTTGGAATATTATATAGGTTCTGAAAAGCAATTTAAGGACGCCTGAGTGGCTCAGTGGGTTGGGCCTCTGCCTTCGGCTCAGGTCATGATCTCAGAGTCCTGAGCTCACGCATCGGGCTCTCTGCTCAGCAGGGAATCTGCTTCCCTCTCTCTCTGCCTGCCTCTCTGCCTACTTGTGATCTCTGTCTGTCAAATAAATCAATAAAATCTTTTTTTTAAAAAAGCAATTTAATAAAACTGGAAACGACTCTCAAAATGTTTAATAAAAATAAAAGGTTAACAAAAATTTAATATTCGATATGTATCCAATTTTGTCTAAACACACACACACAGACGAGTCAGCAAAAGTAGTCTTGAGTTGAAGAATAATGTGTGATATTCCAATTTTTATCTCTGTGCTCTGTATCTTATAAATTTTATACAATGAATTATGTATTAGTTTTTAAATCAGACAGAAAATACACAAACTGGGGCACGTCAGTGGCTCAGTAATTAAGTGTCTGCCTTTGGCTCAGGTCATAATCCCAGGGTCCTGGGATCAAGTCCCACACTGGGCTCCCTACTCGACAGGAAGCCTGCTTCTCCCTCTCCCACTCTTCCTGCTTTGTGTTCCCTCACTCCGTGTGTCTCTCTCTCCATCAAATAAATAAATAAAAATAAAAATCTTTTTAAAAAAATACAAACTAAGATCATTTGCCTATTAGGGAACATAATACATCATTGGTAAAAACACAAATAAATTTTAAAAATGCATAAATATCAAATGAATTTGGATGTAATTTAAGAAGAATCAGCTCCCAAAGAGAGAAGAAAGACCTAATTTCACTCACTTTGCAAGTTACAGATAAACTGAAGTTTGGTTTTGCTCTGTTACTCAGCCCAAAACCACTGTTCTGCTTTGGTTAGGGTCTTGGCCTGTAAAAGGCCAAATGGCCTGATGCCTATTTCCTGGTATCCTTGAATTTCTCACTTATCTCAACTTTATCTCCTGAGATAACTTAACCTACCATTATTCTGAGCAGCAAGGGAACACCAATATTACAAACAATGTGCGTCATTCACATTTATTCTTTACGATGAATATTAACTTTGCAAATGTATGTGCTTGAGCATTACACATTTAACTTAGAGTAAATTTGCCTTACAGGATTTCTATATTACTATTCTATCAAGTAAAATATAACTACATGTTTCTCATCACAAGAGTAAAATGCTGTTATAATTGAGTACAAAGCTACTAGTTATCTGGTTCCATTTAAGTCATGAAAAAAGGATCTTTTTTAATGAAAATTCTGTATTTGGGGATTCTGCACATCTCCAACAATTGAATTAAAAACAAAATAATCAGTTTGGCTACCTCAATTTCACATACAGAAAAACTCTGAAGTCACAATAATAACCGTCGTGAATCATACACACACACAATAAAAATACATCAGAAACTATGAAGAAAAAGAAGGCATAAAAGTGAACCCGGGTATCCAAAACGTTTTGTTTCTCGCTAATTAAACCTCATGTCAACAGTCTTCATAAGAACGTTTGAGAAGAGAATTCCTATTGTTTTGAATCTATGGAGGGAAACATGTTTGCAGAATTAATTAGAAGACATCGTCAATCATTTTCAGGAGCTGAAGACAAAGACATTCTCAAGACCCGACTATTACTCGGGTAATAGTCTGCTTTAACTCGATGTTGGTATTAACCGTTCAGCCATTACGCATTTGACCAAAACGGTGACTTGAAAGACCTACTTTAACACCATCTTAGATGGCGCTTTTCCAGCATGTCATCCCCGCTCTTCTGGTGGGCTCTTTTTTTCACACCTGATCACACCATCAGCCAGCTGCGTACAGCAAGGCCAGGAGGTCTACAGTGGCATTTGGGACGCGCCCAGTGGTTTCCATCCCCTCAAATGTACCATGGATGAAAACGTGCTCCATTACTTGACCTGTAATTTTACTTTTTAGTACACAGTAATAAATAACAGAAGCAAAACCCAATAAATCTGTGAACAAGCATGCCAACAAGCTTGCCAACGATGCAATAGTCTGACGAGGGCCACAGCTGAAACGGAACCTCCAGGTGTGGGCCGCGCCCCAGGAGAGCTGCAGGTGCGTGCGCAGGAGGCCCTGATCTCCGGATGGGAAGACCTGAGGTGCTGACGCCTAAGTTATGAAGGGCGGTTGCTCATAAGCCAACCGTGTAAAGAAAGAATGGACCGTCACTGATGACCCAACAGGTGACCATGAAGAAACGGGCTTAAACCGAGCCTTTCTGGATTATTTCAGAAAGTTTATGGGCCGCAGGATGGCAAGCTCCGTCATAGCTGCCGCCATCCCGGAATGGAACAGACGGCCCGAACAGAGGGAGCAAGCTCTCCATCAGAGAGGGCTCAAGGAGAAGCCAGACGGCCACCCGCCGGACACGTCCCAGCGCAGGGCGCCTTTCACGCGAGTCAAGCTCACCAAAGGCACCACAGCGGCCATCGCTCCCGGAGGCTTGCTCTGCGGAACACATAAAGCGAGCCTCAAGTGACTCACATGGCCTGTGACACTCCATGGCAGAACCACAGCCTGAACCCAAGCTGGCTCCAGCACCTATGATCTTAACCACTGGAATCTTAAACGAAGCGTGCTGGCCTGTGAGCCAGTGACACCCTGGGACCCTGCCCACGTCCTCTCACTCTGCAGGATGAGGCCCCACGTGCAGCCTGGCCAGCAGTCAGTGTTTGCTGGAGGGAGCCTGCCCTGCTTTCCTTCTAGAACAGTTTCCTCCATTGCATGCTGCACCGTCTCTCTACGATGCCAGGAAAATTCATCCTTCAAGATTTTGTCTCGAGCATTACCCGGCTTGAGCAATGTGAACCCGAGTGACAGCTGCTTTTCCCTAGCTGATTCCAGAAGCTGATGGACCCTGCTTGGCTCTTCCACAGTCACAGAACTGTCTCTGGATGTGGCTGCCCAGGGAGACAGCACTGATCAGCCTCCAGCCCCACACCCCAGCCGTGACCTGTAGCCATGTGACAAAGCTCTACAAGAGGAATCTGAGTCACAGTGGTATGTATGTGCCACTTCTGGCCCACAGCTGTGACCGCATGGGTTCTCTCCCCCGGAGCCCTCCAAGTTCTCCAAGTACAGTCGCCAGGGCAGCGGCAGTAACATCACCTGTGAACTCACTACTCCTGCAAATAAAATCATCAGGCAGAAGCCCCGGCCTAGTGAATGAGAAACCCTGTTCCCAGGGCCCAGCAGTCTGCTCCAGCCAGGGCAGTGGGGGCCCCTGAGGCCACCCCAAGCTTAAGGACCACTGCTGTAACCAAGCCAGCCCCAGCCAGCTGACAGTAAGCCCCGGGTGGAAGAACACCGTGTTGAGAGGACGGCGGGGGTCCGCAGGTCCAGGCGTGTCACCATGCTCCAGCCTCGACCATTTGCGCGGACACTGGGATGTCAGGAAAAAGAAACTCCTATCTTTTTTTTTTTTTTTTTAAGATTTTACTTATTTGACAGACGGAGATCACAAGTAGGCAGAGAGGCAGGCAGAGAGAGAGGAGGAACAGACTCCCTGCTGAGCAGGACCCTAGAATCATGACCCAAGCCGAAGGCAGAGGCTTTAGCCCACTGAGCCACCCAGGCGCCCCAAGAAACTCCTATCTTTAAGTCACTGGCTTACTGCTGAGATTCTCCGTTGTAGCAGCCTTACCCAGACTAACCCCAACATCTCTCCTCTGACCTTCGTGTGCTGTAAACATGTGTCCTTCTCCTCCTGCTGCACGAGGAGCTCAAGAACCCGAACCGCTTCTTACCCATCTTCACATCCGGGACCTGATAAACCCCTGGCCTATATTACACACTCAGTAAACCATGATATCTACTGACCCCACCTCGCTTCCCCACCAAAATGGTGACTCCTGACACCAGGAGTGATACCATAACCAGTTACTGGTTAAAGTGATACCATAACCAGTAACTTCCCTTTTGCTTTTTTTTTAATATTTTATTTATTTAAGAGAAAGAGTACATGCACAGAGGGAGAAATAGAGGAGGAAGCAGGCTCCCCGCTTAGCAGAGAGCCCAAATGCAGGGCTCGATCCCAGAACTCTGAGATCATGACCTGAGCCGAAGGCAAACACTTAACCAACTAAGCTACCCATGCACCCCAGCAACTTTCCTTTTTTAAAAAATGTTCTAAAAGTCGGGGTGCCTGGGTGGCTCAGTCAATTAAGCATCTGCCTTTGGCTCAGGTCATGATCCCGGAGTCCTGGGATGGAGCCCCATATCGAGATCCACATCGGGTTCTCTGCTTGGTGGGGAGTCGGCTTCTCCCTCTCCCCACCCCCTGCTCATGCTCTCTCTTGCTATCTTTCTTTTCTCTCAAAAAAAAAATTTAAAAAAAAAAAAAAAGTCCCAGGGCACCTGGGAGCTCAGTTGTTAAGCGTCTGCCTTTGGCTCAGGTCATGATCCCAGGGTCCTGGGATTGAGCCCCACATGGGCTCTCTGCACAATGGGGAGCCTGCTTCTCCCTCTCCCACTCCCCCTGCTTGTGTTCCCTCTCTCGCTGTCTCTCTCTGTCAAATAAATAAATAAAATCTTAAAAAATAATCCCAAAAGTACCAACATTCACTGCAGACTACAACACTATAACTTACACATTTCCATATCATTCTCAAAGGATACCAGTTTGTCAAGGTTTGTCTTCTACATGACTCCTACCTAGTTTATTTGATTCCCGGTTTCAGAGAAGGCTCTGGATTTCAGTAGCAATCCACCTCCCCGGGATAGGACTTACGATAATACACAACACACTTGGCTTTCCCTTGCTGTGCCTCTCCCTGTCGCACACGGCTGGCTGTCCAACACGGGGATGGCTGATCGTCCTAATCCGCATCACCAACTGAGCCAAGGCACACTGACCTACAGGGCGATCTTCATTTCACAAGAACTAAACCTTCAGTATCCTACATTTATCTGATCTAGAGTTATGGACGAAATAAGGAAAGGTAGTTTAACATTTTCATTATTTTCCAGAGGCCCTTGTTTTCAATAAAATCAATACAAAAAGCAAAACAACCCAGAACCAGTCTTGGGCTCTGTTCCAATCTATTTTGTCTTTGTTGAAGTGGTCCCAACATCCTTTTGTCTTTAATATTCTCAGGATTTTTTTTTTAAATCTACTCAAGTGTTGGCTACTGAATTACTTTATAAATTATTTTATAAATTACAGTCCTATGTGGTAAACTCTGAGTCAGTGCCAAAAACCTTCTTAGAACAGCATATTTCCCCATTAATTTATATTTCCTGTACTTTAAAAAAAGAAACCACTTTAGAATGGAATCCTTCCAATCCATATTGAAAATTGTAACAAATATACAGTTTGACAATACCCAAAATTCCCTTTCGGTTGTGACAAGTTTATCAGAATTTCTATTCAAACCCAATGGAAGGCTGAAGCTCAATTTTGTGATGCCAAATACACCAACTTTCCTTTACTCTGGGATTTAACGATATTTTACAAGAACAAAAGGAAAAGACACACTAGTCTGATACTCTAGGAGAAGTACAGAAACCAGCTCATAGCAGGATTATGGTCTTAGAGACTGAGGACCCCTTAACTATCTCCAAACCTAGGCAGGACCAGCAAGGGAAGCTCCACCGTGCCCTCCACCTTCATCTTCTCGGCTCTACTCAGACACCCAGTCTTCGTCATTTCTATTCTTGGTAAGCAGCTAACATGAACAGCTGTGCCAGTCTTGTATTAGAAAAGGCACGCTAAGACTCACAGTGCAGCAACTGTAGATTAAACTTAAACTCCAAAGCCTGAACAGTTATCACAAGACAAAATACTCTGGCCAAAATTCAATGCACACTCCAAAGAAACTGAAAAACTGGTAGGGGCTTGTAAAGCAACCAAGACCTTTTCAAATATTATTCTCTATTAGCTAGACACTTTTTTTAATGTCACACCCCATTAAACAGCCTGGACAACTTAGATCAATTAATCACTGTAAAACTGGACCTGCAAAAAGAAAGAAATGATAGTTGTGTGAGATTCCAACCTTCCCTCTCTAAAGGGATATTAACTTTCTGGGGCACCCGGGGGGCGGAGTCAGTTGGGCGTCAGACCCTTGGTTCCCTTCAGGTCACGGCGGTGGGATGGAGCCCCACCCTGGGCTCCACGCTCAGAGCGGAGTCGGCTTTGGTTTTTCCCCCACCCCACCCCCCACCCCCGATCTCTCTCTCTAATAAATGGATAAAATCTTCAAAAAAAATAAAAAATAAAGGGGATATTGATGTTCAAGATTATTTCCAAGATGTGACCTACTCCCAAGGGAGAGAACTAGTTTGGGGAAAACTTAATTTGAAATTCTGTTGGCCAATTTAAGGATGAAATTGCCAAGTGATGAAATCTAAGAAATACTTCTTCCAACTACTGCGTGACAGAGTTCTCCAGCCCTCTCCAGTCCTGAGGGCCGGCGATAGTTACCATCCATCCGGTCTACTCTTGTGCCAGGGCAATAAACTTCAGAGTGGACTGACCACTGTTCACTCTCACAGGAACTGCTACCTACTTCTTAACAGCCAATAAGCTAAATCTGGTCTACATGTGTTGTTGGAGCTCAAAAAAAAGAAAACTTAAGGCTATTTCAGCCAAAATTTTTTTAAAAAATTCACAGAAATCTAGCATTCCAGTTTCCCTTGAAAAATCAACTTTGGTAACCATCAGCAAAAGGGAGTGAGGGCTTTCCTTTCAGAGTGGGCATAGGCTTTCCAGATGGCCATGCTGTCCACGCCTCATAAAAGGGCCACATCAACACAGACAGATGTTCATTCACATTCCTTGCCTGGTGCCCTCTAGACATCTAAATTTGGATTTTATGTTGGCACTACTAATTCCCCTGACCTATGACCTGGTCAGCTAGAGGGCACCTTCCAATAAACAAAAACTCCCAAGGTTTACTCAAAGTTTAATGCTGGTCTCTCAGGCAATTCTGCTTTTATACATACGATGAATTTCTAGAACTTCATTGAAGGTCTTTACATTTGTTTTTGAAATGTAATATTGTTAAATCAGATGCATTCCGTTCAATCACTGCTGGGCACCCACTAGACAACAGTTTCGCAAAAAAAGTCTTTCCATTCAGTTTTAACACAGGTCCATCTGAAACTAATGACACACTATACCCACTCTACCCTAACTAACTGAATTTAAGTAAAATAAGTTTGAAAAAGGAAAAAAATAAAAAACAAGGTATCACCTAAATATCTTTCATATGTGTAAATCTACATATAATTTAGTTTCAAAAAGAAAAGGGTTGGGGGGGGTGGCCTAGGTGTCTCAGTTGGTTAAAGGTCTGCCTTCAGCTGAGGTCATGATCCCAGAGTCCTGGGATCAAGCCCTCACTCTCCCTCTCCCAAAATGAACAAATAAGATCTTCTTTAAAAAAGTTAAAAAGAAAAGGATTTAGAATTTGTTTATATAAGCAGAGAGCTATTTATTTTATTTTAATATACATGTATGTAACTGAGTAACTTTAATATATCTAAAATTATATATTATCTGTAAGTCTGACCTTCCACAAACACCTACTTTGGCCCAGAAATCCTCTAAAAACTAAGAAAGTTTCTGTGGGATTATGGATTAAAACAGAAAGTATGTTACATTTTTGTCCAGTGCCTAGATAGGAGCAAGGCGAGCTGGTCAGAGGCCCGGCTTTCACAGAACAGTGAGGTCCATCTGCCTGGCAGCTGGGGAGTCCCCTAAGTTCCGCACCCCACAAGGCCACTGGCTGACCCAGAGGATCCCATGGGGGAGACATCATCGCAAAAAAGCCCTTCTGGAAGGGCCCAACTGAAAGGGGAGAGGGCGTGGCACCAAAAGCCGCAGGCCTTTGTTCTTCCTGAATAAAGACAATTATGCACTCTGAAGGCTTCTTTATTCTGAATCTCTTGATAACAATGCTGTTAAAGCTTCTCTTTTCAATCACCCATAATCACCCCTTACCACCAGACACTGTAATCTTTTAGCTGACAATACTGGTACCTCTCATGGTTATCTTCATTTCCTTTCGAACAACCATCACAGTCCTCCAAAATTCTCCAAGGCTTTACCAGTCGCCTTGTAAGTAACCCTCGTGAAGAAGAGTCAGCCAAAAGGGCGGTGCAGCTGGCTTCTAAGGGATGCCCCTGCGGTGCGGGCTTCAGTGAGCCTTGCAAGGCAGGCCCAGGAAGCTCGGGCCTTACGCGGCCACTAAGACGCCCAATGGGGACCCACTGGCAGAGACCAAGTCATGGGGTGGGGGGCCTGAACCCAATCTGGGGCGCTCCTAGCCAGCTGGGCTGCACAGACGAGGAAGGGCCCCACCCAGCAAAGGGCCATCGCTGATTTCCCGGCCACCCCCCCACTGAGCGCCCCCTGTGTGCACAGTGAGCCTCCGCGATGCCAGCCACACCCCACAGGGCACGGCCCACCTGTGGCCGCATCTTACAGACCAGGCCGCTGCCGCTTGCAAGAAATCAGGGCATGGTGGGGCCGCACCGCCCAGAAGCGATGACCACGGTGCCCGTCTGGGCTCTTCCCCGCGGGAGTCCCACCGACTCCAAGGACAGTCTACGCCAGCGCTGGTCCTGAGCATGGGGGACACAAGCCGGTGTCAGAGGAGGCTGCTGTGCTCAGGCACCTGAGAGCCCAGCCGGGGGAGGTGTGAGATATGCACACACAGTAACTCATTCGAAGGGGCTGGGGTCAGGGCGGCCAAGGCAGGAGGGGGCATGCGACAGGGCCAGGGAGGCCTCCTCCAGGGGTGGCCACATGGCCGGAACCCTAAGGGGGATCCTCCCGCCATGGCCTTCTGGGGCTGGAAGGTACTCACGTGGGAGAAGTGGCCAGAGGAAAGGGGAAAGGCCCCAACATGTGCCCACGAACTTCTTCCGAGGTCAGACAGGTCCCGAGGGCGGAGGGTCGAGCGGGAGAGCAGAGCAGGGGAGAGGCTGAGCGGGCGGGAGGCTTTGGCCGGGAAGGAGCGGACTCGGGACTCGGGGGGCAGGGGAGGGGGGCGGTTACAGGACCGAAACGTTTCAGGGAGGCTCCGCCGAGTGAGGGCACAGTCCTGCTGGGCGGCGGGGCAGGATCCGACCTCAGCTCCACCACCACTTGTCGCCGGGCCTTCGGCCTCCCGCTGCCCCAAACCAGGGGGCGGGTCCCCGAACAGTGAGAAAGAGCGAGCAGCCGCGGAAGACGGACGTACCAGGCCTCTGCTTCGGGGGCCACGTTCTCGAAGGAGCAGCGCCCCTCACCCCTCCCCTTCAGGAAAGACCCCACGTTCCGACCCCTGACACGGTCTACACGAGAGTCACCAGCGATAAAGGGCCGGGTCGAAGGGAGACGCGGTCACGACTCAACAAGACTGGTCCGTTTCCGAGCCCGACCGCCTGGAGGACACCGCGAATTTAATCTTCCCAAATCTTGTGACCGAAGGGTCCAGGCACCAGCACACAGCGCCACATCTCGGAGGTCACCGTCGAACGATGACATACAGTGTCTGAACAGCATCACGCTTTTACAGCCTTTCCGTCGCGTGGAGACCCTTGAAAAGCCCTCGGACGCCCTCGGCGGCGGGAGGTGAGGGCAAGGAGGAGCCCGCCCGGAAACACCGGTTCCCTGGCCCTCGTCCAGGAGGCTCTGGGTAGACGCCGAGAATCTGTATTTTTTAACAACAAACCCAAGTGGTTTTTGATACAAGCGATCTCAGGGCCACGCCTGAAAAGGCACAGACGGCGCCGCGCAGGCCGCGAGCTGTGACGGGCGGCAGCGCGGGAAGCACCCGACGAGGGCGCGTCTTCACGTTCGCCGCCGGACTCGGCTGTGAGCGCTGGACGCAGAAGCCGGATTCCAATGGTTGTCCGAGGGAAAACGGAAACAGCAAGAATCAACTCTTCTTTCAAAATGTATGACTGAGAAGAGACAGAGGAGGCTGTGCGCTGAGGAGACTGACAGGGTTTTATTCGTATACAGCAGGTAGAGAAATGAGTGATGCTGCAAAATGCTTACTCGTAATCACATCGTTGTGGGTATTTGAAAGCCCTCCGGACCCATCCCCCACCTTACCTCCATGCCCCCAAAGCATCAAGTGCCCTCTGAAGGAGACACCGCAGGACACGAGGCTGGGAGGGGCACAGGGATTTACCTCCCAGGCTCCTCCCTCAAGTTCAGCGGGGGAGGCCACAGCACCTCTGGGAACAGCCCCTAGGACCCCCCCTTGGGGTTCTGCTCCTTCCCTCCCCTTGTCTCGCTAGGCCCAGGGACGCCGTACGGGGGACTGTACTATTTGGTGCTCATTCCCCTACACCTGCCCTTATCTTAGTAAATAGTTCTGAAGGTCTCCTTGGTTACCCAGTTCAATCCGGCTGCCACCAGAGCCCGAACTGACACACAGAACAGGAAGCAGAATAAAGGCCAGAAGAGGATCAGATTCAAAATGCTTTTGTGGTTCAAGTAAGAAATCCGTCACTTCAGATGGGATTCAGAAAAAGATTTATACGCGAGGTGTACTGGACGCGGCGCTGGAAGAATGCTTTAGGATTTGGATAAGCCCAGGAAGAAGGGACGCGTCATTAGGGCCGAACTGTTCAGATCTCCTGAATCCTGATTCTATCTCTTCACGCATCAGCTGGTTCCCCACCTTTTCCACACCCCACGGATGGACCAAAGCATGACTTCAGGCTTCAACCAAGTCACTCATAAAATCATTCAATGATCACTCTGCTGAGGATTGTGTTTATGGCATGGTTTTTTTTTTTTTTTTGGCTTGTTTTATTTTTTTAAAAAATCTTGTCAAATTCCATCATTATGGAATCCCACCTGTTAGCAGACTGCGGGCAAAAGCTGTGTGTATGTGAGTTGTTTTGATTATTTCCCTGGAAAGTCAGCCCTGATGGACCACACTCAACAGAGACAAGGGTTATCTGTACCTATCAAGGCAGCACCCACACAGGGAGCTCGAAAGAGGGGGACAAAGAACTCCTGAAGCTGTGAAGCAGCAGAAAAGCCACTTCTGACTCCAAATTCAAAACTAGATTTTAATCCTAATTTAATCACTGTGTGGGCATAGGACTGAACCTCCACCTCATACTTCCCTTCCTAAAAAGGAAGTCCCAAAGCTTAAAACTGGAATACACAGGCACAGATGTTGACTTACACACCCTTCACAATCTGTGGGGAGGAAAGGTGTGTCAGACATGTATCAGGAGCGGGGCGCCTCACACAGATCATGTGTTTTAATCTTCACTATAATCTACAAGTAGGTGTTACTTATTATTTATTTTACAGATGAGGAGACTGGGGCTTAAAGAAAAACACAGTAATGTGCCAAAGAGCCGAGGGCCGGCCGAGTCTGGCTGCAGACCCAGCCATGCCTTCCCCCCACCGCACCACACTACTACTTCCTACAGCTAAAGAAACAGAATTTGGGGAAACCAATGTTAACTGCAATGTTTGGGGCATGTGGTTATTCTGCTTAGCTGCCTCAGATGAAACACAGAGGCCATTTCAATTCTTCCTGTTGAAAACGTCTTCAAAATGTATTAGTCCATTTTCCTCCCTTAAGTTCTTATTTATAAACTCGGTCCAGAAAGAATTTGGGGCAGCTTCGTCAGTTAATGAAACAAACACAGAATCATGGAATTTTAAAACGAAGCACAACACACATTTTACACAGAAGGAAACTCATTTATGTAAAGTGACATATCTAAAATTAGTTAACTGACAGGGCCTAAAATACAGACTCAAGATTCCGCGTTCCATATGCCTTCCTTATTAAAAGGAATCTTCCACAGCAGATTGTCTCATATTTCCTGGTTCTCACGATGAAGACTGATGCTCATTATGGGTGTAAAAGTAGACAGGACAGACAAATGAGTTAAATATTTATGTCCTAAACCTAAAGCATTCAAATGGCGGCTTTAAAATAAAATTAAGCCTTCATCGACTTGTTCTGTTGCTACTCACCTTCTTCCCCCTAAAACTCATATTCCGAAAAAGGCCCTGTGCTCGCTTCGGCAGCACATATACGAAAAAGGCCCAATACTGAAAACTCCACTTACTTCTTCATCTGTAAAATGGGGTTCATTACTGCACAGACCTGTAGGAGGATTAAATAAGCTAATGTCTTAAAATGCGCCTTTCCCAAACGTATTACTTCACTGGATGCCTACATCATGGGGGGTGGGGGACTGGATATACTTAAAAGGTCAATCGACAAACTGACCAAAAATGGAACCAGGATTTAATAAGCCTCCATCCACACTTCTTTCCCTCTTACAGACATGCACGGCTTCCCCTATTCCAACCATCGCCAACAGCACTTCAGTGTCTGCGAAGTTCTTTATCTCCGTTTTCTCCCTGCAAAATACACGAGCAACCCAGATCTACAAGAGCGATGTACAAAAATGATTTGCCACGTGTTAAGACTATAAACTAAAACTGACCTTTGAATCAAATGGTTAATAACCATAACATGGATACCACAGACATAATATATGTGCATATGGGGGAACTTTATCAGACCTTGAATCTCATCGGACTACACAAGGCGTGGCGAAGCTCAGGGAAATCCTACAGGTCTGTGCGCTGTAAGGTGTTACCCACGGTAATTATTACCTGACTTCGCGGGATTGGCTACAGTAGGTCAGCCTCCTTCCCCCACCGACCTTTTTCTCCCTCCTCCAAACCTTTCAAAATTCGTTGAGTCTCCCTCTTGCCCTCTCTCCCCGCCCAAACCGCTCCATCCATCATCTCTAACACAATGACCCTGTCCCCAAACAGGACTGGCTGCCAAGAACGCCAACACAGATACCCTGTCGCTGGGGAAATGTACTCCAGTTTCACAGTATCCCTCCGTGATTACACAGCACCATGGGCAGTAAGGACGGAAAATGGTAAAAGGGAAAGAGAGTAAAGTGGAGGAGAGGAGGACGGCAGAGCGGCCTCAGTCGGTAACTCGAGAGCTGCGTCAATCAGATGTATCAGAACGGATGATACAATAAGATTTAAAAACAACAACAACAACAACAACAAAAACTCTAAAAACTAGGTTGATCTGGGACACATAATTATTCTTACTTTGGGGTCTTTAAAGAATTCACCACACCAGCAGCTAAGAAAGAGCATGATTACACTCAGTGACATCTGATGGCTTCTCCACAGCGCGCTTGGCCCTTGTCTTGGGACCACTCTCCCTCTGTCCAGATCCTCCTCAAAACCTCTTTCCATCTGCCCCCTCCATGACACAACCTAGAAATAAAGTCACCTGGAATGCACGGCCTAGAATGGGGAAACATCAGATGCTTAAGGCATCATTTACCCTCACCCCATATTGGAGGTAATATTTTTATTTAAACTAAAGGCATACTGAACACGGACTATGGTTACCTCAAGGACACTCTGCAATGCTCAGGATTAACCAACCCAGGAGTCTAAGGCGGAATCTTCCACTCCTCTCCCTCCCCTGGTCTTACTTTCTCTCTTAACTGACACCCCACAATGTACATTTGTAAATTCCATACAGACCAGGATCTCTGTTGTTTCATGAATTCTACACTCACTCTTACACGAGAGTGAAACGATTTCTCTGGCCCTGAGGTCCTTTTCTTCCTCTGACATTCAACAACTGCCCTTATAATTTCCTAAATTTTCAAAACACTGTTAATTAGCACATACCAAATTAACATACTAACAAGTTATATTTTTACACTTTTCATTTCCTGATTTGTCTTTTTCCTGTTGAATCACACTATTTGATTACAAGTAATTCTTGAGGCTTCCTCTCAACTTGGACTCAATTATTTACATGTTACAAAAATGTATTTCTATTGTGCTCAATTTTAAAATAAAGATTGAATGACTCTTTATGCATCCAATTTACAACATGACTTTTTAGTTGTTGCAAGTTTTCTTGGCAAAAAGGTCAATTCTTCAGCGCTTCAAAGAAATAGTGTATTATCGCTATAAAAAGTTAAGGCATGTGTGATTATTAAACCAAATTCTTAAGATTTGCTTAGAGAAGAGGAAACAACTCAAAATACAAATGGCTGCAAAAATTCAGAGCGGCCCCAAGGGAATGAAGGTTGTCCACGATACCAAATCGAGACCCACAGATAAGAAAGAAGTCAAAATTTCAAGTCCTGTCACCTTCCCTTGAGACTCCTGTTTATTTCAGTACTGAAAAGAACTTGCTCTGGATTGCTGAGATGTTTGCATGAGTTCACTAATATTAAATCGCTTTAAAAAGTTATAAGCATTATATAAATTAAAAGGTATTAGCATAGTGGGAAAAAAAAACCATCGTGGTGAGCAGAGAGAGAAAGAATACACCTGCTCCCTAAAATTAATGAAAAGTCATATGGGGACAGATGGTAACTACACTTATCTGGGGAGCACTGTGTAATGCACAGAACTGTCCAATCACTATGCTGTACACCTGAAACTAATATAACACTATATGTCAACAATCTTCAGCTAAAAAGAAAAAAGTCTGAGACCTATCTCCCTTGCTCCTCATTATCAAAAAAATTTTTAAACAGATTTGTATCTTGCATTTGCGGATTCCCTGGCAACAACCTACTTTAAGTCGGGGGTGTAATACACTAAAAGGTCATACAGTAGTTCGGTTTCAAAAAGTGAGAATCCTCCACAGGGCTGAGAAGATCAAACAACAACAACAACAAAATCCTAAGTTCTGATCAGTTTATTAATAAACAGAAGAGGACCTTCTTCCAGTATATGATAAATTTCACTCCTGGTACTTTATTAGTCCAGTATGTGTTCTAACTGTTGCTCAAGATCTGTAGGGGATAGGTATTTTACCATGAATCAAAAATTATGACTGAAATAGAAGTAAGGTATTCCAATCCAAATGGAAAGGAGAATTTCTTATATATTCAGGCACACTTCAGTCTTTAAAAAAACAAAAAGCAAAAAACCAGTAAAGGACAAAGCAAGTTACTGTCCTAATACCAGGCACAAGAGTGGTTTCCCATCCTGCTGCCCTGACACAGAGGAATCCTGCCTCGTAAATGACATCCCGATGACAACAAATGACAGCCACACTCTCAAGGAAAGGACAGTGAACCCGGATCCCTTGTAAAGTGCAAACACGCCTGGATCCAGCACACCTGAGATAATTCTAAGCCAAAAATTCAGTTAATTACCTCTAGCCTGGGGCTAGAGCAATTACCTATTCCCACCGCCTCCTTCCCCAACAACTACCCTCAATGTCACTCGGAGAAAATACTTCTAAACTTTTTATGAATAAAAATGGCGCAGCTTTCCCCATCACAATACTCTTTATTTCTCCACAATCCTAAGGCCTTTCACACAAACTCAACCGGCCTCATCTAAATACCGCCCCCCTTCCCTACACAGTGTCTTATGGTTTTTTGAGGGGTGGGAGACAGGGGTAAGGTGTCTCCTTCGAACTACAAGGCTGCAACTTTCTCAGCTAGGAACCCTGGGATTATTATCTCACTTTGACTTTGCTTCCTAACCTCTGCCTTCCCCGCAAACTGTTGCCTCTCTGTGCAACAAGCCACACTTCAACGCCAACTGTCCCGAGGTGCAGGTCGCAGCGCCCTAAGCCGGCCTCCCCCACGCCACGCTCGCGGGTCCAGGGCACTCTCCACGAGGTACGTCCATCCTGCTTCCCCGTGGGGCATTCGGTGCCACGCGCGCAAGACACAGGCACCCCGGCTTCGCCGAAGCACTGCCGTTCTAGCCCATCTACACCCGTGCCCACACGCACTGCAAGTGGCTTCGGGACTCGGGATCGCCCAGTGCCCGGCGCACGCACGACCGGGGTCGGGAGCCGCCGTGGCGGGCAGCAGGGCCAGGCATGCACGCGCGCACGTCGGTGCCCGGAGCCCCCCCACCCCGGGGCGGCACGGGCACGGCCGGGATGGGGGCTGGGTGGGCACGCCGGGGAGGGGCGGCCGGCGCGAGATGGCGCGCGGACAATAACAGGCGGGTCGCCCCCTCCCCTCAAGGGGCGGCCCCCGCCGCAGCCCGTGCCCCGCGTCCCGGCTCCCGCGCGGATGGTACACGGCCGGGAAGGGGGCGGCGAGGGCGCGACGCCAGCAGGGCCGCCTCGGGTACCTGGTCGATGGGCAGCTGCACGGCGTTGCTGAGGGGCTGCAGCAGGGTGGAGCCCGTGGTGCTGGTGGTGGCCATGGCCGGCCTGGCGCTCCGCCTGCCGCGCTCCGGCCGCCCGCGCCGCTCGCCCGCGCGCCGTGCCGGGCGACGCCGAGGATGGGGATGCAGCCGGCGCGCCTGCCCCCTGGCCGCCCGCGGTGTGAGCGGCGCGGGGCGGGGCCAGGGAGGGGCCGGGGGCGGTGACCGGCTCGGCCCTCCCCCAGCGCCCCCGCCCGCGCCCGCGCGCCCGCGCCCCTGCCCGCGCCCGCGCCCGCGGCCCCGGCCGCCCGTGCCCGCCCCGCCCCCGACTTCCAGCAGCTTCCAGCGCCCCCTCCCCACCTCGCGCGCCCTCGCGCCAGACAGCCCCGCCGCCCAATCGCGGAGCGGCGCCTCGACGCCCGCAGCCAATCAGAGGGCGCCGGCCGCGCCGCGCCCCACCCCTATCTCAGGCCTCGGCGAAGGGCCGAGGGGCGGCCTTGCTGCGGCGAAGGGTTGTTCGCGGGCGGCTCTGCGCGGCGCGGGTGTAGGGATTTCGCCCTGTGACCCCTGTCTTCGTCCTTCCCGACAGTCGGTGGACAGCCAGCGTTCTCTAGGGGGAACCCTGGACAACAAAGGGGAACGGGGTGGCGGCCAGACAAAGGGGCGACGTGAGGGTCGCCGTCGAGCCAGCGCTGGGGGAAGTTAGGGACAAAGCCTGGGGGCTGGGGAGGAGGAGCGCCACAAACCAAAAAAACTGACCTGGATAAGATGTCCCTCTGTCTGTGGGAAGCCCAAACTTGAAGCCATTCCCTGTCGTGCTTGCCTCTGGGTCGCCCCCAAGTCCCCAGGGCTCTCCAGGGCTGAGAGACCCTGCGGTGCAGCTGGACCCGGGGCGGGTGACTGTTGTCACCTGAACAGCTCTTGGTGTCCAGCCGCGGGTCACTGAGGAGCCACCTGACTCTGAAGGAACGGGAGTCTGAAAAACACCCCGCAGACACCTTCTCCCCTGTCCCGGCTGGTGTGCTGTTGGCGCACACCTGCAGGACGCCTGCGGGTCTGTGTGTGATGGGACGGCTGGTGTCACCAAAGTGAACTATCTGAGTTCCTTGAAAATGCGAGTGTCAACCTCTGTTTAGAGAAGGCTTCCAAAGGATTCCTAGAGGAAAGTATCAGGAAAGTGCAAAATGCAACAATTTAACAATCAGAAATTTGGGGTAGAAACAGCTAATGATCAGAGTTCAACTACAGGTTAAACATCACTTTGAGGGTCGCCTGGGTGGTTCATTGGGTTAAGCCTCTGCTTTCGGCCCAGGTCATGACCTCAGGGTCCTGGGATAGAGCCCTGCATCAGGCTCTCTGCTCAGCGGGGAGCCTGCTTCCTCTTCCCGTCGGCACAGGCCCCCTCCCACCCCCGTCTGCCTACTTGTGATCTCTCTCCGTGTCAAATAAATAAATAAAAATCTTAAAAAAAAAAACAAAAACAAAAACAAAACCACCACTTTGAATGCTTTAGAGGTATCGATGTTCCCAATAAATCATGGGACATAAGAACTATTACCACTCTCAAATCGGACTGAGTCACAGAGAAGTTCAGTGTTAAGTTCCCAAAAGAGCACAGCTAATAAATAAATAGCAGAGAAAGGACTGAGATCCAAGTAACCAACTTTCAAGTTTATCTTTTAAACTCTAGGCCCTCTTCTTCACCCTTCAACCCAGTCCAGACATGGTCATCAGCTAGCAGTGCTCCATTTGCTGGATTACTACCTAGAGTCAGATGACGAGGCAGCACAGATGGGAATACATGCGCCTCTGTAAAACCCCTGCCCCTCAGTGGTCTCTCTGAAAAGGAAGCAGTTGCACTAAGAGGTTCAATCCCTTCCCGCCTGACGTTCTTTGGTTGTTAGGTTAGCTTAATCCTAACAACCAAACTGATTACAGGACAGAAGGAAAAAGCAAAATGCCAGGACCTTCATTCTCCCTCAGATACTGTTCCAATGGGAGCTGTAATCAATTAGTGAACAGACCTATACAATGGGCTGCTCATTAAAATATATTGTGCCAATAATCTGGAGCTCTCTATTAATGGAATGTTAGAAAATACTCTTTTCCTTTTCTCCACTATGGAAAATCGTAGCAAAAGCATACAGGTGTCTGATCAGGCATACAAACTGATGGAAAAATTAAAATACCATTTAAAAAACTCAAAAGGTGGGTGTTGGGAACATATTGCAACCTAAATAAAGTAGCACACAGATACAGTCTCAGGTCTAGAACAAATAATGTCTACAAAGAGGAGTTTCCTTAGACTGAATTTTTATCTTAATAGGATTCAATATACCTCTATTTGGGGTGACCATGTATGTATAGTAGGGAGGATTTTAGCCCTCTGGAAAATTTGGCTGTGTCAGAGTTGTAAAGCTATAGGTAAAATGGAGTGTAATATTAATACTTAGATTTTGGAGTCAAACCTAGGTTTTTGGCTGTGTCTGCCTTTGATAGCTGCAAAATTTTGGGCTACTTAACCTTTTTAAGCCTTAGATTCCTCGTATATAAAAATGAGGATAATAATGGCACCAAAACCATGGGTTATGAGGTTACAAAAGCTTACCTACGTGATGAAGAGCTTAGAGCTATGCCTGGTATATGGTAAAACCCAAGAAATATTAATTACCATCCAAGAAATGCAGTTCTGAAAATGGAAACTATTTTTCTCATATTAAAAATACCGATCTTCATGTTTTTAATGAAGAAATTGAGGCCCATATTTTGAGCTAAAAACTCAGTGATGATAGCAAAAATTTGATGCAGGCCTTGGGCCCAGTATCTGCTAATTAGACTAGAAGCTCATAAACTGTGATGAAGGGGAAAAGAACTGAACTAGTTACATATAATGCCTCACTATCCTACCTCAGATAACATCCACCTTCTAGGAGCAATTCTCACATACTTAATTCTTAAAAAGGAAAAAAAAATTATGGAGTATTCGCTATGTCGTGAACTTTGTGGGATGCAAAAATCAAAACAACAGACAGTCATACACAAAACAGAGAATGAAATGCTACAGGGAAAGTAAGAAATAAGGCCCTCTAATGTTAAAATCAAAAGAAGACAGAAACTTGACTGGAAGTCAAAAGACCCAAGTGTTAGTCCTGACCTTTCCACTAAATAACCGTGAACTTGAGAAAACTGCTTAACTATTCGGTGCCTTGAGTTTCTCATTGTTAAACTGGATAATATAACTCCGTCCTAGCTTTTCAGGAGTATACTGACTATCCAGAATACTCTGGATTGAGTATTGACAATAGGCTAAATTATTTTAAAGATATTAGTAGTATTAGTGTTAGAAATAATAACTCTTAGGGAAGAGGTTTTGATATAGCAACTACCTTTTAACAAGAGTTACTTAGACCAAATTGTAAGATCACTGAGCAGAGTTCACATACAATAAAGAGGCTACCTTGCTCTGCCCTCCTAAAAAGGCTATAGTAATTAAAGATTGCTAAAATGAAACTAATTTTTACCTTTGAATAAACCACTCAGAAGAAATGAATAATCTACCAAGCTGCTTTTGTTTCATAAAAATGGTATGTGTCATGAAAGGAGAGTTCTTAGGCAATTATTCTCCCAAGTCTGTGCTCTTATGTCTTGGAATAACTTGGAGGATGGAGGGCATTGGACCACACACATAATAAAAGCCCCAGTGAACTGACTGGCATCTTTAAGCACTTATAAGCTAACCCTAACAGACCAAAAAACGAAATTCAGGAAGTCACACTTTAAGACCTAACAGATTTCAATTAGGACATCACAAAGTACACTGAACAAGAGCTAACAAACACAGGAAACCGTACAGGTAGGAGATGTGCCCTGAAGTCCCAGCTCAGCTGATTTCTGGCTCTACCACTTGCAAGGCCTGAACAGTGAATAAATTGCTATGGTTTTGTTGGTGTACATATTAAGAGATTTAGAAACTAAATAATTTCATGGGTGCCTTCTTTGTCTACAATTATATGATTCCTGGGGCGCCTGGGTGGCTCAGTTGGCTAAGCGTCTTCCTTCAGCTCAGGTCATGATCCCAAGGTCCGGGGCTCAAGTCCCTGCTCAGCGGGGAGTCTGCTTCTCCCTCTCCTGCCCACTCCTCTCTGTCTGGCTATCTCTCTCTCTCAAATAAACAAATTAAATCTTAAAAAAATAATAATAATATGATTCCCAAGAATTTCTAGATTTTTTTCTTGTCTCCCTAAGCCTCCATTCAGTCTAGTTTATTTGACTAAGAGCTGCAAACAAAACTATTATTCATCAGTTTGAGAACTGCATTGCTTTCCAGTTGCTGTGCTGGTTTCTGAACTACCTCTAATTTATTTTATCTCTAATCAAATTTTCCTCCTCAAAATGTCTGTGATTTTCAGTGACCTGTGATGACTTCTGTGTTATATCTGTGCATCTCGGCAAAACATTCCATTTTCTTCACAGATTCATTCAGCATTTTCACCTTTACATGAACGAGTCAAGTCTCCATAAAAAGACAGCCTCTTAGTGCTTATTTAAGTATGCCATCTGAAACCCTTGTCCCTGGGTATTTAAAAACAGCATACAAACTCTCATGCGTCCACATGTTTGCGTAATGGCATTTGTGTCCAAATTATGAAACACGTAAAATGTAATTCACAATACCCACCCCAGATTCCATCCTAATTACCATCATAGCTGGGAACACTGGCTGCATCTACCTGGGGTACTACCCTGAGTAAGAAGGCCTCATTTCCTTAGTTCTGCTTAATATTTCAGGTTATTCCTGTTTACCTACAATTATAAGGAGAGTTCCTTTCCTTAGATATGTTGACATACCGCTGCTCTTCTAAATAGTGTAGTCTAACCAGTGGAGAGGAGTTACTTATACCCTCCCCTTCTGTCACCAGCTCTGCGAGAAAGAGAAAGCCTTTGGTGATTCTCCAGCCCACCACGTTCTGTGTGGTCCCCCAAAGGCCTAACACTTTGAGCAAATTTCCCTCTTCGTGGGTAAATGTGTCAAAGAACATATTGTGTTGAAGGTATTTTCTGCTCAAACCCTTCCTCCATTTCTGTCATTTTTCAGACGCTGGGTTTTGCTTCACAGATTACAATGCTGATGCTAGAGTCCTAAGCAATAAGGAATTAAGAATGAGAATGGTCCCTACATATAAAGTCTGTGGTTACCACATCTGACCTAGTTCCCTTGTCAAAGGACTTGCTCTCCTAGACAGATGACTCTTCTGGTTAAACATAAGGTACATGCTAAGGAATGCTTTGTAATCAGATAATGGCCTGGTTTTGATTTCACCAAATTATCTTTTAATCTATTTTCCACTTGAATGCTGATAGCTATTCTCTCTTATTTGTGTTCTTATATGTAAATTCTGATCTGGGCTTTAAATGCTGTATATCACAAGACGGTTCCTATTAAAATCACAACACATTAGGGGCGCCTGGGTAACTCAGTTGATTAAGCCTCCGACTCTTCATTTTGGCTCAGGTCATGATCTCAGGGCTGTGAGATGGAGCCCTGTCTCAGTTCGGCACTCAGCTGTGAGTCTGGTTCTCTCCCTCTCTCCCTGTCTCCCACTCCACACCCCACCCCACCCCACCCCCGCCCCTGCTAACTCTCGCATGCATGCTTTCTCTCTCTCTCTCTTTCTCCCTAAAATAAATAAATCTTTAAAAAATAAAGTAAAATCAAAGCACATTAAAATAAAGTGGAAATCTGAGGTATCTGACTAGCTCAGTTGGTAGAGCATGTGACTCTTGACCTTGGGGTGGTAAGTTCGAACCCTCTCTTGGGCATAGAGTTTACGTTAAAAAAAAAAATCGAGGGTCGCATGGGTGACTCAGTGGGTTAAGCCTCTGCCTTCGGTTCAGGTCATGATCTCAGGGTCCTGGGATAGAGCCCCGCATTGGGCTCTCTGCTCCACAGGGAGCCTGCTTCTCCGTCTCTCTCTGCCTGCCTCTCTGCCTACTTGTGATCTCTCTCTGCCTACTTGTGATCTCTCGCTGTCAAATAAATAAGTAAAATCTTATTTTTTAAAATCGAGTTATAATTGACAAGATATTTTTTAAAAATCAAGTGGAAATCTGTAACGAAAGAGGTAGTAAATATCCCCAAGGTAGCTTCAACCAATCGTACTATTAGATTTATAAATAATGAGTTGCCACTTCCAAAATGAGAATGTAGATCAGGTGAAAATACTACCAGTGGAAGCTCCTTTCTTAGATTCTACATTTGAAATATTACCCCTAATTTTGGTGAGGCATTGGGAGGGTAGGATTCCAGAAAGTACCAGGTAAAGGAGTTGGGCACTGGAACGAGATTTCTAGAATTTGATGACTACTTGTTACTTACATGTTTCGGGCAAGTTATTTAACCTCCTTGGGCCTCGGTCTTCCCATCTATAAAATGGGAATAATAATGACTTGTGCCGTTCAAGTCACACGATGCTCGTCACACCGTAACCCCTCAAGAAACATTAGCCACCACCACCTCTGACATCATCATCTTCTTCACCATTGTTATTATAGGTGTCTCCGGGCTCTCGGCGCGCAGCCACGTTTACAAGGGGAGCCACAGGCCAAGTAGACGTGTAGATTAACAGCGAAAAATTTAGTCGGCTTATCCTTCCCAATTGAGAGGGAAAATAAAACCACTGAGGACTAATATTTGAAGTAAAAAGAGAACATTAATTTATTTTTAAAATTTTTTAATTGTTTTAAGTTTTTATGTAAGTTCTGGTTAGTTAACATACAGTGTTATATTAGTTTCAGGTAGACAATAGAGCGATTCAACACTTGCTACATCACCCAGTGCTCATCAGGAGTGTCGCCTTCATCCCTATCACCTGTCTAACCCCTCCCCCACTCACCTCCCCTCAGTGACCGTCAGTTTGTTGTCTAGACTTTAGTATTTCTTGGTTTGCTTCTCTCCCTCTTTTTTCTTTTTGATCCTTTGTTTCATTTCTTAAATTCCACATATGAGTGAAATTGTGTGGTATTTGTCTTTCTCTGACTTATGTAATTGGCAAGATTTTTTTCTTTTTTATGGCTGAGCAATATTCCATTATATATATATATATATATATATATATATATACACACACATACATTATATATATGCATTTTATAGATAGATAATGTATATATACATATACACACACATATATATCTCACATCTTCTTTATCCATTCATCAGTCCATGGACACTTGGGCTGTTTCCATAATTTGGCTATTGTAGATAATGTTGCTATAAACATCATGGTGCACCTGCCCCTTCTAATTAGTAATTTTGTATTTTGGGGTAAATACTCAGTAGTTCAGTTACCAGATCACAAGGTAGTTCTATTTTTAACTTTTTGAAGAACTTTCATACTGTTCTCCAAAGTGGTACACCAATTTGCATTCCCACCAACAATATAAGCGGGTTCCTCTTTCTTCCCATCCTCACCAACACTTGTTGTTTCTTGTGCTGTTGATTTTAGTCACTCTGACAGGTGTGAGGTGACACCTCATTGTGGTTTTGATGTGCAATTCCCTGATGATCAGTGACTTTGAGCATCTTTTCATGTGTCTGTTGGCCATCTGTATGTCTTCTTTGGAAAAATGTCTACTCATGTCTTCTGCCTATTTTTAAATTGGATTATTCATTTTTGGGGTGTTGAGACTTGTTTTTTTTTTTTTTTTAGATTTTATTTGTTTATTTGACAGAGAGAGGGAGCAGAAGCAGGAGTAGCAGCATAGGGAGAGGAGAAGCAGATCCCCACTGAGCAGGGAACCCGACTTAGGGCTTGATCCCAGGACCCTGAGATCATGACCCAAGCCAAAGGCATATTTAACAGACTGAGCCACCCAGGTGCCCCAGGTGTTGATTCCTCTAAGTGCTTTATATATTTTGGATACTAGCCCTTTATCTGATATGCCACTTACAAGTATCTTCTCCCATTCTGTAGGTTGCCTTTTAATTTTGCCAATATTTTCCTCTGCTGTGCAGAAGCTTTTTGCTTTGATGTAACCTCAATAGTTTATTTTTGCTTTTGTTTCCTGTGCCTCAGGAGATATATCTAAAAAGAAGTTTCTGTGGCCAATGTTAAAGAAGTTACTGCATGTGTTCTCTTCTAGGATTTTTACGGTTTCTGGCCTCACATTTTGGTCTTTAATCCATTTTGAACTTATTTTTGTGTATGGTGTAAGAAAAGTGGTCCAGTTTCATTCTTTTGCCTGTTCCTATCCAGTTTTCCCAAAACAGTTAGTTGAAGAAACAGTATTTGTTTCATTGGATATTCTTTCCTGCTTTGTCGAAGATTAGTTGACCATAGAGTTAAGGGTTCATTTCTGGGCTCTCTATTCTGTTCCACTGATCTATGTGTCTGTTTTTGTGCCAGTACCATACTGTCTTGATTACTACAGCTTTGTAATATAACTTGAATTGTGATGGCTCCAGATTTGCTTTGCCTTTTCAAGATTGTTTGGCTATCCCGGGTCTTCTAAGATTCCACACAAATTTTAGGATTGTTGAGGACATTAATTTAAATGACTGATCACAGTCCTGGCCTACCTTACCTGAAAGCATTTTTTAAGGATTTTTTTATTCATTTGAGAGAGATACAGAGACAGAGACAGAGGGACCGTCACAAGCAGGGGGAGAGGCAGAGGGAGAGGGAGAAGCAGACTCCCTGCTAAGCTGGGAGCCTGATATGGGGCTTGATCCTAGGACCTGGAAATCATGACCTGAGCCGAAGGCAGACGCCCAACCGTCTGAGCCACCCAGGTGCCCTCACCTGAAAGCATTAACAGAACTTTATATTCACAAAAATAGATAAGATGACAACTAGTTTTAAACTTTATCTTCTTCATTAATGTTGGAAAATACTGTGGTAAATTAGATTATTTTGTTTTTTAACTGTCAGTATCTATTCCAAGCCTTTGCAACCTACACAGTAGAAAAAATATGAAGAAAAAGACAAACAGTAATTAATGTAAGGATTTTGTGGAGAACTGAGCAAATGAATGTTTCATTTATAACTTGGAGTATTACTTTGTGAAACATCGAAAAATGATTACTCTGGGGGCACCTGGGTGGCTTAGTCAGTTAAGCATCTGACTCTTGATTTTGGCTCAGGTCATGGTCTCAGGGTCATGAGATCGAACCCCACGCTGGGTGTGGAGCCCACTTAAGATTCTCTCCCCCCACCCCCGACCTCTATTCCTGAAAAAGAAAAAAAAATTATTACTCTGAATGATGATATTGAAAATTCCAGGTACCATTTCACTTCATCATTCCGTATAGTAGTTCTTCAAATACCATCTATCTGAATCCACAGATACTTCTCTTTTTTTGGTCAGCATCCAAATGGTAACCAATGAAATGATCTTATGTTATTTTAGGACAGGAGCCAGGAACTTGATCTTACTGTAGAAAGCTGCTCTATTCCTCTTTGTGTGAAATATATTCAGCTTCTGGTCCCTGGATACTTATCTGAGAGAGCACTTAAAATTGTTCCCCCTGGAGCTGCTTGAGTGTCATCGAGAAGTAAATTGAAAGAAAAATAAAGCCAACTCCAATATGTCTGACACAACTCAACTAGCAGGACTACCGTTACCAGAATCGCTGAGGACACTTATTTAAAATCCAGATTTCTGGACAATACCAAACACATAGGGAATCAGAATTTGAAGAAGGAAAAGGAGAGAGGGGGAGGGAGAGGATTTAGAGATTAGGTAATTCCTAAGCACACTCAGAAGTTTAAGAACCATTGCTCTAGCATCTTCTTTTGTTAAGAACCTCGTTTGAATTAAGCAAATACAGAAATAAGTCACAGATGTTGACTCTTGCACCAGAACAAGTAATTTAACTAGGCTTCATTGTCTTTCAAATTTATAAGTAATCAATCCATAACTCTTTTCCTATGTCAAAATAACTAAATCCACTAATACTAAATTATAATGCTAACTGGCAACTAAAATTCCTAGACTCATTCTGTTATTTAAATGAAATCAAAATAAAATGCTCATAGTAAATTCTTGATTGTGTATGTGTAAGAAAGATACAAATATTCTTCGATGTTTCTGGTAACTGTGGTTTCTTCCAGATATCGTAAATCTGCCGACTTTGAGATCCTGCATTTGAGAGTCAGCATTGGCCAATATACCATTCAAATGATAGAGTATTTGGACCAGGAAGAGAATGTGGGGAGGAAAGGGAATTCATTTGCCACAGTGTTGAGTTTTAAGAGGCTCATTTAGATCAAGATCTATAAATAATATGGTTATCTAAAGTCTTTTCCAAGGAATGATATATCCTAGGACTTCTGTAAAGAGAAAGCAATTATAGACAAATGTTAACAAGATCACCCAGGGAGAAGATGAAAAGAGAAGCAGTTAAGAGGCCTTAGAACAGAACAGTGCAGGCATTTTATTTTTTGCTTTTATTTTTTGAATTTCACTGCATTTATGTGTATGTAACTGGCAATAGGTGTCCAAGTTAAAAATCCAATAGCACTGTAAGACTTTAACAAGAAGGGAAGGTTCCCCTCACGACTCCTGATTTCTCCCCATTCCTGATTGTTGCTTCCCACAGTCAACATTTTCAACTCTTAAAACTGTTCTATCGTCCTCTCAGTTTTCTTTAAAAAAAAAAAAAAAAAAGGAAATATATACTGCTATTTTAAGACTTACTCATTTTAAACATTTACATTGACCACTGCACTGTGGATGATGAGAACATAGCTCTTTCCCCCTCCTTCCTTCAACCCTGTCTTCCCAGTATAATTACATCACTACTGTGGGTGAAAACAGAGTTTCCATTATTATAACCTCATAAATATTCTTCAAGGATGAGCCACACCGTGTCCTGTGATTATGTTCCCATGTCTCTACTACTTTGTATTTGTCCTGGAGTTAACATTTGCCTTTCTTTTTCTTCATGCGGTCTTCTGCGTAGCTATCACTAACTCATCTCCTAATCTGACCACACAACTCAAAAACTCCTATCAATGGGGTTGTCTGCAGGGGGTAGTCTGTCGGTTTTATGCTTCCCCGGGTGTGCTGCTACGGTCTCTCCTACTCCATTCTGGACTCTAAAGCAAGCCTTCAGCCTAGGGGTTTCATCCGGTGTCATGGACGGATGTCTTCCACGTCTCCCCTGTATTGGAACACCCGGATGTTACACAGCCAGGAACAACACTCATTTACACCACTGGACTCTTCTAATAGTAACCGCATCGCCACTGCCTCCTGCTGTTTGGTACTTGGGATTCTAGGGATCAGATAGCACATGATTTCTCTGCGGACACAATATTGTCCCAATAGGGGCAAAAAAGGTTTTGGGAGGGAATAGGTAGGCCAAAAATACCTACTATTTTAAAATATAAAACATATACCGGGGCACCTGGGTGGTACAGCCAATTAAGCTTCAGAATCTTGGTTTCAGCTCAAGTTTTGATCTCAGGGTCGTGAGATTGAGCCCCGAGACGGGTTCATGCACTGAGTGTGGAGTTTGCCTTAGATTCTCTCTCTCCTGGGGTGCCGGGATGGCTCAGTGGGTTGAAGCCTCTGCCTTAGGCTCAGGTCATGATCCCAGGGTCCTGGGATTGAGTCCCGCATTGGGCTCTCTGCTCAGTGGGGAGCCTGCTTCCCCCCCACACACACTTCTCTGCCTACTTGTGATCTCTCTGTCAAATAAATAAATAAAATCTTAAAAAAAAAGATTCTCTCTCTCCTTTTTTTTCTGCCCATCCCACTTGTGCTCTCTCTCTCTCTCTCTCTCTCGCTCACTCTCTCTCAAAATAAGTAAATAAATCTTTGAAAAAATAAATAAAATATAAAACATATATAGGATACATTAATGGATATACAATATATCTGTTGTATTAAGATATCATAGGTGGGAGTAATTAGGGAGGGAAATGTCTAAAAAGAGTCCTCAGGGGAGCAATAATAAAAAGAAAAAGGACGAGAAACGCTGAGATGCTATAGCCTTTGCCACAGATGCCATGGAGTATCTGATACCCCATGGAGCTATGACCTCACACGGCTCCACCTTCCAAGTCCCTCGTGGGTGGGTTTGCTTGATGGGACCTCAGCAAAGCACAGCATTTTTGCTGCAAGGGAAGCTGGGAAATACTTTCTTAGCTTTGGCCTATTTAAAGCAGAGGAAGGCCGTTAGGAAGAGGAAGGAGGGGGAGTGGCTGTTGCAAACACCAGTCAGTAGCCCCTGCCAAAGCTGGGTCTGGAATTTTAGGTTGAAACCCTTTTGCACTTAGAATCTTGAAGGCAATGCTTCGTTTCATTATAAGAAATGCCACTTTAATTCCTGATTCTTTGTAGGTGATCTGTTTCTTCTTCTCTTTCTTTATCTGAAAGCTTTTTGGATATTCTTTTTATCATTAACATTCTGAAATTTTAGTGATGTGTCTTGGGAGGTCTTTGCTCCTTCCTATACTGGGTATTTTGGGGACCCGTTTATTTCCAGAAACATATGACCTTCGACTCAGGGTAAGTGTCTTCACTCTTTGATCATTTCTCCACTCCATTATCTCTGTTCTCTCTTTATGAAATTCTTACTTGAAAGATATCAGACTTCCTGAACTGATCCCCTAATTTAATTTTTTTTTCTATTTTCCAGCCTTGTCTTACGTAACACTTTCTCAATTTTATCTTCCTGACTGATCTTTTTTCCTTCAAATATTTCCCATTAATCAGTCACAAAACTTACATACATTTCCCTCATTGAAAGTTCTTGTAATAAATAAAGTAACAAAATGAGCTGACAATGAAATACAGTTTACACATATTAAAAGTTCACATGGCGAGAAAAGGAATTTGTACAACAAGAAAAAACAAGCAGTCACACACACACACCCCCCAACGCAGGGGCGAAACTGATGGACCCCTCAACTAATTCACTGTGTTCCACTGTTCGCATAAGTACTAAATCAACCACTTGTGAAATATAAGTGAGCACAATAAGAAGTAAGAGATCTACCTCATGTTTCTGATTTTCACCATAGTAGCGCTCAACTCATAACAGCATCTTTATTGACTCTGTTAAATGCTCCAAAGTAAAAAAGCAAACTTGATTCTTACAGCCTGCTGAGCGGGTTTTACTGAAATAGTGGATTTTGTTGTAATTACAAGGAGAATCTGACTCAGTGTGGTAAATAAAACAGCATGAGCAATAAAGAACATCAAATAAATATCACTAAGAGTAACACCAACGCATATTAAAGTATTGATTTGAACTATTCTAACTGAATCCAGTGCCCATTAAATCATCCAGCTTTACATGACGTCAGACATGGCATCGTATCAAAGCATGTGAATTCACCCATCAGTAGTTTTCAAATCTAGTTATACCTAAGCCCAAGTTAGTAATGGTGCAATTGGTATAGTTGTTAAGAATTACAGTTTCTTTAGAAAGGAAAAACAGAAACAAGCATGGGTCCATCTTTTTAATTTAAATATTTTGTTTTACAAATGAACAATGTTCAGATTTAAGTTTTGAACCAAGTTTACATTTTCTGAGTTATATTTATGTATCAAGGCTTTCTTACAAAGGTAATTTTTAAGCGTATGAATTAGACAAACCTACAGTAGTAGTTCCAGCATTCGATTTGTTCCTACTGAGACGTCAAAGTATGAAACAATCTGAATACAGATATTTGTCAAGATTTGGGTGTTGACAGTTTGTCAGGCAAACAATTTAGTGAAAAAAAAATTGACCTTTGTCTTAAAATGTATGCCATAACATAGTAAGACCCTAGACTTCCAAGTTGAAATACATCTTGGATTTCTAGAGAAGACACACACTTTATTCAAAAGGAGGGGAGTGAGTTATAAACTCCCCAACATATTGAAAATCCATTAGTTTTAGAGAAACCGATACTGCTTCTGAAGATGCAAGCCATGGGTAATAGCAGGGACATGAATTTCACACAGTATTACTTCTCCCCTTCAACGCCATTCCTGTAGAAGGCGAAATATATTTTGACCTTGTGCTATGGTCTCATTTGATTGTCTGTGTCATATCTTTGATTCTCTCTATATAAACCAAGTATTTGTTCCTCAAGATGTCATACTCACCGAGTAAAAAATTATAGTTCTGCTTAAAGAACCAATAATGATAGAGTGAACTGGACCATCATTCTTGGCTGCTGGCAAGGTAGAAATTCTGAACAATATTTTTGCCAGCAGCCATTGTAATATCTGTAACAGCTATGGTACAAGACATAATTCTTGTCAACCTTAAAAAAGTACAATGAAAACAACAGGTCATTTATGGAGGGTTTTCCATTATTCCCAATATATGCTCAATTAACCAATATAAAGCACAAACAATAATGTAGTAAAGGAAAACGAAGGGCTCAGGGATGACACAGAATTACACAGAAGAGTACTTCTTCTGAGTTCATAACCATCCTAACTTACTACAATGTTCCCAGCTGGAGAATTAAATAAATCTGATTCAACCCAAATGGGTAAGGAAAATTATCTGGAATGATCCCAGCATTAGACCTTTTAGGAACCCCATTTTTACCTCCAAAACTTCCAGAGATGACAAAATCAGGATGAAACCAATTCACAGATATAATTGAGCACTGAGGGGTTTTTTTAATATTAAAAAATTCATAGGAAGTGCATGAAATTCATAAGTATTAGTTCTTATAGTTATACTTCCTTCAGAATTAGTTCTATGTATTCATTTATTCACAAAATATTTGTGTTTACTGAAGAAATAATAGAAACATATTTAACAGTGTTTCCATGAACCACAAACCTGCTTTATTCTGTGTCTAACCTCAGTGCACAGACCAATTTCACGTGATTCTTATTCTTCACATTGTGGGAGCTTTGACAATTGGAAAGCATGACACTCCACTTTAATTTTTATTAGCCGAGATTTTGTTTCTACATAGAGATAAAACTTAAAGTATATTTTGATATTATATCGGTGGATCAAAATTTCTTCAGAAACAGCTGACACCTTTTAAAATTCTAATATGATGGTGGATTGGTTAGATATGAAACAGGCAGAGATGAAATTAAAAGAGAGAACTTACTTCAATCAATAAAAGAGAGGGGCTCTTTTCTATGTCCATTATTCTAATCGTTCAGGAACAAAAATGTATTTGAATGAGACTTCTTATAACTTCAGTCTGAACTGAGCAATTTTTGGCCTGGAGAGGGAGGAAGAAAAAAGACTTAAATTCTATGGGCTTTTGCTCAAGATCCTTAGTGTCAATCATAACCTAAGAAATGCAGAATTGTTAACGGAACATCAAACAGCTAAGAACATCAGGCACACTTAATCACCTCAACCACGTATCTTAAAGTGTGTTTTACTCGCCACAGGGAGGCTGAGTAGAATGTGGATAGATATAAAAACCAACTTAACTGCTGAAAAAGACCGTTCAGGGAAATCTGCTTTCTCCACGCCTCAGTCCACAATTATCATGGTATTCATGGTAAAGGAAAAACGTTGCCAAAATGAAACAAGTAGAAGGATCCACGTGTGGTTCCACAAATTTGCTCAAACTTTTAAGGTTTTGAACTCCCCAAATTGTTGCATTGTATTTAATAGCTGTCTAAAGCACTTTTGGAATAGATAGAAACTCATATTCTAACTTCTAATTTTTTTACACGCTACTTCTAGAATATAAAGTTGCTTTAGCATAGCCAAATTTTTAACCACTGGCTTTAACACAAGCCACCTGTAGTTCTCCAACTTAACCGATGGGAAAACGGAGGCACAGAGATGTGTATTAGTTTGCCCAAGTTCAAGAGCAATTGAGTGGTGGAGCAGAGGTGTAAAGCCAAATCCTGGCCCGAGGTCTCTGTGGACAATTCAGAGACCTGCTTTGTGCCAATGTTCTGTCGGGGACAGGAGAGCTGCCAAGAGGACCCCAAGGACTTGACGTGCGCGTGAGAAGATGAGGACTTGACGTGCGCGTGAGAAGATGAGGACTTGACGTGCGCATGAGAAGATGAGGACTTGACGTGCGCGTGAGAAGATGAGACATCGCCTTCCACACCCAAATCAACCCCAAACAACGGAGTCATAATACAAGGCTATGTGCAAAGATTTAAAAAAAAAAAAAAAAAAAACAACACTAACAAAATAGTAGAGTGCTGTAGGTGTTCAGAGACAGGAAGGAAGATGGTTTAGGTTTGAAGACAGAGAAATGGTTTCATGGACTCTGTCTCAGAAGAGTAGAACTGCTCGTTAACTTTTTATCTGGAAATAATTTCAGCCTGAAAATAATTATAAATACAAAAATAGTGCAAGGAACATTTGTGTGCCCTTTCCTCAGATTCAGATTCACTTACTGTTAAACTTTTATCCCATTTGCTCTATCATTGTGCTGTTTTTTGTTCTTCTTTCCTTCATTCATTTTAAACACACATATTTTAATAATAATACCTGAAGAATTCAGGGTATGTTATACACACTATGGCCTGTTAACCCTAAATACTTCAGCGTGGATTTTTTAAGGTTAGGGACTTCCTCTCAAATAACTGAAATACAGTTATCAACTTCATAAATTATATTGATATGTAATGCATTTATCTAATCGAACAGTCTGCAATCCATACTCCAATCTTACCAGGTGATCTAATAGCATTTTTCAATCTTAAGACATTGTTTCCCAGTAGAGGATCTGGTCTGGGGTCAGGTCTCTTTAGTCTCATTCCATCTGGAATATTTCCATAGCCTTTCTTTGGTTTTCATGACCTTAACACTTCTGAACACCATAATTTCAGCTCCCACTAACTTTTCTTTTCTTTTTAAAAAGATTTTACTTATTTATTTGACAGAGTGAGAGAAATCACAAGTAGGCAGAGAGGCAGGCAGAGAGAGAGGGAGAAGCAGGCTCCCTGCTGAGCAGAGAGCCCGATGTGGGGCTCAATCCCAGGACCCTGAGACCATGACCTGAGCTGAAGGCAGAGGTTTAACCCACTGAGCCACACAGGTGCCCCTAACTTTTCTTTTTTTAAACTACAATATTCCTCATTTTGTGCTGACCTGATATTTCCTTCATGATTGCATGGGGGTAATACTTCGTAGGCCACTTCGTATTCTTTTTTGTGTGATATCAGCCTGTCTCTCATGGGCGATGTTCATTTTGATCACCCGGTCAAGCGGTGGTCTGATATCTCCACTCTGTGTTTATTTTTCTTCCTTACAACTAAGAAATAACTTTATTAGAAGGTAACACATGAAGACCTCCCAAGAACCCCACTCCTCATCAATACTTCCCTTAAACTTAACAGCCGCTGATTACTGGAGTCAGTCTTTGACATAATGGTTGCAAAATGGGTATTTTCCAACTCCAGCATTCCTGCCACACGTAGCATTTTTCTTCCTCATCCTGGCGTAGGAGTAAGCTCTCCCTCCTTCTGACCCATCTAGTGATTGCTTGACTGGTAAGTTCATCTTTTTCTTTCCTTCTTCCTTTCCTTCTTGTCTATTTATTACAATTTGATAATAATTTTTTTAAATGGTTTATAATTCATTATTGTACTTGTTTTGGTGGATGACTTGTCCCAGTTTTAGCCATTGGGAGTCCCTTCAAGCTGGCACCTGTGTCCGGAGGATATGCCCCTATTATTTTGGAAGGCACTTCCTTACTTCCCGGGATAGGGAAGAACTTCTTGAACAATATGTTCCAGAAATATCATGAACCTGCTCTGTCCTGGCTCTGTGGGGAGAAAATAATCTGGAAATGCCAGTCCCCTGTATTTGGGACCTTTGGGTAATTCTGAAGATGGGTAGAATTTTGATAGGCAAAGAAAATAGAAATTAACATTTTAGGTTCAAACAAGGACTATCCTGAGCTCTGAGAAAGGATTTCACCTTCCCCCTTTATACCAGTTGTCTATGACTGTGTAACAAATTACCCACCACAAGACAAGCATTCTGTGGATCTGCAGCTGGGAATGGCTTGTCTCTGGTCCATATAGTGCCAGCTGGGCTCAATTAAGACTAGAGGTGGCTCAGTCAGTTGAGCATCTGACTCTTAGCCATCAGGGAAATTCAAATCAAAACCACATTGAGATATCATCTTACACCACTTAGAATGGCAAAAATTGGCAAAAATTAACAAGGCAAAAAACAACAAATGTTGGAGAGGATGTGGAGAAAGGGGAACCCTCTCACACTGTTGGTGGGAACGCAAGCTGGTGCAGCCACTCTGGAAAACAGTGTGGAGGTTCCTCAAAGAATTAAAAGTAGATCTATCCTATGACCCAGCAATTATGCTCCTGGATACTTACCCCAAAGATACAGATATAGTAAAAAGAAGGACAATATGTACCCCAATGTTTGTAGCAGCAACATCCGCAATAGCTGAACTGTGGAAAGAGCCAAGATGCCCTTCAACAGAAGAGTGGTTGAAGAAAATGTTGTCCATATATACTATGCAGTATGATGCCTCCATCAGAAAGGATGAATACCTTGTATCAACATGGATGGGAGTGGAGGAGATTATTCTGCGTGAAATAAGTCAAGCAGAGAGAGTCAATTACCACATGGTTTCCACTTACTTGTGGAGCATAAGGAATAACATGGAGGGCTTTAGGAGAAGGAAAGGAAAAAGGAAGGTGAGGAAATCAGAGGGGGAGACAAACCATGGAGGGACTGTGGACACCAAGAAACAAATTGAGGGTTTTAGAGGGAAGGGGGTGCAGAGATGGGGGAGCCTGGTGGTGGGTATTAAGGAGGCACGTATTGCATGGAGCACTGGGTGTTATATGTAAACAATGAATCTTGGAACACTGAAAAGAAATTAAAAAAAAAAAAAACTAATGGTACTTTGTATGGTGACAAACCTAACACAATAAAAATTTAAAAAATAAAAAAAACACATCTGACTACTGATTTTGGCTCAGGTCATGATCTCAAGGCTTTGAGACTTAGCATTCTCAGCAAGGAGTCTGACTGAGAGTCTCTCCCTGTCCCTTGCCCTCTGCCCTTTCCTCCCCCTCCCCTCGCAATGTGCACACTTTCTCTCTAAATAAACAGATAAATTTTTAAAAAGAAAATAAAGACTAGAGGATCCAAGATGGCCCCACTCATGCCTAGGAACGGGGTGTTCTGTGTTGGCTGCGGTGTTAGTACTCCTCCACACCCAGGAGGAGAGCTCGACTTCCTCTCACAGCTCCAAGAGGCCGAGAGCAGGAGCTGCAGGTCTCTTAAGACTTGAGCCTGAAACTGGCACAATGTCATTTTCATAACACTCCATTGATCAAAATAAGTCACAAGGCTAGCCCCGTTTCAAAAGGAGGGAAAGTTCACTCCACCTCTGGATGGAAGGAACAGCACGCACGTGTAGCCATGGGAAGAATTATTGGTATCTATGTTTTCAGACAATCAAACACACCACCTTTTTCCTTTTCAATTTCTGAAAGTAGGCTAGTCATTTTTGAGTTCCAACATGGAAAAAAAAAATAGAAATCAGGAGTTTCAGATAGCTGCACAGGAAAGGCTTTTGACTTTTCCTTGGACAATGTCTTAAGTGATCCATAAATTTGTGTTCCCTATATTGAATCAGAGTTTTGTTTATGAAAGGTGAAGAGTAATATTCAGAAGGTTATTAGAAGAGTTTGTACAAGTATCTTGATTTTAAAAATTCAGCTAAAGGGGCACCTGGGTGGCTGAGTTGGTGAAGCATGAAACTCTTGGTCTCAGCTCAGGTCTTGATCTCAGCGTCGTGAGTTCAAGCCCTTCATTGGTCCCTGTGCTAGGTGTGGAGCCTACTTTAAAAAGCAAAAATTCAGCTTAAGTAAGATTGAAGATTTGGGAAAGTTTCAAGGCAGATACATAGTGATGATTTTTTAGGGTAATTATTTAGAAGAAAAACTCAGAAATTTAAATATTATTGGACAGAAGGTGGGGAGCTATGGAAGAGGATCCGGTCACTCTTTTTTTTATTATTCTTTTTAACGCTGTTTTCTGTATTCAGTAAGGACAGAACGATATCCCCATCAGCAAAGACAGATTTGCATTTCAACATAAATAAAATCATGGTAAATGTGGCAAATGAGAAAAATGTTTTTCCTGAAAAGCCAGGTCTTTATTTGGTGCACATGAAATACTCTACTATGGGCCGGGGAGAGGAAAATGAAAAAAAGGTATAGTCTCTGCCCTTCAGGGGCTTCAAGGGCAGAGGCAGATGGGCTAAAGGATTATTATGACACAAAGTGAAGAACAGAGACATGGGAGACATACCACCTGTCCAGTGTTTGGATGCTGTTCAGTAAAGATGTAGGAAAATCACTTTAAATAGAAACATCACAGACTAAATGATCCTTTGAATCCTATTTTTTAAAAAAATGGCTGCAGAATGCATGTGTACAATCTATCATACATATTGTATCTATCTTGGTTTTATTTTTATTTTCACCTTTTAAAGAAAGACTTTCAAACATACACAAAAGTAGAGAGATAGTATAATGAGTACTATCACTGGGCTTCAGTAATTACAACACAGATCAAATCTGTTTTCATCTATACAGTCCTCTCCCCTGTCCCCAGATAGAGAACTTCAAAGCAAATCCCAGACATTATCTAATCCATAAATACTTCTGTATATAGCTCTAAAAGATACACATCTAAAAGTACTAAGAACAGAAACTTAATATCATCTAATACCAGCCAGCATTCAAATGTCCTTGGTTAACCTATAAAAGTCTTTGTCATTTTGTTTGTTTGAATCAAGAGATAGTGAAGGTCCACATTACATTTTGTTAATATCTCCTAGGAGTCTTTTAATGTATAAAAATCCTCCCTCTCTCTTTTCTAATTTCTTTCTTTATTCCTATGATTATTTTGTTGTCATTGAGGAAACTAGGTCATCCATTCTGTAGAATTTTCTAGTCTGGATTTGGTCAGCTGTGTCCCTGGGGCGGGGCTTAATATATTCTTATTCTTAATACATTCTTCTATCCTGTATTTCTCTTCAGCCGGCAGTTAGATCGAGATTCAGGCTCAATCTCTCTGGCAAAAATTTTCCGGAGCTGGTAATGTGTATTTCCTACAGCATGGCATCAGGAAACCTGTAATATTGGGGGTTTTCTTTGTGGTGATATTAAAAGCGTTCAGTGGATTCCAGTGTTAATGGCCTGACCCTTTTACAATGCCCCCCCCATCGGCCTTTGTTATAGTTTATAGTTAATAGCTTTAACAGCTGTGACTTATTTTTAATGCTATGCTTTGATAATTCAATGACATCAGATCTTTCATATTCTTTAACTAAAAGCTGAATTCTACCCCTAAGATACACATAAGGAACACAGTACAGTGGAGAGAGCAGGGAATCTTCATCTCAATGTATCAGGTATCTAGCCGACTCCTCTCTAATAAATAAGTCACTCCTGGGTCCCATTTGCCTCTGTAAAATTAAGGAGCTGCTGGACGATTAACTTGTGTTCTAACTGGAATTCTGTGGTCGTAATTTCCCCAGATTGTCATAGGAAGATACTGGCTCCAGAAACAACATTTGGCCTTTGCCCGTGTATACACAGGTCCCACCCACTTCCCTGTCCAAATAGCTTCAAGGATAAGACGCTGGGAGCGAGAATTTTTGTTGTTCCTGTTGACCCATGACTAAAATTTTGGTATTAGAGCTGCTGAGGCTGCAGTGTCAGTCCTCCGTGTCGGAGTGGTCAAACCAGTATTCCTACTCTACAGGCAGGGGGTAAAAACAACGCTATCAGTTAATCAAGCGTTATGGGGCTTTTCTAAACGATATTTGACATGGAAGTCAGTTATGGGTTGCAGAGATTTTAAAGAAAACAGCCTTGAGTTGTGCTTGGTCAGAGAGAAATCTAAGAGCTAACTCTCATTTTCCCATGACAGCAACTACAGTATAGTCACTCTCTTCGGGTGCCTAAATGTTTTGCTAATAAGTTACCTTCAAAGTCTCCTTCAAAGCCTGTTGCTGTCAAGCCTGTATTTCTGTATATTCTGTATGCTCTCTATAGGCAGAATAAAGCACTTTATTTACCTTATATGCATATGATTTGCAAGATAAATATACTTACAATATAGATCAGATAGCTAATAGTACCCTCCAATCAGTAATTCTACACACACATAGACAACAGAAACTGTAAATTGTGGCTTTCAGTTAAAAGAAAAACCAAACAAAGGAGAGAGCTGTAGGAAAAGCAGCCAGATTTCTCCTGTCCAAGGAACCCCTGGGTTTAAACACTGAGCACAAGGGGCGCCTGGGTGGCTCAGTAGGTTAAGCCGTTGCCTTCGGCTCGGTTCATGATCTCAGGATCCTGGGATCAAGTCCCACATCGGGCTCTCTGCTCAGCAGGGAGCCTGCTTCCTCCTCTCTCTCTCTCTCTCTCTCTGCCTGCCTCTCTACCTGCTTGCGATCTCTCTCTGTCAAATAAATAATAAATAAAATCTTAAAAAAAAAAAAAAAACTGAGCACAAAAAATACCCATCTCTGTCCCATAAGATGTGTCTGCGTTAAACCAAATGGACAGCCTCCCCACATTTTATGAGCAGGAACTTTAGTCATACAGATTTGGGACCAGAGTCAGATGTCCCAGTGACAACCAGCAAGCTACCCCTTTATTTCATTTTGCAGATCTAGACTCCCTGAAAAGATCTGAATTATAAAGATTTGAATTTTAAAATTCTTTGGGGACGCCTGGGTGGCTCAGTCGGTTAGGTGTCTGCCTTCAGCTCAGGTCATGATCCCAAGGTCCTGGGATGGAGCCCCGCACCCGCACCGCACTCTCTGCTCAGCAGGGAGCTGCCCTTCCCTCTGTCTGCTGCTCCCCCTGCTTGTGTCTCTCTCTATTTCTCTCTCTCTCGAGAAATAAATAAATAAAATCTAAAAAAAATTCTTCGGTTGAGAACTTTCTTCTTATCATCCAGAAAGCAGATTCTATTTCACGTTTTGTCTGAGTGTCACAGGCAGAATGAGAATACCGAAGTAGAGGAATGAGGCTCAGAGGATAATGTAGATTCATTTATGAACTTTCCCAGATGTAAACATGTTTTGGAGAATGCTTTATGGATTAATATATAAGCTGCTCTTTTGAAATATTCATAGTTAATTGCATATTAAAGGAGGTAAACCAGCCTAAAGTTGAAATTTGTCTTCCACTCAATCCAGCAGAATATGCCTTCAGCCAACATGGATGTTTTTTGTTGTTGTCGTTTTTCTGAAGCTTGCGCAGGAGGAAGACTGCTCACTGGGAACCACACTCTTGATTAAGGCTTTTGGTGTGAAAAGGAGTTTAGTTGATACTGTGGAGGAATACAAAAGCGAAAATCTTGAAAGGCTGGGCCACAGAGTTCTCATTTTGGATGAAAGGGGTCCAAGGCTAGCTCCTAAAATGGGATGTCATGTAGGATGACAATGGACAAGTCACCCAGTGACACTGTGATGTGGGGTGGGCCACGCACCTGTTTGTAGGAGCGTCCTAGGAGAGAAGGGGCGCGGACTGGGTCTTAAATACTTACTGCCCTCTTAGTATTGAGCCCAAAGTCTGAGAATAAGAACACTTAAGGTGTTCTGATGTTTTTAGGGGACAAAGGAAGGAAAACAAATTTGTACGTATGAATTTATCCTTCCATTCTGTCTTCTGTGAAAGAAAAGCCAGAGCTGCAGAGTCGTTAAAGCGCAAGAATGGATTTTTTTCAGGACTGCTGCAGTAGAGGAAAGGGATTTCGTACAGAAGCAGACTAAGCTCTGAATACAGCATCGGCGACTGGGAATTTCTAGTGAAGGAGAAGGGTCGGGGTCAGTGGGTGGACAATCACTGACACCCAGGGGGGGGAGGGAGATTATAGCTAAACTGACCTAGCAGGATTCTTGCTAAAATGGGACAATGCAGAGACAAACACAGAGGCCAAAAAGTTGGGGCCTCTTTGAAAAGTTGAAAGGCGCTGAGTAGAGTTTGGTCAAGGAGAGAATCTTTGTCGCCCTTTCCCAAATGGACTTGGTACAGACTGCCATAAAAATTATGACTGTAATAAATTCATTAATGTAACAATGAAAATAAAATGACCAAATATTAGTGAGGGAAGATAAGGAAAAAGGATAATAGAAATACTGGACTGTGAAAAATCTGCTGCCAACAAGCCTAAAACCAGCCTTGTGTTTCTCAGGGGTGGGGACAGCGAGGGAGACAAGCCATATTTTTCATTGCCTCAGACAATGAAACATTCCAGTTCATCACGCAACGAGCACTTTTTGGCTCTGGAATCTGAGAGAAACTTCTCCGGTGGGTGCTGTCATGAGTAGCCCGCAGACAATGTGATTCCGGTAAGTTCACAAAGACAACACGGAAGTTCTATTTATGGCTGTTTCTCGAGTGGCTTTTTGATAAAATGAGGCAAAACATGAAGTTTTCTTCTCTGACAAAAATGCCAAGGAGATACAAATGAGTCCATGCTTTCTAGAGATCTGACATGGGGATAGAACGTGGAGAACCTTGAGGAACAAGGAGGCCCTTCCAGGTATCATCTGTCTCACATGAATCCACGACTCGGGTCTCTGATCAGTAGCTGAGGGACTGATAACCCCCCCGGAAACTGAAGGGAGATAGAAATTCTCCAGTTACAGGTAAGAGGTGGCTTTTGTGAACTCCGAGGAGCCTGTTTCAGGTTCTTACCAAACAGAATGCCTTATGGAGATGGGCCCCAGAACACAAGCATGTACTACGGTCATACAGATATTTTTTTTATTTTTCAGATTGGCCTTTTCTACGGGAACATCTGAAGGTCAGTTTTACCTCTGAGTTGATCCAAATTGAATGTCCCTGGAGGTTGTTTCCAATTTTTCCATCATCATGTACAGTGGGTCTTTCCAAACCTTCCTTTCAACCTCTGATACTAGCCTTTCCACTAACTGGCTTCATCTACTCCACTTAAAACAGTACCTTTCCTCTGTAATATATCAGAAATTATGTTTTCTTGTTATTAAAAATTACCCAGAAAAAAAATAATCACCCAGAGAGCTCATCAGAAAGATACTCAACATGATGGTTTTTGAAGAGATATTTGGTGTTCAAAATGTTTTCCTCTGCATAGCGGGAGTCATTGTGGCTTTACCTCATTGACATGACTTCTATTCTCTTATTTCCCCCCGGACAGACATGCGGGACCCTTAGAGACTGTGCTGTCCAAGGTGATAGTTGTTATCCATATGTGGCTACTTAAATTTAAATTAATTAAAACTAAGTAAAATGAAAAATTCAGCTCTACAAAAAATACAGTTGCACTTGCCCCATTTAAAGGGCTCAACAGCCATATAGGCTAGTGGCTGGAGAATTGGACAGGGCACGGAGAGAGAGGGCATTCTCCTCATCACAGAAAATTCTACTGAACGGCACTGCTCCAAAAAACACATGCATGGTCTGTTAGTACAAGAGATCCTATCTGTGAAGTCATAGCTAAGTGGGTTAATGGAACTGGTGGCAACCGGATGTACCTGAGACCCGAAGAGAAAGGATCTGGGCCTAACAAAGAAAAATGACTAAACAGTAGTACTTGGAGCTAGAGGCAGAAGCCACATGTATTCATCATGAGGACTGTAATGGTAAAGGTCCAGGAGAAGGGCCACCACCTGACCCGAGTGGAGTGTGACAGGAAATGCCCACAAGGGGATGCTGGCTGGAGCTTTCTATTTATGGCACACACAAAAAAATTGTTCTGCAGTCCAATCATTCCAGAAAGTGTGGGTCACAAGGAGTCAGAAGGATTAATTTTCAGGACTTTGTTGAGCCCTTTGCATCCTAAGATCTCTAAGGTGTGGGTAGTGTTCCTCAGTTTTATTTGAATTTGGGGTCTTTTTTCTAAAGTGGGTCATGTTCTGAGGAAACTCTCTGCTTTAGCATGTGATTGAGTACAGGCCCCTGTTTTGATTCTCTGACTGCCCTGGCTGTGCTCACCCCCAACCATCTTTATAAATAAAAATACTTAGCACGACCTCCATGGCATGGTCAGTCAGTGACAGCTTGCCGATTTGAAGGTGGGTATTGATCTGTTTCTGAATCTGGTGTGATTTCTTTGGATGTCAGTATTCCATGTTCTGGAATCTGCCCATAAATGGTGCCCCATACCAACAACAGTGCCAAGAGCTCATGCAAGCATGTCAGACTGGCTGTCGAAAAGCACGTTTGACACCAAGGAGGAAAAAAATGGTGCAGAAAACAGAAGTTAATGATCAGCAGGCCATTAAGGATGAGTTGTAATCCCATGACATCTTGTAGAAATGTATGAGAAAGTCACGAAGCCTTGGGGGAGCGGTCAGGCACATGAAGGGTAGCGGGAGGTATCTATGGCCCAAGCACACAGTGACCCCTAAGAGTCTAAGAAAATAAGGGCACCTGGCTGGCTCAGTCGGTTAAGAACCTCTTTTTTTTGTTTAAAGATTTTTATTTATTTATTTGAGAGAGAGAACACAAGTGGGGTTTGGGGGAGAGTGTGCAGAGGGAGAGGAAGAAGCAGACTCCCTTCCAGCTGAGCAGGGAGCCCAAGGCAGAGCTCCATTCCAGGACCATGAGATCGTTACCTGAGTTGAAAGCAGACGCTTAACCAACTGAGCCACCCAGATACACCACATCTGACTCTTGGTTTCAACTCTTGGTCATGACCTCAGGGTCCTGGGATTGGGCCCAAGTCAGGCTCTACACTCAGTGGGGAGTCTGCCTGAGTCTGACATGCTCTCTCTGTCTCTTTCTCTCTTAAATAAATAAATATATCTTAAGAGTTTAACAGAATAAAAGAACATTTGCCTATGTACAATGGCGGAACTCATCTTCACAAAGAATATGCAACATTTAGGAGCTGATTTGCTTATAGCTCCCACTTCCAGAATGCATTCCCTGGACTCGATGTCGGTTCAGTAGAACTCTTGCAATACAGTTGCTCCCATTTAGTGAGTGCTTCCTACATGCTGGGGACAACTCTAACCCCTTTTCACGAACTATCTTGTTTAATCCTCACAACAACACTAGATGATTATTATGTTATATTATTATACCGATTTCACAGAGAAGAAAACTGAGGTGTGGCAAGATTAAGTAACTTGACCATGGTCATGCCGCTAGTAAAGGGTAGAGCTAGGACTCAGAGTTCAGCTTCGGAATCTGAGCTCTCAGTGCCATATCATCATGTCCGCTATATTATATATAGTTTTTCAATGTTGTATCGTCTCACTTCCTTCATACTGTGGAGGAGGCTTTAACAACCTCTGAACTGGGTCATGGTGGCCAGAGTGAAAAAGAAGGTGCCCCTAAGAAGAGGTCATTGGGAAGAGCAAATTCACTGAGTCTTTGATATGTTTTATCTTCCTTGAAAATTTGTGGGCAACCGGTAGCAGCAGAATGACTCTGCTGAGATAGTGGTGTGGAACGGGCAGAGCGTGCTCTAGCGTATCTCGGCTTTCCTCAGGAACATCTGCATTTAAACGTTTCTCTAAGACCTGAAAATTAACACTTTGAAAACCAGGCTCATCATCTTCCCTTCAAACAGTGGTAGGAAATTCTCAGTCCTTCACCTCTACACTAATTCCGCTTTTTGACAACACCTTCCACAATCTCCAACCAACCTATCATTTTCTTGTCAATTCTTTTGTCAAGCGTGCTCAAAGAAAAGTGTTTCTTCTTTACCACCTGCACTTTATCACCCTGACCAAGGTCTGATCTGCTCTTGCACATAACATAGGAAAGCAAGCCCCGTTTTACATGTTGACTCCAAGAACTTATACCTCAAGACTAGCTTCTAGAACTGCTTTTAGTCTTAGTTACTGCCTGGAAGGCTTGTAATCAATGACATCAAAGTCATAATCATCTCTTTAGCATTCAGATAGTTAATGTCAAACGAGTCTACTTGACAGATTAACTTGTTCAGATGATCTAGAAGGTATCTCAAGAATTCCTTCTCTAGACCCTCCCAAAGGCATTCTGGCTCAAAGTCATATATATATTTTTTTACAGATGTGCTGTAGCAAATCAAAAGTTGGTGTTTGATCATCAGTTTCTCTCCTAAAAATCTCTTAGGGTTTTCCTGTTTTCCAAAGAGACACCTAGACTTGAATGTGATAGTTCGGACATGGGAAGAGATTCAAGAAGAGCAGCCAGTTGTAAGTAGACCACAGGCAAAATGCTACCAAATTACAGTTACTGGGGAAGCTGGGGGCTTGGCCAGTGACACACCTGACTCTTGATTTTGGCTCAGGTCGTGATCTCAGGATCGTTAGATTAAGCCCTGTGCTGGGCTCCACGCTGGGCATGGAGCCCGCTTAGGATTCTCTTTCTTTCTCTCTCTGCCCCTCCCCCCCTTAAAAAAATAGTTACTTATTTCTAATATCTATTGTTGTAGGCACTTGGGATTCATCAGTAAATAAAATAAAGCCCCTGCTCTAATAAAGCTTATATTTAAATCAAGGAAAAACTAAAAATTACAAATCAGAAAGGAACATTTTAAATAATAAAGCCAAAGGTGAAAAAAAAATTCTAGTTTTATATCCAGGGATGTGCTTGGGAGGGATTAACACTTGGTTCTGGAAAAATTAAAGAGACATGACTTGTGGTGTTTGCTGATTTTTATGATGTAAATACACCCACTATGTCCAATTTCAGCTATCAACAAGATGTCACTGAGTGCAGAATTAGGAAGACATGTGCAGACACAGCTCTCAGGAGCTCGTGTGAGCCAAGTCCAGCATACCAGAGGATCTGAATCAACTCTATTATAATTTAGATTTCCAGACAGCTCCATGACGAAAGTTCGGCTAAAAAAAAAAAAAAAGAAATTGGAAAAAAGCAAAAAACAAAACAAAAAAAACCCCAAAAAATCCTAAAATACACAAAAGTTTTACATATCAAATAATGTATAAAACAGAAAAATCTCCTTATTCTTCTAGCATCTGATATAATAAGGACAGGTAACAGGTAACAATAAAACCCTAGTAACAGGTAACAAGTTCTATAAAAGTTCTATCAGATTACCGTTTAAACCTATAAAACTGGGGAAAACTGTCAAATTCTTTGTTATCCTTCTGAAACTCTGCAGACTCATTCTTATCTAAATTGTGCAGTTAATCACAAAATTTTAGAAATATGTTTTCATCATAACAATTGCCTTTTATTGAGTCCCTAATATAGACCAGGTATTTTCATGCATTTTCTGTACAATAAGTCTGCAAAGTAGCTATTGTCCCATTTTAGAGATGAAGAAACTGACGCTGAGATTAATTACGAGACCCAACGTCTCTTAACAGTAAACTCAATCTGGGATTCCCTTCGATGTTTGTCTGATTCAAAACCTGTGGGTTGTTTTTTTTTTTTTTTTTTTTTTCATGTTGTATGCCTTTGGTTGATGAGCAGGTTCAAAATACAAATCCAATTTTCAAAAATACTTGATATATTCATTAATTGCCTGCGCATTGAGGGCTTAGAGAGCTCCTGGAAGGTAGGAGGTAATTTCAAAGCAATGCAATCAGGTGCCCTGGTAGAGGTTTATACTTCAGCAGCTTCCAGAACACCATGGCAACAAAGCCGGCCTCGCTAGGCCTCTGGGCACGGCCATGGTGATTATTCATTTCCTTGTGGCTCCTAGATGGTTGAATATTGTACTTGGTGGGCACCCAGCTGTGCCGGGTCAGCTCTGGGCAGTGAGACCAAAATACCTCTCCTTCACCCTGCCTTTCAGGAGCTCATGGCTTCTGCGCAATAGCGTCCCAGCCCCTGGTGTCCTCTGAGACACACAGACTCTGAATCAGCCTAGCGACCCCCTAAGGAAACTGATATTTTAAACAAAAATTAAATAATAGAACTTTATGACCAGGTAGGACCTCAGAGGTTATTTGGCTCAACCCCTCAGTCAGAGATCGGGATCTCAAAGAAGTCGGGACCGAGAGCTTCCTGCCAGTCCGGCGAGTAGTTAGCCTCCCCCACGAGATGCCACCTGAGGTCTGATCCCAAGCCGGGCGCTCTTTCCACGGAGCCACACGGCGCTCCCTGATGAGGAGAGCAGCGCGGGGCCAGTCCCCCAGGAGGACACCTTGTACAGAGTTTAATGCCTTGGGTGAAGCAGATGAGATTGTATAAAAAGCTCTCTAGTATCCCAGGTCGTTGTTGTTTTTTAAGACTTTATTTATGTATTTGAGAGAAAGAGCATGAGGGGTAGGGGGCAGAAGGAGAGGGACAAGCAGGCTCCTGCTGAGATGCCGGACTCCATCCCAGGACCCTGGGATCGTGATCTGAGCTGAAGGCAAACGCCTAACCGATCAAGCCACCCAGGGGCCCCTGAAACCCCAAGTTTTGATAGCATAACTAGCAAAAGGCACAATGTTGGTATTTAGAGAGCATTTTTACACAATCGAAAATTTCTTTACAGGCATTATGTTTACTACTACTAACAGCTTATACGTTTATAACATTTTATAATTTATGGAATACTTTCTCACATGTCATTCTGGGATTATGGAACTCATCAGTTACTGGCCGAGGATTCATATCCCCAACTTATAGACAGGGAAACTGAAGTTCAGACGTCTTGCCACGTGGTCAGGGACAAAAACAGGACCAGAGCCTGTGTCTGCCTCCTAACTCAGTGCTCTTCTTTGCTGCTATCTGAGAAGAGGCATCAGAGTAGCGAATTTTCATGCATTCACGTGAAAGAAAAGAGAGGCACAGCTCTCTCTTTTAGGGACTTTATCCAAGATGATACATACAGTCTGCAGCAGAATGGGTCCAAGACCTAAGCATCACAAGACAGTCCTACAGCTACAACATGGGACTTCCCTACCCTCTGAGGTGATCGTGTGAACAGAACGTCATTCATATGTACCACAAACAAGCACGCCTCTCCCAATTTGGCAAATTTCATTCTGCTAGGCAATGCAACTGGAAAATGTAATATCCCAAATGCATCTGTGCTCCTGCCAAGTTTAAATCACGTGCATCTATGGTTTTTTCCATCCCTCGCGTAATGAGTTTGAGTCTTTGGGAAGGTGCATCGTCATAGGGAGAGGTAACGGAGATCCCTTCTCTCCAGAGCCTTACGATGAAATAATCACTTGGCAGTTAACAAGCAAACTCTTTCCTGCCAGTTTGGAATTGTACCAAGAAAAGATCTGGGGGGAGATTCCAATATGCAGTTCAGAATTTGACCCTCAAAATATGAATTACGAAAGATGATGGTTTTAAAGGAAAATGTTCTATTTACCGAGGGTGGGTGTATTTCAGTGTATCTGGTAGGGAGGATGCGTATTTTCTGCTCTTGTGTCTGAAGATAAAAAATATCTAATATGTATCTTCAGGAGCTCGTCACATAACCGAGTCTGGGATGATCAAGGTTAAATGCCAGAAGAAATTCAGACGGTGATCATTTGTTTTACGATCTGTGAATGTATCAGATGTATTTACTGTTTTAAATTCCCATTAATTAATTTACACCTTTTGGGTTGTAAAAGTTTCCAAGTAGAATTCATTAACCTGATGGAACTATTAAAGAAATACAGGGGCGTCTAGGTGGCTCAGTGGGTTAAGCCTCTGCCTTCAGCTCAGGTCATGATCTCAGGGTCCTGGGATCAAGCCCCGCATCGGGCTCTCTGCTCATTGGGGAGCCTGCTCCCCCCACCCCACTTGTGATCTCTCTGTCAAATAAATAAATAAAATCTTTTAAAAAAGAAGAAAGAAGTACCGAAACAGTAGAGAATATGGGGAAATACAGAAAGGCATAAAAAAAGAAAAACGTCACCCAAAAGCACTTGACATATTCCCAAGGGTGCAGTTGAGGCAGGTGGATAAATAGTCTTTCATTTTGATTCCAGCCTTTTTGGAGAGACCCTTTTCCCCCAGGCCAGCTGTGCTGCGTCAGTTACGCTAATCTCCTTCGATCCCAACTGTGTACCCCCGCCAAATGGGGTCTCAGCATATCCCTAGCTGCATGGTATGTGAAGTGTTTATCTCATGACTCACCAATTTTAATGGCTCCCTATATAAAATTTAGTTTTTAGGTTTTGTAATTTGTTTTTTTAAATATTTATTTATTTTGCAAGAGAGAGAGTGCAGACACCTACAAGCTGGAGGAGGGGCAGAGGAGGGGAAACAGAGAATCTCCAACAGACCCCAGACCCCCCACTGAACGGGAAGCCCACTGCAGGGCTTGATCCCAAGACCCTGAGATCGTGACCTGAGCCAAAACCAAGAGTCAAATGCTCAACCGACCCAGCCACCCAGGCGCCCCTGTAATTTAGAGGTTTGTTTGTTTGTTTTTAAGCGCAATACTACTTTTGGAAATTCTCCTTATAGAGATCATAGGATCTCCAGGGGCATCTTGACCAACTTAGGAAAAGGTATCATGAATCTGCTCTGACTGCTTGGGACAATGCTGTGGAAGTCACTGCCACTAGGATGAGTTCAAAGCTCTAAACCATTTTAGTTCTAAAACTGTAAATAGGCAGGGAACCCTGGATTTGCTGAGGACATGAGATTATCTCAATGTGGCATGCAGATACTAGACAGGAAATGAATGTACAGGGATAACCAAGAGTTTAAATGAATAGTTGAATACATTTAACCCATGGTTTTAAGGTGAGAATATATGAAGGCACAGGACACTACTTCTCAGAATACTTTGAGAAAAGCTACAATGCCAGGCAAAATAATGTAAAAACCTGTATCAAAAGCTGGCATTTGCCCTGATTCCGCAAGCCAGAATGCAATCAAGCAATCTGCTGATTTCGAGGCTCCTCGTTGAATTTTTACAGCCCACTTCTGTTTGCCAATTTGCTTGCCAGTTTTGATTGATTACGTGAGACAGACATCTCATCTCTGGCTGTTGAGGTTTTCCCGTCAGTACGTATAATCGGACTTTCCAAGAGCTTGTTTGCATCATGGTTCAGGTGCCATCAGGCTAGAGGAGTTTGTTGGAGATTGGGAAGTCCTGGAAAGATATGTCTCCCTTTGCTACAACATGGAACTCTTCCAGGTAAGAAGCCAGCAGCATTTCACCTTCAGGAAAGAGTGAGTTCTGACTCAAGAAAGGTTGGTGGCATGTGCTAGACCGTTCTCCCCAGGGGATGAAACCCTGTAATTTTAATTATTATACTGGTTGTGTGACTATCGTTTATGGTAACACTGTCTTGGAAATACACACACACACACACACACACACACACACACACATTCACAACTTTTTGTGAACTGACTTTCTTCCACTGGGCCTCCCGTCTTTCATGCCAGTCTCCGTGCTTTGGGAAATACTAAAACATTTACAAGGGACTTCCTGTTTTAAGATGATGGAAGGACGTTCCCACCTTCTTCTCCTCTTGGAAATCAACCAAAAACCAACAAGGAAAATAAGAATTAGAAACACAAATTCCATCTTTGATGAAGTCAGGAGACTTCTGAAACCCCAAGCCCAAACCCTAATCTTTCCCCGCAAAGAAACTGGCTTACCACTTGATCACATGATGGTGAGGCCCAACAGTCCACTACTCCACTTCCCAGTCCTACCCCGCTCCCACATACACACACTCACATACCACACACACACACACACACACACTCACATGTCACACACACACCTATACACACTCACTCCATAAACACTCTCACACACATACACCGCACACCTACACACAAGCACACACTCGACCTCCAATCACCTTTTTTGGGTCCCACTCTTAAATATAAGAATTAAGGACTTCTAGTCATTTGAGGAAAAGTTTCAATAAATAAGAGGCTAAAACTAATCAAGAGGAAAAAAGAATTCAGAGAAAAATGAGTCCGTATTAGTATGAGCTAATATTAATATCCTGAGAGAGATAAGGAAAGATATCACATCCATAAAACAGTAACAGAAATTTATTTATTTTTAAAAAGATATCATCAGAGACCAAGAAAGATCTCATCATCTCTTAGATATTGAAAATATATAGCTAGGGGCACCTGGGTGACTCAGTGTGTTGGGCCTCTGCCTTCGGCTGGGGTCATGATCTTGGGGTCCTGAGCTCGAGCCCCATGTAGGGCTCTCTGCTCAGCAGGGAGCCTGCTTCCTCCTCTCTCTCTCTGCCTGCCTCTCTGCCTAATTGTGAGCTCTGTCTGTCAAATAAATGGATAAAAATCTTTTAAAAATATATATATTATATATATCCAAAGAGATTTTTTTAATCCACTGAAAGGATTGAAAGATAAAGTCAAAGAAATCCCCCTGAAGTAAAATAGAAATGCAAAAGAAGAAAGATAAAAACTGGTTATCTGAGAAGTCCAACACTTGAGTAACAGAAATTCTACAGAAGAAAAGGAGAGAGAGAGAGAGAGAAATAAATGACCAGAGAAGCAATATAAGGAAATTCCTCAAACTGAACCACACAAGTTCCCGGAATGAAAAGACTCATTTAGTACCCAGCACAGTGCATGATGAGAAAACTCAGAACAAGACACATTACAATGAAAGTTCAGAGCATTAGGTAAAAAAACATCATAAAAACTTCTGGAGAGACAAAAGGGGCCAGAAGCTAAGGATATGGATGCCATATCTAAGTGGCACAGACAATTCTTTTTACTTTCTTTTTTTTTTTCTTAAAGATTTTATTTATTTATTTGACAGAGAGAGATTACAAGTAGACAGAGAGGCAGGCAGAGAGATAGGAAGAAGCAGGCTCTCCACAGAGCAGAGAGCCCGATGTGGGACTCGATCCCAGGACACTGAGATCATGACCTGAGCTGAAGGCAGTGGCTTAACCCATTGAGCCACCCAAGTGCCCCTCTTTTTACTTTCTTAATGGTGTCTCTTAAAGCACAAGAGTTTTAAATTTTAAAATAGGCCAGTTTACTTTTTTTCTTTCACTGCTAGTGCTTTTGGTGTCATATCTAATAAACCACTGCTTAATCCAAGACCACAAAGATTTACTCTTACCTTTTCTTATAAGAGTTTCATAGTTTTAGCCCTTACATTTGGGTCTAGGAGCCATTTTGACTTAATTTTTTGTATATGGTGTGAGGTAGGGGTCTACTTTCATTCTTTTCATGTGTATATCCATTTGTTCCATCACTGTTTCAGTCAGTAGAGCATGCAACTCTTAATTTTGGGGTTGTGAGTTCAAGCCCCACCTTGGGAAAGAGCTTTAAAAAGAAAGAAAGAGAAAGAAATAAAGAAGAAAGAGGAAAAAAGAGAGGGAGGGAAGAAGGAAAGGAAGAAAGAAGAAAGAAAGAAAGAAAGAAAGAAAGAAAGAAAGAAAGAAAGAAAGAAAGAAAGAGGGAGGGAGGGAGGAAGGAAGTTACCTAGGTAGGTAACAGTCCACAGAATGGAAGAAAATACTGGCAAAGAATGTGTCTTACAGGGGACTTGTATCCATGATATAAAAAGAATTCTTACAACTCATAAAATTCATCCCAACAACAACAAAAAATTTTTAAATGGGCAAATGATTTGAATAGACGTATCTCCAAAAAGGTACTCCAATGGACAGTAAGCACATGAAAAGATGTTTAACATCATTAGTCATTAGGGAAATGCAAATCAAAACCACAATGAGATACCACTTCACACCCACTAGAATTTCTAAAATAAAAAAGACAGACAAGTATTGGCAAGGATGTGGAGAAATTGGGACCTTCATACATTGCTAGTGGGAATATAGAATGGTGCAGTCACTTTGGAAAACAGTTTGGCAATTCCCCCCAAAATTAAAAATAGAGTTACCACGATGTTACACTATGTTCCACTCCTGGTATATATCCAAAAGAACTGAAAGACTGTTCGCACAAGAAGTTGTTCATGAATGTTCAAAATTATTTATAATAGCCCCAAAGTGGAAACAACACAAATGTCTATCAACTGGTGAATACATAGAATTGTGGAGTGCAAAGCTCTCTTGTTTGAGTCAAGAAGATGCAGTCAACCAGGGGCAACTTCTCTGAGCTCTGATTGGCTCATCTCTAAATATCAGGTGACATATTATTATTCCAAGGTCTATGTTTATATACCTTGTTAGGTTGTTTTGAGGATTAAATAAGATTGTGTGTAAGATAACAACTGCCACATAAGAACCAATCAATAAATATCAGTTTCCTCCTTCTGGCTTTATTTTTTTGTCAGAGAGAGAGAGAGTGTGGGCACAACCAGGGGGAACGGCAGGCAGAGCGAGAAGCAGGCTCCCCGCTGAGCAAAGAGCCCGGTGGGGGACTCGATCCCAGGACTCTGGGATCATGACCTGAGCCGAAGGCAGAGGCTTTAACCCACTGAGCCACCCAGGCACCCTCTTCTGACTTTTTGATAGGGCCCCTCAACACCTTTTTTCCTTAACTCTCAAAGAACCTAAAACATCCTTCAAGGTATGTTTTTGCATTATTTCAAGCTCTTTCTTCTCATTTTGAGGGATGTTTGATCATCTGTCCAGATAAGTTACGTCTCCTACAATTATCTAGATCACCTTCATTCCATCCTTCCCTCCTTTTCTGTATTGCAAATACACGGGAAGGAAGAGTGATAATGTAATCAGCTCCTTGGTGCCGCCTGCAGAAAATCTCAATATTTTTCCATCTTCACCTCAGATACATCTTTTATAAAAGCCATATGATAGAATTGAAGCCCTTTATTTTGAAATTGAGATGCATTATTCCCAGCCCTGGTTTTAAGATTTTATGACACTCACACATAGGTGTCAACGATATATGACATCGTTTTGCAAATGTTTAAAGTTAAAGAAAATGGGTCATGCTCTTTGCAACATTCTGTGACTTGCTTTTTCCACCTGGCATTCTTCTTGAGATTTATCCCAAGCTGACTCATTTCAGTTTCCATATAAAAGTCCATTGTGTGAATATATAACAACGCACTTGTCGAGGTTGTGTCCACATTGTTACTGTGACCCACAACCTTGCAGTGAACATTTTTTAACAGCTTTCCCTGTCGGTGTGCCCCAGAATTTCTCTGGAGTAGCAGTTCTCAAACATTTTTGCCTCGGGACCCCTTTACAGTCTAGAAGTTTTTATATATATTAGAGCTACTGGTGTTTGTCATGTTAGAGATTAAAACTGAAAAAACATAAAAATATTTATTAATTCATACTTTTAAAAATAACAACAATTGGGGGCACCTGGGTGGCTCAGTGGGTTAAGCCTCTGTCTTCGGCTCAGGTCATGACCCCAGGGTCCTGGGCTCTCTGCTCAGCAGGGAGCCTGCTTCCTCCTCCCTCTCTCTCTGCCTGCCTCTCTGCCTACTTGTGATCTCTAACTGTCAAATAAAATCTTTAAAATAAATAAATAAATAAAAATTAAAATAACAACAATAGGGATGCTTGGATGGCCCACTTGGTTAAGCATCTGCCTTCGGCTCAGTTCATGATCTCAGGGTCCTGGGATCAAGTCCAACATTGGGCTCCCTGCTCAGTGAGAAATCTGCTTCTCCCTCTCCCTCTGCCTGCAGCTCCCCCTGCTTGTGTTCTTTCTTGCTCTCTCTTAGACAAATAAATAAATAAAATATTTTTTAAAAATAGTAATAATAAGCCTGTTACATGTTGTTACATTGTAACTATGCATAGCTTTAAATTTATAAGATATTGTCAAATTGTTCTCCAAAAGTGACCAAATGCATACTCTCATCATAGTATGGAAATTTTCTATTTCCTTAGATTTTCTTCAACCTTTGATCTGATCAGGCTTCTCAATTTCTACCAAACTGATGATTGGGAAAGGTTATCTCATTATTGTTTTAGTTTCCGTTCCCAACAACAAGGTCCCTCATTAACTCTCCTCAAATTACCAAGTCTGAGTATGCCAGGGGCCCGAGGTAGGTGGCTTTGCAAAATCTGGTAATTTGCTTTACAAAAATGTTTGAAAGTTTACTTAGAATACATCACTGTCAACATCATCACCATCATTGACAAACCCAGAGATAGGTTATAAGCCGTGGTCACTGCTCCAGAAGAGCCCACCACATCCAAGTTCCCCTCTAATGTGGAGGTTTCAGAGATGTGAAGACTCCACAGCAGGCTGTGGTAGAAAGTAAGTAGTAAGAAGTCTGCACTCAAGCTCTGATGGCCGTCTCTAGACCCCAGCCCTTCCACATCTGTGGTACCTCTCAGAGTCTCTGTGTTCTCAGATATGAAATGGGAATAATAACACACACTTTGCCTACTTCATTGTGTTCTTGCAAGGATCAAATGAGACATGTGAAAATCCATTAAAACTCTAAGTGATGGTATATCCATGCAACGGAGTACTATGCAGCTACGAAACAGAAATATGGAGGATGTCCATAAAATGACATGGGGTAATTTTAGGATGTAAGCAAAAAAATAAAAATCAAAAGCCCAAAAAGTAGATTTGCCCTCTTTTGTGTATGGAAGATAGATAGATCCATCAGCTTATTTTGGGGGAAAAAAAAGAAAATGAAAGAGAGAGAGAACAGATGAAGTAGAAATTAAGGAAATTAATTATGTACAGGGGTATAAGGGGGTTGAATGGGAGGCATGAGGAATAGAATGTCACCTCTGAGTGTAACTTTTCCTATAATATGGGCTTTTAGAGCCACATTAATGTTTATATACTCCTAAATTAAGTTAGATTCACTAAAATGGAAAAAAAATTCTACAGGGAAGTAAAACAGAAACAAATGAACTTAATTGTTTTTAAAATGGAGAACATAGCTGCACTGAATGGGAGGAAAACTAACCCAAGTAACTTTGTAAAAAAAAAAAAAATTGTGGAGATAGAATTCCATACCATAAAATTCACCCCCTAAGAACTGTTTGAACATAGCATTTGACCATAAGGACAAAACGGATTGCAAACAAATCTTGAGCCCTGTTTAGTAAGGTTTGTTTCGGCAGGGATGTTGGTTAGTGATTCTGAGACAGCATTCTGCAAACTGCAGGACTGAACAATTAAGCACACGTGTTGCTAATGTCGAGAAGGGCCACAAACATGGGGTGCTGAGGGCTGAGAAGAGCCTACGGTGTTGGGTTGGAGTCGGAAGAGTAGCATGAACTCGTGGTCTTTAAATCCTCAGAGAGAGATAGGGTTCTGTTTGTGAGTGGGTGCATGGTCTGTAGTTCTGTCTGCTGGACGGACCTAGACACCTGAGAGCCATCAACATACCCACTGCCCAGACGTCAGAGTCTAAACACTGTTTTCCACTAGAAAACAGTGAGTTTTCTCACCGTTGGTGAGTTCGAGCTCCACACTGGGAATAGAAATGACTTAAATAAGTAAACAAATAAATTAATTAAAAAAGAGAAAGAGTGAGACACAAAATAAAGAAGTATCCAAAATATGATGGAGACATGTTGAAAGGACATAGGAACCCAGTTGGAGGAGCCCCCCGCCCCCAACTCACCAAGAGTTGGGAGATTTCATGCATCAAGACCAATGATGATGATAATGGATTATAACCCATTGAGTAAAATAAGAAGACATTAGTCTGCACCGATTAAAGAGCATAGGGGAACTGAAGAAAAGGCTTCTTAATGTAACCAACTCAGAGGGAATGGTGGTCTTTGAAAACTACCATTGTGCAACCATCACACAAATAATCAATTTGGCAAGACTCGTCAGCGAAACTAGTTGTGGAATCTCACCCCAAATCTGAGAGAACCTCCAGAAAGCACATACCATGAGCTGGGCAATTCATGCTTCATCATCTCAGCTCAGGGAGGTGGCTCCAGCTGTGGTTGTCCCCGTTTCACAGATTAGGAAACTGAAATTGGTGGGAGGCAGGACTGAAATCCAGCCAGAGCTGTCACTGCTCCTCGAGGGCCCTCAGCCTCCTACGGGAACTGGCAGGGACCCCAACGTGGCCCTATCCACAGGGCAACCTGGTCTTGGGTGTCGAGAGCTCCAGTGGGAAGAAATGGGAGGGCGAGGGTCCAATCTGTGGGGAGGACACAGGGTGGTTCCGAGGCCCCATTGCCGACAGCAGCGGTTGTGGCCTGAGGCCCTTTGCAGTGAGGGTGACAACTTTTTGGACAGGTCCCTGTTTCATTGTCCTCATGCCACACCCCACTCCTCTAATTCAGGCTCAAGTCCCTTGCTTTGCCCTTAAAAGCAAAGACTCTTAACTCTAGGAAATAAACTGAGGGTTGCTGGTGAGGAGAGGGAGGAGGGGTAACTGGGTGATGGGCGTGCAGGAGACACGGGGTAGGGTGAGCACCTGGTGTTACACGCAGCTGATGCTCACTGACCTCCACTCCTGAAACTAATGAGGCCCTATATGTTGGCTAATTGAATTTAAGTTAAAAACAAAATTAATAATAAAATAAAAAAAAATAAAAGCAGACTTAGGGAAGATGTGGCCTGAATTAACGAGATACTCATCTCCTCTTTCCATTCATCAAGGCCCATGTAAACATGGACCCGAACCACACCCGTCAGCAAAAATCTTGTGTATCTTTTTTCCGGAAGGGCCGCGAAGCCCAGGGTAGTCTTGTGTTATCTGTTTCCATCAGGGCCTATTCCGGCAGCCTCCGATTCAGCTGTTCCGTGTTATCTCTGCCTGGGCTTTATAAATAGCTGCAGAGACACAGCCCGGAAGAGAGGAAAATTTCCATCGCGCCGCTTCAATGGTTAAATGTAAACATCGCGAATTTACCACACTTTTGTATAACCCTGTTTTGAGAAGGCTTATTATTTTTTTAAAAAGATTTTATTTGTTTGTTTGACAGAGATCACAAGTAGGCAGAGAGGCAGGCAGAGAGAGAGGGGGAAAGCAGGCTCCCCGCTGAGCAGAGAGCCCGATGCGGGACTCGATCCTAGGACCCTAGGATCATGACCTAAGCTGAAGGCAGAGGCTCAACCCACTGAGCCACCCAGGAACTGCATGAGAAGGCTTATTATTATTTACTTTTTTATTCTAAGTACATTGTAAAAACAGAAGGGATACAGGACCCCTGTCTCTCTTTGGATAGTCCCAATTCATCTGTTTCCTGTTTTCGAGTGTGAATTCTTTGCCATCATGTCAGAGCACACAATGGTCAATGGAGTTTGTTGAATAAATAAAGATCTGATGCTATCAATTTTTCAATCAACAGATCACCAATTTTAGAAGCTCCAGAAAAAATAGGCGGACAAACTCTTAGAGAAGAATAGCAAGTGGAAATTATAGCAATAAATAGTCAAGATGACCAGCTGACTTTTGGCCAATTTAATTACTTTTGCTAAAATGTCATCTTCCCCCCTGCTTTTCAAATCATCTTTCTTTTATTTATTGCTTTTCAGGCTGCTTTATTTCCCTGGATTTTTTTAAGTCCTTTTTAAAAAATATTTATTTATTTATTTAAGTAATCTCTACACCCAATGTCAGGCTTGAACTCACAACCCTGAAATCAAGAGTTGCAGGCTTGAGGTACTTGGGTGGCTCAGTTGGTTAAACATCTGCCTTTGGCTCAGGCCATGATGCCAAGGTCCTAGGAAGCCCCGCTTCTGGCTCCCTGCTCAGCAGGAAGTCTGCTTCTCCCTCCCCCTCTTCTGTCCTCCCCCCCAGTTTCTGGCTCATGCTCATTTTCTCTCTCTCTCAAACAAATAAATAAAATCTTTAAAACAAGAAAAAAGAAGTTGTAGGCTCTTCTGACTGAGCCAGCCAGGTGCCCCACCTGGGATTTAAAGTGGCATTTTTAGCTCGAGATTGTTTATTGAAATGGCATTATAAGTAACTGAATATCAAAAAAAATATATTAAGTTCTGTTTATAACACACTTCTTGTCCTTAGTGGGTAGTTTCACGTTTTTCTGTTGGAATAAAAATTAAGGGAGTGTCGCCTCTATCAGCAAAACAGTTCATCGCAGTAATTAACAAAAAAGGGTGGGGAACACGTAGGATGATCATACCCTTGGAGTTCAATGCCACTGAGAAGTATTACCCATCCCTTTGATATATAAAGTGCCAATATGTTTGATAGACATACTTGGTGTTGCAGGAAGTTTAGACAAATCCATAAAGCCTTGGGCTTCTATAATTTAAAATATGTTTGATATAAACTCTCCCCATCCCAACTTCTCCCAAATTCTGATATTTTGTCAGGCGCTAAGGAGAATTTAAACCAAATTACATGTGTTTTCACTGTTTCCCCTAAGCTTGGAATGTACAAGCTTTATGTTAACTAATCTCTACAATAGTCTCTTTTTAATAAATAATTGCTTTTATTTACTATCACTTTATTACTAGGGAAGGAATTGTTTATTTAATCAGAAGGTAAGTTAGAGACCCAAAAGGCATCTTTAAAAGGAAAAGTTTAGAAACATTTTTTGAAGATCTGCGATATACCAGGTGTCTTTACAAAAATCGTGTAGAGTCCCATTTTACAGGTGAAGAAAATGATCTTATTTGCAGAATATTACAGTGAATGAACCACAGAAGTGGTACTTAAACCCAGATCAGTCTGCATTTCACACGATATGGCCATTTATAAACTTTCCCCACTCCCTTCCTCTCCAAGTGCCTTCCCAGATGGTCACACGTTGCCAGAGAGGGCCTCCATGACTCCCCGGAGGCCCAGAAGAGAGCACTAGGTGACATCGTGCATCAGTGTTTTTTAGAAGCAGGGTATGGGAACTGTATGTGAACTTACATTTGTCCCCCCAGATCCTCACAGGCCAGAGGCTACCTAGCTTCAGGTCCTGGTTTGCTTTCTGGTAAGACAGTGAGCTTACTTGGCTGGATTCTGTCTGGAGGTGAGGCCAGCCGTTGGGGAAATAAATCCAATTCAATGGATAGCATTCCATGTGCCACGAATCTAGGTCACGTCTTCATCTCCTTGAGTCTGAGCGCTGTGTCTGTTTCTCAGCTGAATTCTGATTCTGGAGTGGAAGAAAGCAAGGCTATGTATCTATCTCCTCCTTCTCTCTAAAGCCCCAAAATGTGTGGAGTCTTGCTGGTTCTGTAAAATACCTGTGACTGACAGCATTTGGCTCTAGAAAGTTCTCTCCCTGTATCAGCTCAGTTCTCCCATGTTCTTCTGCCTTGTGACAGTCCATGTCCCCTGTAATCTAGGCTCTGGGTTTGGCTCCCTGGGACCTGTTTGTGTCACTCCGTCAGCTGTACAATCTGAGGATCAGGATCTCATTGTGTATCTCATCAATACCTAGCATATCGGATGTGCTTGATAGACATAGTTTAGTGAATGAATATAAGGGTTCTATTTCATTCCCTTGGGCAAAAGAATAATTTTCTATTAGAGTATAAGTTTGGGGAAATGGCCTAGCATTGGTAGTGAATGAAAAGTGTTTGTTTCTGCTTCTCCTTTAGAACACAAACAAGGAAAAGATGTCATCTCTGATGCCAAAGATCTTACAGGTTATTCATATACCTACAAAAATTGTTTAAATTAATAACAATTAGGAGACTATATGGCAAATAGCAAATCATCTGCACACATAAGGGCTATAGATAATCAAAAGAAAAGCAGTTTCCGTTGTAAAGGGAGCTTAAAATAAGTGGGCTTGGAGAGATGACTGGGAGTTAAAGAGAGAAAGTGAAATGAAGACAATATTTAAATGAGCAGAAAGTAAAGTAGGAGAATAAAAGAACTTTTTTGGAATACGGAGTGTGGGGGCGCCTGAGGGAATCAGTCAGGTGTGCATCTGACTCCTGAGTTTGGCTTCAGTCACTATCTCAGAAGTCTGAGATCGAGCCCCACGTGGGGTTCCACGCTCAGTGCAGAGTGTGCTGGGGATTCTCTCTCCCTCGCCCTCTGCCTCTCCTCCTGCTCGCACGCTAGCACGCTCTCACTCTCCCATGCTCTCATAAATAAACAAACGAACAAATAAATAAATAATATATTAGTATTTATTTTATTTATTTTTATTATTTATTTATATAATATATGACTATATGAACATATTTATTTATTTATATTATTATATATTTGTTTATATTTATAATATTTATAGTAATAAATAAATAAATGAAGTTAATTTGTAAAAAAAGAATACGAGTATGCGGCTTATTTGGAAAACGTTTTAATTAAGAAACAATAAGAACAATTAAGAAACAATAAGAAATATGGTTGAAAGGTAATGGAAGACTAAACTAGATAGAGCTTAAAAGCAGTTCTTAGGAGCTTGGACTTTGTTTTATAAGAAATAAGCAGATACATTAGTTAGGATCCTGTATTAGTTAGGAAACTTAGGATTATTTGAGCGCAATGAGCTCAAACTAGTAAAAGGAATTTTTTCGAGAATTTGGGATATCTTGTGCATGGCAATCACCTTGTAAAAAGTTGTCACACAGAATTGAAGTTTTATAATGTTCCTTCAAGATGGACGGGAAAATGAAGAGGAAAAACAATCGCTATAAGAAGAAAAAGAGGGGATGACAAGAGTAACTATTGGACGACCCTGAGCTCAAGAAAAGAAAAGTCGAGACCATTCTCATTCAGTAATGTTTTGCCCTACTCCTCATCCTTCAGAGTCCCTTGGTCATTCCTAAAAGTCATGTTATGTTGGAGATAAGAACTGGATCTTAGTGGCTGTTTTCTCTCTGTCCCTCTGCAACCAGAAGCCGAGAGCATCCTATAGAAGGAAAACATTTCCATAGGAAGAAATTTCTCCTTTTCCTCTCCACTTGGTACTCTCACCAGGCACAAAACTTCCATCATTCTGTGCAAAACAGGACAAAGTCAGGTAATGTTAGTCCTTAAAAAAAAAAAAAAAAAAAGAACAGGGGAAAGAAAACAGTCATAATTTTAGAGTGCATTTTCCTTAATTGTGCATCTCAATCTTATTTTATCTTGAAAATTAATTTGAAGGCAAACCCCCTCAGCATGTTAATATTAGAATAAGCAGCTGTGAAAGCATGAATTGTTTAAAAAGCTGTGAGCCTGGGTCAGACAAGACCAACAGAACTTCATTTGTTCAAAGAAGATAAAAAAAACAAATTCAAAGGCACATTGAGATCAGAGGGGAAAGCAGCCTGGGAAATGTGAATGAGCAAATTTTCTCATAGCCTTTTTTAAAAGTTACTAAGTTAGCCGACGCTTTAGGAAGACAAATAATGTCACATTAAACTGCAATTATTATCTCTCCAATTTTATTTACATTATTCCAGTTTTATTTCAAATCCTTTCTTGTACAATTAGAAACCTTACATTGTTATAAATAAGGTATTTCTAACATGTTGTGTCCTTTTAAAAACTGTTTATCTTTATAAACATGTCTGGGTATTGACTTTAGTTGGCTCACTTGTCATCCGAATATCCCAACAGCGTTCTAGCATGTTCACATAACCTCTGCCTACTTAGGAGTTGGAGAGCAAGTTAGAGGAGTTAGTTACAAGGCTTTTGTCCAGCTATAAATTGACTCGGTGCGTGTGGAAGAACAGCAAAGAGAAACATTATAAAGGGAGAGCAAGGCAAGTCCTTACGTGAAGGATTTTGTTAGGATTGTTTTCAGGAGTAAGGTCTTCTAAGTAGCTTCTGCTTGTGAGTTTTACTTTACCATAAAAAACATACTGGGTCAAGATAACAATTCATTTCAGAGTGCTGGAAGAGCAGACTGAAGAGATCTTTGTGCCTGAGTTACTGTCTACTAGCTCTGCACACACCTTAAATACTTCGCTTTGGGAACCCAGTACTGGGACTCTGCAAACTGCATTTCAGTTTTGCCCATGGCTCTGTGTTTGGCTCTGTCAACAGGAGTACTCAGGGGACTCTACAAGACTGGAGGAAAGAAAGGATTTGTCTCTTCCTAATTGTTTCCCAAGTGACTTCTGTCTACTGTGTGTGACTTCCTACTTCTGGTGTGACTTCTGTTTATGGCATGACTTCCTGTCTGCTTCCTGGTGACTTCTGGCTACTGGGTGTGACTTCCTGCCTACTTCCTGGGTGACTTCTATCTACTGGGTATGACTTTCTACTTCTGGTGTGACTTCTGTCTATGGCATGACTTCCTGTCTACTTCCTGGGTGACTTCTATCCAGTGGATGTGACTTCCTGTCTACTTCCTGGGTGACTTCTGTCTACTGGGTGTGACTTCCTACTTCTGGTGTGACTTCTGTCTATGGCATGACTTCCTGTCTGCTTCCTGGTGACTTCTGGCTACTGTGTGTGACTTCCTATCTACTTCCTGGGTGACTTCTGTCTACTGGGTATGACTTCCTACTTCTGGTGTGACTTCTGTCTATGGCATGACTTCCTGTCTACTTCCTGAGTGACTTCTATCCAGTGGATGTGACTTCCTGTCTAATTCCTGGGTGACTTCTGTCTACTGGGTGTGATTCCCTGCCTACTTTGTGGGTGACTTCTGTCTACTGTGTGTGACTTCCTGTCTACTCCCAGGGTGATTTCTGTCTACTGGGTGTGACTTCCTGTCCACTTCCTGGGTGATTTCTGTCTGCTTCATGGGTGACTTCTATCTGCTTGCTGTTCCTGTGACTGTTACTTCACAACACTTCTCACCCTTGGGACAACAGTTAGTTCTACAGAATTTTAATCCAGTTTGCAATCTTTCTAACACTTGCAGAACCAGCTCCCTTTTCTCCCCTTACCCTCCATGCCAGCCTCAAAGTCTCCACCACCAGCTGAGTGGCTTTCCTCCTCAGAGGGCCGGATTTCCACTTGCCATTTCTTAGCTTTGGTTGTTTTTTTTTCCCCCATTTTTATTTGCCTTCTGTTGAAATGATAACATTTTAAGATACCTTTTCAGAAATGACAGAGGCCAGAGAGAGGGGGAAATCAGGGAGGTGCTGGTCAAAGGATGGTACATAGTTTCATTTTTTAAAAAATTGAGTCCAGCTGTTACATAAATCTCACTTTGTGTTATGGGCTGAATTGTGTCCTTCCAAAATTCATATGTTGAAGTCCTAACTCCCAGTACCTCGGGATGTGACCATATTTGGAAATAGGGTCTTTAAAGAGATAATTAACTCAAATGAGGTTATTAGGATTGGCCCCAATCAGTATGACTGGTGTCCTTATAAGAAGAGGAAATTGGGACACAGACATGACAGAGGGGACCAAGTGGGGAGAAGGAAGACCAAGACAGGGAGAAGAGAGCCATCTACAAACCAAGGAGACAGGACTCTCAGAAGAAACCATTCCTCCTGATGCCTGGATCTCAGATTTCTCGCCTCCAGAATTGTGAGAAAATAATTTCTGTTGTTTCAGCTGCCTAGTCTGTGTATTTTGTTATGGACGCCCTGGCTAACTAGTATACTGGGTAATAATAGAGACATATTTTGCTATATCGTTAAATTTGATTTAACTAGATGAACTTGAGCATCTTAAAATCATTTTAATTTTGAAAAGGAGTATATACAGCTTCTGACTTTTCTTGGGGTCCACAGAAGGAGAGAAACAAGATTACACAGTAAATACCCCACCCAGAAAAGAGTGCGATGGTGTTGGAGAAATGGGTCTTCCGCAGTCCTTGGTTTGGGCCAGAAAAATCTGTAGGCATCCGTTGGTTGACCTTCTCTTCCCTGACGGTGGAGGAGTTTCTTGAGTGAGTTCTAGCCACTGGAAAGATTTGCTTTTTCTGGTTTCCTTAAGTACCACGTCTGAGAGGAGCCCTTTAATGTACAGAACTACCCTTTGGCCGGGAGAGGAGTCAGCGAGTGTGTGAGTGTGTGTGTTCGCTGACGTGCTAGATCCCTAGCAGACCTCTCCCCCTTACTGTCTCCACTCTCTGTCGCTGAGTCTGGGAATGGCTAAAGAAGCTGAGATTCTCTGTGCAGACGGGCACAGTTCTCTCATCACCGGGATCAGATCGCACTTTTCTGGAACAAACTCCTAGAGAACCAGGAGGAGGCGTGGTTCCAGGTGGGGGCCACCGCGCTATAAGCAAAGCCAGTGATTTCCACTCACTGACCTCAGATCCCCCCACAAGGCTGCCGGGCTGCCTGGGGGTGGCTCATGCAGGCTCTCAGGTCTCATGGACTGTTTTGGAATCTTGGCCCTTCCTATCCATGGGCTCTTGCCCACACTGTCGCTCTCTGGACCTGCTGTTCCCCAGCTATGTGTGGTCATAATAAGTGTGCTTCCATAAAGTCATCTTTGAAGAGAGCATATAAAACTCTTAGGCATGGCAAATATAAAAAATGGACAAATATGATTTATGATGCTTATGGTGATGTGTATTAGGCTTCTTAGCAGCAACGGCAGTAAGCCGCATGCTCCTGGCTCTCCCGGCTTCACCGGAGTCTTGGCCTGGGGGCTGGGTTAGCACCAACCTCCTTCTCTTACCACCGACGGCCCAAGCACCCAGATGGGGAACAGCAGGTCATCCTGGTTTAGGACTTGGCCTTTGTAGATGGCCTCGTGCTGCCTCTCAGCTCCAACTGGACAAAAACTATGGGGAGCTTTGGGAAGATCAGAGATCCAAAGGTCACCCGTTTCGCACAGAGAGCCCCAATCCCTCTGCCGGAAAACCTCCTCCTGTCCAATCCCGGCATCGCCTTTAGACCACAGGACATTAGCTGACACCAGCCTAAGAAGGACGAAATTTATTTCTCCTTCTGGCCCTCCCAGAGCGACGGCCCCACTCTCCTCTGTCCCCTTTATAAAGACACCTCTCCATATCCGTGAATAAACGAACTTTCATCTCAGGAAGATCTTCTTTAATAATTTCTTAATTGCGGTGTCTGATTTCTTGGTACTGATATTCTTACCAGGCTGAATCCGATTCAGTTAACTGCGCCGCGTCCCCACCACCTCTACATCTTTGAGCCGTAATTTGGGTTTTCTCTGCTGGGCGTTCCGTGGGCCCCACTGTGTCTTCGCTGCAGCCGTTCTGCTCTTGACAACTCCCACTGATGACTTAGGTTTCTCTAGAACATTTATAGTCTTGCCAAGGGACAGAGCATTCCTTCTGAACAGTCTTTCTTTTCTCTTTTATAGAAGGAGCTAGTGTCGGTTCAGTCAAGTTTCCTTGAAACAACGCATCGCTTCCACGGTGGTAAGTATATTGTCAGGAATCTCCAGTGTTTTGAATGCTTCTATTAAGGTTTTCTTTGAAATGGAGAGCTTGGTCTGATGTCACCTTTCTCTTCCTGGCAAATGTTCTAGCGTTTATTATAGTCCCAGGAGTGTATTTATATCGCTTGTCTATCTCATTATGCTAGGCTATGGCTGATCGTAATTTTCTCTAGTTAGGTCTATCGTATCAAGACATATCTGCCTTCCTGCTCCAGGCAGCAAAGCACCCATTTTATTATAAATCTATTCTGTCTCATTGAATCTTTAACTTGGCGATGTATCCTAAATATTGCACTTGCTCAATTTTCTAGAGCTGTTAGGAAAGGAATTTAAATAGAGATGTTACAACATTCGCAAGGTCAGATGGGGACCCTGTTGTTACCGTCACTGGAAAGTCTTTACCACAAAGAAATCTGAAAGCGAAGAGTGGGCGACAGAGGGGCGGGACACTGAACAGAGAACCCATGTTTTAGAGGGACGCCACTAGTGGTGAAGTGATGGGTCTTGCGGGACCCCCAACACGGAGACTGTGTGGTCTCTGAGGAGCACAGACCCGCGTACTGTGTGGTCTCTGAGGAGCACAGACCCGTGTGTTCTCTGAAGTGCCGGAGGCCGTCCGTTGGGCTCTCTCACTCCATCACCATGATGTGCTCTTTCTAAGCAAATACCTGAGAGGCAGCATCGCCAGTAGAGAAACGCCAGTCATGAAATTATGGCACTTTTAGGACCAACGCAAAACCTACTCTAAGATTCTTTACAACCCTAAAAACAAACCAACAGAAAAGCCTGCATGGGCCAGGCGCCTCTCTGGCTGTCCTCCAGATCACCTTCCTGACGCCAGCCACCTCGGCCTTGGCTGCTGCTAGGCCGGCTCTGCCCTGCATCGGCCGGATTCGCCCAGGGGCAACGGGCGAGTCCTTGCCAAACACCTCGCATCGCCCCTCTCCCTCCCTGCCCAGCACTCCCTGGCGGGGGAGAACTGTGAAACCCTGCATTCCCGCACGCTTGACCCACAAGTGCGGGGGCTCCACAGCCCCACTTGACCAGGGGCTGTGAGAGTCCACGGCTAAGTGCCCCTCTCTTGGAGCCCCTGCCCCGGGCGCTGGGGTGCATTTCCTCAAGCTCCTGTGATCCCAAGGGACTCTGAGAGTCGGTCGCCGTCCTGCTAGCTGTTGGGGAGGGAAATATAATTAGAAACAAAATCTTCTCCCGACCCAGAAATCCTCTCCGCAAAGGTAGTAGAGAAAGAACACATTTTTATTATTAAACACACATTAAACCAGGGGCACCTGGGTGGCTCAACTGGTGACCGTCTGCCTTCAGCTCATGGGGGAATCCTGGGGGCCTGCTCAGCAGGGAGTCTGCTTCTCTCTCTGCCCTGCCCCCAGCTTGTGCGCTCTCTCGCTCTCTCTAAAAAAATAAATAAATATATAAATAAATAATTTTTTTAAAAAATGAGCATTAAACCAGAATGCAATGCACATCACTGGCAATCCACTGAGAGATTGCCCAGATGGAAAGGAATCTCACTCACCCCCTTATATAGTCAGCGGATACAGCCCATTCTCAAGGTCAACAATAGCTGGTCCTCAAGCGTGATGACTTGAGAGTACTATTTGTTACACATGGTTTGTCCTAACTTTAATTAATTGGGGTAACTATCGATGTTACCCTATTGGCTTCATCCAGTGGAAAAACAAGCTCCCACCATCTCTGGCAGGAAGTAGTTATGCAAGGACGCCTCCTTTCCCACAGCAGTTGGGAGGTAGGGGACCGAACTCTTTCAATGCTTGTATTTCAAGAGATGGCCCTCAAGATGTTTGCCTTTTAAAGAGATGGCTCCCAGGCTCTTGAGAAAGGCATTCCTGGGTCATAAAGCTAAAAAAAAAAGAAAGAAAAAGAAAAAGAAAGAAAGAAAGAAAAAAAAGAAAAACAAAAAAAAGGTCAGCTGACAAAATACTTGTCCAGTCTTCAAAGGAGTACATTTTAAAGAGATAAGAATGTCCTTCTATCTTTTGTAAGGTCAATGCTCTGAGAAGAGGGAGAGGAGAGAAATCTTTGCCCCGTTTGCAACAGGGAGATGTAAGCCACTTAGTTCCAGGTTTTATATGTCCTCATGTAGCCTGCATAGTAATGGCTCCTGCGGGACCCTCCCTCCTTCCATCTCAGAGCGTCCTCCCCTGTCTCTGCTACAGCCCCCATCTGGCCATGAAAACCCACTCCCACAAAAGCTGCTTCTCAGCGGGGGCCCCAAGTAAGAGACTCATAACAAAAGCATGCTATCACAAAAAAGTACTCTGGAGCAAAACATCATAATCAGAGTTAAAAGGCAAAGAAGCTGAGGGAAATACTGGTTACAAAATGAGGAACAAGCAATCAATAGTCCTAATACATCTTAAAAGTAAACAAATTAATAAAAGTACTAACACTCTTTCCAAAATTGCAAATTTAAGTTAGAAGTACTTTTTCTGCCCCTTATTACACATTTTTAAAAGGTAATGTACTGGGGCACCTGGGTGGTTCAGTCGGTTAAGCGTCTGCCTTCGGCTCAGGTCACAATCACAAGGTCCAGGGATTGAGTCCGGCATCAGGCTTCTTGCTCAGTGGGGAGTCTGCTTCTCCATTTGCCTCCGTAGTTCCCCCTGCTTGTTCTCTCACTCTCTCTCCTCCTGACAAATAAATAAGTAAAATCTTTGAAAAAAAAAAAAGGTGATGTATTTAGTCAAATCTAAGATACACTGATTGTATAAGGTATATAAGGTTCCCTTGCGCTATGAACCATTAAGGGAAAACCCTGCCCTATTCAACCATAACCCGCTTTTTTTCACTTGATGTATAATTTTATTTAATGTAAAGTGAAATGAAGGCACCAAGCCTTGAACGTGGGCTTCCACAACGTGAATCTTTGATGTTTGTGAGTCAGATTTGGAATTTGAATTGAGTCTCTCCTCCAGAATTTTAATTTTTGCAAGGTTTGCCATGGCTTGAACGGCAATTTATGTCATAGTTATCACCTAAATGAGCACTAAATTAAGAAAACAAAACCACGTATAAATTAAACACTGACGACTGCGGCATTTTAATGGGTTGAGTACCAGCAACAGACAAGTTTTGTCTCTGTTTTGTTTCTTAATAAGCTTATTTTAGAAGAGTTTTATATTTACAGAAAAAGTGCAAAGATAGTACAGAGCACGTCCATATACTCCATGCCCAGGTTCCGCCGTTATTAACATCACACATCAGTGATGTGCGTTTGTCACAATGAATGAGCCAATGCTGATCATCATTATTAAGTAAAGTCCAAACCGTATTCATGTTTTCTTAGATTTTTACCTAACGTCCTGTTCTGCTTCAAGATATCGCATTATATTTAAGTGTCCTGTCTCCATAAGCTCCTGTGAAAGTTTCTCAGACTTCCCTTGTGTTTGAAGACCTTGACAGTTTTAAGGATTACTGGTCAGGCATCGCGTGGGAGTCATCTGATGCCTTTCCCATGATTAGACCCAGGCTTTGGGTTTTGAGGAAGAAGACCACTGAAGTAAAGTGCTACCTTGATCACATTCTTTAAAGGATATGTGATAAATACGACTTCTCATGGTTGATATTGACCTTGACTACCTGGTTGAGGTCTGCTCGTAAGGCTTCTCCACTACAAAGTTCCCCTTCACCCCAACCCCCGGTCCATTCTGTCCCCTTTGAAAGGAAGTCACTCTGTGTGGCCCCCCACTTAAGGTGTGGGGGGCTGTGCTCCACCTCTAGGGCGAATATCTACATAAACTATGTGGAATTCTTCTATAGGAGAGGTTGGTCTCTTCTCCGTTTACTTATTCAACCATTTATTTCTGTCAGTACGGACTCATGGATATTTATTTTATACTTTGGGTTATAATCCAATACTATTTTAATGTTTTTGCCCAAATTGCTCCAACTTTGGACATTGGATGCTCTTTCAGTTGGCTCCTGTGTCCCTTTGACATGGCCCCCATCATTGTGGGGATGGTTTGGGTTTGGGTTTGGGTTTTAGCACTCAAGGTGCAGCAGTCCTTGTCCACTGACAGAGCAAGGAAACACATGTGTCTAGGAACCTGTGTAGACACACGTATCTGCAAACAGTTCTCCATGTAACCGTCTTTATCTGCATTAAATTACACAGGAGTTTAACGTGAGTCCAACTAACCCAGTAAGTACTCCAGGGATCATTCTGGCCTTTTCCCCTTGCTTATCTGGCAACTTCTGCTCCAGTAGTGCGAACCCTGGCTCCCACCATGATAGTTACCTACTGAATTATTCTGTTCTTGTACATGTATATCAATATCAGAACTGTCACTCAAAACCATACAGGAAACAAGTTTATCAACGAGGGTTCGGTATTCACATACAGGCCACTTGGCCTCCTTCCTACAGACGTCATTGATTTCCAAAGTTATATAGGTCAACACCTTTGCCTCCGCCCCTTTAGGGATGTTATATTGTCCACTCCTTCTATGATTAAATTCTTTTTTAAAAAAAAAGATTTTTATTTATTATTTATTTGACAGAGATCACAAATAGGCAGAGAGGCAGGCAGTGGAGTGGGTGGGGGGAGCAGGCTCCCTGCTGAGCAGAGAGCCGGATGTGGGGCTTGATACCAGGACCCTGGGATCATGACCTGAGCTGAAGGCAGAGGCTTTAACCCACTGAGTCACTCAGGCGTCCCTATGATTAAATTCTTCACATTCTGCCTCCTGTCTCAGGAGCCCATGACCCACAAGAATTTTTTGCTGCATACATGAGAGTTCACTCTTTGTGGTACAGCTCTATGGACTTTGAGAAACACATAGTGTTATGTCCCCATCACTGTGGTGTCCCACGGCATCAGCGCCCTAAAACAATCCCCTGTGCTTCGTCTGTTTAACCCTCCCCTTCCCTCCCCTCAAACCCTGGAAACCACTGATCTGTTTATCTTCTGTATAGTTTTGCCTTTTCCAGAACATACATAAATGGAATCAGACAGTATGTCACCGCTCAGACTGGCTCCTTCCACATCACAGTATGCCTTTAAGATCCATCCAGGTCCTTTGCACGGCAGGACAGCCCATTCCTCTCTGTCACCGAATAGCATCCTGTTGTCTGGAGGTACCCCAGTGTGCAAACCCATTTACTTGTTGAAGGACATCAGTCACTTCTGAATAGTCTGGAATAAAGCTGCTCTAAACATCCATGTGCTTGTCTGTGAGGAACGTACGCTTTTAAATCAGTTGGGCAAATATTTAAGGACACAATTGCTAGATCCTAAGGTAAAGCTATGTGTAAGCTTTTTAAGAAAATACAAACCATCTTCCAGAGTGGCTGTACCATTTTGCATGCCCACTTCAGTAAAACTCACTCTGTTTAAGCCAACCCCGATTTTCTTTTAGGATAGTAGAAAACTCAGAGAATTCACCTGCGGGACTGCCAAGTTCTGGGTTCTGTGGTTCACTGCTTGGAATGATGCCGTCTTGTGCCACCAAAGCCACCTTAGTGAAACTGGGTGGCCAAGACTGCTCAGTGCAGCGGTTGCCCATAGATGCTCCTTGAATGCAGCCCGTGAAATCCATACGTGGCCCCCCACGTTTGCCGGCCCGTCAGCAGCCCCCCTCCGTGGGTGACAACGCCGGGGCATCTCCCACCTACCGCCTCTAAGTGTCTCTGGGTGTGTGCGACTCTCGGTCCCCAGCTGCAACCACAGCCCAAAGGAATCTGCGAAACAGAGACTTTGAGCTTCTGCCTTCCCAAGGTGGGGCCCAGAAAACGGAAAATTACCAAATTATCCAGCCATGAGAATGGTGTTCAGAGATGTTCCGCAGCTACACTTGACACCCGTTCACTATAGTCGCTGCAGTGTGTAGTGGCAAAGACCGCGAGAAACAACCCAAGTGGCCAATAAAAACGCAAGGATCGAATCAAAAACAAACTAGCCATGAGACGAACTATGAAACAACCGTTACAAACTTCATTTTTCAGGAGTTTCTAACGATCTTGGGATTTGTATATTCATGCTAGGATGTTGCAAGAAGAAAAGTCAGATGGAATTCTGTCTCTGCAGATAACCCCAGTCTCTAAAACCAAAGTCTGCCCGCGCATGGAATAAAACTGGAAGAAAAGTGCAAAATATCGAGAGTGGCTTCTTCTCAGTTGATGTTCCTTTTGTTCATCATTTTTGAATTGTCAAGTGTTCTACAAAGCATGACTTCTTTCTTTAAAAAAGTATAATGTATAATGTGTTCTCTAGAAGTACATCAGTATAAAGTGTTCTCCTCCTGCTGCCAAAGCGTTTTCACACTCAAGTCCAAAAACAGTGCCATCTCCCATTGAAATATAATCTACTTAAAGGTTCCCATAGGGCTAAACACAAAATCAATTATAACCGATTTTTTTAAAGGAAGGAGCAGTTTCTGCATGCTTTGTCAGCCTGTGTAACTGATTTGAATTTCTCCATGGCCTAAAGTCTGACTCAAGTTCTCACTCGCTAGATCTAAGGCAGCAGTGCAGAAGTTGAGCAGCTACAACAAAAAGCTTCTAAAACACTGCGGCTTCACAAAATTAAATTGATTTCTTCTTCTAGTAACAGCCCAGGGGTGAGCAGTCCAGAACGAGGAAGGTGGGCCTGCACCTTGGGGTCGTTCTGTGAACCAAGCTCTTCCTCGGAGGTCCCCATCCCCCACCAGAGCGCCACAGGCCTTGCCCAGCGGAAGGTGACTCACGTCATCCATGGCCACGTTCCCATCCACGCAAAGGAGGAAAGAGAAGCTCCTGGTCACACTGCTGTGTCTCCGAGGGGATGAGCGGCGTGTTGAGATCCCTCCTGCTCACATCTGGGTGCGGGGAGGCTGGGTATTTCAGTATCCATTTGGGTGGTTCTGTGCCCTGCTAACATTCCTGGAGGTTCGGACCTTAACTGAGAGAAGGGGAGGATGGGTGTCGGCAAGCAATTCGCCATCTCAGCTGCATGGAGGCTGTGGGAACATCTCAGCTGCATGGAGGCTGTGGGAACATCTCAGCTGCATGGAGGCTGTGGGAGCCATCTCAGCTGCATGGAGGCTGTGGGAACATCTAAGTGAAAGCCCTTAGTGTTTAGCTCTTTCCTGCGTACGAGTCACTCTCCCACCCAAGTGCCCCTTGGACGTGTCTTTCTGCTTCTCACCTGCTGCTCCCAGTCTCAGAGCATCTGACTTTGCCTGCAGCGACCGCTCCCTTCCTAATTCCTCAAGTCCTGAATCCGGAGACCTTCTCTTTCTTGAATGATACAGTTAATCCCCGATAGGGCATAAACTTTCCAAATACAGAAGTCTGGCATGACTGGTCTCCAGGGTATTCTACTTAGGCCTTGGAATCTTCTATTCTTTCAAACATCAAAACAGACGAGCGGCTCTCCCTCTGAGGGAAAGGAGAGCTCAGGCTTCCAGAGGATAGGAGAAATGTTCTGCTACAATTTCTTCCAGATGGGTTTACAGCAACAAAAACAAATTGTATGACACTGTATATTAACTATACTGGAATTTTTTTTAAAAAACTTAATAAGAAAACCCAATTTATAGGGTAAATCACTATTGATTTGATTGATCTCCCTTCTACATTAAATTATAAATAAATATCTATGCTACACACATATTACGGACTGAATTATGTCCCCCTAAAATTCATATGAAGAAGGCTTAACCCCCAATACCTCGTAATGTGACCTTACTAGAACATAGGGTCTTTACAGAGCTAATTATGTTAAAATGAGGTCATTAGGGTGGTCCTAATCCAGTAGGACTGCTGACTTCACAAGACGAGGAGGTTAGGACACACACACACACACACAGAGCAAAGAGCATGTGAAAGGGAGAGACCCCCAAAGGAACAAGCCCTGCCAACACCTTGGTCTAAGAGCTGGTCTAGGACTTGGTCTAGGACTTGGTCTAGGGCTTCCAGCCTCCTGAGCGGAGAGAGAGCACATTTTTGTCGTTGAAACCATTCGGTATGGGGTGCACTGTTTCAGCAGTCCCGGCAAACGGAAGTGAGAGGGCTCTGATCATAATGCAGATATTGTAACAGGAGATTTAGAAGCATTTGTTGCTTTGTAATGATAGATTAATAGCAGTGGGAGTTAGCATAAGGAGCACTGACCACAGGTTCGGACTTCTGAGTTTTAATTCCAGACGGGCCTTCACCACCCGCCTGGCCTGGCCCGGTACCCATCACGTCCCTTCTCTAGACCCTGGGATCCTCCCCCGTCGAGGGGCCCCTTCGCCAGCTTTTGCAACATCTTTGTGCAATCCTAGGACTCACAGATAGCGGCACCCCCCCCCCACAAGGAAGGGCAAATAAATCAGGGCATCCCTGTGTCCTGTATCCCACTTTTGGACAGCCATTAATTTTTAAGTTCCCATTAGCAACTTTAAAGATCTAAAAAAGTCCTCCAGAAAAGAAAACTCTTGGTTTAACTCTGCATTTCCTAAGCTCCAGGGACTGCAGGACCCTTTTCCCAAACCTGCCACATTTATAAACTTCCTCGGGTGCTAATATCTCCTCGACTGGCTTGAAATCTGCAGGGTTAGAGAAATGTCCTGACACTTCTTAAAATAGTGAGGGGGACTTTGGTCAGGACGGTGGCAAGAGAGGTCAAGAGATGTCAACTGTTACAACAGGGTGGGGGGTGGGGCTTAACTTGGAAGCAGTGAGGACCGGTGGGGGTGGGGATCGAAGCACAGAATGAGGGGTCCATGGGTAAACCATTACTAAAGAGGAGACATCAAGATGTGGGGGGGGGGGGGGGTTCTTACTAACCTGACCCGACAGGACCGTTCCTGAAAGCGGGACAGGGTCATCACATATTGAAAGGAAGGGATAAGGAACATGACTGAGGGCGGTCAGGTCTCAAGAGGTGTGGGGGGGAGGGGGAGAGGCTTCTTGCTAAACCTGGGCTGAGCAGGCTGAGGACAAGGCTTAGCTGTCACCGTGTCCATCGGTCATTACAGCAAGAGCTGCGTGAAACCTTTATCCCTTAATCTTTTCACTTGGCAAATAATTTCAAAATCCTCTCACTTCCGAGAGGAAAGAAAGATGGGAATCTGACAGTGGGATTTCAGCCCAACTATTATATACACAACGTGCAGGGAAATCAGAAAACCCACGGGAAGTGGGGCCTGGCCCCCACATCCTCTCGGACCTGACCCTGCTGGGCATCTGTCCCGCCCAGAAGCCCGCTAGGCCATTTCCAACCACACAGGCGGGTTCCGTGACCGAGGAGCCACCGGCAGACTGTGGCCAAGAAAAGTCCAGAGACTATTTCCATCCCCACTGCTGCCTGCCACATCCGCTCCCTTCTCTGTCTGTCACCTCCTTTTAGTCACAGAAGCCGTAGGACATTTCTATGGTAAGGTGGCAGCATCCTGTTTCACTGGAACATGGATTAGTGTGAAGTGAGAGTGCTGTGTTCACGAAAAATGTGGCAAAAACAGGGGTGGTGTGTTTTCCCCCCAAAACTTCACTATTTATCAGAGAGCTATTTATGACAAAGGTTTAATTAACCAGAATAAGATTTTATTATGTAAATACTTTCTTTGTGCCTATACTCACCCTTAGGACTAAAACTAAACTCTAAGAAAATGAAATAATGATAAAAGCAGAATGAAAATTAAGAAGCACTTTGTTCAGGGATTCCCCATCCTAGCGGGGCTAGAATCACCTGGAAGTTTGAACATCTACACATGCCAGGGTCTGAGCCCCCAAGATGCACTTGATCTCTTGACACAGAGAAGGGGGGATACTCTGAGCATTAAAAAAAAAAAAAAAAAAAAAGTATTAGGGGCATCTGGGTGATGCAGTCAGTTAAGCATCCAACCCTTGGTTTTGGCTCAGGTGATGATCTCAGGGTCCTGGGATCAACCCCTGCAATCAGGCTCAGTGCTCAGCGTGAGTGGAGTCCACTTGAGATTCTCTCTACCTTTCCCTCTGCTCCTCCTGCTCATGCTTTCTCTCTCTTTCTCTAAAATAAATAAATAACTCTTTAAAAAGAAAAAAAGGTTTAAAATCTCCCCAGTAACTTTGGTGTCCAATCAAGGTTGAGACCATTGATCTGTTTCAGCTTTCTCACTTTATAGAAGAGGAATCTCAGACCCAGAGGAGGGGTAGAAGGTCACACAGCGTATTAGTGGAGAAGCCAAAAATAAAAACTGGCTTTGTTTGTTTGTTTATTTATTTTACAACCTGTTGCAGGTTGAAAAATGCTTACTTACCTTCCCCCAATAACCTGCACACATGTTCAGTTACAGTCTTAGAAAACAAGAAACAAAATCAAGAATTTATTGAGGAGTGTTCATCTGAATTCCCTCCTGATCTGCATGTGCTGATTATAAGAAGGCAAAGTTAATGAAGAATAATTGAGGGGAAAAGTTATATTTTGATGCTTGTATATACAAGTTTCTGATTATCATTTTTTGTATTGTGCATCATATGCATCATGTCAAATGTATGTCGCCATAATCTCATTATCTGAACATAGTGGATACTGAGAAGAGTCACTACCAAATGAAACAAGAACTCAATTTTCACAGAAAACAGCAAAAAATGTTGACTGGGACTTTATCTCAAAAAATAAACACATATCTTCTATTTAGCATTGCTATGACAAGCTACCTCTTAGAGTGAACACAGAAGGAACTTAATGTTGATTGTTTTTATTGGCATTATTTCCCCATAACAACCAACTCCATCCTTCACTTCCCATTTGACTTTCCAGAAGTGATCTTTAAGAGAGGCACGTCTGCGAAAACATTCCACAGCTTCGTGAATTTTCCCAGGGGTTTCTCTTAACCCTTTGGCTTCCGTCCTTCTCTTTAAGCAGCATCCTCATGTTTCCTTAGTCGCTCACTGGTCTTCACTGGGACCAGCCGTTCTCCAGCCTCACTTCAAACTTCTTGAAAATCCTACATCTTTTGAGAACTTCACAATATTGCTTCACAAGCCATTTACCTGCATTTGTTTTACATTTCCATTTATAATTACCACTGGTGAGAGATCGGTGGAGATGCAGCTAGAGTTCTCAGGGATAGATGTTAATATTGAGTGGGAATGACATTGGAATGGGGACTGATTATTCAAGGGGTCGGTTCTTTCAGGAACATCTGCTCATGATATATATATATATCATGATATAACATGTCTTCTCCATACAGATACTTCTAACTCTGGAGATTTGGCTAAAGATTGTTCAGATAATGAACATACCCTACGCTAGGTGGTAATCCTGGGGGTGGGGGTGGTTAGTGGTGTATTTGGAAATGGCACCTGCCATCTTTGCTTGCGAGAAAAGCAGACTATATGGCTCAACCCTCTGTGGTAGCTCTTCTTTGCCTAGAACACCTCTTAGCTTCTTAGACCTGGGCCCCTGATTACAGTGATAGACACATGTCCACACAGTGGATCTTCCCTCTTCCATAAGTGAAAATCCCATTTCCATACCCCTTTCTTAGGTCACCTCATGTCCAGCAGTGGTATAGATCAGCCCTACCTGTCTGGAACCAGAGTTTGTGATTACAGCTCTGACGACAGAAAGATGATGTTACTAATATCTTCTCTGCCTTGAGGACTTGGTGTCTGCGGAGCTCATCTTCTTATTCGGATTTATCTATGGGTTGGCGTACAACTTGTCTCACCTGTTGTCACCTGTCTCACCTGTCTCATGTCTTGATGGCTCCCCTTGTCCTGTGCTGTAACCACAGGAGGTTGAGCAAGCAGCCTTCCCAAGGAAAAGGACTTGGGAGAGTGTCTTGAGGACAAACACAAGAGGCTCAAATACACAAGCTTCTTGACTGTATGTTGAAGGGACAAAGCAAAGACATTTGGTCCCCCACTCCTCAGTCCAGAATGACCCAATTGCTCTGCTGCCCAAAAGGGGTTCCTTAAGAAAATAAGCTTTCTACTGAAGTGCGGGACTGGACCTGAGGCAGATCGGACTCCTGGGCCTGCTTAGCAATGTGGTGAGCAGGGAATGGACGTTCAATGAATCCAGAGTCATAGCCAACGTTCTCTGTGTGCTGGGGATGGGAGAAGGGCTGCCACCTGCTTGTACACAGTGAGGACATAGTCACGTAGTCAGTCTCAGAAGTCAGGTACAGTGGGTGGGGGATGAGAATTCAAGCCACACCCTCCCCATGAGAATGACAAAGCAAGCTATTTTTCCCTGGTGGGGTACTCATGAGAGGCAGTATACTACCAGCTCATTACCATTGCAATTCTGGGGTCTTCTGCCTTAAATTACATGATCCCCAGGGCGCCTGGGTGGCTCAATGGGTTAAGCCTCTGCCTTTGGCTCCGGTCATGATCTCAGGGTCCTGGGATCGAGCCTCGCATCAGGCTCTCTGTTCAGTGTGGAGCCTGCTTCCCTCTTCTCTCTGTCTCTGCCTTTCTGCCTACTTGTGATCTCTCTCTCTGTCAGATAAATAAATGAAGTCCTTAAAAAAAAAATTACATGATCCCCATATGGTTTGTTACCCATCACCATTAAGTTAGCTTTATAACCTCTGCCAACTGTGTATATGTTTACCCATCACATTGCTGTCCCTTTGTGACAACCATGTAGCGAGATGAAGACTACAGGTAGGAAAGACTACACTGCTTGAATGTGTCGGATCCGAGTTCAGGGATCCTTACAGGAGAATCCCGGCATTCTGGCTGTGAGGCCACCACGCTCTAAATGATTGCCTGCAGTGGAGCCCAGTACAGATTCAAGGTTACGACAAACACACAAGAAATGGACTCTTTTATTCTTTTCCTTTAAGACAGACCCATACTTAATGAGCCAGCGGACTCCACCAGCCTAGACTCTATGAACCTTGATGGCACCATAAAGTGAGATTTACAGTGTAGGCTGGTCCATAGGACCAGCAAGTTCAGAACCCGTCTGGAAGGGTCTGGCAATAAACGTCATGATACAGTTACCTCATACCAGCGTGGCTTTCAGATGGTTATAGCTCAGCTTGGAGTGTTTCCAAAGGTTGCGAATCCAATTTTCCACTTTGACATGTTAAAAATCATCACGAGTAAGGTGTTCCCTAGTTTTAGGTCTTATGCCAGTGCAATTTCCTGTGAATCGAACAAAATTGCTCTCATAGCATGGAAAGGCTTGTCTTTTATCAGTGGAAATAAAGACTTAGAAATTATTCCTTCAACCTGGGTTGTCTGGAACTTGAACTACTGGCAATGTGACCCCAGGTAACTTGATCCATAAAAACAGTATCCTTCTAGCATATTTCAGAAAATGGCTCTGTGGAACAGATTTCCCCACGCATGGTGCTTCCGAAGCCCTGGGAGAAATTCAAAAGCTATTCCCCTTCTTTGAAGCCACATTGGATAACTGCCCACCAGTTGGACCCTGAAGACTCTCATGCTGACATTAACTTATAAACAGCGAGACATTAATAGCATAAATGGCCATCCTGGGAGGGTATGAGCCCTCAGAGGCTAGGAATGATGTGTAAGTGTCCCAGATAATTCAGTCATTATTAATTAGGATGTAAAAAAGATTGAAGCTGATACAGCCAGTCTTCTAAAGGCTCATGCCATGAGACAGAGTGATTGTGTGCTTTGATCGATCCTTGGGGGTTTGAGAAGTGCATGAAGGTAGGTGGTGCTTGTATATCACTGAATTGCTGGGACCTCCCCTCCTTCACTTACCCCTTTAAAAAAGACACAAGATTTACCTTGCTGAGAGTAAAGGAAGGGTAGACTAACATATATCTGGAAATAGAATTCAGAAGTGAGCTGAACAAAGGATATGATGAGGCTCCAAAAAATTCAAAGATGGGATATGAAGTCAGGAGCAAGTGCATGACCCCTGGGCTGCCTGAAAGCAGACAACTGCTGTTGAAAATGAATTTTTGGGAGAATCGAATAATCACTTAGGAAAAAAAAAAAAAACCCACTTCTGGCCAGATTCAGTCAGATCATAAGAAGCACTGTAAGAAATTAAAATGAAATAATTTTCAAATTTAAAAATTCCAGTCAGGCTGAGAAACAGAGTGTTTGCTGTGGCCTGGGTCGTGGTCTGCTAGATAGAGGAGAAGGCTGGCTTCTCTAAAGGCTGAGCAAACACAGAGTTGGAGATTATGATGGAAAAAAGAAGGTGCTTGGGGAAGAGACTTAGGAGACTTAACATGGAAAATAGGAATCCAGGAACATAAAAAGTGTAAGAGACAAAGAAGAGCAATAATGAAATAATAGAAAGAAATCCCATCTGAAGGGAAAGAGAAATCTACAGATTAAAAGTCTCCCCAAGGGTGCCTGGGTGGCTCAGTGGGTTAAGCCGCTGCCTTCAGCTCAGGTTGTGATCTCAGGGTCCTGGGATCGAGTCCCACATTGGGCTCTCTGTTCGGCAGGGAGTCTGCTTCCTCCTCTCTCTCTCTCTGCCTGCCTCTCTGCCTACTTGTGATCTCTCTCTGTCAAATAAATAAATAAAATCTTTAAAAATAAAAAAATAAAAAAAAAATAAAAGTCTCCCCAAATCAGGCAAGATTGGAGAAGAGGCACACCTCTGAGGAGCTTATTCTCATAAAATTCATATATTCCAAAGAGCAGGAATCCTTCCACAGATGGTTTAAACTACGCAATGCCTGGAGACTTGATTTTTTTTTAAAGATTTTATTTATTTATTTGAGATAGAGAGGGTGAGCACAGAGGGAGAGTGAGAGAGAGAAGCAAACCTCTCACTGAGCAGAGAGCCCGATGCAGGGCTCCATCCCAGGACCCTGAGATCATGACCTGAGCCAAAGGCAGGCGCTTAAATGACTGAGCCATCAGGCACCCCTGGACACTTGATTTTTTATTCAAAGAGTCACACACTGAGTTCTCAAGAAAGTGCTGGTGGAAGTCATACCTGTCATTGGCCCTCAGAGCACATAGGTAAATCTCCAGAAGAATCAGAAGGGGTCAGAAGGTATGTGGAAAACCTGAGAAAGGCCAAAGTGGGCTTCCCATGCCCATGGACTGCCACTCCTGAAAGTGGTTGGCAATGAGAGATCAATGAGGGCTCAGGGGTCCTGGGATGCCACCTGTCCATGTGTAACATTGCTACATTGTTTCTTCTCCAGAGAGCCAGCTCTGCAGAAATGTTTTCATGTCCTTTATGACTTAAGAAGCTTCATATCCCTTAATGGGGGTCATGGGAGTTTCTCAAACACAGATCATCATCCCAGCATGACATATCCAAATTAGAAATAAAAACTTCCAAGTTTCCAATTGGAAAGGATAAGTTACTTACACAGGAAAAGGACTCCAACTGCCATCAGACTGATGTCTGTCACTCTGGAAGCTAGACATTGGAATAGAATCCATAGACCACTGCTGGGAGGAAATAACACAACTGCAGGAATCCCATACACAGTGGGGCAAACAAAAAGATTCCGTGGATATGCCAAAATTAGAGACAATATTACTTTATTGGTTAGGACCTTAGCTGCGGAAAGCAGATTCCGATCCAGCTAGTTTAAGGCAAAAAGGGTATCTCAGTAGTTGACAGGATCACTGAGAGTGCTGAAGAAAAAGATGACAGGATTAGCTCCTGAGAGTAATTCTGATTCACACTGTAAATAGGCCTGCTAAGGAGGCCAGTGTTATAAGGAGTCCGCCACAGGAAGCATGGTTATTTGGTAGTTTGTGTCAAGATTTAAAAGCATTTGTGGGTCTGTTTCTGTTGTCTGTTTTTTCGGATGATTCTCTCATATGTTGCTTGCTTCTTTAGATGCTTGGTTATGTCTGTGTGCTGTACTTTGCACCTGAAAAGTACTTTTAAGAAAAATTTGAAGCCTGCAATGAAAGTGCTTTATCTAGAGAGTATTTGTATTTTCATTTTCCAGACATCTGCAGGCACCACCAATATGGGGTCATTTAAAACAAAGGCCACAGCTGGGGGATTTTTTTAAACAATGTAAGTCTGGCTGCCAGTCCTGATGAGGGCTGCTTTACTTCCAGCTCAGTCTTACCATGAGAGTGAATCTCAGTGGGGCCTCTGCTCATGATGGGAAGACCTCCTTTAGAATCCCCATGTTAGGAGCCCTGGGCTTTGTTTTCTCTCTACGGCTCCATGAAGCCAAGAAAAACAACTTCAAGTTTCCTAAATCAGTTTCTGAGTTTCCATTTCCCTTCAATTTTGGCCTCGTTGTTCTTTATTATCTTGTCAGATCTCTGGTGCCTTCTAAAAGATTTTCAATAATTTATCTAATATTTTAAATTTCTTTTTTAATATTTTGTTTAGGGGCACCTGGGTGGCTCCATTGGTTAGGTGTCCAACTCTTGATTTGGCTCAAGTCACCATCTCAGGGTTTTGAGATCAAGCCCAGCATCAACGTCCACACTCAGCACAGAGTCTGCTTGAGATTCTTTTGTGCATGCTCTCCCTCTGCCCCTCCCCCAGCCTGTGTGCACATGTACAGACAATGCTCTCTCTCTCTAAAATCAGTAATATTAGTAGAGCCTTCTTGAAGAAAGTGATGATTGGCCTGAATCTTTAATGTGGTTAAAAGCCGTCCTGGTAAGTGTTTTGGAATGGTGGGGGCTGGGGGAAGGGGGAATGTCAAGCAAAGAGTTCCATAAGCAAAGACCTGGAGCCAAGTCATGGTATGACATGAGCGTGTGGAGGTCAGGAGCCTGGTTACAAGGCGGCTGCAAACACTACGCCCTTAGATCTGGCCGAGCAGGGCCTGGAACTCAGGCTCTAAGTCTCTGGGGACCCCAAGCATTGGAGGGCCTTCCTCCAAGTTTTCTAAGCCCCCTCCAGCATCTGGGACTGACTTGAATCCACAAAGCATGACCCTGGACCAGGAACGATGTGGCCCAGCCCGCATTCGGTTCTTTCAAGGCGCTTTCCAACCTTCCGTCCCACACACGGGTGAACAGATGCCCCGTGGAACTCCAAGACTCACACCTGTGGTGTCATCCCCCAGGGGCCCAGGTTCCAGGACAATGGCCTGGCCAACAGATTGCCCCACCTGGCCATCACAAAATGTCTTTCACAGGACCCCAAGACCCGGCCAGCCAAATGGTGCCGACACACTGATTCGGGCTGATTCTCCCTCACGCAAGACACAAGACCACCTCAGGGCTCCAGGCTACTGAGAGTCTGTGGCTGCCCCGTGGGCTTGAGGGGACACATCGGTGTTCCTATAAGTTGGTTTTCCACTTCCATGGTAAAACCACGGAGCATGACCCCAGACCAGGAACAATGTGGCTCAGGATGAGGATGGCAGGAAGGTGACAGTGTCCCTTATCTGTGCAGCCCCAGCTGCTGATGCCCTCCATGGCCATCCTGCCTTCTGTGGGATCTGCATATATCTGGCTGTCCTTCAGGAACCTAGTACCTATTTCCTCCAAAGGCTTCAGACACATTTGCTTCACAATGGCCACCACAGCATGTCCCTGTCCTCTTTCACCTCCAGTCTCAGAGTGATGTCCTTTCTTGCCTCCAACCACGTGGTGACATTTTTTTTTAAAGATTATATTTATTTATTTGACAGAGAGAGAGCGAGATCACAAGTAGGCAGAGAGGCAGGCAGAGAGAGGGGGAAGCAGGCTTCCCGCTGAGCAGGGAGCCCAATGTGGGGCCCGATCCCAGGACCCTGAGATCATGACCTGAGCCAAAGGCAGGGGTTTAACCCACTGAGCCATCCAGGTGCTCCTGTGGTGACATTTTTTATTCGCAAGTCCATCATAGGCCATGCCGGATGAGACGTGCAACTTTCTCCCAGTGAGCAGGATCACTCATTTTGCCCCTGGCCTAGCCTTGCCACAGGTTTGGGGGCAGGGATGTGGTCAGCACTGAAAGGTACCACATCCCAGGGATGCAGCAATTATGGCCCAAGAAGATCAAGGGACAGCATGGCTGGAAAATGTCCTATTTTACATTTATATCATAAAATTTCAATGGTTATAGGGCGCCTGGGTGGCTCAGTCAGTGAAGCGCCTGCCTTCTGCTCAGGTCATGATCTCAGGGTCCTGGGATCAAGTCCCACCTTCAGCAGGAAGCCTGCTTCTCCCTCTCCCTCTGCTGCTCCCCCTGCTTGTGCTCTCTCTCTCTCTCTGCTCTCTCTCTCTCAGATAAATAAATAAAACCTTAAAAAAATTCAACTGGTATGTTTAAGATGACCAGGAAACGTTTTCCCGCACACTCTGTGTAAGACTTACCCCTGTGGTCATCATAAACAAAACCCAGTAGCGGCCTTTGAGGCGGTCCGTAGGAGCCGGTATTCACCGGGCCCACAATGAAGGGTGAGGCATCACAAATAAGGCTGGAACCAGCATAAAATAGACAACATCAAGCAAGTTCATTCTTTTTTAAAAAAATATTTTGTTTATTTGAGAGTGAGCACCACTATAAATAAATATTTTATTTATTTGAGAGTGAGAGAGAGCAGTAGCGGGGTAGGGGGAGCGGGGAGAGGGAGAAGCAGGCTCCCCACAGAGCCTGATGTAAGACTTGATCCGAGGACCCTGGGATCATGGCCTGAGTGTAAGGCAGCCGTTTCACGGACTGAGCCCCTCAGGCGCCCCTGAGCACGTTGATTCTAACAGGAGCAGGACCCAAAGAGCCAGGGCATTGTGAGCACTAAGAGCATTGCTCCTTTTTCCTGGAGCCGGAAGTGTGAAACTAACCAGCAAAGACGCGCAGGAAAGAAGGTGAAGACATGGCTTCCGGGCCCGACCAGGAGGGTGTGAGGTGCCTGGACCCTACTGCGGCTCTTCCCAGGCCCTTCCTGGAGGACTCACAGAAACAAAAGCCCCTTCTTTCTCCCAAAGATTCTAAATCTTTATGATAAATCACTGCCAGTTGTATGGCCAGTAAATTTTGTAATGCATCTCTAATCAAATTGCGTACACACACGGGGCCCTACAAAAACACATTTCCCCATAACACCTGGGCCAGCTGTGGCCACAGCGATACGAGCAGATGGGGAGGGAAGCCCCGCTGAGGAGGAGACAGTGGGGACAGAGAGGAGGGATCTGCCCTGGAAAATATGCAGGGGTCACACCGGGCAGACTCAGTGGTTATCCTGCTGTGTCTCAGAGGGTTGCTCTCTGGGGAAGGGAGGTGAAGGCTTGGGGAGATGGCAGTTGTTGCCCAGTAACATGGGAACCCAGAAAAGGGAGCAGGTGTGAGACGTGGGTGGGTCCAGTGTCCTACAAATGAGGTTTAAGACGTCCATGAGGTTTCCAGGAAATGTCAGCAAAGAACTGAGCTGAGTGATAGGAACCCTGAGCATGGACAGGGCCCTCGGTGTGCAGGTGGTGGTGGAAATTAGGGAGGAATATGAGATTCTTTGGAAAAATGCAGAGCAAAGACAGCGGCTGGGACAAAATTCCCTACAATTTACCCACCATGCAAGACTATGCTCTCTTCCTCCCCCGTGGCCAACGCAAGATCCCAGGCTAATTAGTAAGTGGGGAACGATTATGAAACTAGAGTCATTGCATTATCTAATCTAAATCCCTAGGATTTGTTTGCGAAGGGAGTGAATATACTTATCAGACATAAGAGCTAACAACGGTAACATGACTTAACATAGTTCATTAAATGTGTCAAGGGTTAAAACTCGAACTAAATCAAACTAGGATATAAGAAGACAAACAAAATTAATCTCAATATTATGTCATTGTGTTCAAGCATTTTGCCCCCTTGGGATGTCAGGTGAAGTGAAAAATCTCCTTCCCTTGGGTAATGATGCTTTTGGAAGGTGGTATACACCTTTTTTTTTTTTCTTTCCTTCTTTCTTTCTTTCTTTTTCTTAACAATTGGGTTGTCTAGACAGCAAAGGAATCTAATTTTACTTCTATTTTTGGCTATGTTGAGGTATATCCATGTTAAAGGCCTCAGGTCCTTTAGATAAAACAGTCCAGGATTAAATAAAGCCGACTTCACAGCTGCAGTCAGGAGCCTATAGCCAGCTTTAGTGCTGAGAGAGTTAATGCCCATTCTGGTACATTCCACTCCTTGCAGGATCCAGGTGGAGGACACATAAATATAAATTAAAATGTGAACAACTGATCCAGGAGATTTTATTTTCAAGTCACTGACCTTAGATGTTAGCACCGAAGACTGCATAAATGTTAGCTATGTTCGCTAATAAGCTCGCCATACAGAGTGGGAGAGTGCCTGACTTTTGCTAATATTATAGGGCAGTAAGATGGCAAGATACACATCAAAGAAAGATATATGGGAAATCACATCTCCCAAGGCTGTTTTCTCATAAAACCAACATAATAACATTAAAGTAAATTCCTGAAGAAACAGTCATAATCTCACCATCCTAATACAAAAATTACTCTCATTTTTATATATGCCTTCCATTGTTTGAACATTGCCATGTTTTTTAAAATCATATCACACATATACTTTTATATGATGTTTATATTTTATATTAAATTCATATGCATGTATTATTATATTTTATATGTTATATTTCTAAATTTTGATGTGTATACATACTCTTAAAAATTATCATTTTTTTAAAAGCTCCCTGTTGATGGACTATAATTTTTCATTCTCTTATGCATGGATATTTTGGTTGCACATAGCTTCTGCTTTACTAGAGAACACAGTAGTGAACAAACATCAATATTTTTCTTTCTAATCAGGTTACACAACAGTATGAGTTAAAGTGCCAATTTCATCACATCTTCACCAGCATAGAACATTATCACATTTTATGTTTTGATAATTTGGTGTAAAAAGTTCCCTTGCATTTACTTTAATTTGCACTCCCTTGTTGCTAGAGAAAAAGAACATTTTTGGATTCATTTGTTTACTATTATTAGAGTGCCAAAAATAGAATGAAAAGGAATAAGATAATCAAGTAATTCTAGTAAATTAACCATGTAGCTTCTACCTGCTGACCAAAGGAGCTTTGATTTTTCTCCTCCACTTGTCAACATGATTACTTACCCAGCAATTAGAAATCCCTTAGTCATTCTGGGTTTTCTCTCCATCTCTGCTGAAGGAGAGGGGCCATATCTTCTGTTACTGCTCTCAGTATAATTTACAAGGTAGAATGAAAAACAGCCTCCATAAATATAGTGCTTTTGTAGTAACCCCACCAAAAAGGAAAGTGAAGCTAAAAGGGCAAATTACTTATTCAAGTTCATCTGGGTAGGCATTTGGCTAAGCCAAGGTTTGAATTGAGATGTGTCCTCCACAATTCATAAGTTCTTCCATGTACCAATCACAAAATTTATCCCTTCCAGAGAATTCTAATGCACAGCCAATTAATATGTACCTCAACCTCTTTGCAAACAAAGTTGTGTATGGATTCTCAGTAGTACTGGCATATTTCCCGATGATGAGTTAAGCCAGACAGGAGCCTGCCCTGTTCCTGTCTCCGAGAGTGTGCAACTGTGAGAGAGGGACCCCCTCTCCTGACCTGGTCTGAGCCCATCTTTGCTATAGCTCATCTCTTGCTGGTTGATTTAATTAAGACTCAGGAACCATTGATTATGTCCAAGTGCATTCGCCATGGTAAAAGCCACCCGACGGAAGTCTGGAGGTGTGCAAACTAATGGGACATATGGCTCTTCTTTTAGTTACGTCATCATCTTTAAGTACATCTCCCAACATTGGCTTAAGGAGCTATTACGTCTTTTAATTTTTTTCCCTTTTTGCCAATTAATGAAATCTTGGTTACTACCTGATTCACGGGACTCACGCTCAACAATGCTGTTCTGTTTAACACACACCCGGCCGGCCATTTGTAATCAGGCCATGGTACCAGCTCAGTGGGACCCCCTTGTCCCTTTTGAGTTTGGATGGATGGAGCCAATTCTGAACAGTTTTCTAACCTGGTAATGGGAGTATCTGGGACTTACTTTTGTTTTCGGAGGGCAGAGGGCTAGGTACACTAAAATACCTGAGGTTCCAACTTGTTCATTTATGAACTAGGGAGAATTATGATGTTTTTTTTTTTTAAGATTTTATTTATTTATTTGACAGAGAGAAATCACAAGTAGGTAGAGAGGCAGGCAGAGAGAGAGAGGAGGAAGCAGGCTCCCTGCCGAGCAGAGAGCCCGATGCGGAACTTGATCCCAGGACCCTGAGATCATGACCTGAGCCGAAGGCAGCGGCTTAACCACTGAGCCACCCAGGCGCCCCAATGATGTTTGATCTCTTGCAAAAATAAAGTTAGGAGTGAAGGCTATCTATAATAAGTCAATAAATGCCATTTAAATCAAATATTCCTTTAAAGTCCGGCCAATAAGCAGCCATAGAATAGTATCTCATTTAGACTGATTTTCATCCCAGTTCCACCACTAATGAATTGTGTGACCCGAGCATTTTAAAATATTGCATATTTATGGAACATGTACTTACGGGCTGATGGCTGAATGAAACATTTTTAATTCTCACATCCTGGTTGGTTTTTGTATATGGATCTTATATCCTGTGACCTTGAAAAAGTCATTTGTTCTAAAAACTTGTAGGTTCTTTGGGAATTTCTACAATCTTGTCATCTGCAAATGGGAAAAGTTTTATTTCTTCTCTTCCAAACTTCATGTCATTTATCTCGTATCTGTGCCTTATTGCTCTGGCTGGGACCTCCGACATGTGGATTTGGTGGATATGGTATCTTTTTGTCTGTGGATTTGGTGAATTATGTTGTTCTACTTTCAAGGTGCAAACTATGTTATTCATTCATTTGCTTGACAAATATTTGTGGGTCATTATTTTGCCCAAGCATCGTGCTGAGTGATGGAGATAAAACTCTGACCATAGGGGCAGTCCCCACCCTCAGGAGTTCAAGTATCCTGTGTCCTTTGGGTTGGGAGATGGTGTCTAGGGTTCACCAGCTTTGGAGTCTCCACCCTATGTTACTTCTGTGTTGAAGAATGTTCTACAAGCATCCCCATGGAGCAGAATCTTGAGCGTCCGAGGCAGAAGGTGGCACAGCACGGCTGGCCCCAAGAACAAGGCGGATCAGGAGCTCTGGGCTGGGGCGAATGGAGGGCTGACCTTGCAGCTACTGTAGGATGAGACTCAAAGCCTTCCCCACCTGACCCTCCCCCACCTCTATCTTCCCTACCCTTCCTGCCTTGCCTTCTGCATCCAGCCACACAAGTCATGGTGCCTTTGTGCCTCTCTTCCACGCATCCCGGCCCCTGTGGTTGCCTGACTTACCAGCAACCACAACTGGGTTATTCATTTAAAGAAGACCACCGTTGCTCCCACCCCACCGCCTAGCAAGACCCTGTGACTGCTGGATTCGAGTTCAGGTTCACCATGCTAGCACACATCGGACACACCAGCTCAACTGGTCGACATCCTAAGTGACAAAGCAGAGGTCTCAAAACTAGAACAGCTCCAGCAACTGAAGACTTGCCCAGTTCCTACCACGTGTGAAGCTCTGGTCTTCGGGTGTGGAGCCTCAGGACCAGCAAGGGTTGCCCGGCTGGCCAGGGCTCGAGTCCCGCCAGTCCTTTGGTTAATGATTTCGTGATGCCAGCCCAGACCCTTAAACTATCTCCTTAAACGCTCTCATTGCTGTCCTGGCAGAGCTGGAGCTGATACCTGCTGAAAGTGAACCCCTTGGGGAGAGTCTACGCTCTTGCAGAGCTCAAGCCTTCCTCTTTAAATGTGAAAACAAACGAAGTGTGTCCAGCAGCAGGATGTGGGGAGGGGAGGGGAACTCGAGTCGTGACACGCACAATGTCACGGTGAGTGGGCTTGCTTAACAACGCCTGGAGGAGGAGGAAGGGAAGATGATTATTGGGCCTTCTAGAGAAAATACTCTGTTCTTCCCTTGCTTCTCAAATGGCTGCTTCTGCTCACAGTGAGGGTGTGGAGCCAGGGCAGAGGGCAGACATGTGTCCTGTCGTGTCACATTGATGCAAAGATTTACGGGTGACATCAGTCAGCTATGTGGTCATGCAGTGATTTAAAGTATCACTTTTTAAAAAGATTTATTTATCTCTTATTTTTAGAGAGAGAGAGAGCATGAGCTGGGGGAGGCGCAGAGGGAGAAGGAGAAGCAGACTCCCCTGGGGGCAGGGAGCCCCATGTGGGGTTCGATCTCACGACCCTGAGCCCAAATTGAGAGTCAGGTGCTTAACTGACTGCACCACCCAGGCACCCCAAAATGTCACTTTTTATGCAACCAAACATGGATAAGTTGGGCAGCAGGATGTTGACGCTGCCTAAATTCTGAAACCCAGAGGGGACACTTCACAGAAACGTGATCACTTTAGAGCTGGGATTTTTTCCGGAACAAGCATTTGCTCTTCTCTGAAGTTAGAGAAGCTCGAGAGAAAGGGCTGGGATGGCCTTGCTGACAAAGATGACAAGCTTGGAAGCACAGAGCTCTGCCAGAGACATGTTCTTTGCCAGAGACGAGGGGCACACAGATGTGACCACCCCTTTCCCTTGAACGAATTCGTCTGTCATTGTGATTCTTGTCATTCGTGCCATTCTGAGTTTTACTGGCTGAATGCATACAAGTGGACAAAACCCAAACCCACTCCCAGGGCCCTAATGTTACCCTAAAATGGTAACAGGAAGATCAGGAAGAGCAGGTGCGCCTCCCCGCCACACACGCATCACCCCCAGCTGAGGTGCCAGCGAGGGGAACAGGAAGCACTGACCAAGGCTGCCCAAGCCTACTTGATATTCTGGGGACAGAGGCGGCAGTGGTCAGAAGCCTTAGCTGCACCTGCTGGGCCGCTCCAGAGGCTGGAGGGCACTTGGCTGGAAGGCCCGGCCAGGAAGTGAAATGACAAAACAGTCTCCCGAAAGCCCGCACTGGAAGGAAGCCCAGTAGCTGCCGTGGCCCTTTGCTGCCCCCAGCCTGTGGGCAAGTCCCTGGCCTGGGACTCCCTCTGAAAGTAGGTCAGTAGAAAGGAGGGCGCCAAGGGAGTCAGCAGGCCCCCCCTGTCCCCGCTCCGGGGGCCCCCAAACACCCCATCCGTGGCTCGTTCCCCGTGTTAAGCACGGCCCACTGCCCCGACACAAAGCTCTGTGATAATGGCCCATGACCTTGCTCGGTCCCACGGTCAGATCCCGAGCGCAACTGCAGATCTCGGGTGAGGGAAGAGGTCCAGGAAGTGGGGGGAGTGTGGGGAGGGTGTGGGGAGGGTGTTTGCCAGACAGACCGCCGCGGGCGCCGATCTCCCGGAAGCCCGGAATTTCAGAAACAACTGAAATCATATTAAAATAAAAAAGTGAAAGGAATCTGAGAGGAGCATGGTCCACACCCTACCGACACTGAGGCACGCGTTGGGGTCCAGGGAGAGAGAAGAGTTGCTCTAGTGGCAAAGGAGGACACACCCCCAAGCCCTCTGGGCTCCTCCACTGAAGGGATCAGAGCTGCCCTTGCCTCCTGGGCTTGCTCCCCACAGAGTTCTGCCCGGTGACCCCAAGGGGCCTGGTGCGCCCACCCAGCAGAGCCCAAGGCCTCAGAGAAGGATGTGGACCCAACCTGGTGGCCAGACCCGCTCACCTGGCCACTGTCTTCTCAAAGAGTGCCATCAGATGTCGTCAGGGCTAGAGACCACAAAGACCCCCACTGAGTCCCAGGGGGACTGAACATGCCAGATGGCTCCGGCCTGCACAGAAAGTGCTAGAATGAGGAGGTACCTGCGTGGCTCTGTCAGTTAAGCGTCTGTCTTTGGCTCAGGTCTGATCTCAGGGTCCTGGGATCGAGCCCTGGGTCAGGCTCCCTGCTCAGTGGAAAGCTACTTCTCCCTCTGTTCCTCCCACCCACCCACTTGCACTCTCTCTGTCTCTGTCACTCGCTCTATCTCAAATAAATATGTATTTTTTTAAATCTTAAAAAAAAAAAGGAAAGGAAAGAAAGTGCCAGAATGGGCAAATGGCAAGCCCCGGCACATGGAAGGGCTCCTTGCTGCCTCCCGGAGTGTGAGCCGGCCCGCCCCTCTGGGTGAGGTTTGTTCAGGTCTGGGGTGGGAGGCTGCGGGCAGCCCCCGAGGAGCTGCAGGGGTGTGGCTCTGAGAGCCGGGCAGAGACCAGCGCAGAGGAGCTGCAGCAGCCGGGAACAGGTACGGGCCCCGCCTGCAAGGAACAGGTTGGGGTGAAGGCGCTGCGGCGGGAGGCTGGCCAGGAGGGGTGAGGGGAGGCCCCGGCGGTCTCAGTGCCAAGGGTGGACGCCACACACCCTCTCTGCATTTGGGGCGGGAGGGACGGAGACCGTAACTGGAGACACATCTACTTCCCATGGTTCCAGAGACGGAGTCCTTTCTTGAATTCTTCCATTGTGCGGTTTGAGAGATTCAGAAAGTGGCCGAGAGGAGGTCCCCGTGTGCCCAGCGAGCAGGGAGTTGAACGCCCGCCAGAGTGCTGGGTGCGGGGCCGTAAGGACCCGGGGGGCTCTGGGAGTTCCAGGACCCCTTTCCGGTCCTCAGGGACCTCCTGCAACAGGACTTGAACCGCCGGGCAACCCCAGGGACGCCCCAGGACTGTGGTCGCCATGCTGATGGACATGGAAACGTCAGGAATGTCAAACTCAGTACTTCCTGCTTCCCGGGTGTTTTTCCTGGGGTGCGGGGTGGGGGGTGTTTAAAGAGAAGTGTCATGACACGCTATTTATAGAATGTTGCCCTGCACACAGGCAGGGGAGTGTTCTTGGGAGTGTGTGTGTGTGTGTGTGTGTGTGCGTGTGTGCGTGTGTGTCCGGCCCCAGCATTTTCACACAGGGTCCAGAATGACCAGTGCCAGGACATGGGCTCCATCCAGCTCTGGCCGGCCTCGCTGGGTGGTCTCCGACAAGCAGACTCATTAACTCTCCCTGGGCCTCTTTGCTCTCGTGTCGAAAGAGACTTCTGGACCTTCAAAGGCTGCTCAGAAATCAAGGACAATAATAGTCGTGAGAGGAAGCTGCCTAACATTACCTTTTAGAATAAAGTCCCGTGTATACCTTCACTTATTTACTCTTATTCCTTCATTTATTCATTCAACAAACACTCCTTGTGCTGGGTGCTGAGAGACCAGCGATGAGGAAGGGGAATGGGCTGGGCATGGGGTCTCGAAAGATGGACAATTTAGTAGGAAAGACAGACGTGAACGATAAATGCACGAATGTGCGGATTCGTCCAAAGTCAACAAGGGCCAGAACGGCGAGGCCTGGGAGCAGGAAGAAAGCACTGGACGGCGGGGGTGCGGTGGGGTGGGGGCTGGAACCTCAAGCTCAGGACAGCCCCGGAGGTGGGCCCAGGAGGATCTGACACCCTCAAATCTGCCCAGAGGGGATAGGACAGGAAGTTTATGAGTGAGGACAAGACCAAGAGCCTGGGTATTTGCCCAAACAGGGAGGGAAAGAGGACGCAGGTGGGGCCCTGGGCATGCAGAGCAGTCAGGGCAGGCGAGGGGAAAGCAGACTTAGGATATGCAGTCCTGGGGAGGGGGTGGGGGCAGTAAGATAATCAGAACCCGGGGGGTCCCCCATTAGGGGGTGATGGTGAAATAGATCACCTTGCCCAGATCGTCAGCAAATGCGGGGGACGGAATCAGGGAGAGGGGGCGGCAGAAATACTCAGACACTCATATTTCACATGTCATCAACATGGCAGAAGGACAACAGGACAATGTCACGGGTCCCTTTGATGCGATGTTCATCTGGGGAGGCTTCAGGGAGTGACCTGGCATGGCCGGCTGGAAACGGGTGCAGAATTCTGTGGTTACGGGAGGAAGCAAGCAGACAGAACAGACCAGAAACGCGAACACTTGTGGAGGAGAGAGATGTCGTCCCGGGAAGGCGGAGACTGGCAGAGAGCTGTGGGAAAGGCGGCAAGTGTGAGCATGTTTGTTCCGGCAGGACTTGCTGGGCAGGGAGCGCCTGGCGACCAGAGGACAGAATGGGTGGCTGGGCCGGGCGGGGAGTCCCCGGGGCAGCTCCAGTTAGCCCTGGGGCCGGGGGAAGGCAGGGCCGGTGGCGCTCCGGGTGGGGCTGGGGGCTGCCCTATGGAGCAGGACAGAAAGGGGGGCCTGGAGGCGAGGTCGGGGTGAGGTGTGCAGAAACAGAGGGACCCGCATGACGTGGGCATCAGGAGGGGCTCAGGGGGCTGAAAAGGGCCACGCTGCCACCACGGGGTCCACGTGGGCACTGGAACCGGAGGCTTGAAGGAGTCTCACGTCCAGCCGGCCTGGCTGGGGAATGAGGAGGTCGGTTCGAGGTTGTAAGAACTGTTTGTTTGGCTTCGTTCTTCCTAAGAAATTGAAATCTGGAGGACTCTCAGCTTGTTGTTGAAAATCATCTCGACCAGTGAAAAGAGAGGCCAAGAGAGATCTCCGCAGGTCGGAGCTCACTTGAGCAGGTGGAAGGAATTCTCGTAGGCAGATCAGCTGCTTCAGAAAAGAGGGAATGAAGGCACCCAGGGTTGGTCCGTCCCTGTGGTCACACAGGTTTCCCAACCCTGGACCACTTCGTTCCCTGCAAGGCCAGCACCACAGGGCTTGTGGCCCCCACCCCTACTCCCCCGCTCTGGGAATGCTCAGGAAACACTCAGTAACTGAATGGCTGAGCCCACAGCTGATCACGGATGCCTGGACTTAGGAGTGTCACAAGAGGTCCCCTGGGCAGCTAGTCGTTTAATGCGACACGGACAGCAATTTCCCAAAGTATTTTCATGATAGCAGCATAATTTTATCATTTTCCTTTCACTTTGGGTGTCTTAAGGCAATGTGCCTTTCCACGAATAGGCAGCACAAAGAATGGGACAGGGATGATAAGAGTCGAGATCTGGTGACACTTTCCAGTCAACAACATGTCTCTGTGGCCCTGCCAGTGTAGACGGCTTTGGGGTGGAGACAGAGGTGAGGGGCGTGGCAAAGAGAAGCGTCATCACCCACATACAAGACTCAGAGAAATGTACCCGTGGTGGGACCACGGAGCTCCATGCATGTCTGTGATGTCACCAAACTTCCCACCCAGCCCCGCGGGTCATGGAACTTTTCTACCAACAGTGACAGGAAAGACAAAATAAAGGGAAAGTTGGGGGAGAGGCTCAGCCCCTGTATCCAGGGCCTCCCGAACAAGAAATGAGCTGGTCCTCGGACGGCTCCTGAGGACGGAGGACGTGGACCCCGGCAGCGGCCGGACTGGCGCCAAGCACAGATTTAGCGATTGGGTCCCCACTCAGAGGTGACATTTGGGGGCAGGAGTGAGGCTGCTGCTACCCGATCACGTAGGCCCGCCGTGGTGCGTTTAGAAACATCTACCTTCACAGGGTGGGGAGAATTTGGAAGCGTTGGCAAAGAACTTTCTGATCCTTGCCGAAAAGGCTGTGCACACTCGAATTATCCAGGGTGCCCACTGTCCCTCTGTGTCTCTCTTCTCTATCTCTGTCTCTGCCTGTGTCTGTCTCCCTGGGGTAGAGATGGCTGCTATGTCCCTGTCAGGGTCGGCAGTCCCCACTAAGCACTGGCCGATGGGGCTGTTTATCTGCGTTTCCAACGTACCACCCAGATTCCACACATCATCAGGGAGAGGAGCTCTCGTCTGGGGAGACTGTGACACCACTGGCACCCCACCCCGGCCCCTCCCCTGCCCTTCCCCCCATGAGGAGGCAGCCGGGCTGGGGGCGGTAATTTGACAAGCCCCAGAAAGGCCTCCTCCCACCGCCAAAGGCAACTCCCCCATCGCTTATCACAGGAGCTGGAAATCCATCCATTGGAAAATCCCCTCCCTTGGGTCTTCGGTGACTTCTCTAAGAGTGCCCGGGAGGGAGGTCGTAGAGGGAACACAGCCGAGAGTCAAAGCACCTGCCTCTGGGCTCCCTCCCTTCGGTTTGGTGCTGGCTCTGCTCTCTCTAGCCTGGTGACCTGGGATAAACCCGCTCTCTTTCGCCAGTTCTTTTTTTTTTTTTTTTTTTTTCTCATTTAAACGGCGCCACTAATGCCCATCGTCTCACAGGACTGGGGTCCGGATCAGGCGAGATAATGGATGTGAAAGCCCAGCACTGCAGAGCTCTAAGAAGCATTATTATTAACTGAAACGCTGGTCGCTAGTCGCCAATGGCAGGGGCTGGCTAATCCCCAGTCGGGATTCGTGGGCGGCTCCCCAGGCCCAGGGAGCCGCCAGGGGTGGGCAGATCAGAGGAACCAGGGGACCACAGTAGGGAGGAAGGCTCAGGAGAGGAAAAGGACGGGGTCCCTACCGCCGGCACCACCACTCAAGGCTTAGAGTGGGGGGGGGCTGGACATCTTTCCCCAGCTCCCCAGACAACAGAGAACACCCCAGAAGGCTCCAGGCTACTAAGCCCCTCTCTCTGGCAGTCCACGGACGTGAAGCCTCAGGGGCACTCAGTCGGGAAAAGAAGCGTTAAGAAAATGAACTAAATGTGTCTGGGTCTACGCAGACGCAGCACTCAGGTAATTCAGGCAAAAAGCCCCGGTTTTGGCGTGAGTAATCCATCAGACCAGATAATGGCTTCCTTTGTCAGAATTTCCTAGTTAATCTCCTCCCCTTTGTTTGGCTGAGAGAAGCAGCCTCACATCTGGGAGCCTGCTTGCCAAACATGATTGGGTCCTTAGAGATGAAGGGCACAGTGTGAGCGATTTTCCATAAACATGTTGGCACACGTATTAATTATTACAAGGGGGAAATGTGCCCTTGTGTTCCATCTGGGAGGGTGGCGCGGCGGACGGGCGTGGAGAGCCGGGCCACGCTGCTGGGGGAAACGCAGGAGCTCCTTCCCAGCAACCTGCAGGGTCCCGGCTCTAGGCTGGGTATCTTGCATGAAAAAATCACCTTTAATCCATTCCACAGCTCTGGGGGCAGCATCTGGAAAGGAGAAGGATGTAGGTTTAGAAGCCAGATACTAATAGATTTTACTCCCTGCCCTGCCATTTACTGTGTGAACGCGGCAGGCAGCTCACCTCTGCCCCATGGAAGCGAGCAAGGCAGCCTCTGGGTGCGTTGGGTGACATCTGTGATGTCCCTGCTGGGAAGAACCTGCCAGGAAGCACCTGCCAGGCCATGGCAGGCACGTGACAGATGGTGGCTCCGGGGTCCGGATGGCTGCAGAAGAGCCAGGAGGGCATGAACCCAGTAAGGACGCGCTGCTGGCCGACAGCCGGCTGGATCTGTTTCCCTCCCGAGGGCAGGCGTTCTGCTCAGAGGCCTTCGGAAGCAGACCCTTCCCAGGATCTCCCACAGCAGCTCGGCAGGAGTCTCGCCTCCAGGACCTGCAAGCCGGTGGCTCGCGCGTTCCGTTTCCGCGTCCTCGAGGCTCTCACACAGCTCCTTGCTGCATCGCTGCCCGGAAACTTTTGTTAAATGACAGAAGAATTAGGAAGAGTCTGGAGTGGGGGTGCCTGGGTGGCTAAGCCGGTCCCGTGTGTGACTGTTGATTTTGGCTCAGATCACGTTCTCAGGGTCTTGAGATCGGGCCCCATGTGGGGCTTCGCACTGAGCATGCAGCCCGCTTGGGATTCTCTGTCTCCCTCTGCCTCTGCCCCCCCCATCTGTGTCTTTCAAAATAAATAAATAAAAATCTAAAAAGAGAGAGAGAGAGCCTAGAATGGATTGGCTGAGCTGAGTCCAGGTAAATGCGTAACGGGTGTCCAGCATGTACCTGGTGGCTTGGGGTTGGGACGCCAGGGTCCCTCACACCGCGGGGGACACTGGAACACTTTCCCACGCCTGCTTTCATGGCAGGAAGAGGGACAGCCACCGAAGAAGAAGCTGTCAGAGGCAGCGGACATCACCTCAAACAGAAATGGTACAAACAGGGGGGCCGTTACCTGGGGTAAAACAATGATGGAAAAGATCAAATGGGATACGGACAGGGACGCGCTGTGAGAATGCGGAGCCTGCGAAGGGGAAAGGGACAGTTGCTCCGACGCATCCCAGGTACTGCAGGCGTGACAGAGTCCTAGAACCACAGCTCGTGGGGTTCTCGTTTGGGCTTCTCTGGGTTGTACTGAGAAGGCAGTAAAAACGGGGCCCAGGCCTGAAGCCCACTAATGACGGTCACATACAGCCGTGGGTTTAGAGGAATAAAACCCACAACGGTGGCCCCACCCCCACCCTTCCCCGTACCCAGCTCAGACCCTCACCCCGGAGGAAAGCAGACGCGCTGACGAGCAAACGCTCCAGTTAACTACACCTGGGCGGGGAGCGGGGGCTCTGGCCTCCGGGCCTGCTCCCTGCTTCCTGCAAGCCGCCATGTTTCTTCTGGAGGACTAAGCACTCCCAGGCAGGCCTGACCAAGCTGGAGCGCCCTCCTCACCCCTGCGCAAGCCCCTTGCTCGGCGGTCCACCTCAGCCCAGCCTGTCTAGCCTGGCCCCTGGTGTGGTACAGACCATGTGCCAATAATTGTTACCTGGAAGGAATCAGAAGCTGATTCCCTGTCTGAGAGGTCCTGTCTGAGAGGTCCTGATGGGAACGGGCTGAGGCGAGCATTCTTCACGGCTTCCAAAGATGGTACCATGAACAGAGCAGGCCTGACAATGAGCTGTTGATCTGATCCCCTCCAGACAGAAGACAAAGCCTGCCTCCTGCCCAAACATCAGCTCCTGCCCCATGACATGGCCCAACCCTCAGAGGCCTTGGCCCCGGCCTGCTGGGAGAAGTCACACTGAGAAGCTCCCAGCAACCCGTGTGGGGCCCTCCAAGAGTGGCTAATTAGGGTCTTCCCTGGCCAATGGCAACCTGCAGTCGTGAGCTCACTGCTGGCTTCCTGTTATTCCCAGTCCTTCCAGAACTCTGCCACCTCCCTCATAAATGTCATTTGACCTCCTTGATCTGCATAAACGAGAATTCTGTTTTATCCAAACAGCAAAACTGATTAAGGAGGTCTTCTGTACAAAGCACCGTGCGCGCATCTGACGGAGTCAGACAAGACACACATGTCCCCTGATGTCACAGTGAGGAAGTGGGAGAAGACACACATGCTGGTCAAAGAGGTCTTCCTGGGTGAATCCACTGATGCACCAGGCAGACGAACAGAAAATGGAACAGGACACAGTGAGATGCCTTTTTACCGACCATGATGGTTAATTTTATGTATCAGTTTGATTGGGCTAAGGGATGCTGGTAAAGCATCATTTCTGGGTGAGTCTGTGGGGGTATTTTCTGGAAGGGATTTGTATTTGAATCAAACAACTCACCCCCACCAGTGCAAGAGGGCATCATCCAAGCCAAGGAGAGCCTGAACAGAATGAAAGGTGGAGCAGGGGAAAGCGCGCTCTTCTTGAGCTGGGACATTGGGACGTCCCTCCTCTGCCCCCCAGACACTGGCACTCCTGGGCCTTCAGAGCTGGGCTGGGACTTAGACCATTGGAAGGCCCAGGTTCATAGGCTTGGGACTCACACTTATACCATCCGCTCCCCTGTTTCTCAGGCCTTTGGACTTGCACAGAATGACACCACCTCGCTTCCTGTTCCTCAGCTTAAAGATGGCGGATGTCAGGACTGCTCAGCCTTCGAAATCAATTCCTAGAATAAATTTTCTCTATATCTAACTGTATCTGTCTATCATCTATCCTACTCTATCTATCTATTAATACCAAGCAAGAAAACGAAGTCCTACAAGATTACAGACAGCCTGACACCTTCCATGCGTACACATAGATGATGTGAAATGATACAAAAAGGAAAATAAGAGAATGCCCACAGGACTCAGGATGGTGGTTACTCTGGAGAAGAGGAGGAGGGGACGGAACGGGGCGGGTCACACAGCTGGGCGGAAGCCGCATTTCCAGTTGGGCGGTGGTTTCACAGGTGTTTATTCCATTCCTTTAAAATGGTCAGCAGGCCAGGTGTAGGTGCTACGCCCAGAGCGCGGAGGCCCCAGACCTTGCCCTCGCCTTCCAGAATCACTGCGTTCCACGGGGTTTCGCCTCCCGAAGGAGAGCAGAGGCGGGGTGTGAGCAGGAGGGGTTGGCGGCTGCAATCCAGCCCCCAGCACACGCGGCACCAAGAAGGGGAATTGCCTCCTATCGCACCGACCCGCCCTTCCCTAATTGGTACCTCTGAACTGACACACCTTCACTGCAACAGGTAAGTATTTGAAGGCCGGAGCAGACCCACCCGGCTTCTAGAACATTGACTTGGTGTGAAGGTGACCCCCCTGCAGGGCCTCCAGGGCCCACTTGGTGTCTGCCAACATCATGTCCTGATCTCCCAGCTCAGGTCACCGTTAGGGGCCCCGAGGTCGGACGAGCTCCCACCTCTAACTAACGCCCGAGACCTCCTGGCCCCCCAGGCTTCTGGCAAGTTCTGCAGGTTGGGCTGCCTTCCTCAGACAACTCTGCCTCAGAGTGGCCAAGAAACACAAGATAGTCCACACCCCACCTGCCGCTACAAACAAATAAACACCCCCACCCGGCCTCACCTCCTCCCCTCACCGCCAGCAGGGTGGGTCTCTGCTCAGCTGGAGATAAGGTCCTGACCACAGCTTCTCCCGGGACCTCTCCCCACCAGCCTTGCCTCCCGCCTTCAGCCGGGAATCTTCCTATCTCTCTCTCTCTCTCTCTCTCTCTCAAGATTCCTTCCCCTCCCTCAGCCTTCACACCTGCTCAGGTCTGACCAGCCTGAAACCGAACACTCCCCAGTGATCATCCAGGGTCCTCCCTTCTCCTTCCAAACTTCTTCAAAGCAAAGCCCACACTCTGGGTTAGGATTACCCTTCTCTGTACTCAAGTACCTGAGATCGGAATTTTATGCCACCACCCAGTCCTAACTTACGGAAACAGTTCTCAGTTCTGCAAGGCCCTCCTTTCTCGGACCAAACGCGGCAGAACACTCTCAGGCCTCACCTGGCTAGGGGGCCTCCCGGAGCTCTTGCCTCAAACTCTCTCCTCCATCCACGTCCAGTGGCTCTTGGGCCTTCTCGCTTCCCTCTTGGGCTCTTTCTTCTTGGACGCCTTCTCTCACTTGCCCCTAAATGTTGAGGGTCTGTCTCCTGTTTCCCTCCACCCACTCTCCTCAGGTAACTCCGCTGTCAGTTGACTCAACACCATTGGCTCGTGAGTCTCCATTCTGTGCCCACAGCTGGGACGTGGCTTTCCTTTGGTCATAGCTGCCCAGACGACCTACATCACCTGAAGCTCACATGTCAGAAACGGAATGTGTCATTCTCCCCGAAACTGCAATTCCTCTTCTGTGTCCTCCCTCGGTGGGCACCGCACCGTCCCAATGCGTGTGGGGCCTCTTGCTGATTTCAGCCTCCTGCTTCCTCCCCCACTACTGAATCACCCACCGAGTCCTGCTGATTTTGCAAGGACCTCGTCTTCCTTCCCTCCCTCCCATCACCACCCTAGCTGGCGCCTGAGCATCTCCAGCTGTTCTGCTTAAGTGACCTCCTTATCCCTGTACCTCCCCAGTTCCAACCGCTCTGTAGTCTGAGTGAGTTTCCAGGCCCAGGCTCTGGCCACACCACCCTCCTGCCCCACCCGCTCTGGGACAAGAGATTCTGCACTGGGTGTCGAGGTCCCCAGGGGGTCTTCCCCAGGTCTCCTTCAGCTCCTGACTCCTGCCTACCCTCCCCCACCGCAGAGCTGCTCCCGTGACGTCCGCTCCATCCCACACACCCAAGGCCTCCCTGGCCCTGGGCTCCTAGGTCCTCCCCCTTGCAACCAGACAACTGGTCGACTTTAGGCAACAGGCTTTAATTATTTTGGCTTCTATTTTGCATGTATAAAATCGAAGCCGCATTTCCATTTTAGATTTATTTGTTGAGCAGACATTTCTCATACTTCTGTGGTTCCATATCTCGTGCCATGTATGGCAACACATTTCCAACATGTCAGAAAGCAAAACACAAAAAGCATTAAAAAGAAGAAAACAGAGTTGCATATTTATTCTAGCAATGGAACAAAGATACATTTCTGGCTCTTGAAAAACTGAGCCTGCATCAGACAAGATAGATGGGTTTGAATAAATCAATCTTTGTGCAACAAAATTCTACAAAATGTGCATTAAAAATAAAACAACAGAACACGGAAAGCATGTCATACTACAACAGCAGAAAGCCTACTAACAATATTATTAAAATCGGTAGAGCAGCGTAATGTTCAGATCTAGATGCCCCTCCAAGAATTGAGAAAAAAGGTCCAGGTGGCTTACTCAGGAGCCACTGTCCCATCCCCAGGGAGCCCCGAGCAGTCTGGAGAGGGCCTCAGATGAGGGATGACTTGGAGTCCACACACGAAACTCACTTAATGAGCCCACATCTGTCCCTTCGTATGTAAAACGGATGTAATTATACCTATTTTGCAGGATTCTTATAAGGAGAAATTAAAGGGCCTGTCACTGTAGTAAGCATTCCAGAAATGGGATTATTATTATTATCAGAGGGTAAAAACAGCATTACGGGCAATTAAAATGGAAATCATGATAATTCAAAGGTAGCATGGCGAAGCAGCGAAAAGACACCCAAATTCACGGAAAGTCTTGAACAAGAATACTCCGATCATCTCTCTCTCTCCCTAATTTCCAAACCCTGGAAAGAGCCCAGGTGTCCATCAGTGGATACACAAATCATGGCATATTCAAAAGAATACTTCTCGGCAATAAAAAGAATGATTCACTAACACACGCAAGAACGTGGGTGAATCACAAAATCGTAATGCTGAGTGAAGGAAGCCTTACCTGAATAATTTCATAACTTATGATGCCGTTTATATGAGATTCTGGACTCTAGGGAAAACGAATCTGTGGTAGAACAAATCAAAGCAGGGACTGTTTTGGGGGGCTGGAGTCAGGGAGCGACCAGGAGGGGACATGAGGGAATTTTCAGGAATGTTGGGAATGTTGTGTATGGTGAGAGGATTTGTACCCGTTTTGTCTAAATTCAGCAAAGGAACACCTGACATCTGCACATTTCATTATGTGTAAGATTTACTTGACAGAGAGAAAGAGAGAGAGAGAGAGAGCACACAAGTGGCAGGGAGAGCAGAGGGAGAAGCAGGCCCTCTGCTGAGCCGGGAGCCCGACGCAGGACTCGATCCCAGGGCCCTGAGACCATGACCTGAGCCCAAGGCTGATGCTTAACCAACACCCACTCAGGTGCCCCCACTATATGTAAGATTTACCTCAAAGTGGAAAAGTATAAGCAAACATTGAACTCTGGTTAATAACATGCCGGCAGACAAATGTGCTTGCGGGGTGGGGACAGCTGTCTGCAGTTTACTCTGTAAAAGGTGAGAATTCTCGGGCGGCTGGAAGGCTGGATGTGTGTGAAGCAAACGTGGTGGAATATTAAGGGTAGAATCTGGGTGGCGAGTGTTCACTGTAAAATTACATCAAATTTTCCGTATGTTTGAGGGGCGCCTGAGTGGCTCAGTGGGTTAAAACCTCTGCCTTAGGCTCAGGTCATGATCCCAGGGTTCTGGGATCGAGCCCCGCCTCGGGCTCTCTGCTCAACGGAGAGCCTGCTTCCCTCTCTCTCTGTCTCTCTGCCTGCCTCTCTGCATACTTGTGATCTCTCTGTCAAATAAATAAATAAAATCTTAAAAAAAAATTTTTTCCGTATGTTTGAAATTTTTTGTATTAAAATATTGGGACAAAAGTGAATGAACCTTATAGGACTTCAGTAGCCAAACTTGTTCATCGTAATTGCCGAGCGACCAGGCCAGGCTCAGGAGGATCTGGGGCGATCTGGGGCGCTCGCTTGGCGCCTCGCGCTGGCTTGGGTGCAAGCCCGTCCTTCCACAGCCTGTCCGCATTGCCCTGGGCAGCTGCTGTCGGCGCCCTGGGAAGATGACACAAAACACGGGGGAAGAAGAGAGGGTAAGAGGACCAGAGGGAGGCAGGGTGTCGTAGGTACTGGACACAACTCCGATGTGAAGGTTAGCTTTTACTTCGGGATACTCATTCATTCATTCGTTCGTGCATTTTAGAGAGTGAGAGGAAGAGGGAGAGAGAGAGAGGGAGAGAGAGCGCAGCCTCCACACTCAGCACGGATCTCGACACAGGGCTCAATCTCACGACCCTGAGGTCATGACCTGAGCCAAAACCAAGAGTCTGTCACTTAACAGACCGAGATCCCCAGGCGGCCCCAGAATTTTTCAATACGGTTCCAAACTAGTGACCTGGGGAGCCGCGCTCTGCCGTCTCATCTCCAGTGTGTGACCTCCAGCAAGTCATCGGGGAGGAAGAAGGAAGAAAACAGACAGTTGGGGTGATGACCAAGTCTGGAGGTGGCACGCATCACCCTCATCTTCTGTCGCCAGAACGCAATCCGTTGCCCCCATCCAACTGCAAAAAAAGGCAGAGAAACCTGGTCTTCTTGTGGGCTCGGGAGGAAAAGAGGTGTGAGCAGCTGGCCCGTTTCTCCCCCACATCCCTGAGAGCCACCAGGCCCAACCCCCGCACACCTAACCCTCTTTACCTCGGTTTTGTTCTGTTTTTCTTTTCCATAGTCCTATTTTTTTAAAAAGATGTTATTTATTTGTTTATTTGACAGAGACATAGACAGAGAGCACAAGTAGGCAGAGAGACAAGCAGAGGGAGATGGAGAAGCAAGCTCTCTTCTGAGGGCGATCCCAGGACCCTGGGATCGTGACCTGAGCTGAAGGCAGACGCCCAGTGACGGAGCCCCCAGGCGCCCCCCTGCGGTCCTATCTTTAACAGGTGGCAGACGTGTTTACAACGTTCCGGTGAGTCCCCCCGACAAGTCATGCGAGCTCTGGGACGTTAGCGGTTTTGTCTGTTTTGTTCACGGGCCCAGAGGAGTACCTGGTACGCGTACCTGTCAGAGAGAGGGATACCTGGTACGCGTACCTGTCAGAGAGAAGTGTCCCGGTGCGCGTCGAGCACCGCGTGTTTCCCACGCCTTCTCTCTCCTGCTCCGCCCTTCCCCCATCACCTGCCTGCCCATGGCCTGTCCATCCTTCAAATGTCAACCACGTCCCTCCTCTCTTTCTGAAGCTCTCTGGGACCCCCCCCCATGCCCTTCCGCAGAACCGATTGTGCCCTTCTTTGTGACACAGTCACACCCTGTGCCAGTTTCTACTGTGCGCTATCCCGCTGCTTCCCAGTTGTGAGTCCGTGGGTCTTCCTGATGAGACGGGGAGCCCCACCAGCGACTGGCCGTACGTAGTACAGACTTCATGCCGGCAGTCGAATGAAGGGACGGATGGATGAATATTTGGATAGCCCAATATATCCTTCATACTTTGGTCTTTAAAATGCTTCAGATTTGGGGCACCTGCGTGGCTCAGTGGGTTGAGTCTGGCTTCGGCTCAGGTCATGATCTCGGGATCCTGGGATCGAGCCCCGCGTCGGGCTCCCCACTCATCAGGGAGTCTGCTTGTCCCTCTGACCCTCCCTCCACTCATGCTCTCTCTGTCTCTCTCTCAAATAAATAAATAAATAAATAAATAAAATCTTTAAAAGATACAAAATAAATAGAATGCATGAAACTTGAATACAAACTGGGTAGTGGATGATCGTGTTAAATTTGTTGGGGGTGACAATGGCATTGGAGGGTGCAGCTATGCATGTCAAAAATAAATCCCGAATGACTCACCGGTGAACTCGGAAGATGTCTGAGATTTACCCTACAGTCGAATTAAAATTAGTCGAATTAAAATTAAAAAATGCATTGGAGAAGGATAAATGAAACAATCTGGAAGAAGGCCAGTAGCTGTTGAAGCTGGGTAGGGAGTACCTAGATATTCATTATACCGTCTACCTACCTCTGTGCCTGAGGTTTCCTTAACGAAAACGAAAAGCAGGTGAAGCAACAAAGCCTCCTATATTCTGCTCAGTTCCTTGGAAGCTGCTCCCGTCAGCCCGGGTCCAGATGTGGCACATCCCGCCTTTCCGGTCCTGACGGGAAGCCAACAGCGTAAGGACAATGAGACAGACCCGAAAGCAGGAAGGCCGCCCTACACGCCTTGTCCCCTTCCCCAGGCTGCGTGTCCGCTGTGGCCCCTGAGGAACGAGGGCAGATGGGCTCTCTTGCAGAGGAAGAGAACCTGCCCAGGGTTATCTGCAAACATCCTTCTAGCGCATCGGGGCTGGCCATGGGGGTCTTAAAACCTGCTTAATACAAGTCCGTTCGGAAAGGAATCCAGGAATCCCGGGTTGTGTGATAGGAGAGGAGCTTCTCTCCCCCAAGTCTCCGATCTGTCTGCGAAAAATATCTGCGTCTTATACGCCTTTTTTTTTTTTTTAAGATTTTATTTATTAAGAGAGCATGATCAGGGGAAAGGTAGAGGGTCAGGGAGAGTTCGTCTCAAGCAGATTCAGCACCAAGGGCAGGGCTCGATCCCAGGACCCTGAGATCACGACCTGAGCCCAAAGCAAGAGTCAGACGTTCAACCGTGGAGCCCCTCAGACGCCCCTCTCGCACTCCCCTTCTCTCCACCCATCGGAGAGGCAGGCCTGGAAAATGGAATCCTCTGTGCTGGTAGGTGGATGGGTATTTGTAAAATAATTAAATGAGGCTCACAGAGGCAATGCAAGTTGCTAAAATCCGTCAAATTAAAATGCAGAGTCCCTTGGAAAGCTGAGTTTACACATATGTAGTAGAGAGCTCATCCGCGGAAAGACAAGCCCAACTGAGAAGCAGAAGCCTCCTTGCTCTCTGCCTTCTGCACACAGGTCAGATGAGACTGGCCAAGCAGCTGGGTGTGTCTTCACTAGAACACTCAGCACTGTTCTACCATCAACAGCTCGCACTGGTGCCTGGCTGCTACCCCCGGGCACTCAATGCTCACCCTCCGATGCTCCCCACATCACGTCCTAACGTGAGCATCGTCAGCCTCATCTACAGACACAGAGCATGAGGCTCACAGAAGGCCGGGGGCCTGCCGGAGGCCGTGCACCCAGGAAGGGTTTGACTCAAGCTTGTCCAAATCACGGTGCATCTTCTTCCCACTCCGTCCCGCTGTGTTTGAAGAACCTGAATGATTTCCATCGACTTAAGATCACTCCCAAAGGAGCCAGAGACACCTGTCATCTTGAAACAAGACAAGCAGATGGTGGAAGACGGAACGGTGCATCTTCTCTGCTCTCTGGGCAGGGTGTCTGGTAGACGCTCCTTGCTGTAACAGGTGGCGTGGCCATTCCAGGCTCTAGCCGGACCTGGGGGTGGGGAGGGGCAGAGGGAGAGGAGACAGAGTCCCAGCCTGAGATCATGACCTGAGCCGAAACCAAGAGTCAGACACTCAAAAGACTGAGCCACCCAGGAGCCCAAAGCATTCGTAGATTCTTTTAGGTCCTTCATCTCAGCATCCAAGCATCCCCAGTGGAGAGACTCCAGGGCTGGTTCCCAGGGTGAACAGGGCCTGTTGCCCTCTGGTATGAAACCACAGAGAAGCAGAGCCCACCTGGCAGAATTGCACAAGGCATCCGGGTGTCACAATGACACGTCACACCAATTTGTCACTTGTGCTGCCTCGCCTAATACCTTTCTCTGCATTATCTTTTTTTTTTTTTTTCTTAAGGTTTTATTTATTTGACAGACAGAGATCGCAAGTAGGTGGAGAGGCAGGCAGAGAGAGAGATGGGGAAGCAGGCTCACTGCTGAGCAGAGAGCCCGATGTGGGGCTCAATCTCAGGAATCTGGGATCATGACCAGAGCCAAAGGCAGAGGCTTTAACCCACTGAGCCACCCAGGCACCCCTCCCTACATTAGCTTGATTTCAATCATCGAGTGTGCACTGAATCTGTACCAAATGCAAATACTGGGCTGGGTTTCATACAAGGTACAGAGGGAAAAGTTGGGTCTTTGTAATGGAGGAGCTCAGAGCAAATCTGCGTGAGGTAGGCTGGGCTCTTGTGTGTCCATTTTACAGATGAAGCAGTTGAGGTCAAGAGAGGCTCAAAGGCCTGCACAAGGTCTCGTAGCTATTTTAGGCCCTAGCAGAGTTGAGACTAGAGCTTGAGGGTCCTGAATGCCAACCTCAGGTCTCCTTCCTGTGGCTCTGGGTTCTCTCTTCAACACCAGAGCACAGGCTGAAGATTCTCAGTGGCACCACATCTCTCACAAATAACCACACACTGAACACACTCGTCAGGATCCGCTACACAATTTGCAGGGACCAGCGCCGCACAAAAACGCGAGAGTCTTTGTCAAACATAACTAAGAATTTCCAGCAGGAGAGCATGAAACCAAGCTCATGGCTCTTTGAAGTGAGTTCCTGCCCAGGTCACACAGTCCTGAAGCCGGCCTTGCCCCGAGTCCCTGTCACAGAAATGCCCGGATATGCAGAGTAGACAGACCTCTGCGTGGCTCTGTTCTCTGCCTCCAACGAGAAGGAAAGTCTGCGGGGCTGGGAGCTTGCTCTGACCCCGCAACCAGCCACCTGCCCTATGGCCCCATATCCCTCGGGCCAGCTGACCCAGTGTCCTTCAGCATTTCTGACTTTGTGGATTTGTAGTCTCAGCTGACCCGGCTGCCATCGTCTTTGCATGAGAACCTAGTCTCCCTTGCCAAGGGTCAAGGTAGGGGCACACAGATCTGTGAACACTCCTCCCGGGGCAGTGATGGGAAACATCTACTCAGAGTTCAAGTGCTTTGGGCAGGGTCTCAGAGCATCATCACCTTATACAACTGTTTTCTCCCCCAGAAGGTAGTGCCGGCAGCCGGCCGTCTTACAGAAACCCACCCACTGAAGACAACTGGCTAATCTCTCTTCTCCCTCATGCAAGCCTTGTTTTGTCTGATTAATAGGTACATAGGAACTGCAGACAAGCCAGAAGCTACAAGAATTTCAGGCATCAGAAAGCCCATTTTGTATTAATTAGGCATCAGACGCAGAGAAAAGCGAACTAATCATGAATTAGTTATGAGCCTTGATCAAGTGTGGACCATGTCCCCTAATAAAGGCAGGTTCAAGTCCCGACCCCCAGTGCCTCAGAACGTGATCTGATTTGGAAATAGGGCTGCAGCAGGTGGGTTAAGATGAGGTCATGCCAAACTACAGCAGCCCTTAACCCCATGGGACTGTTGTCCCCAGGTACCGAGGAGACAAAGACTCACGTGCAGGGAGAATGGCACGTGACGCCACGGGCAGAGATGGGAGCGATGTGTGTACAAGCCCAGCAACGACAAGGTTTACCAGAAAACCACTGGGAGCACTGACAGGCGAAGAACACACTCTTCCTTGAAGCCTCAGAAGAAGCCCACCCAGCCCGTGCTTCATTTGCAGACTTTTAGCCTCCAAAACCATGAGAGAATAAACTTCTGGTGTTTTCAGCCGCCCCGTTGGTGAACTTCATCACGAACACGGAGCAAACCAGTATATCCCGGTCCGGAACATAACGTGGGCCTGGACTGGCGTTCTCTAAAGTCCTTTCCAAGCCCACATTTCTGTACGCTGACCATGACCCCACCCCCACCTTCACTCCAGAAAGGCAATCCTCACTTGGCTCTTCATTCAGGGAGATCTCTAGAGCCCGGAAACCCGCGGCCCCATTCTCTGAAGGCGTGCTGAGATCTTCCCTCCTGGGACCAGGAAACCCACCATGAGAACGGAGACCCGGACGCGACCGCAGGATCCAGGGAGAAGCCTCACCCGCCAGAGGTCAGAGCCCCAGACCAGGGTCCATCTGGTAAGTACACGCATATCGGTGAGGACTTAGATGCATACACACCGGTACACACACACATATATGCGTGGGTAAGTGCGTATGTATGTGTGAATATTTTAGATGTGCATACTGGTTATTATCTCTCTCTCCAAATGCTGGTATATGTGCGTGTGTGTACTAGTAAGCATGTAAGTGTGTGTTATACACATATTCATCCTGATGTACATAGACATATTAGTATCTACTCCTGTGACACATCAATGTGCATATGTGTATGAGTATCTATTTACTAGTATTACAATGTCTGTGTGTGTGTACTTACTGGCATGTACTCACGTGTGTGTTTACTGGCACACACAGGCACACACACACAGAATGCTTGCAGGCATACCGCACAGCCTCTAGTTCCCAATCCCCACCCCTCCCTTTTGCCCTACACTGGTCCCTTCCCTGAACTTAATTTGCATTCTGGGGTGCACGGTTCTGACCCAGCAGCACCCCCTGCTGGTCACCTTGTATTTCTGGCAGAACCTGAAAGGCCACCAGCACTCTGAAGAGAAGAATCCAAGGGGAGACCTCCAGGGGGATGTCAGGATCCCAGGGTTCTCGGGTGACCCCAGAAGTCCATCTGCAACTCTAGAGAGGGACTGAAAAGGGTCAGAACTGAAGTCAGTGAATCTGAGAGACTGGGGAAGGCTGAACTCCAAAAGAGTCCGGGGGAACTGGAAAGAGTTGGAGAATCTATGCGGCGGAGGCAGGATGAGAACTCACACTTGTGTGGCTTGAGGGGTGAGCTGGCCCCAAGCTCTCGTTCAGCCCCGTTGCCCACTGTGGCCACGCCTCTGAAGTGGACAATAGCCCAGGATGCCAGAGAGTTTCCCTTTCGGGGTGGGGTGAGAGGTAGTCTAGGGGAAGGGAAGATTCCAGTGCCTCCCAGGGCTGGGATGCTCAGAGTTCGAGGGAGTGAGCTGGCCCCTCGGGGGCCCAGGCGTGGAGGAGAATTCTGGAAGAATCAAGCCAGGAAACCAGAGCCTTAGTACGTGAAAAGCCTGTCCCAAGGCGGCCCACTGGGACACAGTGGGGAGAGCTGGAGAGGAACCAGGGAGCCCCAAGTCCACCGGCTCCGGCCAGGGGAGCCCCAGAGCAGCACACACACTTGGGAGGTGGGCGAGTGAGGTCCCCACCACCGGCCACCCCTTCCCGGCGTGACCAGCTGACTGTGAACAGTCCTTCCTCACTGCAAGCGGGCAGCTGCTTTCCCAGGGCTCGGTCCTGCCTTTGGGGTCCTCCCAGGTGAGGGGAGGTCAGCGCATTCCTCTCCCAGAAGACAAGCTCCACCTTCTTGAACACAACCCGCGTCTGCCTGGAGGTGAGCGAGCCTGGCCTTCTTCCGGCGCCTTCCAGCCAGGCTGCCGCGAGTCCCCGATCTCCCCGCTCCCCTGCACGGGGTCTCAACTCCCAGCTGCAAAACACAGACGCTAGGGGGGACAGTTTCAAGCACCTTCCACCGCTCTCCAAAACTCAAACCCACCCAGCTAACAGACTGCCAGCCTGGACGGAGGTTGATGAATAGGTTGTGCGCAAAACCCCTCAGTATACAGATAGGAATAGAGTCAATACAGAGGCGCCCCTGTGAGTGTGTGTGTGTGTGTGTGTGTGTGTGTTTCACTGACAGGGGCTCTGTTGCAACGAGCTTCCCCCGATGGTGACTCTCGGTTCCGTTCTCCGCTAAAGGGAACCGGGGTGCCTTGGAGAACCTGCTGACCCCAGGACTGGGGCAAAGAACACACACTGAGCTTAGATCTTCCATTGTACCAGAAGGCAAGGGGTGCTCAGACAGCAAGGGGACACGTCAGAAGGACACAGGAGCCACCCAGGGGCTCTCCGTTGGCCATTCTGAGACAATCTGGGCCCCAGATCGAGGATCATCCTCTGAGTGAACAGGAAACCGTGAGGCCATACTGATACAGATGAATGAATTGCACGTCTGAGGAGGAACGGGGGAGTCACAGTTTCAGCGGAGACTCCACAAGCGTTTACGACCCGCAGGGGGAAATGAATGCCTGCAGCGAAGCAGCCCGGCAGAAATCACTCGACCAAATGATCAGGGTGACCATCACATTGATGGGGACTCGTGGAGATCATGTGCCACTTGAACAGCACGTGTGGGATGTTCCTGCCAAGAAACTGAACCCTGTCATGAGGGAACAGCAGACGCACCCAGGGTGGGGGGAATGGGGGGGTAGGGAGCAGCCGGGGGGGAGGGTTGTCATCTACAAAATTATTGGCCTGACTCCTCAAGTATCAAGGTCACGAAAGGCAAGACTGAGGACCTGGTCCAGCCCGAGGGAGAGTCAGGACAACTGAGGGCCACACGCCTCCTACATGTGGATCTGTTTACTCTCAAGGAACCCCGGGGACAGCTGGCGAGACCTGAAAACGGGGTCGCCTCGCACCCACTTCCTGACTTGAAGGGACGGCCGTTGCCAGGACCCAGCAGAAGAAAGTCTCTGCTTGTAGTGGGTACGGCGGAGAAGTCAGGGGCGATGCAGCAGCGAGCGGACAGCTTACCCTCAAATGGCTCCAGGTTCCCAATATGTAATTTGTAATTTGTGATAAAGCTTTTCTGTAAATTGGAGATGTTCTTTAAAATCTTTTTAAAAAAGAACACATGCACATCTATGAAACTCTGGCAACTTCCGGAAAGAGGAGAGCAGGGCTCTCTTCCTTCCAATGAGGAATTCTAACCAGGAAAAACTCTTCAATTGCACATACCCAGCACAAGAATCTGGCCTGTGGAGTGGGATTCTCTGGCCCCACTCACGTCTTCCCGCAAACGCTGGGAGGGCAGACTTCAGGAAGACAGGAGACGGGCACATCTGGAAGCCCAGGCCTGAAGAATATTGGCATTAAGGGTAACAGCTGCTTTTACTGAATACTCGCTGTGTATGTGGGGCTTGGAGTCAAATAGACCAGGCATTGAATCTTGGCTCGCATTGGCTGTGTGACCTCGGGCAAGTTGCTTAACCTCTCTGAGCCTCAACTTTCTGTTGTGTAAATTAAGGACTATAATGTTTACCTTATTGGGTTGTGGGCAGATTAGAAAGAAGCATGCCCAACATCTGGTACAGTGCTGATTTCTTGATTGAATCTTTGGCAGGCTGCCTCAGAATCCCCTGGGCATCGTTTTCAGATATGCATTTCCACAGCCCACTCCTAGAGAATCTGATCCAGTTCACCTGTCCAATTTCAGCTGCACCTGCCTTACCTCTCCCACATTCCACTTAGACCAAACAACGTACAGTTTCCTAAATGCAGCACAGTCCATCTTACCGTCACGCTTTGTACACACGGTTCACCCACCCAGAATGCCCTTTTCCTTTGCCTGATTGGAAAACTCCTAATCCCCCTTCAAAGCCTGGCTGAAATGTATCCTCGTTTGTCAAGCGTTTCTTCATCCCCACTTCCTAGTACTCCCTCCTCTGTCTGACCAGTTGTTATTATATCAACATAATTACTTCCTTTTAGTGAACCTCATTATGTCCTTTACAGTTCCCATAAAGGATGTCATTTAAAAACAACCACATTGGGGATGGATTATTAGTCCCATTTTCCTATTTACATATGAAAAAGCTGAGCTTAAGAAGCTTGCTCCAGGTCCCCCGGCTGGCAAGAGACAGAGCCTGAACTCAGACTCCAAGAGTCCCTAGGTCTTCTTGTCATCATTGTCCTGGCTCTGTCTCCCAGAGGGTGTGAGCTCTGGGGCATCCGTTCATATCTGGTCCTTAACAGCCAGCAGAACCCCCAATACACAATCAGTAGGGATCCATAAAGGTTGGTGCCTAGCTCCTAGGTCCGCACCTCCGCCGGTCACACCAGGCTTTCTCTGGGCTGGGCAAGGGGCAGAGCTAGAGACCTCTGAGGCTGGGAAGACGGGGTGCCTTCCAGCAAGGACCGAAGGAGCCCCACGGACTCCTGAGGAAAGCATGGACCTTCCTGAGAGTGCAGCACTCGTATCCACCAGCAGATGGCGCCCCCGCGCCACTCAGGCGCCACCTCCGCCTACCAGGCGCCCGGCGTGTTGCTGTTGGGCCTGGGTCGGAAGCGGTGACGGTCAGAATCTGTAAAATTCAGAGTTGGGGATGAAAGAGCCAAAGAGCAGATGACAGAATAACAATAGAGAGGGCCCGAAACATACTGAGGCGCTTCCCTTCTTGGGGGAAACCATATTGTTGAGGAGGAGCTGACTTGCTCTAGGGACACGCGGTGGTTAGGCTCCAGGTACAAAAGTGTGGCCTGGGACGACGGGCCACGGAGCCACATGCGGAGGTCCCCTCTGCACCAGGCTCTGTGCTGGGGTGGATGAGACCCCGGTGTCCAGCTTCATGGCACAGTCCCCTCGGAACAAGCCTTGGAAACGGTATTCCGTGTTGTCACCGTATTTACAGATACGTTCTCATTTTTCCTGCCCAGACTGAGTACACGTGGCCCGACCAAGCCCTCCAGGGGCAAACTGCTCTCTGGAAAGTGTCGCCGGCGGACCCCTGTGTTGGCATTTCTGGGCTGGTGACTCAGGGATGTGTGAGCGGGACTGAGAAGTTCAGTCTAAGAGCTGAGGTGGGGGGTTGGGCTGCCGGCATGGCAGTGTCCTTTGAGGGGAGCTTGGGCATCTCTTCCTCTGCCAGAACCTTCTCTTCCGTAGCCCAGAGCAAAGCTCTCCTCCTCCTCCTGTGTTCCATCCCAAGCTCCCTTCTCTCCCTCTGCGCCCTGTCCTTGGAAATCCTACCCAAGTCCCTGGTCTTGAGTATCTGGGAAGACTCCAGGACCCCATAATTGAATGTACACGCATAACCAGTGTCGTGGTGATTACACAAATCAGTGTGTGTCGTGAAATTGCACAGAACTACACACACACACTATATATTTATTTATTTATTTATTTATTTATTTATTTATTTATTTTAAACTGGAGAAACCTGAAAAAACGGTAGGTTGTACCTTCCTGGCTTTGATATTGTGCGGTAGTTCTCACAGATATTCTAACCATTGAGTGAACCTGGATGAAGGGTACATAAGACTTAGCTGTACGTTTTTTGCAACGTCCTGTGAATTTGTAATAATTTTTAAAATATTTCAATTAAAAAAAAGTTGCCTGCAAGCGTGTATCTCCATGTTCAGCCCATATCCGGTGCCGTGCCCCAGGCTTGTGGGTCCAACGACCATTCCCAACTCCAGACTCCCCCCCCCCCGCCCCACCAGCTTCCTCAAACTAGCATGGCCGAGGGACCCCATCACCCTCCCCCACCTCCCAGTCCTCCGCCCGCCCAGTTGCTGCCCCAGGAACTCGAGGCCAGAAAGCTGACGTGGGCCTCGCCGCTCTTTCTCCCTTGCTTCAAACAGGTCCAGAGGTCCAGGCTCTCGGTTCCAGGCACGTCTCTGGCCTGCAGCCCTAATGAACCTTTCTAAACATGGAAGCCATCCTAACATTTTTGGCTTCCAAGTGCTGTACGTGCCTGGGTTTTGCTTTAAAGTCTGACTCTATAGTAGACATAGAGAATTAGCACAGAAAGTGACAAAACCCTCTCCTTGACTTAACCTTGGTCAGGCTCCCTGGACCTCCAGACCTCAGACCTCGATCTGGGTGTCCTTCCGCATCGGGCCTGTATCACCAGCTGTAGCGTCGGGCCTGTATCACCAGCTGTAGCAAAAACCTGTTCAGTCAGTTTAACCCCCCCCCCACCTCTGCTCCCCCCTGATATCTGAGCAGGTTCCCATCCCCCGCTCTGCCCCAGGTGATGTCTGACCCCCCAGGCCTGCCTCGAGCAAGAATCCTGCCAGGGCAGGTTAACCAGAATCCCTCTTACCCTCCACACCCCCCCCTCCCCTCTCAGCAACCCTCCATCCAGCGGCCCCCACGCCACCTGTGGGTAGAAAGGCCCGCCGGTCTGTGCTGCTTCCAGAATGAACCGCCTCTGGCCCGGGCTCTCTTTCCCTCTCTCTCCACAGTTCTGGCTAAAGCCTATTTTGCCCATTTGGCCCGGGGCCAGCTCGGGCTCTCCGACAGCTGAAGCACATTCACTTCTTTCCTTGAACAGGCTTGAGGAGCGAAGGGCTGGTGGGAGGGAGGCGTCGGACTTCAGACTGACCGGTGCGGGTAGAAAAGGGCCTCATCAGTCAAACCAAGTGGCAGAACCTGCACTTCCAGTTTCCAGACCCGCAGAGCTCAGAAAAAGCCTCTGGGTCAGCTCCCGGCTGCCAAGCAGTCACCTCATCTCTCCCTCGGCTTCCTTTTCTGTGAAGTGGAGACAGTGGTGCATGAAAATCATGCTTCACGGGTTAAATGAGATGACGTTTCATGTGACACAGGGTGTGGGCTCCAGCCATGACGGGCCGGCCTGGGACCCGGGCCACCCCGGGCCCTCGGGTCTGGTCTCCTCCTGCGTCTGGAATCCCCCACCCCGCAGGGAGGTGCTCCCTGCAGCAGTCCTCCCTGCTTGGCTCTGTTTTCTGCCGGCTGGCATTTCTCTGCAGTTGATTGGGCAGAGGCGTGTGGACTCTGAAGACGGAGTTCGAATCCCAGCACTAGGATCCGGGTGGCCTCTGACAAGTCCTGTGTGACCTCTTCACGCCTCCACATGAGTCTAACCACACCCACGAGGTTTTGGTGAGAAAGGGAGAAGAGCCGCCTGGATGGAACAGAAGTGCGGTCGTTGAGGGCACGAGATTCCGGCCGTGAGCCCTGGCTCTGCCCGTATCTGCGCGACTCAGGGCAGGTGATACGGCCACGTGTGCCTCGGCGTTCTCATCCATAAAATAGGTGCAGTGAGGATGCGAAACAGTTGTGAATGGGCCTTACCTTTGTACAGTGATTAGCCCAGCGCCTGCACATGATGGGCTCTGGGCACATGTGTTGACAGCAACACAAGCATGGTCACGGTCGTTTCAGGAAGGGTCTGGAAAGCAGAGAGGAGACCGGATGGGAGCGGCTGCAGAAAGCTGGACTGCGGCCAGCCTGGGCGTGGACTGGCACAGAGCAAGTGTGGGGCCTGGTGCCAGGTGGGAGGTGACCAGGGCTGCTGGAGGGGGGTGGGGCGCCGCAGTGCTGCTGAGGAGGGCGGGGGCTCCCACCTGGTCCAAGTTCAGCCACGCCAAGGGTGAGGGGGCAGGGGGAGTGCACCTCACTTTTCAGATCAGGAAACGGACTGAAAACACCTTGAGTGCTGGATGCGAGTCCAGAGTCTCCCCGAGCCTTCTGTCAGTGCTCTCTCCTTCCCACCGTCCTCCCTAGGAGAAAGGTGAAGAAATGCACAGAGACAGCAGTGATTCCTAGACTTCAAGCCTAAGGAGCTAGGAGCCCCATGGCCAGAAGTTGGGAGGAAGTGTTGGGCTTGTGACCTGATAAGCCTTCCAGTCCTCGCCCACCACATCCCTGCTGAGACTCCTTGTCCTATGGCCCCCTGGTGTCCCAGCCCCTCTGCCTTCTGGGCCCCACCTCCCCTGTCCCTCCTGTCCACTATCGTGTTCTCCTGTCCACTATCAGTGAGCAGCTGGGCTCACTGGCTCTACCCCCCCCCCCCTAGAACTCCTGACCCTGCTGCAGGCCCCAGCAACCTGATTCTGACCCCATTCTTCCCTGGAGATCCCAAAGTGGAAAGACTGTCTCCCTTCTCCACTACCGTATCCTGGTAGTGTTTGGTCCGCCAGTCCTCTTTCTGGAGACTCTCCCCTCCTGGGCTCGGGGACAGGATGCTCTCCTCACACTTGGGATTTTGGTGGTCTCCTCTGTGGTCGCCTCTCCCATCAGCTTCTAAAAGGTTGGTGGCCCTCGGGGTTTGGTCTTTGATCGTTTCCCAGCTCCATACCCTCACTGCATACCACCAGCCCCTCTCCTCCTGCCTGAGCCAGGAGTGGGGTGGGAGTGGGTGGGGAAGGGTGTGGGCACAGGGAAGCAGAAGTGTTCAATAACAATAAAAATGTCCAAAGCACGTTTCGCGCGAGGCCCTATGCCGAGCACGTTAGCCATCACTGCATTCGCTGCCCTGCATGGTCGGTGCTTTAATAGCCTCCTTTTGCAGGGGAAGAAATGTGAAATCAGATGATTCGAGACCACTGGGCTCGCGAACCGCAGTCAATGAAGATGGCAAAGCAGAACAAGCGCTTTCGCACTGCGACCGCCCAGCAGAGCCGCGACGCAGCGCCGTCTTCTTGGCACAAGTCACGTAGAAAAGGACAGACTATCCTCCACGGGTGCCGATGCCCACAATAACGGGGGTTCCTGCTGCCCAGGCAGGGGAGCTGCTCCCAACGACACCCAGTCCCGGCCGGCTTCGAAGGACGCGCAGAGGCTGGGCACGGCGGCCCCGCGTTCCTTTACAGCAGTGGGGACAGGAACCCTAGGACCCTTCGCCACCTCGCTCACTGCCCCCAGCTCTGCAGACGGCTCAGCTGGGAAATTCGGGGAGGGGTTCCCTGTTGCTTGCACTGTCATCGTCTGAGAAACCCTGGAGCCACGTAAGTAAAGACCCGATGACCGGCGGCCGTTCTAATCCTGGTTTCCTCACAGATTGCGCGATTTAGGGCGATGCAGTTCCAGTCCCCATGCTCTGCTCTCCCCCTCTGCGTAACAGGGACAGTAACACCTCATGGCAATTGCATGGGGACAAGACGCACCAGCACACCTGAAGGCCGGGAACAGCCCCGGGCATGTGGGAAGCTCGCGGCGTGGGCGCTGTGATCGTACTAACCACCGGGCCAGGGTCTGGGAGGGGAAATGGGCCAAGCCCGTCGAAGGACGGGAACTAAACGTTCATCCACTCAGCAGGCACGTGTCTGGTGCCCCAAGGTCAGGCAGTGTTCAAGGTTGGGCCCCAGATGGCCCTGCTCTGGTGCAGCGTATATTCTGGTGTGGAGACCGGATTTGTGGTGGGGAGGGGACGCTGAGCCTAGTAAATTTAAAACAATACGTGTTGTGTGCTTTGGAGGAGAAGAGCCCAGCCCTGAGTGAGAACCCCACTCAGAATCCATGAGGAGAGGATTGGGCTGGGCCCTTCTCCCCACCCCGACACCGTACCCCCACATCCACCTGAGCTGTGTCTCCCTGAACCCCATCTTACCCTAAAGAAATGGTGGCTCAGAGAGGTTGAGTGACTTGACCAGGATCACACAGCCAGCTGCAGACTGAGTCGGAAAGGTCAGTCCCAAGCTCAACTGAATGGAACTCAGTCCCCAACTTCCCACCGCTTCTCGCTGGGCTGACCAGGAGCGTGGCTCTAGAAAGACCTCCTGGGAAGGGACAGACTCCAGCGCCTCTGAGGCAAACTGCTGTCCATCCCACAGCAGCTGGCCCTGGCTTTGATCCCGGCAGCTCTGGATGGGGCCACGGGAAGGGCCAAATCATCCAGATCAAGAGAAGAGCCAGTGACGCGCTCGCGCACTCAGCGTGGGGACAGACTTCGCTTCAGGTCCCCAGGCTGAGAGGAGGGCTGCGGGAGGATCCAGAAAGGGGGAAAAGCTGACAGCTCGTGTGGCCCGCCGCTGCCCCAAAGATACGGAACACGGGGGGCGAGCTGCAGAGATACGACAGTTCACATACGATGACAATGTGCTCGAGGGCCTGATACTCAGAAACGACCGCTCCCTTTGTTTGTGTCCCGTTGTTTGAGAAAATTCTAGCACACATGGCTAGCTTGGAGGTGCACGTCACCTACTACTCATGCAGGGAATGTCAGAAGCCCCAGGCACGGCGGAGGCCCCCCAGGACGGCTCTAGCAGCGCCCCCTCTCTTGAAGCCCAGCCCCACGGCTGGGCAGGGGAAGACAGGAGGACAGGCCGTTATCCCAAAGGCGGTGGGAACACAGCACGTCCAACCATGGAGAGCTCAACTGCTTTAACTCACTTGAGCAAAAAGAACGTTCTTTCAGCCGGGTTTCACGGACCAGTGCAGGGTGTCTTTTCCCTGGCGTGAGCTGAACCCAAATACTCAGTGCGAACATAGCTTGTCCTTTCCAAGCGGAGGGGAACTTAATGACAGTCTGGAGGGAAGACTCCCCCAGAGGGCCTGACCCCTGCTTTTCCCTTTCCAGTGCAAGCCCCGAGACGAGACGCAGTGACTGTGGGCAGACTTTTGCTGAATCCCTGTGTGTTCCCACCCTAATCCCGCATGTAAGCTGCTTTCAGGAGCGGAGCCTCGGAGAGGCTGGATGCACTCACTTAGGTGTTCCCGAGAGTCAGTCCGAGGACGTTCTGCCCCTGAAGCCATGCTTCTTGCCCCCACCCCGCCCACCCCTGCCGCCCCCCACCGCCCCCACCGCCCCCACCCCGTACCGGTCTTCAGGAAGGCTGTCCAGGCCCCAGCCAGGAAGGCACTCTAAGAGCCTCCCGTCTCCAGGGACCGTGGTTCCGTCCCCGTCTGCTGGGCCTTTTGCAATTTTATGACTCCATCATCGATAAGAGTGTGTTTTAATGAATGGACTTGGGACAGCAATTCATCAATTAGTTAATAATTGCATCTGATCAACTTTCCCATGAGGTTTGGCTCCAACCACTTTCCAGAAAGCACCAGCTGTTCCCTTCACCATCATCGGTCTCCGTCTCTCTGGCTTGGTCACACCTCTGGCCAGAGCAAGGCCAGCTGACTTAGGACTGGGGAGAAGAGTTAACTTGTACTTCACTAAATCATGCTCCTTTTATAGGTCATTTTTCTTAAATCAGATACTTTAAAATTCAGAAATGAAACAATCTCACTCAAATGGCATCCAAGTGTGCAATGTGTTGATGTCATAAAGGGCTACGGTGGGGATGTACGGGGTCCAAGTGTGACGGGTCAGATGTGGGACAGGAGTGGCCGGTTGGACGTAAGTCAGCTGGCAGAGCACAGCTGCATCCCAGAGGCTCGGGAGCAGTCAGGAGCCTCTCTCAGACGCTCGGCCCAGGAAAGCCGTCGCCAGGGCCCCTGGCACCTGCTGGGAAGTTAACCAAGTCCTGGGCTGTTGTCGACCATGTCTTCTCTTCTGGACTAGTATCTTATACCAGGGGTAGAGTCCAACCCAATAACCATTCTTTCTTCCTTGTTCACTTGTTCAACTGAACCTTGTTCCAGGTTCAATTGAAGGAAGCAATGTGTCTTGCTAAAAAAAATTAAATTTCCCAGTCACTCAGCAATGACATGTGCTCCCATGACACAGTCTGCCAAAGGAGATTCTAAGAGAAGATATCGAGCCAGTCTTGGAGGAAAGCCCCTTCCGCCTTCTAACCTTCCCCTCTTGTCTTCCTGGACGGGGACGACATGATGGCTGGAGCTCCAGCAGCCTGTGAACAGAGGGTGACAAATCCCTACCAGGGAGAGCCATGAGGAGGAATGGGGGGACCCGGGGTCTCTGAGAAGCCGCCATGTCAGTCTTAGATCACCCTCCATTGGATTTTTTGCAAAAGAGGAATATACCTCCCTATCTTCTTTAAGGTACTACTATTTGTGCTATCTCTTAACTGCAGCCAAGTTCAACCTCAAGGAGCTGGGAGTAGCCAACTCCATTAAGGAGGCAGTGGGATGACCCCTGCATGGTAAATATGAAAAAGCTCAGGGCAAGTACCCCGTCCAACCTCTTCTTGTTACATCTAAGGAAATTGATGCCTGGAAAGAGGGAGGCACGTTCCTAAGTTCACAGAAATAACTCGTGTCCAACTGGGCCCTCACGCCAGAGTGCTTTCCACACGGCCAGTTGCTCTGCTCCAGACCACTTCTCCATAGCCCCTCTACCTTCTGCCCACGGAGGTTGGCCTGGTCTCTCTGGTCCTCGGCTTCATTTGGGCTTGACCAATGTGGATTCCAGGTAGAGATTGAAAGGAGCGAGAGAGGTCAGGAAACGTATTCCCTGTGGGTCACGTGAGCAGGCCATGCTTCCTTTCCAGGAGGCCCTCTCCATGCTACTCTGGCTTCCCAGGTCCTGTAGCCGCTGGTCTGTGGCCTGCTGGCACAGCCCTGGGGTCTGCAACATCCCTGTTGCCCCCCGCCTCTGCTCACCTGTGTCCTTAGTGAACAGCATCTACTTGAACTCTGCTCTCATGACCAAAGGACACATTTCCTGTCTCTCTGCTCTCCACCTTCTCCCTGCAGTTGCAGTTAAGGGCCCCGGGGGACGTTTAGCATTAGGGGATGAGGGTCGGTGTCAGGTTCTTGGTCATCAAATACGTCTGAGCTAGCGTGAGGTCCACATGCCCATTTCTGCATTTGCATAAGATGCTCCCACGCAGTGCTAACTTGTCGGCCAGACACAGTTCTCCGTACTTCACAAAAAGCAATAGTAGTCTTCAGAACGATCCTATCCCGTGGCCACAGTACTGTAGCAATCCTACAGCCGGGGAGAGTAAGGCACAGAGCAGTTATGTAGCTTACACAAGGTCACACACCCCGAGGCGGCGGTTCTCTCTGTGCTCATGCTCTCTGTGCTCTTAGCTGCCACAGCCAGCTGTCCCTCCATGTGACCATCAGCCCTGAGGTCCCCGCCACATCCCGTCTTCGAGGCCATAAGGATTTTCCAAGGCTGCTGATGTCACCATTCGTCCTGAGCCTATCTTCGCCACATGAAGAAAAACCTTTGGTGACTCTCCATACTTCCGTGTCGTGGTCCCAACTGCAAGGCTGCCTTCAGGGAATCTTTCCAGAAGTTCTGAGCAGCCTCATCTGTAAGCCTAGTCTGCTCTGCCTTCAGGTCATAGTCACAGCTGGGACTTGCCCCCAAACCCTACTCTAACCTGGGGCTCAGCCTGGGGACAGCGGTGTGCAGGTCCCCCACTGGTGGCCCATCCTGGGCCCTCTTCCTGACTCTCTCCAGCTCAGGACCCCTCTCTAGTCAGCCAAGCACAAGCGGAAGCAGGAGAACACACTTCTGCTGAATCACACACTGTTCTAAACCCTTCTGCCTGTCGTACGCCTTGATCATAGCTTTTGAAACGAAAGCAGCAATTCTCAGCCTTGATGCATGTTAAAACCACTCGGGGATTAAAAATACTTAGTGTCCAAGGGCACCTGAGTGGCTCAGTCGGTTAAGCCTTTGGCTCAGGTTGTGATCCCAGGGTGCTGGGATCGAGCCCCATGTCGTACTCCCTGTTCAACAAGGAACCTGTTCCTCCCTCTCTCTCCCCTGCTTGTGCTCTCTGTCAAATGAATAAAGGAAATCTTTAAAATAAATAAAAATAAAATACTTAGTGTCCAGGTCCCATTTTCCCTGGTCCGAGCAGGGATAGCTTCCCCGCCTCCCAAGTGACTCTGACGTGGGTCTACCGCTGAACATCACAGCTTTAAAATCAAGAACTTGGAACCTTTGTTCTTGGATTCTGCTGTAACCCTCTCGGAGCCATGGAAACCTCCAGTCTGGAAGGTGAAAGGGTGGGGCGGGAGAAGGTGGGGAGGGCAGGGGGTGGGAAGGAGAAGCCGGTTCCGCGGCTCATTCATAATGAAAAAGAGCAGAGAGGGTTCTCTCTGGCAGCGCCAGCCGCGGAAGGTGAGATAAAATCCCCGGCCTCCCGGTGGCACCACGGTGCACCGGCGGCCAAGGCCAAGGGTCCACGGCCTCCTGGGAGGACTAGAGCTGCTTTGCAGCATGAACGTGGTTCTGGCTGAGGGGTGTCTGAGCCTGGTCCCCAGCCTTTCTGGAGATTCTGTGAGTTATCCGCTGGCCTACAAATACAGTCCTGTTCTACTAGAATTAGCCGGAGCTGATGGATTCTGTTTACTTGAAGCCGAGAGCCTGATCGGTGCTGGAGCCGGAGGAAGAGCGAGGGAAGATGGACGTTACGGGAGCACCAGCCGAGCGCGGGATCACGGGAGCGCCAGCCGAGCGCGGGATCACGGGAGCGCCAGCCGAGCGCGGGATCACGGGAGCGCCAGCCGAGCGCGGGATCACGGGAGCGCCAGCCGAGCGCGGGATCACGGGAGCGCCAGCCGAGCGCGGGATCACGGGAGCGCCAGCCGAGCGCGGGATCACGGGAGCGCCAGCCGAGCGCGGGATCACGGGAGCGCCAGCCGAGCGCGGGATCACGGGAGCGCCAGCCGAGCGCGGGATCACGGGAGCGCCAGCCGAGCGCGGGATCACGGGAGCGCCAGCCGAGCGCGGGATCACGGGAGCGCCAGCCGAGCGCGGGATCACGGGAGCGCCAGCCGAGCGCGGGATCACGGGAGCGCCAGCCGAGCGCGGGATCACGGGAGCGCCAGCCGAGCGCGGGATCACGGGAGCACCAGCCGAGCGCGGGATTACGGGAGCACCAGCCGAAGACCAAGCGAGCAGGAGAGGAGCCACACGCTCTCCCACACCGTCCCACAGCCTTGGCGGTTTGGCACATAAACTGGAGTCACCGGGTCATTAGAAAGGGCAGTGGGATGCCTACCCCCCCGATCTTGAGAGAATTCAAATTCTTGGGCCTTGTCCCAGACCAACTGCATCATAGACTTCAGGTTTGGAGCCTGTATTTCCTGCCCTTTTTTTTTTTTTTTAGATTTACCTATTTATTTTGGTGGGGGAGGAGTAGAAGGATCTTCAAGCCGACTCCCCGCTGAGCGCGGAGACCGATGTGGGGCTCAATCCCACGACCCTAAAACCACGACCTGAGCAAAAACCAAGAGCCAACTTGCACCACCCAGGCACCCCTACTCCCTGCCTTTGGAATGAATGCTCCCGGCTGTGTTTGCAAACGTCCGCTGGGCTAAAGGGTGAATTCGACTCCCCAGGTGAGCCTCCAGGATTGGTCACGGGTGTGGAGCTCTTACGCTGGGAAGGAACGAAAGCCCACGCCGGACCAAACATGCATTTTATAGAGAGAAGTGATTGCCCAAGACCAGTCGGTTTGCCGGGGACAGGCATGGAGAGAGCAGAGGAGTCTGGAAGACAAAGAGCATTGGATCCAGGAGGGAGGGAGCTTGTGGTCATCTGGTGTGATCAGACAGGCTGCACCAGGAAGACAAACAGCTCTGATTAACTAAAGCAGAGAATTTAATACACAGAATTGATTCCAAAGATGGCAGAGAAGCTAGAAAAGCAAACAGATGGTGTAGCCATCCGGGGACGTGCGACAGCAGGGAGCCCCTCTCCCTGGGGGAGAGGGAGAAGGGGCAGTGATATTAGCAGAGGCCAGGGCAGGGCTGAGTGGCAGAGGCTGGAGACGCTGGTGGCCCTTGCCTGCCATCTCTCTCAGGGAGCTCACACCGCCTCCCGCCCTGCTCACTACATGGCCCAGGAAAAGGAAAACCCAAGATGCCTTTGTTCCGAGCATTCCCCGTACCACCTAAGACACTGGCTGAAACCTGAGGCTTCCTGCCGCGCGTTGTGTTTCTCGGCTTGCTTGTGGAGGGAGGCTAACCTGGCCGAAACTGGGCGAGCAGAATTCTAGAAAGCACAGTTGGGAGGGCTGGAGCCCCGTCTTGAAGCCAGGGTCCTTGTTGGCAGATAAAGGATCTGAGCCTCAAAGAGGGGATGCGCCCTGCACAAAGCCACAGCAGGACTTAGCGGTGATTCCACTTATCCCAGCATCTACAGGAGCGTCTCTTCATCTAGGTGACTCACTTCCCAGGGACCATGAATGAAGGAAGTAGGAGAGCTGGCCAGGAAAAGGGCAAGCCTTCGACATGCTCACCCCGCAGCCTGTTGGATGGGAAGGGGGCGTGACGGTCCGCAGCCCGGCCGGACTCAGCTGACAGTCCGCGAGCAAGCCGGCCGGCATCAGCTGGAGCCGAGGGGGGGCTCTGCAAGTTGGGGGGCCCGGCTCTCTCCAGGGCTCTGCTGCTCGCCAGGCTGAACTTGGTGATCGTGAAGGTCACTTCTGGCTCTCGGATCTCACGAAAGCTGTCAGTGGCTTGCTGTTCTGCCTGTGTCATTTTATAAACCGTGTCTGTTTGCAGAACGGACTGCTTTCATCTCAGGACAGTGCATTCGGCTCTGGCAGCTTGATCCTTCTGTCAATATTCAGCCCAGCTAAACAGGGCAGCGCCTTCCAGCTTGGGTCCCCAAACACATCATTAGCTAGGAGGACACTGAAAGCAACACATCCTCCTGGCTGTGCTGTCAAATTTGACTTCAGAGATCCAAGGACATGTGACACTTAGTTCCCTGTGAGCTGACCAACGCTTAAAAAATCTAAAGCGATCACACTGATTGGCTCTCACGATACTGCATGAAGTCTGCTTTTCCTAGTTCATCTAAGGCTATTTACTTTCCCATGTGATGGGCAGATGAATAGAAATTCAGGGCATTCTCTTTGCAATAGGGCATTTTTCTTGAGCTGATTTTTGTCTGGGAATGTCAAGGTACTTCACATCCCAAGGCATGAGATCAATGTCTGGGTAGAAAGAAGGAGCTGAGTTTTAATTTTGCCCCTAAGTTTGTCCTTCAGCCACACACCCCCATTGTAAAGCTGAGATTTAGTGTCTGGATCACGAAAAATGAGTGAACCTTTAGTGTGCTAGAAGCTTTTTGAAAATCCATGCTGCAAACAGCACCTTGACCAGTAGTAGCTAAATGTTAGTCATTCAAATAACCAAGTTCAAATGCACTGTGTAGCCTCTTCCCAGGGCAAGGCACAAGAAATCAGCAAACAGAGTAACAAATGGTTAAAAGGAGAAACATGAAGAATGCCTTCTCCCGGTCTGGGTAGGGTGTAGCCCTGCCTCTTCAGAACAGGAGGAACAAGGGGTGCCTGGGTGGCTCACTTGGCTAGGCGTCCAGCTCTTGGTTCCAGCTCAGGTCATGATCTCAAGGTTGTGGGATCGAGCCCACTTCTGGCTTTGCGCTGGGCTCGGAGCCTGCTTAAGGTTCTTTCTCTCTCCCTGTGCCCCATCCCTACCTACCCCCCGCCACGTCTCATGCACATATGCACTCTTTCTCAAAACAGAAGAAGAAGAAGAAGAAGAAGAAGAAGAAGAAGAAGAAGAAGAAGAATCATACCCTTAAAAAAAAAAAAAAGAATAGGAGGAACAACACAGTACAGAAATAGGTTTGTTTTGTTTCCAGGGAGAAATTCTCTTCTTGCGGTTATTCCAAGACGTTGTCTCTCTGACAATTCGCCGGGGTTTCCTAAGGGCTAAATAAGTAGCGCCCCCTGCAGTCAGGGTGAGTGACGGGCTAAGAAAACCCTTGTAAGGGCGACTGAGCTGAGGCAGCCCAGATGTGGCAGGCAGCAGCCAGAGGGGAGGCTGGGGAGGAACCCTAGGAGCAGGAGAGAGGGTGCAGAGTGATGCCAGACAGACCAGGGACACGGGACCTACTGGACACCAGAGTGTGAGCCACAGGGCAGCAGACCCAAGTCAAAGGAGCCAGGCATGTGCTCCCAGATCAGGCTTTCTGGACGGGAACGATGGGTGCGCACACCCCGGACAGCCCTTCTCAACTGGGATCCTGATACATTAAACTCAAATGTCTTAAGAAACCCACTGTATGTTGGGGTTCCTGGGTGGCATAGCTGGGTAAGCGTCCGGTCATGATCTCAGCGTTGTGAGATCAAGCCCGGCATCAGGTTCCTCGCTCGGCACGGAGCCTGCTTGAGATTCTCTCTCTCCCTCTCCCTCCCACTCATGCTCTCAATCTAATCTTTTTTTTAAAAATCCACTGTATGTTAACATTGATGTGTCTGCCTTGTATGTACTCACATGTTAGGCATCCCCTGTAGGTAACACGTTCAGACACACAGAGAGTCTCACGGAGGAGGCTTACCGGAGAATCAGCACTTGTAAGGAAGGGACACGCAGGATGAAGCAGAGGGGAGAGCCCAAGTGTGCTGTGAGGGGTCATCGCAGTGAAGACTTCAGCCGGCCCCATTGCCCCATGGCAGGGCTAGACTCGGTTGGCCCTCCAGAGTTGTCTGCCTTGACAAGGGGCACCAAGAACGTGTACCTCCTTCATTAACCGATCGCTGGGTGCAGGCTGCCCCTGGGGAGGGCATATCCTTGGGTGAGAAAGTTTTCTACGACTAAGGGCCACACCTGAAGGATCGTCTGAGAGGGCTCAGCCACCAACGCCCCCAGCAGCCAGGGAGTGAGCGCCTCAGTCCAGGGTGTGGCATCAGGTCTAGAAGGCTCTGGAGACGCAGATGGGATTGGCCCATGAGGTGGAAGTTCAGAGCAGTCTTCTGGATTTTCATTGTCCTGGACTTCTCTGAGGCGTGCCTATCTTCGTTTAGCCCGTGTTTTATTTGCTGTCTCTTTCCCTCACCCACCGGGGGCGGGGAGTGAGTACCTGCCGAGTCCTGAAGGGACCGTCCGCACATCTGTAGGGGTTTGCTAGGGCTGCGGTAACAAATCATGACAGGGCGGGTAGCTGCTTCTATAGAAAGCTCTGGAGGCTGGAAGTCCAAGATCCAGGTGTCAGCAGGGCTGGTGCCGGGGGTGGGGGGGAGGGGAGGGACACAAGGTTGCTCTGTCCCAGGCCCCCTGTCCCAGCTTCTACAGGCTTGCGGATGGCTCTCTCCTCCCTGCGTCTTCACGCTGTCTTCCCTCTGCACACGTCTATCTCTGTGGCCTCGCTTTACTCTGATTGCCTGGGTAAAAACACTCTAAATAAGGTCACTTTCTGAGGTACCGGGACTTAGTTTCCTGTGGGGACAGTTCAAGCCATAATGGATGTTAAATGAAATTGCTGGCTCTAGCATGGGAAAGGAACAGTAGGCGGGAAGTTGCAAAACCCAGATTCTAGTTTTAGCAAGAGAGTAATAGGGGTTGAACTAGAAGAGGAAAGGCAAACGGGTTTTACGTTCCATGCCGTGGAACGGCATGGGATCTGCTACTCACATATTCCCTGAGTCCTTAATGATTGATTTTAAAAGATACGGTCGTGAGTATTTCTCTCAATATGGAATATCAGCAGGGCGCCTGGGTAGCTCAGTCGGTTAAGCGTCTGCCTTCAGCTTGGGTCATGATCCCCAGGTCCTGGGATCGAGTCCCTGAACCACAGGGAGTCTGCTTCTCCCTCTCCCTCTGCCTCTGCCTGCAGCTCCCCCTGCTTGTGCCTCTCAAATAAATAAGTAAAATATTTAAAAAATAAAAAATGAGTATCAACCAAACAATCATTGAGGAGACTTCTGTAGGATCTCTTTTCCCTGTATCCAAGAGCAGAAACAAAGAGAAAGGCGAGGACCCAGCCCCCAGATTCTTACTAGAACATCGGCGTGAAACAGCAGAGGCCATATCAGTATGACATTAGCTCCAATAGTCCAAATGGCTGCGACCTGGGTTTCTCTATATGGGTACTCTGGGTGTTTTCTTGTCGTCGTAGGGGGCTGTGCTGTGCATTGTAGGATGCGTCACAGCATCCCTGACCTCTTCCCACTAGACACCAGGGGTGCCCTCTCCCAGTATGACATCCGAAAACGGCTCCAGACATTGCCAGATCGCCCCCAGTTGAGAACCTCCCATCTAGACCCCGTAAGGCAAGCCCGTCTACGGATTCTATTCTAACCCAATCCTCACGACTCTTTCCTCTGACAGTTTTGTCTTCCTGTAACAAGAAACCGCTTTGAAGACCCAGATCATGTCATGACCAAAGCTGCTATAAGCACTTCGCAAAACTGGAAACCAGCTAAAAATCCGCCACAGACAAACACGACTGAGAGTCAGCGCTGCTCTCCACTGAGTGCTCAAGTGGGCGGACTTCAGGGTCGTAAACACAGGCATTCTGAGACAGGCGACCCAGGACAGTGGGGAAGTGCTGCCGTGGCAAACATTCAACCGCCGGAGGATGTTTTGACCTCGTCAGGTCTTTCTGCCCCCCGCCCCGTGTCTGAGTCTCAGTCTGCCACACACGAGCTGTGCCATCTGTCCTCTGAGCCTCCTCAGAGAGGAGAACTGTCCTCTCTGGCTCCTCGCTGCAAAATGGGCATAAAAATATGCAACAGAACAAGAGCCAAACTATGAAAAGACTCCAGATGCCCATCGACAGATGAATGGATAAAGATGATGTGAGATAGATAGATATATATATATATAGTGATGTGTGTGTATGTGTGTGTGTATGTATATGCATGCACAATGGACTATTACACAGCCACCAAAAAATTGAAATCTTGCCATTTGCAACAACATGGATGGAACTAGAGGGTATCACGCTAAATGAAATAAGTCAGTCAGAGAAAGACAATCATCATGGGAGTTCACCCATATGTGGAATTCAAGAAACAAGACAGAGGATCATAGGGGAAGGGACGGAAAAATAAAACAAGATGAAATCAGAGATGGACACAAACCATAAGAGACCCTTAATCATAGGAAACAAGCTGAGGTTTATTGGAGGGGTGGGTGTGGGGGATGGGGTAACTGGGTGATGGACATTAAGGAGGCACATGATGTGATGAGCATTGCGTGTCACAGAAGATTGATGAAAGACTGATCTCTACCTCTGAAACTCATAATGCACTACATGTTAATTGAATTTAAATAAAATAAAATACGTGGCAGAGACTGCTAATTGTCAACCCTAATAACCGCTTTCGTCTTTCTCCCTGCTCACAACACCCCAAATTTTAGCTGGTCATATGGCCACAGGGAAGAGAAGACTATAATCCCCAGCCTTACAAAGAGAGAGAAATAGCCCTCCCTATTGCTCCCAGCCCCTCTTTCTCCCCATTGCTCGAAACAAGGATGGGGTCCCTGGAACTAAGGATATGATACCTGGAGCCCTCGCAACCACCTTGGACTAAAGAAGAAATTAAGAATGGAAGCCAAGGCTGAGGCAGCAAGAAGAACAAACAGACCCAGCAGCGAGGCTTTCTGAGAACACCAGCTGTCCCTACCTCTAGACTTCCTTTATGTGAGAAAAAAATGTCATCTTAGTTAAACCGATCTTACGTTAAGTTTTTTGGTCATACACAGTTCCAGCTAATCTTAGCTTGCGGTGAGGCTAATGAGACACAGACGTAAATCTTCTAATGAGATACGGAGTGTGTTTAAATTGGGACCAGAAGCCACAGTGGTCACTCCACCACAAGGGTGGGACAAAGCAGAGAGTGATGGAAAATGTTTTATTTATTCTTAAACATCTTCTTTTAACTTAAAACGTGCATTTATTCCTTCATATTTTGAGTGATTGTACCTAATTGGAGTTCCTCACATCTCACTGGAATCCACATGTAGTAATTCACCCTTGAGTCTTCTATCTAAAATAAGGTTCTTTTCTAGAAAACTCTATTTATACCCTCATGTGTTATTGGTTGCATTACACGTGATTAAACTCTATAATTAAATTAGCGGGCGCTGCTGGCGGAAACAGGCTTGGACAACAACAGCGGGCCCTCAGGAAGCGTACAGCTCTACCGACAGAAACAGAGGTACGAGAATGTTCTTGGGAGTAGCCTGGTGACCGTGAACTTCCACTCTTTGGTGGCAGGGCCGATAGGGTTTTTAGAGTTAAAGAAGCACGTCTGTTAAACTAGCAGGTAAATGAGCTCCACTCACCACCAGAGAAAGAGGGAACTCATCTGACTGTGTGCCTTCTTGATGCTGCACATTTTCTCATTTAAACTTCACAGCCGCTAGATAGGATACAATGTATTATTTCCATTGCACACCAAGGAGACTGAGGGTCAAGGATCTTAAATATTTTGCCCCACATCACATATAGTCGTGGGGCAAGGATTTCAATGTTCGTCTGTGTAGTTCCAAAACCTCTCTCCCCTGCGCCCTATGCCCACTTATGGAAGGAAAGAAGGAAGGGTCATCCCACTGAGCCAATTCGGTGTCTCATGACTGCTCTTCCTGCTCTTAGAATTGCTGGCAGCCAAAGTTGACAAAATACGTGGGAGAGTGAAGAAAATCCCATACTTAGGAGACATGCTCTTCCACAATCATCGCATCTTGTCGCACCCACAGCTGGGGACGTGACATCCTTCCTCAGCGTGAGCAGCCCCTATGCCCGCTAATGTGTTTAAATTGGGACCGGCCAGCTTTTCAAGTGGTCAATGCCTGGTCCTCTCCAGCTGTGAAATGTTTGACCGTCACCTCTGGCCAACCCTAACACCAGACACCAACAAGCCACCGTGCCCCAGGGGGCTCCAGAGAGATTAACAAAAGTCAAAGAAGCTGAATCCAAGGCTGAACTCAGTTACCTTTGGAGAATAGTTTTAGAAAGCGTGTGTCAAGCAAGGGTGGTCTACCCGGACCATCCATTCCTTCCGTTGGTGCTCTCTGGGCACTGAAGAGGCCTTAAGATGCTCTGCTCCCGGGGGACCTGGGTGGCTCAGTGGGTTAAGCCTCTGCCTTCAGCCCAGGCCATGATCCCAGAGTTCTGGGATCGAGCCCGCATCAGGCACTCTGCTCAGTGGGGAGCCTGCTTCCTCCTCTCTCTCTCTGTCTGCCTCTCTGACTACTTGTGATCTCTGTCAATAAATAAATAAAAATATTAAAAAAAAAAAAAAAGATGGTCTGTTCTGGGACCACAATGAGGCAATGCCTGCTATCAAAGACTTTAATTTTATTGCAAAGACCTCACAGTCTGAGGGGACAGACAGATACAGAGCAGGAAGGCTGATTGAGGTAAGCCCAAGGGACGGTCCAAATAAGGATAATTCCTGCCATCCGGGGGAAGGGGAGTTTGCCCAGGAGTCTTCCAGAGGTGGGGATGGAGCAGAGCCTGGAGCGACGGGAGGCGGTCAGTGGGGAGGGCAGGCTGGGAAGGAGAACAGGCTTCTGAGCAGAGAGCCCGGCTCACGCAGACGACCTGGGCATGGGCAGGAAAGGAGTAAGAGGAGGGAGTTGGGTTCTCTGGAACGCAGGACCCTCCCAAGAGGATCTTAGAGGGCCTGGCCTTCCTGCTTAGCCTTTGATCAGGTAACCTGCACCTGCCATGCTCCTGGACCCCCACCAGATTAAATCCGGTTCATCCTTCTGATTTCAGCTCAGAAATCACTTCCTCGAGGTCCTTCCTCCTGTGTCCCCTGTTTCATAAGGGGCAGGAACGGGGACTTTGCCTGGGGCTAGTACAGGGCCTGGAGCACACTGAGCTTCAAGTATATATGTGGGGAGTGAGTGAGTAAATGCAGGACTGAGGGAGTGAGTGAGTCCATGAGTAAGCGAATGAGCAAGTGAATGGGTGAGTGAGTGAGTGAATGGGTGAGAGTGTGAGTGAGTGACTGAGAGAGTGAGTGAGTGAGTGAGTGACTGAGAGAGAGAGTGAGTGAATGGGTGAGTGAATAAGTGAGTGAATGAATGAGGGAGCGCAGGAGGACAGAGACCATCCGCGACATTGCAAACCAGGCATAGAAGCTCCTGTGTGTATCCTAAAGCAGGAGGATCCCACCGAGGGTTTAGGAAGGAGACAAGAGACCCGTCAATGAATGGAGGGCGCTAACTCAGAACTGAGGTGAGGAGGGGTTGGGATTGGCTGGGAACAGGAGGTCCGTCGGAAGTCAATGGAATAACCGGCGAAGGCTCTGGGGCTTGCTGACTGAGCAATCTGTGACAGGCGCCCAGCGCTTACCTGTGCCGGACACCGGGTTAGCATTTCAAGTGCATGACATCATTGAATCCTCCCCTCACCCCTGTGAGGGGTCGTTGTTACATTATTATCCTCTGTTAGAAGCTGGTGAAACTCCGTGTGCAAATCCCTCAATAAAGAGTGGCCTGTGCCTGAATCACAGACCACCTCGCTCTGCCACCAACGTGCACCTGAGCCCGGGCAGGTGGGCTCGGGTGTGCAGGGAGCTGAGAGAGGGGTGTCTGCACCACACAGGCTGGGGTGCAGGTGCTGGGTATCGGGGTGTCTGGACCCCAGCTCCAGGTTGCAGGACTTCACCCCCCACTCGTCCCCTTCCGCCGTGCTGGCCTTTGTGTTGTCATCTGGGGACTGATTCGAGAGTTGGGGAGCTGCCCCCGCGAAGGGAAAGGATGCCGGCCTGGCTCTTGAGCTCATCATGAGACACTGCCGTGAGCCCATCTAGAAACGCAGCCTGGGCCCTACCGGACAGCAGGAGCAGAGCGCATCTTCCAGCTGCTTCCAGCACACCCCGTCACAGAGCTGTTCACATCTGTATGCAAATAATTCCAGCACGTTCAGACAAATAGCATTAACATTAGGAATCCGGTTGTCAGGGGACAACAGCTGCTATCAGGTGCTTCAGGGCACCTCCAAGGCATGTTTTCAGATTTCAAAAAACCTTGTGAGCCCACACTGTTTAAACTGTTTCCCCATGGAAGTTTCAGACTAAAGCTTCTTTGTTCCTGCCGAATGACTCATGAATGCCCTTTAAAAGAGAACGAAACAGACGTGTTTTGATGAGGAAAATTCATAAAGAATGTGGTGCATTTTTCCAAATGGCCATCAGACCAACTAATTTAGGCCACTAAGGACAGACCCGCCGAAGGTCTCCGCCTGACCTTCCCCGTGAGGGCCGTGTCCTGGGTGGGGGGCCTGCTGACTGAGACAGGGAAGGGAAGGCCAGCTTTCCCAGGGCTGTCAGTGTTCCTGGGCTTCCATTTGAAAAGAGGAGTCCTGTTTTTCTAGAATGTTGTTTCTCTGGGTGCAAGTCATTCTCAGCAGCATGATGTCATAATCGTCCGAAGATAAGCGAGCATTCAGATAGCGCTTACTGTGTGCGAACCATGGTCCCTGTGCAATGACTCCTTTCATTCTCACACTCTTCCAGATGAAGAGCTGAGGCACAGAGATGGTGAGTCACTTGCCCCAGGTCACCCAGCGAGGACGTGGCATAACTGGGGTACAAACGTCTGGGCTCTGTGAGGTGGAAAGAGCACTCCCCATGGAGTCAGGGAATGTGGGTGTGACTGTGGGCTCTCCTCCTGACAGTCTATGTGCTCTGAGTCTTGGTGTGTCACTCTGCCGCATGAGGTCGAGGCCAGCTCATGTTGTGGGAAGATTAGCCATTGGAGTGGGCTGGCTTTGAATGGCAGGTGAGCCCAGCAGACCCTCCAGGGACCTGACTCTACTCCCTCAGGCTTCGGGAAGTCATTCAGGCTCAGTAGGGGGAAGTCATTCAGGCTCAGTAGGCGTGTGGAGTAAAGCAAGGGGAGTATCCAGCAGGCCTTTAGGACATAGTAACTTATTGTGAAATGTTCTGGATTGACATTAGTGGTGTCCCCTCACACATATACCATGTACATATATATGCAGGAGCTCCTACTATACACATACACACGTGCGTGGGTTCCTAACACATCCACACTCAAACAACAGACAACTGGAATCCAACACTGTATCACCTGGAGAACTTACTGTTAACATCAGTCTCGAGGTGTTACACTACCTTGGCTTCGTAACCAAGGCCCAGCTTTGGCAAGTGGGGTGCACATTTCCAGGAAATACAGCCGCCGCGCATCACCCACAGGTCTCTTCCCTTTGCCCTGGAACCAGTTCTGAAATCAGAGCGGTGGAAGGCACAGGAAACAGCCCTCCGGGGCAGGTCCCTGGTTCCAGGTGTGTGTGTGTGTAAGTGATCCCAGAACCCAGCAGGGCTGATGTTCTTGATGGGAAGACAACAATTTTCACTTGGGTAAGGATATTACCTAAGAATGACTGTCTTAACTAGACAGAAGTTCCTGACTAATTCTACCTCCTGTACACCATTTCCAAGCACCTCCCTGCCCTCCCGTGCCCAGGTTGAGGCGTCCTGGCCGTTAGTCCTTAAACCCCACAGGGTGTTACCCATTGAGGCTGCTTTGAACAATCCTCCCCTGTTCAGACCAATGTCCAGGGACTGCGTGAAAACCCAGAGCGCAGGATTTCCTTGAAGCAATTTCAGTGTAGGTCACCCTCCCCCCTGCCCTACCATCCCCCACCCTCTCTGCCCCTCAGCATCCATGACTACCTCCCAGATCTTGCCTCCGGCACCCAGATCCTATTCTTGATAGACCTCTGCTCCTACAGGCCAATAAATTCCCCCCTTTTTATGCTTAAATTCTTTGGAATTGGGTTTTTAATCTCTAAGGCAGAAATATTTTGTAAAGAGTATCGAATGTCAGGCTAAGCAGTTTGCACACTGATTTGCTGGGGAGAGGAAGCCTTTGAAAATGTGCATGCCGACAAGCAGCCTCTTGTTGATCCTGTCGCACACACAACACTGGGGTGCCATCATGCACCCTGTGCTGGGTGGCGGCTTCCCACTGGTGTACCCAGCACACTCGCCGTCCTGAGGAGCGCACCCACAGTTTCATCCAGGAAATACTGTTGAAGGAGGATTATGGATAAAACAATGTGATGAGCGCCTGCTGACTCCCGGCACCCAGCTCCTGATGGTGGCAAAAAGGTGTACTGGGAAATCCAACTGGTTTGCATTTGTGTGCCTTGTCCTGGGTGGACAGGATGAAGTGGGGCGCATTAGCCACCTGGTGGGGGGACCCCCGTCGCTAGAGCAGGGACGAGGGGACAGATAGCAGGGCAGCCTGAAAACCAGGGACCAGGAAAGAAGTGGCAGTGTTTAGGATGACACTTCACAAGCAGAGGGAGAGAACTGGAGTCCCCTCGGTGCCCTTGTCTCGCTTGCTGCTCCGGGACACTGAGCCAGTCCCTTAACCTCTCTGAATTTCAGAGCGGAGAAGAGCGCTAGTCTAGCGTTGCCTGCCGTGCAGAGAGAGAAGGGAAATGAAGTCACCGTTACGTGCCATCCACAGGGGGCTGTGAGGGCTGTCATAAAATCAGAGACACTGCGGAAGAGCTGCACAGTGTGTGCTGCGAGTAATTGTTAACCCTTTCAGTAAGAACCTCTGGAGCATCACTGTCTCTTGCATAACTGCAAAGGCGAAGACAGCGGGCACTTGGGCCCTAAATGACAGGAATAATGACATCAGATCTCAGCTTGCCCCCTGCGCTGGGATGAAAGCATGAACACACATTCTCCCTCTCCCACCGAATAGCCCTCCCAAAGTCAGAGCCTGTCACTAATGAGAGAGACAGGCATGGGCCCAGGTGTGTCCAAACTTCATGCGTCGCAATGAACAGAAGTCAATTATCTAACCGCCCCAGAAATCGCTTCCCCGGATGGTAGACGCAGCTATTAGCGGGTCCTTGGCAGCGACCTTGGGGGGCTCTGATGCTGCCTCTGGGCCAGGCCGTCCTGCAGCAGGGACCTCACCTCTCCCGGGGCCCAGGGCCAGGACCAGCCAGCCCCCTTGGCATGGGAGCCTCCCAAGGTCCCATGGACCCCCAACAATCCGGCTACAAGCCCGCAAGCTACCCCCTGGACCTCTACCGGCCTAGTTCCTCCCGTTTGTGACTTGCTAAGTAACCTGGTTCGGCACAGTTAAAACCTAGAACTTGGCGCCGCGGGGAAAGCAAAAAGGACAAAATATCTGTCCCCACACCAGCTCAGAGCGTGCTTCTCGGCGGCTTCTCTCTCCGCCCAGCACCTCCGAACAGAGGTGGTGTCTCTGGGCTGGAGCAGGCCTGCGGGGGGTCACGGACCTCTATAGTCGGATCAGAAAAGCGGCCATTTGGTATTCAGATCCTGTTTGACTCCCCTTTACTGTTCCACCAAGATGTTCTCTCTTTGACGTGGCGTGACGGGAAATGTGAGGACAGGAAGCGGGGCTGGGCAGCACAGAGCCTTTCCCTCGCCAGTGGCCCCGTCCCTGTTCTGGGCCGGGGACGTGGGGGATGGCTTGGTGAAGGGCACCCAGAAACACCTTCCTCAAGGGGCTGTACCCAGACACATGGTGACATGTTCCTTCTGTGGATAAATGGAAGACAGCCAGCTGCTCTCCTTCCTGATTCACGAGGTTTTGTGGTTTTTTTCCTTTTGTGACAGGGAAGGTATGATTTTTGAGTAGGTTTAATTTTAATGACATGCCACATAATTCTAGAAACTTGAAGGGACAATTGCCTTATCACTGGGGCTCCTGTCTTAACTGTCTGGGTAGAAGGCGGGAGGTTCAGCGCTGCACCTGACCGCTGGGTGCGACTGGCAGAAGATTGTTCACGGGAAAGTGCCCGGAACAGCGGGAGAGCATGGGCGTCAGAGCCCCGCAACCCAAGCACGCTGTCCCAGCTGAGCCCCCCACTACTTGGGTGTCCCTGGAAATCAGTTCATAAAGTCCATTTTCTTCTCTGCAATACAAGGGCCAATGTCCTTACAGATTGTAGAATCCCTAAATAAAGAATAATAATAAAGAAGCCCTAAATAAAAAAGAGCACACACACAACATCCAATGAGCGATGTTATTACTTTTTATAAGAACTCTTGCTTCTTACACACTTTATACATCCAGGGATGCCTGGGGGGCTCAGTCGGTTGAGCAGCTGCCTTCAGCTCAGGTCATGATCCCAGAACCTGGGGTCAAGTCCCATATGGGATCTTTGCTCAGCAGGGAGCCTGCTTCTCCCTCTGCTTGTGGGCTCTCTCCCTCTCTGAACAATAATAAATAAATAAATAATTTTTTAAAAAAACACAACTCTCGATTAAAAGAGGTTACTTAAGAGGAAGAGACAATCATCAGAATCTATGTGATGATTATTTAATTCATATGTCAAACCTGATTCCACAAATGGCTATGAAATAAAACATAAAGTGATCCTGTGTGAGAAGGATTCTTTTTTTTTTTTAAAGGTCTTATTTATTTGACAGACAGAGATCACAAGTAGGCAGAAAGGCAGGCAGAGAGCGAGAAGGGGAAGCAGACTCCCTGCCGAGCAAAGAGCCCAACACAGGGCTCAATCCTAGGACCCTGAGATCATGACCTGAGCTGAAGGCAGAGGCTTAACCCACTGAGCCATCCAGGCATCCCAAGATTTTTGAAAGCATAATACATTTGAATTGCAGGCAACTCCGCCCACTTAAATACACTGGGCACTAAGGCAGTGCTTGTAACAATGTTGCTTCCACATTAGAAACATTATCATAATTGGTTTCATGTAAAACATGCACCTAAATACAAGCAGTCATTTCCCAGAAGAGGTCTGCAACGCACACCAGATGAACTCTTTAGTTGAACGTATTTCAGAAGAGGCAAAACAGCCTGAAGGCCAAGTGCGTGGCACAAACCCGAAACCCCTACCCACACTCATCTTGCACACTCAGCTGTCCCGGGCACAAGGTACCTCTTCGTTGCAAGAAGTGCAATGATAACTGACATGCTATAAAACTCCAGAGAATTAGGAAAAGCCAGCAATCTGCCTTTCTGATTGGTGCCAGAGAAGAACGCTTCTCATTTTATTGCCTATGAAGATAAAATCAAACATTGCCTTGGCTCCTGCATGTTGTTCTGCTAATTCGATGCCCCTCTCCCTGACCTCGGGCTTGTATGGTGTGTGGCCACTTGTCTGCCTCTTAAAGTGCTGGCCACTGGGGCAGGGGCCAAGGCTTTTTGTATGCTTTCTCACGGAACTGCGCCAAGAGAGATTCTCTAATAATTAGACCTGCTGCTCTGCCTTTCATTTTTACTACTTCAGAATATTTGCATCCTTCCAAGACTTGAAGCTCCAAAGCAGCTTTTAGAACCACCATTGCAGAACTGGAGAGAGAGGGAGGTCTCATCCTCCTGCGTATCCAAATCCTATCCAGTCCAATTCCAATGCCACCTCCTCCAGGAAGCCCTCTCGTATCTTGGCAGTCAGAAATGGTCTCTTCTCCTACCCCCAGAAACACTGTGAGCACCACTATGGAGGCCACTTGTCCCTTTCTATGGCATTTATATGGGTATTTCTCTATATGTTTTGTCTGCCCTGGAAGAGTTTAAGTCCCTGGAGAGAGGGCCTAGGCTGGAGTCCTGGCTCTAGTGTGTCCTAAACACATGGGTATTTGCATAGGACTTCCCCTTTCCTATTTAATTCATAAGCTGTGCAGTGGGAACGACCATACCTGCATAACAAGGACTTTGCAAGGACATAACTTGTATAAAGCAAATGGCAAACTGTCTGGCCCCCAAGAGAGCCTCCACGTATAAGTGAGTGAATAAAGGATTGAATGAATGCATGAACAGCTTGTAACTTCGGCAAAGTCATTTACTACTTGTGAGACTCCAGAACCCTCATCCCCGCTCCCCACTGAAGGCAGGTGATGTAAATCAAACCCCTCCATCTGGCTGATGTTAAGACCCTTTCCAAAAAGGCAAGCCCACTCTTCCTTAAATTAGTCCTCACTGAAGGCTGCTAGAAGCTGCCATAAACAATAAACAGTCAACTAAACAAAGTTTCTAACATCTTCACTGGAGACACGCTCCTTCTAGACTCTCAAACCCAGATAGAGGTGTTCATGTGGTTGGAAAGGGGACCCCTCTCTCAAGACACTTGCTGCCCAGTTGCCCAGTCCCCCACAAAAGCTTAATAATCGATGCTGAGCCTGACTTACTCACCTGCTTTGTGCCGCTCCAATGAGAACAAAAGTCAGACATCCTGACCAGACTTTTGTCCAAACTTGAGGATTTCCCCCATCACAAAAGATTGGAAGGCTACTATAGAGCTTCCCATTCCCTCAGGAGCCCATTTGTTGAAATGTACTTTGTGTGAAAGAGGAAAGCCTTCAGGGATGCTAAAGTCTTGCATGGTTTAGGAGTCTAGGGTGGATGGGGCCCCTCCAGTGGAGAAAGACATAATATGGGGAGTCCTAGAGGTCTTGAATCTCAGTTTCTCCGTATTCTCTTGTCCCTGGTATAAATTCATCTACTCAAGGAATGTTTTTTAAAATATTTTTATTTTTTATGTTATTTATTTATTTATTAGAGAGGGAGGGAGGGCGGGCAGAGAGAATCTTAGGCAGGCTCCATGCTGAGCTTGGAGCCTGACTGACACCGGGCTCCATCTTACAACCCTGAGATCATGACCTGAGCAAGACGAAGAGTTGGACGCTTCCTCCCCACTCCCCGTGCCCTCAAGGTGCATATTTAAAGCACTGACTAAGTGCCAGCCCTCAGGGGTATGAAGCTGCGTGGGACACAGACTGGATTCCCTCTGTGATCTCACAGCCCAGCGATGGGGACTGACACGTGATGTGGACAACACGCTAGTAGAATGATGAATGATGCATCGTGGGAGCGAAGACGGAGACATGCCCAGCTTGAGCAGGGCGGTGAATTGGAAGGATTTTGAGCTGCATTTTGAAACATGGAAGGAACTAACCAAGTAGACAGAACCCAAAGGGCATCCCGGCTGGATGAAAAGGTTTGTGCTGAGGCTCAGCTGTGCAGACCTGCACGGCAGCGTGGGGAGCTACACACGGTTCAACCCATTTCCCAACGTGCAGCCAGAGATCTTCCAAAAATGCCGGTCTGGCACAGCACCCGCTGAACTTGGCTGTACCTTCTGTTTAAAGTCTGCCCTGCCCCTTGGACTGACAGCTCGAGGAAAGCTCTGACAATCTTGGTCACCACTGGATGCTTGGAGACCCTGGGGTGGGGAGCCGATACGTAACAGAAACTCAGTGACTGGATGGATGGATGTGCCGAGTGAGGTCCACAGAGAAATCAGAGTGAACAGTTGGGCGGGGTACATTGTGAAGGACCTTACGTAGCCCGTGAAGGCATTTGGATTTTATTCACAGACTATGGGGAGCCACTGGAAGATTTTTAAGCAAGCACTGTAACTGGATTAGCATCTTTAAAGGATCACTTTCAGAGAGATAGGACTGGCACCAGTGGCAACAGGATGGATTGGAAGGCTGTCTGGGCTGGACATAGGAGGGCTCGTTCAGGAAGCTGCATTCTCAGTGCTGGGAGGGCGAAGGCCTGGATCGGATAGGGATGTGGAGGGGAAATAGGGCAGGGCACCCCTGTGGGCCTGTTAAACAAGCAGAAACATCAGGGTCTGGGGGCTCACCGGTTCTGTGGGATATGGAGGAGGATTTAGGATGCTGCCCTGGTTTCTCTTTGGACCACCAGATGAGGAAAAAGAGCCAATTAAATCAATAGGAAAATTAGCCAATTAAATCAATAGGACTATGAAGCAAATTATCTATTTCCTTTGGGTTGTTAGACACTGGGACCTCCATGAAGGAAAAGCATGTTTTCTGCTCTCCTGGTGAGCAAGGAAGCAACAGTTACCTGCCCTTTGCTCTGCCACGGATGCTCAGACTCCAGAAGCGTGAGAACCCTTGTTCGTCTGTGACCCAGGTGAGTCAGTCGGTCCTGTTAGAACACCGGCACCTTTCCATCTGATTCGAAGTCTCGAAGATGCGTTCTTGGCTTCTACAAGCTCCAGGCTGCACTGCTGTGTTGTATTACAGAGCAAGGCACAAAGAAGGCATTGATCAGCAGGCCTGCCATCATATTCCTAGGTCGTTCCTCTGCCGTGTCCTGTCTCCAGCACAATGAGGGGCTGACCCAGGGTGCCCAGCAGCCATGTCCACAGGTCGGGTCCATTGCGGGTGGGGGCGGGGTGGGGGACTCCTTCCACATGCTGGGCACCGCCCAGAGAAGGTTCAGGACAAGCCCCTGGTGGAGCCTGGGAGCCCAGGCTGAGTTGTTATGCCCAGAGCCTTATGGAAAATTTGAACAGGGCCTGAGCAAACAGCACGGCTCACTTCTTGGCATCTGTAACTGGGACTCACCAAAATGCGATGTGGAGTCAGCAAGTGAGGTCAACTTTGGCTGAGAACCTTAAACAGAGGGGGAGAGTCAAGGAGGGAAGGAAGGGGCCACTGGAGCCGACGGAACCAGGATGCAGCCCTTGTTAGAAACAACTGAAAAAGGAACCCTTGGAGGAAAAGTGGTCACTCCAAATCCAGAGGCTGCCCCCCCTTGCCCATCTGGTACCCGCTCCTGAGGCTGCCCAAAGCCGTTCGCCAAATGCTGCTCTCCAGTCAGGTTCAAAGACCTGAGAAAACAACTCACAAACCCTTTCCAAGGAGAGTCACACATTCGGTCACACAGACTTCAGGAATTCCATGGAACTGGAAACTGAAGTTTCTGTTTAAAGGCATGACTAGGTCCCTTGTACGACTAGGGGTTAGTACTTCTGCACAGAGGCAGAACTGTCCACAGCTCCAAATCCTGCAGGCAAACTCACCATTCCCTGGGTGGCTGTTAAGCAAGCCCTTCCAGAATGACTATTATGCACTTTCAGATCCCTTGGGAACGTTTTGCTCTCAGATCATAGTTTTGCCAGTGGTTCCCCAGGGAGCTGAAAAGAATTAGTGCTTTTATGCAAGGGGGCTGGCCCACTTAAAACCACCCTCCCCTCTAGGGTTTGCCCCAACACATGCTTGTAAAGAAGTCCAAAAGCCTTGGTTTTGCTCCCCAAACTTGCTTCCTCTAAAATCTCCTGGGGAACGTGTTAAAAAATCCAGGTGTCCAGGTCCCTCCCCCGAAGACTGATTCAGTAGGTTTATAGGAGGGCCTCCCGGAATCTGAGTTTTAACAACGTGCCTGGAAATTCTCATGGTTAGGCAAGGAATAGCAATGCTTTCTAGCCGGCGGTCGCGGGTGTAGGTAGGGGCCCACCAGCCTACTCTCCTCCCACAGTACCCCCTACAGGTGAGCAGTGAGCACAATGAGGAGGCGATCCTGCTGGCCTGGGTGACTACAAGGATCTGGTCATAGGAGAGGCCGATGCAAGGCATGGGGACATTAAGGAGGAATGCTCCAGAAGAAGGAAAGAAGGACTCAGCTCAGAGATGAGGGGGTTTGCCGACCACTCTGCATCTCCTCCGAGTTCACCAGGAGATCATTCCTGAATAAGCTGTGCTAAAAGAGGCTGTCACTGCTCGGATTATGAGTCACGAACATAGGATGGTTTGGCCAGGACCTGTCCAGGGCACGGTGGTGGGATGAAACAAGGGAGACCATCTGGAGAGTTAGGAGGAAATGTGATTTGGGGGAGGTTTAATCTGCGCTTAGCACTATCTGATTCTCATTCTCCCTTGAACGTGTCAGGAAATGCTTCGTCCGTGGCAGGAATGGCTGTCTACTCTAATTTCGTGTCAGCGACTTGGTCTGCAGGTGCCTTGCTGGCCTCCTGCTGCTCTCCAGACGGGCGCTGACTCAGACCAGTCCCTTCGGATACCGGGCGCTGAGAACCCTCCTGGCTCAGACTGAGTCAGCTGCCAGACGCTCCAATCCCCCGCCGCCTTGACTGTGGGCTCCTTCCTGAGGGGCCTTCTCTCTCTTTCTCCGACTCAGCCACAGACCCTAGAAGTCCCAGCTGGAATTCGTCAGTGAAATACCGAGCTGTGTGAGCCTTCTCTGACAGCTTTAATTATCAGCTCAAGGAATCAAAACAAAAGTCAGGAAGAGATGTCAGAGGCAGAAAAGCAGCAGAGTTGGGTCCTCCTGTGGCATGAATAACAGGAGGGGGTAAGTTTTTCCTTCGAAGTTTTGGCTCCATTTGGGGAGTTCGCTTCCTGAGAGGCATTAAAAATCCCTTATTGGACCAGTTAAAAGAATAAATGACCCCAAGAACGATGTGAGGGACTCACACTCTATTTTCTAGGTTGGGGTATAAAATGTATGAATACAGTATCTTTTATTGAGCAACTACTATGAGCCAGGTATTTGACTGAGATAGTCTCCAATTCTTAAGAAGCCCCTCCTAGGTCTGTGGCCCTACCTCCCTGCCCCATCTGCACCTTCCCAACAAAGCTCAGGCTCTTTGAGAACTTTGCTCAAGGTAACAGAAGGCTACAGGGCCAGGATTTGGACTTTGGACTCCAAAACTTAGAAGTTTTGGAGAAGTTTTTTCTTTTTTTCTCTCTCTCTTTCTTTCTTTCTTTCTTTTTTTTGGGGGGGGGCGTCTTTAACACTTTTTATAACATGAATTTCTGTTTTGTTTTGGTACCGGCTTTACTGAGATGCAATGAACATACCCTACTATCCAACCATGGAAAATGCAGCCTTTAATAATTTTTAGTGTATTCACAGAGTTGTTCAGCCATCGTCACAATAAATTTAAGAACACTTTCATTGCCAAAAAGGAACCCCCATATCCTTTTACTATTACCTCCCTTATTCCCAGGTCCCTTTCCCAGCCATAAGCAACCACTAATCTACTTCTGGTCTTTATAGATTCGTATATTCTGAATCTCTTCCCATAAACTCAGTTATCCAATAGGTGTCCTCTTGTGTCTGGCTTCCTTCCCTTAGCATCGTGTTTTCAAGGTCCACCCACATTCATCCCTGGATTGAATTGTGTCCCTGCAAAACTCATATGTTGAAATCCAAACCCTGGCACATCTGAATGTGACTTTGTTTGGAGAAACACTGTACATATAATCAGTCGTGCTGGAGGTCATATACGTATACTCAGCCATATTGAGTAGGTGGGTCCTGACTCCCGTATTATCCACGTCCTTATACAGAGGGGAAGTTTGGCCACAGAGACACGGATGCAGGATAAAGACCATGGAAACACAAAAAGATGAGAGCCATGTGCCTGTAAGGCCAGGAACGCCGAAGGTAGCCACCATTCCTAAGAAGCTCAGAGAGAGGCACGGAGGATTCTCCCTCACAGTCCTCAAAGGTGCCAACCCTGCCAACACCTTGATCTTGAACTTCTAGCCTCCAGAAGTATGAGACAATACATTTCTGTCTAAGCCACCTGGTTTGTGGTCTTTGCCATGGCTGCCCCAGGAAACGAAGACACACTACGTGAATTTACCCCATTTTGTTTATTCACTTGTAAGTTGTTAGATATTCGAGCTGTTTCTACTTTTAAGCTATTATGAATAAAGCTTTTATCCACCTTTGAGAGCAAGTTTTTGTGTGGACATGTCCTCTTGTTTCTTTTGGGTGTGTGCGCACCTAGATGTGGAATTGTCAGCTCATATCGGAAGTCCGTGGTCAAACTTCTGGGGAGCAGGTAGATTGTTTTCCCAAGCACTTACACCATTTTCCAATCTTTCCAGTGATGTTCAAGGATCTGGGTTCTCTACATCTTTACCAACATTGTTATCATCTGTTTTTATTATTATGCCCATAAGAGTGAGTTTGAAGTAGTATCATGTCATGGTTTGACTTGCATTTCCCTGATGACTATTTTTATTGAGCATCTTTTCATGCACTTCATGGCTGTTTGTGTATCTCCTTTGAAGAAATGTCTATTCAGATCTGCTGCCCATTTTTCCATGGGTTTGTCTTTTATTATTGAGTTGTAAGAGTTCTTTATATATTCTAGATGCAAGTCCCTTATCAGATATTTGCAAATATTTTCCCACAGTCTGGGGGCTTTCTTCACTTTCTTGATGTATCCTTGTCAGCACTAAATTCTTTAATTTTGATGAAGTCCAATGTATATATTGCTAATTAGTGTTTTATCTATCTACTTTGCCTCTAACACTTGCCCCTCTGCAGTCAGTTTTCCAAGAGCAGCCAAAGTGATCTCTTTCAAAGTATAAAGCAAATGTTGCCAGGGCCAGGTACGTGGGAAAATCCTAAATATTCACCTGTGGGATCTGGCACCATCCACCTCTCCAGCATCATCTTACACTCTCTGGCTCAAACATCCCAGCTGCTCTTTTCTCTAAGACCTTTCTCGAAGGGTCTACCTAGCTCCTTCCTTAAGGACTTTGCACTTGCTGTTCCATTGTTGTCAGCTCCTCTGTAATATACATCCTCCTTTTCTTCTCTTCCTTCTAGACTCAGATCAAATGCTGCTTCCTCCAGGAAGACTTTCCTGATTGCCCTCTCTAATGTCTCAGCCCCTCATCCACCCTAAATCCTCTTTATTACATCACCCTGTTTCATTTCTGCAAGGGGACTCACATGAAACCTTTTTATTTATGTATTTACCATCTCTCTCTGTCTGCTAAAACCTAAGTTTGATAGCAGCAGTGCCCTTCTCTGGCTTGTTCACTGCTACATGTCTGTTTTGGAGACGGTGCTGGGCATACAGTAGGTAGTAGGTAAGTACTAGTGGAGTCCCAGAGCAATGGAACAGAGCAGCAACTAGAGCGTAGTATCGCACGGTGCCTCAAAACTGACAGAAACCTTCATAAATTTCGGGATTGGAGAGAACCTTCATCCTTCGGGTTTTACCAAGTCCCTTCAGTACAGCACAGTTTACATGATTTGGAATATTGGGCCTCTGACAGGATGAAAAAGCTAAGTGGTGTATCCTTTATGTACGTAGGAAAAATCCTTCTCAAATTTTAAAATGCAGACAAATTACCTAGGGGTCTTGTTAATGTGCACGGTCTGATTCACTAGATCTGGGATTCTGCACTTCCACCAAGCCCTCAAGTGATGCTGGTGGTGCTGGTCTGGGGACCGCACTTGGAGCAGCAAGGAGTAAGGGGACAGGAGCGCCTTAGTTCACATGAGATGATGTCACCCCGCCGCCATCTTGAACCTAGTAAGTCCTCCCATATCAAAGAAAGAAATCTCCACATTTCAGTCTTGGAGGGGTCAGGTCATGAAACAGTCCCCACCTCTCCACCTTCCAGTGCAAGATTTGCCTCTACAAACATCTCTCTTCCAGAATACTGGAGCCAACAGAGAAAGCCCCATTGTGGGAAAAGTCCACATGCTTTCCTATATCCCAAACTATGGATTTTCTGTTGAATTGCTATGCCTTCTCTCATTATGTATGCTGAAAGAGAAGCACTTATATGCGATTCAATTCTATGAACATTTACTGAGCACCTACTGTGTGCCTGTCTTGTGTTTTGGAACTAGAGGTACACAGACCTCCCCTTCTCCTCCAGGAGTCTAGTCCAGTGACCCCAGTGAGACGAGGAAACAAATGGGCTAGTCATGACACAATGTGAACATTTCTGCAATGGAAGCATCCAGAGCTCTGGGGCAGCTGAAGCATTTTATTTCCAGAGTGAAGCGGAGACCGATCAGTTCAGTGAAATGAGTGTGCCCATCTTGTCTGACTCTATTTGGCTGACCTAGTTCCTTCACACACCAAAGAGAATGGGGGAGGGGGTGGGCATGGGAGGACCAAGGGCAGGAGAGGCCTTTCACAGCGTACTAAGGTATGGAGACCAGCATGCCATATCATATCCTAACCAGAGCACTGGAGACAATGTCCAAAGCACCACGGAAGCACAGGAGAACACGGTTGACTCAGCCTACAACGTCTGTCTGCTCCACACCCAGTGGGGGGTTGAACTTGGGATCCCATCGGATGCTCTACAGACTGAGCCAGTCAGGTGCCCCTTAGCCTAGAATGTTTCAAGGAGTACAGGAGGGGCACCTGGGTGGCTCCGTCAGCTAAGCATCTGCCTTCGGCTCAGGCCATGATCCCTGGGTCTTGGGATCGAGCCCCGATTCGGGCTCCCTGCTCAGCGGGGAGCCTACTTCTCCTTCTCCCTCCGCCATTCCCCCCACTTGTGCTCTCTCATGCTCTCTGTCAAATAAATAAATAAAATCTTTAAAAATAAATAAATAAATAAAAGAGTCACGGAAAGGCTGTTTGGGTTTGATCCTGAAGGATGATCAGAAGTTTGGCAGATGGACAGGAGGTTAGAGTGCTCCGGGCTCAGGAGCACTGTGGTGAGGAAGTACTTAGAAACTCAGCAAACAGGGAGAGCTGGGCTTGGCCCAGGTGTGGGTTCCGGGAAGGTGAGTGGCTGAGGATAAGGCCAGAGCCCAGGGGAAGCTGGGAGCTAGGACATGCCCTCCAGGAAACAGAGGAAAGGCAGAAGACGTTCACTCCCTGTATCGCAGAAGGGCTCTGTGATTTGGGAAAAACGAGAAGTTTAGTGCAATTAAAATGGGGTCAGCAAACTCTTTCTGTAAGGGGCCATATAATACCGTAAGCATTTTAGGTATGTGGGCCTCTGGGTGTGGGGGTCTGTGGCAACTATTCAACTCCGCCCCCACAGAGAATCTGTAAGTGCATGGGTGCGGCTGTGTGCCAATAAAACTTTATCAATGCTCGCCTGTGAGATGCCTATCATGTGTGACGAAGTGGTATTCTCCTCTTCTACTATTGGAAAATGTCAAAACCATTCTCAGCTCAAGGACAGTATAAAATCAGACTGTGGGCCATACCTGGCCCCTGGGCTGTAGTTTATGGACCCTGGGGGAGAGCGAGGCTGAGGGAAGGTAGTAGTGGCGGAAGCTGGGGACAAGCACAGCACAGACTGTGACTGAGTCTCAGCTTTATCCCGTGGCCAACAGGGAAAGGCTAGAGCCGTCCGGGGCCGGGATACGGTGTCCACATGAGACACGAGTGGACATCCGTGCCGTCTGAGGGCATCCCAGGAAGCCCGAAAATGGAGCCAAGTTGAGGGGGAAGCCGGTGATTCGCAGCAAGAAAATAAATTAACGCAAGTTCTCTTTAGCAAAATCTATTTACATGCAGAGTGCTAATTAAACTTTCTTTGCTTTTTCATTAAAACAGACCACACCCTCTGTTGGCACTTAATTGTGTTGTTCTAAGTACTTGAAAACAACAAATGGCATTTGCTTAATTACCCTAAGATAATTTTTATTAACACAAGTTGACTTTGCGTGTACAGTCCAATTTACTGAGGTTTTTGTCCCACTCCGGCTTGATCCTATCGGCATGACTCAGAGTGGGAAGGTCTCATGCTCTGCCTCCTGGCAGGGAAGACACAATTAGACTCGGGAGTGGGCTGGTAAATGTTTAACAACTGCTGGGGTGTGGGGGGGCGTGGAATGTGTGTATGCATACATTTATTTTAACTCTCACTGATATAAGGGATATGCAGTAGACAATTTATAAGTAATACCAAATTATACAATATTCTTGATTATAAATTCCATACAGCTAATTGATTCTCACAGAATGCTTTCATTTCTTTTCAAACTCTTGTATTCACGGCAATCGGTGTGTGCGACTCAATCATGATTTGACAAAGTAAGACTATGAATAAGTGCTTGATTATGATCCAGCTCAGAGAAGTGGCTCATGTCATTGACAAATGAATATAGTTCTGACATGAATGTTGGTTGATATTTCTGTCCATGTGAATAAGTAAAACAAAAGTGAAGCCATAAAGATGTATGTTGTAGCTTCATCATCTGTCAATGACATGATCGACTCTTTGCTGAATCATATCCGTTTGCCAATACTAGAACATGATGTTTTCACTGTTCACAACATAAGGGTTACAGACATGACATGCTTTTAATCTGCGTTATTAACATTTTCTCTACCACTTATTTAAGTTTAGACAATTAACACGACAATAAATATAAAACCTTGGTTTTTAACCTTCGTGAATATTCCCATCATGGACGATTTCAAAGTACCAGGGAAGAGATGTGTAGTAGCACACCACTAGAATAGTGTTTCTACCACACAGACACAATCAACAGTTTGAAATTTTCTGAAAATCTAACTGTCCATTCTTTGCAAACAGCTCTAGCTGGCTCCAGCATCGTGCTGAGTATGCCTCAACTTTCTAGAACTGTCTCTTGCAGTTCAGCAATCAGAGTGTTACCCAGAGAAACTGCTTTAAAACAAAAAAATGAACAGACCTCATGTATCTTAATATGAAGTCAGCTATGCATAAATCAGTTTGTCATCTAAACTTATCAGTTTAACAAGATGACATCTCAAAAATTAGCTTTAAACATCCTCTAAAACATGCTCGTTCTCACATGTCTAGGATCAATGATTAGATTCTCAGTAATAATATGGCCCTTGTGACACCCTTTTGTGCCCAAACTAACATGAAAACTGGATCATGAAATTAGGGGATTCAAAACCCGCTCATCCAACTTCTTTCATTCTACAAATGAACTGAGTTCAGAGAATTTAATTTAGGTATCAGAATCACAGAGAAGCAAAATTGATATCAAAACTCAAGGTTTCATTTGTAAACCTTGTTTCATTTGTAAACCTAGTTTCTGTGTGCTAATTTTTTCCCCCTCAAGTGCAAGGTGAGATCATTGTGGTACACATATTCAAACTTCTCCCTTTAGTAACACTGTTTTGGGGAGAACGTTGTTAAGCTGTAGAAAAGAAACTTCTGGTTATACTTACATGTTCTATCACTAGGGTTGTTGTGGGGTTTTTTCCCTCCTTATTTCATTATACTGTTTACCATAATTCTTTAAAAGGCACAGATCTACTCATTCTAAGAGTAGTTGTTCACAGATTAATGCAAGTGAACTGGGCAAGTCTTGTGTTAAACCAGCCAACCCTCAAAAACATTTCAGAGTTAGGAACATATTTTACACCTTGACCTGAGAGTGAAAAATCCCAGGTTCTTGAGAACTACTGGAGCAGAAAATTCCTTTGCAAAATGGGCTATTGGCCAGTCTCAGCAAGCCGCTGAAAATGTCATTTTTGAGAGGAGAGTTTCTTTCCTCTTCCCTAGAAATGACAAGTCTGCAACACCAAGTTTCTTTTCTTTCTTCTTCTTCTTTTTTTTTTTTTTACAAAATTAATTATTTATTTTTTATTTTTAAGTAATACAAGCCTACAACCTCTTGTCTGAAATTCCTGGGGCCAGATGTGTGTGGAATTTAGAACTTTCCAGTTTTTAGAATGGTAATACAGCACATACACTGGACATTCTGAGTCGACCCCAGTAGCGTCTGGGGGAATACCCCATAATCAAGCACATTTATATTTTGCAGCAAAACATGAATATTCATATGACGTGGGATAAACAAGACTATGAAGCTTCACGTCAGTTCATTTCAGGTCGATTTCACAACTGAGATTTTCCAAAACTTGAGGTTTTCAGTGCTATTTAGATGTGAAAGATCTTGATAAAGGGAGCACAGGCCTTTAATGACGTTATCTGCAAGTTCTTCCCTTCGTGCATTAAAAAAACATGTGTGTGTGTGTGTGTGTGTGTGTGTGAGTGTAATGTTTTCTCAAGCCACGTTCAACTTTAATTTTATTCTTTGTTGGAAACTACTCATTCTCATTATATTAATCTTAAAGGCACATGAGCTGCATCTTGCTCTGATCTTGCTTTATTTCCCCACGTTTGCATGGAGCAAGGTTTTCTGCAATTCTCAGGAATGTCTGTGAGAACACTGCTTTCATGTTCTGTTCTTTCGTGTCACAAATGTCCTCTTTGCACCACCAAAGCACCTGACAATGACTTGCTTCCCACCAGCCCTCTTATCCACTTGCATAATGCAATGCAGCTTTGCAATTTTATTTCTGTGGCTACTAAAGGTTCCTGTAAAGATACCTGAAAAGTTATATTAAACTACAGGAAACAAGAACAGGAATGGCCTATGAAGAGAGAGCGGAAAAGAACATCACACTCCACTTTGTCCCCGCAAAAGAAGTCTTGATCAGTCTGGATAACGCTGCACTAGACACCAAGGAAAAACACTACTTCCTTGTCTTAAATCCTATGGGCCTGCTAGACACTAGTCCTCTAAAAGTCAAGACTTGAAAAATTAACCAGAATAGTCTCCAATGTCAACAACGAGAGCTGCCGCTGGAAAACTAGCTGGAGGGAAAGAGTCGGCCTGGTGCAGCGGAGGATGCAGTAATATACATGGGCGGGACGTGGATTGTACAAATTTGCTCATAGAGGAAACCCAGAAGAGTGAAAACACATAAAAGATAGAAGCAGAGATACTATGCTTCTAAAAACTGTAACTTATTGCCTGGTGAAGTCATTCATAAAAGCTATCCACTCATACGGCTATTCCGGACAGCTAAATTTCACTAAATGCTACTAAAATACCAAAGGCCATACATAACGTCTGACCCAAGCTGTCATGTCATATAGCGAATTCTTACATGGGAGCTTAAAAAAAGATTGTTTGACTGGTCCACTGTCCTGCAGCTTTGTCAGGAGACCACTTTGTCTGACATATTGAATTTCCAGTGTCTCTCACACTTCCTCCTTTTTAGATGCACAAAAGGGTTTTGTCAAGTTTCTCTTGGTTTCATGGCTGGCAGCTACAGAAACCATGCCACATGCCTGGTGTAGAGTTATAGGGTGTGACTTGATAGGACTCGTGTCTTCCGAGCTTCTGGATTTTTAAAAAATAACTATTAAAAGTTTCCTTAAGAGCTGTTAGGTGAAAATCTGTTTAAGAATTCAAACTCTGTACTGGCCCAGTTATGTACGAGATCGGCCTGCCCTTGTTGCATGTTCTCTCTGAAACCACATGAAAAAGAGCTTCCTCCGGGCTCCCATGCCCTCCCCGGGTTCCCTGCCTTTCCTACAGAAATTCCACCTCGCAGCATCCAGTTATCCCCCCCGCCCCCATGGGTCCTGGTCCAGCACCCTAAAACTATTCCCAAGGAACCCAGAAATGTCTATGCTTCCATAAGCTTAGGGAACAAGACTGGGACATTCACTAGGGCCTTGTGAGCCCCGCAGCGGGACTGAGTCCCCGCCGTCCCGGGGGCCTTCACTGTGTGCTCTCCCGCAAACTGTTCTCTGTATACAGCAAGGAACCCTCGCTCTACGCGCCTCGTGAGGCTGCGAGGGTGAGGCGACCTTACGGAGAGCACCGGAGCACTCGCCATATGCTCATTTCGTGTGACTGTTACCGAACCCCAAACTGGCGAGGGGGTGCTGCCTCGCGGGGCGCGGGACGCATCTGTCCCGCAGTGCGGGCCCGGGGTGGCGGGGGGGGGGGGGGGCACCGTCCGGCAGGGGGCGAGCTGCTCATACTTTCTCCCTCGCCCGGACGGGCATTCCCGGCGGTCTTGGCGAGGCGGGGGGGGGGGGGGGACCCTAGGAAGGTTCCAAGCCCCCGGGGGCGTAGGGTCCACAGGGGTGGGCAGCGGCTCGGCCTAGATCGGGAGGACTGAGCTCCCGCCAGCCCGCCCGGCCCGGGGGGCGCGCCCTCGAACCACGGCGCGCGACGCGGGGCCCCGAACGCCGAGACAATGCGGCGCGCGGCGGCGGGAGAGCGGCTCGGCGGGCCGGGGCGCGCGCCGCCTTCCTTCCTGCAGGCTCGGCTTCCCGGCGGCGGCGGCGGCGGCGGCGGCGGCGGCGGCGGCGAGCGCGCGGATTGGCGGCCCGGCCCTCCGCCCCGCCCCGCCCCGCCCCGCGCTCCGCCGGCCGCCGCCCCCGGCCGGACCCGCCCCTCTCCGCGGGAGTCGCTCGGGGCCCGCGGCTGGGCGGCCGGCAGTTCCCGCCGGCTCTGCGCGTCCGCCTCGCAGCTCGCTCGGGCAAGGCAGGCGGCGGAGCCCTCGGCGCGGCGGGCGGAGCGGCCGGGCCCGAGCTGCGCGGGGCTGCGCGCGCGGCCCCTGCTCCCGCCGCCGGGCCCCGCGGGCGGCCGACCCGCGCCCTGCGGCGGCTCCTGCGGCTCCTGCGGCGGCGGCCCGCGCCCCGGCGCTTCCCTTTGTCCGCGGGCCGGGCGAGCTGCGGGCGCGGCGGCGGCGGCGTCCGAGCGGCCGGTCGGAGCCCGCGCGGCGGCTGAGGCGGCGGCTCCCCCGCGGCCGGCCGCCCGCGCCCGCGCGCCGAGGCGATGCCGGACCAGATCTCCGTGTCGGAATTCGTGGCCGAGACCCATGAGGACTACAAGGCGCCCACGGCCTCGAGCTTCACCACGCGCACGGCGCAGTGCCGGAACACCGTGGCGGCCATCGAGGAGGTGAGCGGCGCCGCGCGGGCGGGCCGGCGGCCGCGGCCTCAGGTGGCCCCGCGCCCTGCCCGCAGCCCGCCCCCGCGCCTGCCCCCGGCGCCCGCAGCCCGGGAAAAGTTTCTTTTCCTCAAAATCTGACGCGGCCGGGTCCCCCCTGCCCGACACAGAAGCCCTTTGTTCCGTGTAGGTGGCTCCGAGGAGATGGCTGATGGCTACCTTGGGCCTTTTTAAGACCCTCCCCACCCCCCGGGCTCTTTTTCCTCGCGGGGCCGGGGGCCGGGCGGCTCCCCGCGGCGCGGCCAACTTTCGCTGGGAAGGCGGGGTGGGCGGGGAGCGGGGACCCCCGGCGCGGCGGGGGTCGTAGGCTCGCCAACCCTCGCCGGGCGCCCATCTCCCACTTGTTCTGGAAGAGCTCCTGGCCGCAGCCTGCCCCGCTGCAGCCGTGTGCTCCGAGCCCCGCGGCAGCCCTCGCCGCCTCTGCCCCGCGGTCGGGCGGGGGGAGGACCCCGGCTGTCCAGGAAAGGTGTGCACACCTTAGCCGGGGAGGCCTGAGCGCGTTCTCGCCGCGCCCGGGAGCCGAGTGCGGGGAGCCGAGTGCGGGGAGCCGTGTGCGGGGAGCCGAGTGCGGGGAGCCGTGTGCGGGGCCGGGGCTTCTGCTCCCAGGATCTTTGATAGCCTCCCCCAGGTGCGTGTGTCTCACCTGCTTGAACCCCTGATCGCCTCCCTCCCCATCAGCCTGGGAAAGGCCTGATTTTAGTCAAGTGCTTTCAAGGTGCAAAGTCATCATGCCTGGTGCTAACTGGTAAGCCCTCCACATCCTGCGGAGAGAACACTTGGGAATGAACAAGCTTAGGTCCACAATCCCAGCAGCCTGCGGTGAAGGGCCGAGTTTCTGAGCCCAGGGCCGCCGCTGGCTGTGTGGTGTGGGGCAGCTCCTCACCTGTCTGCCCTCATGTTCCTTACCTAGCAACCGGGACTAGTAATACCTCTTTCCCGGCTTATTAGGAAGGTTAGAGACGCCGCCGTGTGTAAGGTGCTTCGACTCTGCTTGGCTCATCATAGGTAATCGGTTTACCAGCCACACGTGTGCCCGTGTAGAATAGATGATTAAATTTCATTTGGCCAGAATGTCAAGTTACAGCCTTAAAATGGGGGTATTGTAGGGATTTTAGAAGATGGTGATTGGGCTAGAGTGAGTGAGGGAAGGTCACCCCAGAGCTTTTAATTAAGTGATGCCATTAATTTTTTTTTTCCCCTCTTGAACAAAGCAGCTGCTGTTAGGAATTGTTTGGGGCGGTGGCGGGGGGGGGGGGGGGATCCAGAATGTTTCCTTTAGTGAGAATTTTTTTCTTTGTAGACATAAACAGTCAATAATAGGCAAAATTATAAGTAATAGATTCAGCATTTTGAATGTTTTAAGTATACCTAGGGTATTGTCTGGCCCTCCCTCCTTCCTTGTCTTCTTTATTTGGTGGAGGAGGGCTTCATGTCAACCTTTTGTAGTGAGTTCTGTAATCCCGCATCACTTAATTCTGCGTGTGTCAGCAAGGCATAAAAAGATGGCTTTGAAAGAAGCAGATGGGGATGACCCAACGAAGTTTTCCCAGAAGTACTGTTTGAAAAGCAAGGGGAACATTTTCTAGATGTTTTGAGAATACACTATTAATAATGTCTATGGAAGAATTGCAATAAAAAAAGTACCTGAGATGGGGCACCTGGGTGGCTCAGTGGGTTAGGCCGCTGCCTTCGGCTCAGGTCATGATCTCAGGGTCCTGGGATCGAGTCTTGCATCGGGCTCTCTGCTCAGCAGGGAGCCTGCTTCCCTCTCTCTCTCTCTCTGCCTGCCTCTCCATCTACTTGTGATTTCTCTCTGTCAAATAAATAAATAAAATCTTTAAAAAAAAAAAAGTAGCTGAGCATTTCCTTAGGCAAGGAAGCTTTGTACGTGATGCCTTAAAGAAGGCTTGACTGTGTGTAAAGTTCTGTTTCTTTTCCCTTTTGCAATTTGTCACTTAAATATTACCACTGGCAGGGGCTCCTGGGTGGCTCAGTGGGTTAAAGCCTCTGCCTTCGGCTCAGGTCATGATCCCAGGGTCCTGGGATTGAGCCCCGGCATCAGGCTCTCTGCTCAGCACGGAGCCTGCTTCCTCCTCCCTCTCTGCTTGCCTCTCTGCCTACCTGTGATCTCTGTCTGTCAAATAAATGAATAAAATCTTTAAAAAAAATAAATATTACCACTGGCAGATGCTGGGAAGCTAGGCAAATAGGAATTGCTCTTAAAATGGGCATCCCCTTCCTCTGATTAATTTTAGTTTGCTGTGTATAATTCCAAAGCTGTGCAGGAGATTACCCGAGAGCTCAGTAACTGAGCTGATTAAAAAGAGACCGGATTTGGTCATTTTATTAAATTGCAAGCTTGTTCCATGTTGTCGTCGAAGCACATGAATTGTTTAAACTCAAAAATGAAAAAAATTGAAATCGTTACAGGTCTGTCTTCACTTTAAGTAAAGCCACTATTCATAGTATGATGATGAAATTTGTGAGTTTGGATTTATGAGATAACTCTGTCTGAAAGGTGTTGACTCTCAGAAATCACTGTGGATTCCTTTAAAGAATGCTCTGTTCCCAGGTGTTCAGTGTTCATTCCCATTACCAAAAGTTTTTCCGTATACACTTTGATTAAGAAGTGATGCCCGCATATTTTGGTTTTCAACAACCATCTACTTTTCATACTGAAATGAGACAGAGAGTGGGTATTGTGACTTCTTATTCATTTAACAGAAATAAAATAAAATTCGCAAGCTCGTGACTCCATGTTTAAATAGATGAGTCATGAAATGAGCAAATTAATTGTAAGCTGATAAAGCTTTGTGAACCCATTATTCCCCATATAGGTTGTGTCTGATAGAAATCACTACAACTGCAGTGTGCTTTTTTGCTACGCATACCTGCGGCTGGACTGTTAGTAGTTACTGGGTCCCTATCTTACACTATAAATGTCACATTTGTTATATCTGTTTCTCATCCTGGCTTTATACATGAGGAAATTGAGACTCAGGATAAGAGCTGGAATTGAACTTGGCTCTGTGCTGTTTTCAGAAGTGTTGCTCTTTCCCGTTACTTTCTTTTTTAAGATTATTTTAAAGTAACCTCTACACACAAGGTGGGGTTGAGTTTACAACCCTGAGATCAGGAGTCGCCTGCTCCACGCGTGCTCAGTCGTGACTGAGCCAGCCAGGTGCTCCTGTTTTTTATTACTTCTAATAATGCTGAATTCTAAAAAAAAAAAAAAAAAAAAAAAAAAAAATTGCTGTTTTCTTTGAATTTCTCATTTTTAGATAGACGTGAGTTTAAGTTCAGACTCTACTACTTGCCAGTTGTCTGAACTTCAGTGAGATACCTAACGTTTTCTCACTTGCCCCAGCACTAAATGCTAGATGACAACACTTCTTTACTTCAGAGAGTTGTGGGGAGGGTCTACTGAGATAATCCACAGCGCCATACCCGACAGACGACTAGTAAATGCTAACTACTTAACAGATTATATTATAGTTAATCCATGGAAACTGGTGAGGGCTTTTGCACCAACATGGGAGTTAGGTAGGAAGAGTCGGGGAAATGGATTAATGGTTGAATGAGTTAAGTGAATGGAAAAACTATGTCTGTTAACTCATGCTTTTTTTTTTTTTTAACCAGTTTGTTGTCTTGGCAGCAGGTCAGCACATAGCTATGTTTTAAAATATTCGCCTGGTGATCACTTTCTCTGGGTGAAGTAATTATTGTGCGCAATTTTAGCAAAGTCTGCTGTTACCACTAGATGGAATCTGCCCTGTGTTTTTGGAAATAATGGAAAAAAATAAGTAGTTGTGGCATAACTCTGAAAAGTGAGCTTTTTCCCCCTTTTGGGGGGGGGTGTTATTTCTGTCTCAGTTTCTTCGAGTCTCTAGGCTCTTTAAAATAGTCTCAAAATTGGAAAAAATCGTATATGTACTTGGAATATTTGTGTTTATAAAACCCTCCTGTAGTGCATCATCCATTCTGTTTTGCTTATTTGGCTTTGTTAGATATGTAGTTTTAAAAATAAATTTGATGTTGACTCGTAAGTATTAAAATTTAATCTACTTCCTTCCGGGGCCGTAATTCTCTACTATGTTGTCCTTGGTTACCTTGGAAATCTCATTGCTGTCACAAGCACAGGATTCTGACTGCGGCGTAAAATGAGCATCTGGGCTGCCCAGATTCCCAGGGGCCTTGCTGTCCTTGGGGCCAAATGCCCCTCCCACCAGATAGAGTGCGAACCTGGCCCATGTGTTCTTCAGGCAAGAATGTGGTTCTGAATCTTAGCTGTTCGTGAAGAGGGCTCTTCCAAATCCCAGCCTACTGGATCTTGGGTCTTTTGTCAGAGGACATCATCTTTTTTTTGCCCATGGGTTTGAGTTTTTGGAAATGAGGTTGTGTGGTCAGATAGGGCCACCTTATTTATGCTGTGTTCTGAAATCTGGACTTAGTGTGTTTGGAAATTTTTGAGTAATTTAAGGAGGAAATGATCTTCTGTTATGTAACCCCCCCCCCCTTCCCACAATTCAGTTTCCCTGTTTCTTGTGATTAACAGTGGAAATACTAATGGTACTCCTGGTAGGTTGCAGGCTCTGTCCTGCAGTTTTCATTGAGTCTTGTTGCGCGCTGGGTGATGGGAACGGAATAGCAAGCGGAGTAAGTTCTGTCTTTTGAAAGAACCTGCAACTGAAGACAGTGAAGCAGACGTCTTAGAAACAAATTCATGCAATAAACCAAATTAGTGTGAGGGCTTTGGCTGTAAGATTGTCCAGCACCGCAGATGCCCGGGGATGGCATTGGTCAAGTGTGCTTGGGGCTGTGGTTAGGAGGGCTTTGTATAGTTGTGTGACTGAGTCATGAGGTGAAGGTGGTCGTCTGTAGGTTACCACATGCTTTAGTCACTGAAGTCGCAAAATGGTCTGTGTCTGCCTCCCTGCCTTAGGTAAATATTAATCCACTCCTGAGATGGTGGCCAACTAGGCCTCTGATGGGATTTTCCCGGTGTGCAATTTATAGAGTGCTGCTCAGGCCAAGAATTCGGAGGGATCTGTAATTCTTCTCTTGGGCTCCACGTTTCTAGATACTGCTGCCTTTCTTCATGGAGCGTATACATCGTAGGCCTGTACTCTCTAACATGGTAGCCTAAGGTTCAAAATTCCATTTCTCCACTGGACTAACAGAAATTCAAGCGCTCTGTAGTATCGGTGTGTACGGACAGTGTAGATTTAGAACATTTTCATCCTTGGGGAAAGTCCTTTCGGACAATGCTGTTTCAGACCCTTGCAGCTCAAGGCGGGGCCCACTGACCAGCAGCACTGGCACCCCCTGCCAGCTTGTTGGCACTGCATAATCTCAGATCCCACCTAGACCGGGAGCTGACTACGTTTGACTAACATCCCCAGCTGTATTACCTGCATATTAAAGTTTGAGAAGCACTGTTCTTCTAAGAGTGTGACTCCGGGTGCACCTTGGAATCACTTGGGGCTGGGGTTGTGGAGGGATTTTGTAGAGCACAGATTCCTGGGATTTTGTAGAACACAGATATCTGACTTACTGGTTTGGGTGGGGCCTGGAGCACTGGCATTTTTAAAGCCTTTCTGCAAATGGGGTTGGTAATCCCTGCAGTAAACAGATAATCCCGTAGTGTAATAGTGTAAGTGACAGTACGGTATCAGTGATAAGTGATAAAAGTTGAGTGGAATTCAGGACTAGAAAGGAACTTGGAAGATTGGGAGACAGATCAGGAAAGGTCTCTCTGAAGAGGTGACATTAGAGCAGAGCCTGGAATGCAATGAGGAAGCCAGCCAGGGCAGAGTTAGGATGGAAGAACAGCCTGTGCAGACGCCGGAAGATGGGAGCGGGCTGGGGCATTTCAGGACAGGAAGAAGGCGGTGGGCGAGGAGGGAGGGACAAGGGTGGGCAGGGCCAGGTCACACAGGCCTCCATGGGGTTGGGAGGGAACTGGACCTTGTTCTGCTGGGATGGGAAGCTAGCAGAGGGTTTGGGTAGGAATGACATGATCTGATTGACATTTTACAAACGTCACAGTGATCGTTCTAGGGAGAGCAGACTGGAGAGGAGGGCGGGAGACTAGTGGGGCTGGGCATCTGGTGCAGTCATCCAGGCCAGCAGGGTCCTGGCCTCCAGGGGTGGCCTGGTGGAGAGTGTGGTGTGCTGGGGAGAGGTGAGCAGAACAGACAGCCGTCGAACCCGGTGCACCCAGGTGACCGGGAGAAAGACCCCTGGTGTCTCTGGCAAAGCCGAAGCGCTCTGCTGCTGCTTTGTGTCAGCATCGAAGCTGGCAGTGTGCAGCCTCGCCTGTTCAGGAACTTCTCTTAGGACCAGTCCTGAATGTTTCTTTTGTTTCACGGCAGACCAGGGTCAGGGAATATTAAAGGAGAGTTACGTCGACCTGGGCTGGAGGGCCGTGCTGGCTTCTCTCTGTGGTTTCTAGGCCGAGGGTGGCCGGTGACACTTTCTTGGCTGTGTCAGATGCCTGAGATCCTGTCCCTGATCCAGCTCCCCAAATGCTCCTCTTTCCCTACTAAAAAGAGGTGCTGAGTTCACCTCGTCACTATCCTGCAATAGGAACCTGCCTCCTTTGCTTACACTTGATTGTGTCCTATGGCCTTGATGCTCTTGCCGGGGCTCTTCCGGGTGCTTTTGTACCATTATCATTTTATCACGTGCATAATGTTGTAGAATAAATGGGCCATTAACCAGAGCTGGAGTATTCCAGCTGGATTTTTATTTGTATTTGGTTTTGTTGAGTTTATTGATTTGTAAATGTATGTTGGGCCCTACCAATCCATTGTCTCTGTCAGGGGCCAGCGTTGTGCAAGTGGACTGGGCTAGCTCTGTTCCCATAAGCCACTTATATCTTTTAGGTGCAATTATGGTTTTTCCTCTTAGCCTTTTTTGTGCCATAGACCCCTTTGATACTCTGAGGAAAGTCGTGGGCCTTTTTTCAGAAAGACGTCTTAATGCATCAAATACAGTACAGAGGGATTCAAAGGGAACCAAATATCCCGAAATACGGTTAGCAAAATCTTTGCAAAATCTGTCATACCAAGATATACTTTTTTTTTTTTTTAAGATATACTTCTTTACTAAAACATTAAATATCAAGATTTGGTAGTGGGTCTAATAATAAGTTCTATATTTTTGAAATACCGATGAGTGTAAGCAACACTGTAAGATATTTTAAACTCCGAAGTTATATTAATATATCTTTTATTGGAGTCACAGATGCTGCTAATAGAACCATGGCATGTTGCTTGCATTTGTAATTGAAGAAAATGCTAAATTTCAGTTAGGGACGAGTGAAATGCAGATGTCATTCTTTTTTTCCAATCCAGGTTTATGGACCCCTTGAATTCAGACAAAGAATTCAAGGCTTGTGGTAGGATTCTTTCAGTTGTTTTTGGACGGAGAGATGGACTCTGGAACAGTGCTCTTTAAGCAGGCTTCCCAGTCATTATCGCGTCGTTGGGCTGAGCGGGTTCCCCAAGTCCAGCTGAGAAGTGATCTGCCGGAAGCCAGTGTTAAGGTGATCCCGTAACAAAGGTGTTGGGAGGAACGGGGGTGCTGGGTGGAGCCATCAGCTATGGTTTGGCAACCATTGGTGGACCTGCCCGTTTTCAGGGTTGGGGCTTGGGAGTTTCTTATCCGGTCCCATAGGTTCATTCATGCACTTGGCGTTTCTCCAGGGTCAGCAAGACTGTGAATGCACCTGTGAGGCCTGTACTTGGGCCCCTGAACTGGGCTGCTGCCCTGCAAGCCAGTTCCCCTGTTTAGACCTTCCCTGTTTCACTAGCACGTACCACACACTCCTTGACTCTGTAGGGCAAGCTTGTCTGTGAAGCAGTGGGACGTTTTCAGGGAGCTGCTGCCCAGGTTTGAAGGGAGACCTCCCGACCGCTGTTCTTGCTGAGATGACGTGTTGGCAATGATGCGTGCGTCTGGGATGTCCGCAGATGCCTGAAGTGTTCTTATCCGTCACTTTTTTCCTCTCGTCTTTCTAGCATTGTTGGGGTGCTTACTGCGTGCCCGACAGGCTTTAAGATCTCTCCCTGTACTATTACCCTGTTTAATTATTACAAAACCCTACGTGATTCAGAGGACCTATGCTGCTTTACCAAGATCGCAGAGCAGGGAGAAGTGGAGGCAGGATTTCCACTGAAGCGTCCTGACCGGAGAGCTGCTCCTAGCAGCTTCCTCTGTCTCCCCTGGGCCTGGAGAGGCTGTCTGGGCTGATGCCGTGTGGCCAGCAGCACCCCTCTTGCTGTTAGCGGTAGTGTGTAGCTTCGGTTGTATTTCTAGAGTGGCGGCTTCTGGGAGATCCGTCCTGCCCTTCTGCTTCCTCTCTGTCCTTGTTGCTGGAGAAATGGCTTCTCTTCCCTCGCTTCACTGCTCTGCCCGGCGTGCCCAGCCCTGCCGAGCCAAGTGGCCCAGGGCTCTGCTCACACCCTGCAGGAGGCCCGCCCTACTAACGGTATTATTAATGATGTCACCTTTCTGCTCGATCCCAAAGATGGTTTTGTCAGTGTGATTTTATACACAGATGCTGTCCATAAAATCAGGCAGCCGATGCAGACAGCTCCCTCTAATGATGGATGTCCTTGTCTTTTAGGATTCTAGCAAGGTGATCAGGATTTAGAGGCCTCTTTCATGAGCTTCCCACAAGAAATTACATTCATATATATATATATATATATATATATATATATATATATATATATATTTAAAACTGCAACAGTGGCTGACATTTCTTTGAGTCGGGCCTTAATTGTGTCTTAAGGACTGTGCTGTGTTTTAAATTGATTGAATTCTTTCAGTGATCCTTGAGGTGGGTCCAGTTGTCTCTGTCTCACAGTTGAGGAAGTCAGGGCGCAGCAGACAGGTCACCTGGCTGCTGCTCCCCATCCCACACCGCTAATTGATGGCACCCTGGGCCACACGCTGACATCAGTTCAGCCGTCCTGGCTCTCACGCCTCTTGGTCCTTGCGTGCATCACCTGACTTCTCCTGCTGGTGTCTCTGTTCCTCTTAAGGTCTCTCGGGGGTCTGTAGTGCAGGCTGATCACCGTAGACCTTCTGTGGGCTGGCCCCCGTTGTTGCTGACTTAGAGGACGTGTGATTGCCCGGACAGGACCATCAGACACTGGGCCCCGGGGGGGGTGCTGGGCGTCAGAGGTGTCTATGAAGTGACCTTAACTGCCTTGAAGTGAGTGAAAAGGAGAGATCTGGCTTCCTTAGTGCGGAAGGACTGAAAACACTGTTGCGGCTCTGTGTAAAGGATGCCACAGCCAAGCAGGCCGGGGGATCAGAGCCGTCCGGGTTTCCCTCTTTGTCAGCAAATCTGTGCTTTGAGAGAAGGTCACTGGAGGGTGAATCACAGATGTGGCGTGTCCAGGCAGACTCGGGCTGAGGCTCTGTTCCCTGTTGCCAGTCAGGGGACTTGGGGGGAGATTCTGAGAGGAATGGGGGAATCTCAGTCCTCATGCCGGATCGATTCTGCCGATAGCCCTGACCTGTTGCTAACCAGCTCATGGACCCCGGGCCCGCGTTTTCTGGTCTAGCCTCAGCGGCCTCATTTGCGGAATGGAGAGCAGGATCAGCTGAGCTGTGGGGCTTCTCCAGCTCTTAACAATTCTGTGTGTCCAGCCGCCCGCAACACAGCTCACCTGCCTCTTGCCGCTCTTTTCTGATCACCTGCTCTACTCTCGTTCCCTTAGCTGTTCACGCTCATACTTTTCAAGAGGTTGAAGGTGAAAATAAGCTTCACCTCTTCCATTCCCCTTCGGAGAGTCCCTTCCCCAGAAGACCGCTGGTGTCACTCAACAGTGTCGTTGGTTCTTGAGCTGCGATGTCATCAGGTGAAGTTCTAGTTCAAGTTTGGGGCAAGTGGGGCAGTATTGTTTGCTCCCACCTCTCCTGGTGCAGCAGCTCTTGCGGTCTTTGCTGGGTGTCTTGGTCTGTTGATTCTGTCCCTGTCTTGCTTTGCTTTGCTGGTGAAAAGCAGGTTGTGTAAATGATATAACAGGCTTTTGTGCTCATTAAATGATTTGGACGATTGAACGTGAGGTAAATACTGGTCTTTTGCTACCCGCGTTCTCATAGCTTTCCCCTAGGTTTTGGGAAGCCTGTATTTTCCTCACTGGAAGCTGCACTCTGTGTTATGAAGTCCCGTGGATTTGTTAATATGATAGAGTGGAGAAAGAGCACTTGTCAAGGAGTTAGAAGAGATGATTCTGGTTCTAATTTGGTCTCCACCTTGCTTTATGACCTTGGCCAAGGCACTGCCCTGAACATCTGGTCTCTAAATTGAGAGGTTGGGATTAACTGATCTCTGACTACTCTCTCCAGCCTGAAAACCCCACAGATCTTTGCATTACATATATTGGCTTTGAAAGATTCTAGGATAAGTGGTGGCAATAAAAATCATCAAGAAATGGCTAATTTGTAGTCCTGAAAATAAAGTGTAGGTTCTGAATTGTATTTTCAACTTGAGTTTTTTTTTTTTTTTTTTTTAAAGACCTTTCTGTGGCTTCCTGGAATGTTTGTTATTATTGTTGTTGTTATAAATTGAGATACAAATCACATATCATAAAATTCACCCTTTTAAACTAATTCATTGATATTTTATTTTAATCACAAAGTTTTATGTCCTCCACTGTCCAGTTCCAGAACATTTTCATCACACCAAAAAGAAACCTCTTATCATTACCAGGTACACTCAATTCCCCTTTCTGTCAGCCCCTGATAACCCCTGATTTATTTTCTGTCTCTATGGTTTGCCTATTCTAGACATTTCATGGGATTCATCCATTTTTGTGCTTTCTACACATCCTTGTCAGTGCACGTTATTGATATATATATGTGTGTGTGTGTGTTTTAATTTAGTTTTTTTTCTTTTAAACAAGAGGGAAGGAGGAGGGGCACAAGGAGAGAGAGAATCTTCAGCAGGCCTCACGCCCAGCACCAGAACCCGATGCTGGGCTTGATCTCAGTACCCTGAAATCATGATCTGAGCTGAAATCAAGAGTCGTTTGCTTAACCAACTGAGCTGCTCAGGTGCCCCTGTTGTCTGTCTTTTGTTTTTGTTTGTTATGATGGCCATCCTTGTAGCTGTGAACTGGTATCTCATAGGCTTGATTTGCATCTTCCTAGTGGATGATTTATGGTCCTGAGCATTGTCTCATGTGCCTGTGGCCATATGTATATTTTCTTTAGAGAAATTCTGCTTCAGAGCCTTTGCCCATTTTTAAAATGGGTTATTTGTCTTTACTGTTGGGCTGTGAGACTACTTCATATATTCTAGAAACTAGACTCTTAGCAAATATGTGATTTGCACATATTTTGTCCGGTTTTGTGGATTGTCTTTTTACCCACTTGGTGGTATCCTTTGAAGCACAGAAGTTTTTAGTTTAGCTAAAGTCCAGAATATCTATCTTTCGTTTGTTCTTTTGGTATTATATCTAAGAAACTATCACCTAAATTACAGTCACAAAGATTTATACCTATATATTCTTCAGAGAATTTTTTAGTTTTAGCCTTGACATTGAAGTCCCGGATCCATTTTGAGGTAGTTTTGTGTATGGTGTGAGGTAGGGATCCAGCTTCATTCTTTTGCATGTGAATATCCAGTAGTCCCAACACCATTTGTTGAAAAGAGTTCTTTCTCCATTGAATTCTTTGGGTATCCTTTTTAGAAATCACTTGTTCTTTGATATATGGGTTTATTTGTGGACCCTGAGTTCTATTCCATTGATCTTTCTGTCTGTCCTTATGCTAGTACCACACAGTCTTGATTACTGTAGGCTTATAGTAATTTTTGAAATCAAGATGTGTGAGTCCTTAAACTTTGTTCTTTTCCCAAATTGTTTTGGCTATTCAGGGTCCCTTGCATTATTATGTGAATTTTAGGATTGACTTGTCAATTTCTGCCCAAAAAGCCAGCTGGGATTTTGATGGATTTTGCATTTAAGCTGCAGATCAATTTTGGAAGTACAGACATTTTAACAACCCATTTTTAGCATTTTCTCATCTGTTACCTTGGGATGTTTTTCATTTATTTAAGCCTTTAATTTCTTCTCTTTTCTTTTTTTTTTTTTTTAAGATTTTATTTATTTATTTGACAGAGATCACAAGTAGGCAGAGAGGCAGGCAGAGAGGGAGGGAGGGAAGCAGGCTCCCTGCTGAGCGGAGAGCCCCATACGGAGCTCCATCCCAGGACCCTGAGATCATGACCTGAGCTGAAGACAGAGCCTTTAACCCACTGTGCCACCCAGGTGCCCCAAGCCTTTAATTTCTTTTAATGATGTTTTGCAGTTTTCGTGTACAGGTTTTACACTTCTTTTGTTAGGTTTATTCCTGAGTGTTTTATTCTTTTTGATGCTATTATAAATGGAATTGTTTTCTTAATTTCCTTTCTGGATTATTTATTAATGTATAGAAATATAATAAACTTTTGTATATATTATATTCTGCAATCTCGACGAGTCTCTTCATTAGTTCTCATAGAGTCGTGTGTGTGCTTGTGCGCCTTAGGATGGTCTATATTTAAGATAATGTCATTTGCTAATAGAGATAGTTCTATTTCTTCTTTAACAATCTGGGTGTCTTTCATTTCTTTGTATTGTGTAGTTGCTGGATCAGTTCCTAATCATCCTTAAATGCCCAGTGAGTTGTGCAGAATAGGGGCTTGATTACTTTGTGGGATGACTGACTTTAGAATTAAGAAAACATTTTGTATGTATAGCCAAAAGTCCTTATGTTTAATTTGTTTTGCTCCTTCTCATCTGGGCTCTGAATATACTAAGGAAATTGGAAGACTGGTCTGCTTGGTCTCTGGTTGCAAAGTAAGGTTGGGCTGGTAAGTGGGTTTCTGATATCTGCCTCGCTCAGCCTGAATGTTCAGCAACCACCTGGGAAGTTCACGGCCCAGGAGACGGCCTTGTCTGTTTCTGTAGCAGCAAATTCTGAACAGCCCATTGTCTCCGCTGCTTAACGTGGCTTTTGCGTTGCTCCTTTTGAGAAGCATCATGATTTGTTCACCGCAGAGACCACTTACTTTTTGACAGAAGGTAATTGTTGGGATTCCTGGTTTTCTTCTCACCTTGTGAATCTCTGTTTTGGCACATAGGAATGAGGTGTGTTTACTGCTGGAGCTGTTGGGCTGTCAGAACCTGTGGCTTTTCTTTGGCTTGGTTGTGGCTTGCCAGGTCGCCAGCTTTTGATTCAGAAGTGGTGCTGCCGGGTTGCTTGCCTGCAGGAGTGGCCCGCGGTAGAGATGGTGAAGGAGACAGAACAGTCCTTCACCCTTTCACCCTCCTCTTCCGTCTTCCACGCTCCTGTCTCTATCTTTTCCTTGGAACCAAGTTGCTTTTGCTGCAATTTAGGTGGTGTCTGAAGCTTAAAATTCTCTCCCTCTCCTTCTCCCCTGCTTTCTCTCCTACCTTCACTCCTTCCTTGTATTTCCAGGCCTGAGGGGCTGCCTTGTGTTTTCTTTTTAGAAGATGATATTCTAGCCAGAGGGGACTCAGGAGGGAAGCTTTAACAGGGATTTCCGGCCGAGGCCTGCCTTCCTACATCTCTCCAGACCCACTGGTAAGCTGCTGCTTTGCTGATGACATTTAAAGTTGGCCTTCTTTCCTGCCATACTGCCTCCATTTTCCAGAACTGGGTTTATTGTTCTGTGTTTTAAAAAATGATTTATTATCTTATGTAGCAATGTGGAAGGAACTTAATTTTTGAAGTGCACAGTTTTTTTCTTTATGGTCCCAGCAAAGTAAAGGAGGCTTGATTGATCTTAGGACAAAATTGCTTTAGTCATAGCTAATATGAAATCTCCTAAGGGCTCCTGTTTTATTTGCTCTTTTAATTTATGAACCACCTTGTGTCTCCTCAAGCGTCTGTGCATGAAGCCAGTGAGCCTGACACGTCCCATTCCCGGCTTTATTTCTGCCCTGACACAAGGTGAGCTGCTACAGGGTTCTGACGCTGTTCGATTTGGGGTTGGATTAGGGAGTACTAGTGTCAGCCAATGAGTGTTTCAGGATTTTGTTACTGCTTTTTTCCAAAGAAAAATACAGCATTAGCTTGAATAATTAAAGCTGGGGACCATAACTGGGAAATAAATAAAAAGACCCCCCAAGTAAGTGTAAAGTAGCTGCTAGGAACCCCGTTTTGTTTCTCTCTAGGTCATGCCATCCTCAGGGTTCTAGAAAAGTAGTAAAACAGAAATAGCAGAGACCAATGCTCAACAGCTGAGGCCAGTGGAAGAGGAAAAGAGAGAATTAGACTCTTGCCGAATGTGGGGCCACCCCTGCTGCAGGAATTCCTGGGGCTCCCACGATGCTGTGGCAGAGCACGAAGAAAAGTCCAGATTGGTGCCCTCTGCTGTGGTGGGCAGGGAAGCATACGGTCCCCTGAGGAGAATTTGCATGAAAATAGCTTCTGGGTTTTGTGGTGTAATTTTGATGAGCTTTAGTTTCCTGAGAAAATTAATCTCTGTAGAACACCTTCTTCCGTTGGTGTTGGCCCAAATGAGGCCTTTGGTATAGTCTTCAGGATGGAGTTTGGGCCGTGGGTAGCCTGATGTAGAAATCTGTTTCTGGAACACGCAGACATAAGTGGGGACAGCCCTTGGCCCTCAGTTGTCTGCTCTTCAAGAGTGTGAGAAGGGGGAGAATGAGCCATGTGGTTTCCTGTCTGACCTCAGAGTATTTTGGCACTTCCTTTTTGGGGTGAGGGAGCTTCCAGATCCGGAGTTTCCCCTGCTTGCAATTCCGAGCTCTCGTGTTGGACCTTCACGCCAGATTGTGCCTGGGATAAGGCGTAAGTGTTACTTCTCTTGGAATCCTCAGCGGCCAGCATGGGGCCCGGCGCGTAGTTCTCAAAAGTGTCTATTGAATGTGAGAGCGCGAGAGTGCAGGTAATTGTTTTGATTCTGTGATTTTATTATCTTTCCCTTCAGAAGGTTTTCTGTGTATTTAGAAATAAATTTCTTTTTACTTGCCAAGTCAAGATTGTCATGTCATCCTTTGAAACAGGAAAATCTTTTTCAGAGTTATCAAGATCTCTGCTCTAAAAAGCATCCTAATTAATATCTAATTTCTTTGTTGAAAAATATATTAATCATGTCTTTTCTTCTGTAAACCCTTCCCTCACATACCCAGTCCATCAGGACCACTTTCTTTGAATTCTTAAAGTAGTTACTCTCTGACTCACTTTGTTGGTCCCTTTTTATCCATCTCTCCATTCCTCTGTCTGTCTGTCCTTTGATCCATGGGTTGATCAGTCCATCTGTCCGTCCGTCCATCCATCCATCCGTGGCACAGACCTGGGATGTCTCAGGTGCCAGAGCCTAAAGTGCTCTGCATGTGTGGAGTGTGGTAGCCCAGCAAATGTGGGTGCTCTGTGTATGCTGGGGGTGGCCTTGCTTCCCTCCTCAGTGCTGACACGCTTCTGAAGCAAGAATCTCGTCAAAGGAGGACACAGGAAGGTGTAGCTTGAGGTGTTGTGGAAGTTACAGCAATGCAGTTTGGGTTTAGGGTACTTGGAGCTGCCCCTCTCTGGTCAAGGCAGAGGTTGGCATATTATAGCCCACAGCTTGTTTTATATGCAAAAAAAAAAAAAAAAGTAAGCTAAAAATAGTGTTTGTAGGTATAAAATGAGTTATAAAAACCCAAAAATCTAAAGAGTATGCCACAGAAACTGTATATGTTCCCATAAGGCCTAAAATATTTACTGTCTGGCTCTTTATAGAGAAAGTTTTCCCACTTCTGGGTGAGAGCACGGAGTATGAGAACAGAGTCTTTGCCAGCCTGTGCCGAATGTGGGTACAGTGAGCTTTAGAGTTGCTTAGTCTAGCGGCCCACGTGTCCTGGGAGCCCCTGCTTTAAACATCTCTGCTTGCTGTGGTGACCTGGAATTTGCTCCCTGTGGAAGCAGTCTTTCTGTCCAGGGTTGCAGGGAAAAGGCTTTTGAGTAGGGGAGTGAACTGAGCAGAGCCAGGCTTCAGGAAGAATGGTTAGGCATGGGTGGGAGGGTGAGTAGGACCCAAGGCAGGGGCCCAATAGGGAAGCAATGGCCCCTTCCCAAAGAAGTGCTCATTGGGGTCTGAAGTAGGGCAGTGGGAATACGGTGGAAGGGGCTGCGTACTGCAAGGGAATGAAATGGCGGCAACCCGTTCGTCAGACCTGTCTTCGGGCTTCGGCCATCTCCTAGAGTCAGACTGCAGGCTGAGCACCCCTTGGTTTCGGAGCTGGTCCCTTCCACCGGGCCTGACGGAGACGTGGAGGGTGGCTGGGGCCGGGTGATTGTCAGTGAGCCCAGCCCAGAGGGGTGAGGATGGGGGGTTGGGTGTGCAAACCCAGGCGGGATGCTCGAGAGTCGTGTGCCTGGGGAGCTGTGAGATGGCAGAGGATTTCCTCCCCTGCGTGGCTCCATAATCCTACCCGTTTACCTTCTCAGTCCTTCTCCAGCCCTGCTGTGCTTAAGAAGTTTCCATCCATCACTTCAGCCTCCGAATGCTCCCTGTCCTACAGCCTGAGGACACTTCGCTTCTGCTGCACCTTTAGCCCTTCTTTATGAGAGTGTGTGTGTAGAGAGAGGACGGCGTGGGTGTCTTGCGCCCTGTGCCCTTCAGTGCTGGGCACTGAGGCCCTCCCTGAACGTCTTTGGATGATTGATCTCTTATGAAGCCAGAGCGCCGTTCTCACTGGGGCCGCTTCCTGCATTTGTGTGCTTATTTCCTGAAGCCAAACTGCAAACTCCCGAGAGCAGGAGCGCTTTTTTTTTTTTTTTTTTAAAGTAAGGTTCTTATTTTTATTTTTACTTAATTTTTTTCAAAACACAAGTTGGGCGGGATGAGTCTTATGCCCATTTTGCAGCTGAGCAAACAGCCTCCCAGAGATTTAATGGCTTCGTAAAATAAGATATTTCGTTTGGGGGATAGTTGTGAGACTTGAACAAGGATTTATAGCTCTTGCCCAGTGAATGATTGCTCTGTTACCTAGAACCATCTGAGCAGCTGAGAGCTGCTCAGTAACCGTTTTATTGAGTTAAAAAGAAAACGTGTAGGTATAACATTGAGGAGTACAGGTGCACAGCCATAGACTTCATACACTTAGAAACCTCATTGGCCAGTCTCTAATATATCTTGGAACATTATATCAAAAACTAATGATGTACAGTATGTTGGCTACTCTAATTAAAGTTAAAAAAATAATAAAAGAGATTGCAGTTGTTGTATGTGCATTGTTTGTTACATGTTGCTATCTGTAGAAATGACTAGAGAGGACGGATAATTTAGAAATATTTGCACATCAGAGAAGAGCTAATAGTAGCCGTTACTATTAATACTAGTGGTATTAGCTGTTCCAGGAAAAGGTACTGTTTATTCATAATAAGTAGATAATAGCAGGATTGGAAAGGAAAGCTCAGATAACATGAGTGTAGGTGTAATTATAATTTAAATGCAGTGGGGGGAATCTTTAAATTAAAATGTTTTGAAGAGCTTCCGAATTTGAGTGTAAGCATCATTTCTGTCATGTCTGTGACAGGAGGTACTCCCTGACCATACAACCATGAGACGCCATCACTCTTGAATTATTTATCATTGGAATGAAATATCCTTTTGAGAGAATCTTATCTTTCTTTAGTGTTAAAAATGCTTCTGTCGCGTGTCACAGTATCCTGGCTATGTCGCATGTTCCCTTTTTACATCCCTCCCACTCACTTGGTGGTTATCCTGAAGAAGAGAAGGGGACTCGAGTTGGTAGCTGAGTGGTACCCAGTCTTTGAGTCTGTAATCCCTTTTTTTATGATTTTCTCATTCCTTTCGGTTCCTTTGCTTTGATGTTTTAGATCTCTTTTCTTTGGAGAAAGGCGATTGGGTGGCTGCGGGAGAAATGAGCCCATTTGGAGGCCGATGATATATTTTTGTTACGTTGGACAAAGTAAATGGTGCCCTTCCTCCCGAGCAGAGTTCATTGCGAATGACGAGTGGATGGTCATTTCCACCGTTCCAGCCGGCTGTCACATGGGCAAAAGCTACTGGTGCATTTGAACATGGAATTTCTGAGAATCCCGAGGGACGACAGAATGTGTTTGTGAGCCGGCACACCCACATGCAAATTATGTCTATTGGTACCTAATATATGTAAATTTATGCTGCTCTGTTGACAAAGACACTGTGAGTGGTACTCCTCCTGAATAGTGCTCTGTAACTAAAATTTTCGCCTTATTGCCACAATCTTGAAGTACATTGATAGTCCTGTTTCCTGATGATTTTCTGTGACATTTCCAGCGGCACCAGAGGTGGAAGATTTCGGTGTCTCCTGGAGGGAGTGCTCCCCCGCTCTCTGCTAAGGGCCATGATTGTTCCTGGTGTGGGAATGTGTCACTCAGTGGCAACAGCAGGGGTGTCAGCTCCACCTCTGTTGTCTTCACCTCATGAACTTTCCTGGGCCTTGACGGAGGAGTCTCCGCATCTGCTGATACCCAGCCCGAATGCTGTCTTGAGCCGGTGCTGAGCTGGGCGCTGCGGCAGCTGTGCGGGAGGTCAGAGATGTGCGCGCCCTCCCGCGTGTGCTGCTAGCCCGGTGGGGGAGGGCAGCCCGTGCTGGAGGGAGGATGGGACTGCTCTGGTTAGCACGGCCTCCTGCGAGGGCCTGGACCTTCACTGGGGCTGGAAGCGCAAGCAGGAGGGAGGTTGCCTGGAACGAGGCCTGGCGCCCACGAACACCACTAGGAGATCTGTGGAGTCAGTGCAGACAGATGGTAACAGAGAGATAGGAGAGAGCGTTCTGGAAGGGACAGAGTACTTGAGCCTGGGCGGGCAAGACGAGTTGCCTGGAGAAAGGTAAGAAAGTGCAGAGCCAGGGCGCCTGGGGGGCTCAGTTGGCTGAACGTCTGACTCTTGATTTCTGCTCAGGTCACGATCTTAGGGTCGTGAGATGGAGCCCCGCATCAGACTCCACACTCAGCACAGAGTCTGCTTTGTCCCTCTCCCTCTGCACCTCATCCCTCCCTGCCCCATGCTCCCGGGCGTATGCTCTCTCTCTCTCTCAAATAAATGAATAAAATCTTAAAAAATAAAAGTGCAGGGCTCAGTTGGGGAGGGCCATGCGTACTGCGTTCACCTCTCCATCTGGGCAGGGGAGGTATTTGGGCCTTTGGTCCCTGTGGGCTGGGGTGGAGACGTGTGTGGAGTGAGGAGAGGTCCTCACCCAGCTCGAAGAGGAAAGGAAGGCGTTGGTTGGGAATAGCTTCATGATTTTGCAAGAAGTTGTTGTGTTTGCTTACTTTACATCATTCACTGGAGCTCTGCCTATCCTGTTCAGGCACTGAGGCCCTTCCTAATGTGAATAAAGAGAGCGTTCTGGATTTCTAGGAGTTGACAGTTTCGGGGTGTAAACAGATGCGTAAACAAACAATTAGGATGTGGTTTGATAAATGCGGCAAGAGACCAAGGCGGTCGCTATGGCAACATCAAGTTGCTCCTAACAACGTGCGGGAGTGAACGGGCTCGCTTGCCCAGGGCCTTGTGCAGAACCCGGTGATACAGTACAGACGAGCCACTGTGTGCTGGGATCTGCCCGGCCCTGGGTGTGCAGGTTTACCGTGGAGGAGTCTTATAGCCCCTCTCGGGCTGAGTCTGGGGCCTGGGAAGTCTGTGGAACCAGCCAGAAAAACTGTGCCATGACTGGCCCCCCCAGAGCACAGTCCTGTAATCAGACTGCGGGCAGCTTTCCCTGGGGGGACGCAGCCTCCTGAAGAGGAGGGGTGGGAGGGTGGAGGGGTGGAGGCGTGGAGGTCAGCCTCTGCAAGTGCACCCGGGTTCCGACGAGAGCCAGGCTGCCAAGTACAGTGCCTGCATCTCCTGAGCCGCTTGGTAAGGAGGCTGTGTCTCCCCAGCACTCGGTGAAAAGGATGTTTCTTATTTTCCTTTGCGGCCGGGAGCAAGGGCAGGGCTGGGGAAAGCAGAGGGGAGGTGTTAGGCAGACATCTGCATTTTCCGATCCCTGGAGCAGCCCTCTCCGTCAGATCAGACAGGATCTGTGTGGGTCGCTGGGAGGACAGAGGTTAAGGTGGCAGCGGTGTCCGTGGCAGACCCGGGGGCCAGGTGCAGGGCCTGGTTGATAGTGCCGTGAGCACAGGGCCGCAGGGTTTCGTGGACCGGGGAGTTGTGGAGTGTGAGGGAGGCTCTTCGTCTCGCAGCTTCTTGTCTCCTGGCAGCACGAAAACCTGCCCAGTTGCAGAGGGGAGATACGGCCTGGCTCGGCTTGGTCTGTGGTTATGTGTCGGTCACTTTCCCTGTGCCACTTCCTTCCTCCTTTGTCCTATACCAGCCTGGGCAAGAGCATTTCCCCTTCCTGCCAGCAGGATCTGACGGGGGCGGGGGGGGGGGTGTCCTGCATGCTTCTGCCCCTCCCAGCTCTCCGGCCAGACTTGTTCCCTCCTGGGAGCCGCTGACAGTCTCCCTCGGACTCCTGCCTGGGCTGGAGGCTCTGCATCTTGTTCTGCTCCAACTTTCCCTTGCTTAGCTTCCCTCTGACCTCGGTCCAGAGGGACTTGTTAGAGGACTTCGATGAAGTCATGTCTAGGTCTGCACCCCCGGTTTTAGTGGGGTCTCGTGTGGTGGTGGTAGCCTGGGCTTCATGATTCGTGACCTGGGCCTGCCGCTTGCGTGACAAATGCCGATAAATGGTTTTTACTTGCACGACGAAGCCGCCTCAGTCTGGAGGCCTGGGCTCTGCTTGGTACCCATGTTCAGACATCTGACTGCCTGCCCAGCTTGTACGGAGGACGCCTGCCCTCACTGCCCACCCCTGCCTGGCTTTTGTCGCCCCTGCCAGTCTGAGGGCCATGTTCTTGCTCACGGACGCCCCTGCAGCAGGAGGCCTGGCTGGCTGGTCCTTTGGCGTCGCTGGACGTGACCCCTCCTGTAGTGCTTTTTGGAGACTTCCTGCACTTGAACGTTTTGCCATCGTAACATTTCGGCCATCGCTGGGGTGGGGAGGGGTGGGGAGGGGGTGAAGAGGGGCGGGGTCTTCCGGCAGCCTTGCCTTTTCCTGCTGCGGGGGGGTCAGGGCCACGCGCGCCGCTGTCGGATCTGGACCGGCGCTCCATTGGAAAGTGCTCTGTGAAGCCACACGTCCCAGTGGTTAGTAGTCCTCTCCCCTCGCCTGCCCTGACTCTTCTCCACTCCCTCGGCTGCAGTGGGCACTGGTTGCTTCTCAGCTCACCTCTACTCTGTCTCCCCACGGGCTGCAGTCACAGAGCTCATCCGGAAACACACGTGGGCTTTAACGGTGGCGCTTAAAGCTCACTGGGACTCCCTCGGTGTTTAGGCTCATGACCAGACTCTGGCCCCAGCCTCTCCAGCCCATCCCCCTTCTCCCCAGCAGCCACACTCCACGCATCACCCCACCCTGCATCCCTGTCTTTTCGTGAACGTTACCTCAGCTGGCAGAGCCACTTCCTCTTCTCTCGTCTCTGCCCGTCCTAGAAAGTTCAGAGGCGCATCTTTGGAGGCGGTACTAGGTCCTTCTCCCGGCTTTGCACCGCCTCTGTGGCGCCCCTCTTGGGACTAGCGGTCAGCGTGTGAACGGTCACACCACACCTGCTAGTTCTTCGGTGTTTCTGATCTCTTTTCAGAGACAGCTTTTTATAAATTCTTCACATTTCACTCTTCAGTAACGCTTGTAAAACTTGTGTGGTGACATGGGACCGGCGTGTTTTGCAGTTCAGGGATGCGGGAGGAATGGCAGGTCCCGGGAGGAGCTCCCGGCAGTGATGAGAGCATCTGTGCTGAAGCCAGCGGGGTCCGGACTCCCAACACTGACTTCAGCAGGTTAATACTGACGTGACCTTGGGTGGGGAGGCTCATTCACTCTCATTTAACAAACATGTAACACTTCCTAGTGCCAAGCACTAAGAGCTTCTCAAAAGTTAGATGTATTTAATCCTTCTGACCGCCTTATGGTCATGTACAGGTGTCATCTGTGTTCAAAGAAGAGGAAACCGGGACACAGAGGCGAAGTAGCTGTCCAGGATGGCGGAGCTGGGTGGAGTGAAGCCAGCTTCAGCCCTGGCCCTTGCGCTCCGAAGCTCCTGCTTTCACCACGATACTCCCTCTCTGCCTCTCAGCTTTCTTGAGCCTCCTAAATCCGTAAACTGGGAGCCGCTAATAATGCTGCCTGGGTGCGGGATTAGTGTAGGTATTAAATGAGAAAAGTCCCGTAGGTCACTTAGCCTGAGCTTGTCCCTTGGAGAGGACTCACGGCTGCTGGTGCTGCTGCTGTGGTCTAGTAGAGGAAGGTAAGATGGGGTGCAGATTCTGCCACAAGGCAACGTGTGCCAAGTGTCCTTATGGAGCATGGATAACAGAGATTATTTCTAGGGGTGCTAGGATGCCTGTGGAGAGGGGAGGACAGGCATTGGATAGATCCAGAAGCTGGGGCTCTAATGGGTTAAAAAGCCAGGGTTTGACTAGCTGAGTGGGTGTGACAAGGTGCAGGAAGATGGATTTGTTCTGGGATGCAGTGGGCGGCACTCTTGAGTTGAGCGAGGGTAGGGGTTGGGGGGGTGGGCGGTTGTGTGGGGAGTGAAATGAAAGGCCAGGCAGCCACTGTGGGGTCAGGTCACAGAGGGCCCCACCACCCCACTTCCGGCCTTTTGAATGCTTCATTAGCTTTGCTTATTGTCTTTTTGTTCTCTCCCTTTAGAAATTTTCTCCCACACCTTCCTTCCAGAGGATTTTTAGAAATAACCGATTTTTCATGACTCACTGATCGGACACATCCTGTTTGGGGAAGTGTTGAGAGAGGAATTTCGCAGTGGTGCGAAGTGCGTTCCTGATGATGAATGGCGGAGTAGTGGGGAGGCAGGGGGAGCTGCTCCTCTGCTTCCCCCTGGCACGCCCACTGCCCCTACCTGCCTCACTTCCCCCGTGAGTCGAGTTGCTCCAGGTGCACTGTTTCACTGCCTTGACCTGGACTGTGTCGACTGGAATTCTCTGTCTTGTATCGTAGGCAGGACCTGTGTGCGGCTGCAGAGTGACTAATGATGGAGTTAATCAAATTAGAGATGGGGCCTGGAGTTTTGAACCTGATGGAGTTAGATGACCTTTTGAGCCAAGCAGATGGCCTGTCTTCGTGTGAGCCAGGGTGGCCGTGGCAGAATATGTCCCTGCTCCCCTGGTCAGAGTTGCTGTCAGAGCCTTATTATAAGAAGCAGCGAAGGCGGCCTTGCCTCTCAGGGCACACAGAGCACATGCTGTGTACTCTGTTGGCTCTTTCCTTTGGATGGTCTGATTTTACCATAGCTTGCTGGTGTTTCAGTTTTTATGATAGGCCTCGCTCATTCTAACAGAGGCCGGATGTTTTAAATCACTGCGCAGCAGCTCTCTTTTGTATAGCCTGAGGCCTTTTGGCAGGCTGCTTGGAAAGCTTGATACATCAGGGAGGGAAATAATAGAAAAATCAGAGGGAGGGCTCGAGTGGTGGAAAGGGCCGCACAGTGAGGCCCAGCCGTGCTTTAGACGGGAGCGGGCGCTGGTGCGGGACAGGCTGGCCGCTGCCCGGGGAGGGCTGGCCTGGGGACAGGGCACTGGGGACAGTGAAGATGCTGGGGAGGCTGTCTTGCCAGAGATTCGAACCCTGAGTGGGACCTGGAGATCTTTGCTGGAGGATGAGCCTGGCGAGGCTGTCCCTTGAACCGTGGTGGGGCCGCCAGAGTGGGCTCGAACAGAGCATCCCAGCCTGGGCAGTTTGGCCTCCAGGGGACTCTTGGCCAGCTCCAGGGAAGTGTGTGACCCCGGGGAGTGGGGAGGGCTGGGGAGAGGCAGGGGTGCTGCTCAGCCTGTGGCAGTGCCTGGCCTAGGTGTCACTGGTGCTGCTCCCAGAGCCTCGGGGCTAGACCATTGCCAAGGAACTGGGGGCTTGGCGGGTGCAGGAGGCAGCCCTGTACACCTTGCTCCTCTTGGGCCACGGTGTCCTGGTGAGAGGAGGGAGGGTCTTGACGGGCCCGATTGTGTCTTAAGTTGGACAGGATGAAGATGATTTAGAAATTTTCATAAGCTGAAGTTTAATCAAGTGCCATGAAGAAAGATCGAGATTTCAGGGCACTTGGATATGCCAAGTCAATGGAGATCTCCAGAGAGTTGCGTTAAAATGCTGATCTTGGACTCCTCACGTGTTCTCATCTCTGCCTGTGTTGTTTTAACCTTGCACTGTGCAGAATGCCAGATGACCTCCTTTTGGGATGTCTTTTGATACTTTTATGTTATAAAGATGAATAAAATTAAAATTACCTAAGTACTCCTACAAAGAGCTTGATTCTAATTTGGTTTTATAATTATCTGTATTGAAAAATCTTAATTCAGTATATATGAAAGTAGGAAACTTTCCACTTGAGACTTAAAGGGAAATTGAAAGATTGATAGAATAAAAAAATAAATAAAATGCAGCGTATTACCCCATTATTGCGTGTGCATATGTGTGTGTGAGGGGTGGGTGTGTGTGAGCTACACATGATGCATTTTACTTTTTTAAAGAAAAAATGCCCTGCCTTTGAAATTTGAACTATAATTTATTTCCAGCACAGTTAAAAATTGTTTTTTTCTGTTGCTTTTCTTTCTTGTTCTTCTTTCCTGCATCAGATAAAAGGTGTTTATTTTCTTCTGAGGGTGTGCTGACTTCTAATTTATTTCTTAATTAAAGTTCTGCCTTAAACTGAAACGCTTAGATGCTATCCTTCTAGGCTTTGGTAAAAACTGCTGTGTTCTTGGGCAAGTCACTGCTTCTTCCAGGAGGCTCAGTTTTCTCCTCTGTGACACCAGAGAGACAGAGGAGCCCTGGTTTCAGTTCTCACATTCTAGGGTTTTATAAACAAATGTCTTTGTGCTCAGCCTTTGTAGCAGCTGACGTGTTCACTTTGCAGAACTTTGTCTTAAGAATGTGCAGAACCCTGATCACTTCAACCGACCTCAGGTGCAAAGCTGCTCTCATTCCTATATTACTTTAAGTTTCTTTCTCCAGGGTTTTCTTATTTATAAGTCAGAAAATTCCCCTCCAGATGGGAAACCACAAAGCTTCAAGTATTTCAGATATAAGTATTGTGTCGTGTGTGGGGTGGGGGAGGCGGGCGTGCAGGGCTGCAGCCTGTGAGCGAGGACTTCTCAAGTGTTGTTTCCTGTTTGGGTCACCGTCATTGTGGTGTAATGTACGTATAATAAAACTGATAAAAAAAATATTTATTTACTTGAGAGAGAGTGCGCACACCAAGGGGCCGAGAGGAGAGAGAAGAAGAGGAAGAGAATCCCAGGCAGATGCCACGCTGAGCATGGAGCCTGACTCAGGGCTCGATCTCACGACAAGATCATGACCCAGGCTGAAACCAGTGTTGATCGCCCAACCAGCTGAGCCTCCCAGGTGCCCCGAGAACTTAGCTGATTTTAAGGGTACAATTTGGTGAGCTCTGACAAGTGTACAGTCGTGTGATCACTACCACAATTACAATGTGAAACACTCCCAGCATCCGGAGAGGTGCTCTCCTGCTTTGAGCTTATTAGTTGGTGGCTCTAGTACCTTTTTTTTTTTTTTTGGTAGATTCCTTAGCATTTTCCACATAGATCGTCATGTCACCTGCGAATACCAAGTTGTACCTTCTTCTTCCTCTCCAATCTGTTTGCCTTCGTTTATTGCTTCTGCTTCAAGGCATACTCCAGGCTGCGGGTAGTGAAATGTTGGGTGGTTGTGGAGAGAGTGGGCATCCTGGTCCGGTTGCTGATCCTCAGGGGAAGGCATTCAGCCTTTCACTGGTGCGTGTGGCAGTAGCGGCAGGTCTTTCGTGTAACCCCTTCATCGGATTCTCCGCTATTTCTAGTTTGCTGAGAGTTTCCCTCGAGAATGACTGTTTAATTTTGTCAGATGCTTTTTCTGCATCGATTGAAATGACCATATGGTTTTCCTTTTTTAGCTTGTTAATGTGGTGAATTACATTACATTTTTAATGCTGCGACTACCCTTCAGTATGGAAGCCTTATGTGTAGGGTAAGCACGGATTTTGTGTCAGCATATTGGGATTTGAGGATTAGCTCTTCTGCACTTCATAATTTCCTAGTATATTCAAGAGTTCTTGACAGCAGTTACACCACATAGTCATTCCAGTAGGGTCTCGTCTGTTTAAGTGTAACTCTGCTAACCTTTTTACAACTTCATTTTATTTGGGGTAGAGCGAAGCCATGTGTTTGTGTGGGAGAGAGCAGACCCTTCTGTAGGTTTTGTTGTATGCCAGACTGTAGGACCTCTGAGTTCCCGCGGGGGTGCCATTTCCTTCACTCTACAAATAAGGAAATTGAGGTCCTGTTTCTTGGAGGTAAGTAAATTTTCTTTCATCTGACATTAACTGAGCACCACTAATGCCTCAAGCGTTTAGATCCATCTGACCTGGTACAAAAGCTTTTCAGTAGGCAGCATCCTCATTTCTGTAGGTGAAGAAAGTGACTTTCCCAAGACCACACAGCTGGTGAGAAGGAGGGCTGGATTTTGAATTCAGATCTTCTGTTTCCAAGTTGAGTTCTTTTGTGGTTATTACTTTGAGGGTGGTTTAAGGAGAGAGGATTTTAGTCAGGATGAAAAATTAGACCATCTCTTGGGGGCATCTGGGTGGCTCAGTGGGTTAGAGCCTCTGCCTTCGGCTCAGGTCATGATCCCAGGGTCCTGGGATCGAGCCCCGCATCGGGCTCTCTGCTCAGCAGGAGGTCTGGTTCTTCCTCTCTCTCTCTCTCTGTCTGCCTCTCTGTCTGCTTGTGATCTCTGTCAAATAAATAAATAAAATCTTCAAAAAAAAAAAAGAGAAAAATTAGACCATCTCCTAAAACAAGAGGTAGACAGATTTTTCACAGCGGGTCTTCACAGACTTACCTGAATACAACGATGAGAACAAAAATAAATTCCCAGGGGCGCCTGGGTGGCTCAGTGGGTTAAGCCTCTGCCTTTGGCTCAGGTCATAATCCCAGGGTCCTGGGATCAAGCCCCGCATCAGGCTCCCTGCTCAGTGGGGAGCCTGCTTCCCTTCCTCTCTCTCTGCCTGCCTCTCTGCCTACTTGTGATCTCTTGTCTGTCAAATAAATAAATAAAAATCTTAAATAAATAAATAAATAAATTCCCAAACTAAAGATTATTAGCTCATATATTTATTAGAACAACCGTTTTTCTTCCTAACTCAGCTTAGGTTCAGGAAGATACTTTATCTATATTAAGCAACGCTTTTGCAGAATTTTGGTTGACCTGATAGGCATGTAAAGCATTAATTCTTTTCCTGATAATTTTCAGTGGAAGGTTTTCTGGGAAGCCTTTGCCCTGTTGCCACTTTATGCTAAGCTGGGGTTATGGTTATGCGGTCTTTGAGTTCCAGACACATAGTCTGAGTTGAGTATATACGTACACCTGTGAAAATGAAGCTGATTGATTGAAGTACCTGTTCATGCCTCAGCAAAAAAAAAAATATATAAAATAAAAAAAAAGGAAAAGAAAGAAAAAATGCTGTGATTTTCCTGTGGTGGACTGGATATTTCAAACTCAGCCAACATAGACCGAACACCTATTTTATGCCAGACACTATGCTAAGTCATGGAAAGAGAGGAGAAGAGAAAGGAATGAAATTTTGAAATCAAAATGAAATTTTGATCTGGGCCTTAACGGATGCATTCAACAGACAAAAAAGAGGGCAGAGGGTTCTCTGGTTGCATGTGTTAGGGTCCAAATAAGTTCATTTATTAGGGGAGCATGTTAGATTAAAAGCTTTGTGTGATTGGATGGACACGTGTGAGTTTCAAACCAGATTCTACTCTTTCTTAGCTCCGTACTTCTGGGCAAGTTGGCTCTAGTTTCCTCATATGAAAGCAGAAGATGGAGGTACAGGCTTTCAGTGTGTGTTTCTTGTCTTAGAAGTGGTGAAAGGTCTGTGCTGTGTGCTGGAATGAAACCGGATTTTTCGGCCATGCAGTGATGGCAAGTGTCCTGTGTGGGCAGCGATCTTGAGGAGAGCAGACTGTGGTGGTTTGCAGGTGGAATCGAATCTGGCCTGGACTGGGGGGAAATGCAGGTTCATTCCCCTTGCGGGGACTCAGCTGACTCTGCAGACGCCTAGCCCAAACCGGCAGGTTGGTTGTAGTTAGGTGTTTGCTGATTCAGTACACGAAGATTCTACAGTGACCTCTGGGTCTCTGCTTCTATGAGTCTTTCCTTCTGGGAGGATCAGCCCCTGGGAAATTGATGCTGCAGACCGGGAATCGTCCCAGCCCTGCGGCAGCTCTGTCTGGCCTGGTGGGGAGGGGGGCTTGATGTGCCTCCAGCCTGGCCTGGAATGAGTATCTTGTGTTGGAACAGAGTGTTGCTTCTGTCCTCCAAGCCTTCTTGGTGCAGAACTTTGGGCAGATAAGTTGGTGGCCAGATCACTGTAGGAAGGAGGTGACCCAGAGGCCTGTAGTTCCTTGTAAGGCCAGGGCGGGAATCCAGCTGATCACCATATGATCACTCTTTTGCTGTTTCCTTTTCTGCTCCAACTTTTCTTTCTTTTCCTGCCTTCTTTATGGATGAAAATTGCCTCCTCTAGGGCATATGATATTGGGGAAGCAACTTATGATCGTGTGAACATGGTCAGGTGAGACCCTTTCATATGTTCAGACCATTAGGTATGAGACCTTGGGGAACATTAGCTCCTCCCTGGATGTAACCAAGGCCCAGTAATTTATGATTTTTTTTTCTCTCGAAAAGGATGCATAAGCAGTCTTGTGTGCTTGCTTTATTTTGGCCTAATCTGAATAATGGCTTTAAGTATTTATGGAGGGAAGGCATATGGCTTAACAAAAGTTTGTACTTCAGGTTCCAAGAACAGGAATGGTTTGCTGTAGCTAGCCTTGAAAAAATTTTCATAAAGCACATTTTTGTTCATAGATTACAATCACAGTTGGTATAGGAAGTCAGATGGGAAATGTGACTAAATCAGAGAAGGAACTATTATCATGATTTTTTAAAAAGCATCTGCTTTCTATATGTCAAGCAGATTAATTCACTTAAAATACTTTTGAGATCTAGTTCGATGGAAAGTCAAAGATATACTACATTTTGCAGGAGGGTATGGATTAGAAAATGAAGTAGCATTTCTACTTAGGGAAGCTAGAGCTTGTTTTGTTTTTATCTAAGCTAACGTGAGATAGTGAACTTACAACTGGGGCTCGCAGGTATGCATCCGTTCGTTCCTTCACTTGTTTGTTCATTTACTCATCAAGCAGTTGGAGTGTGTACGGTGCCTGTTGCCTGGGGTTCTACAAATATGGACCTTCCAGGGCTCATAGTCTGGTCCTAAGAGACAGAAACAAGTCATTAGGAAATAGTATGGTAAAAATAGCCAGCGAATTTTGTTCTCCAAAATGAGAGGTGGTACTGTGTGTTGGTTTTTATGAAGTGTGTGTGTGTGTGTGTGTGTAATACACACACACACACACACATATTTTCCTTTTGGGAATTAGAAAAATTACTTTAAACTCATTATTAAAGGAATTTGAGTATATTCAGGCCTTCACATAGAGAGTACCTTAACACACCATTAAGATTAGGATTAATTTAAAATGCTTGATTTTGGAGTACCCCGTGAAGGTTAATTTGTGGAGGCGGAGAAGGCTCTGAAAATCCTTGAGTAAGGGTCTAGGGTTTATGATGCCAGTGGAACAGAGCGCCCTGTACGAGAGCACAGTTACAGCTTCCAGCACAGAGCGTGTGGCTCAGTCAGCGCTCCTGGCAGAACTCGATACCACATCAGCTGAGGCACGTTTCAGGTGGAGCCGTTCTGCCTCAGTGGCTCTGATGTTTGCTTGGTTCGAGGACAGAAGCAGTAACTGGTGCTTTCAGGTGGTGTGACAGTGTAGACAGCACGTAATGACGGTGCCCCGAATACTTCACCAAGCACCCATCAGTGTTTACAGAAAGAGCGGGGGATGGATGTAATGTGTATTTTTTTTTTTTACAGTATAATTGGGTTGTTTGACATGAAGGAAAAACATTTCACTACATCCTCTTTAAGGCGTCATCGAAAGAATGGCTTGGGTTTGGTTATTTAGCCTTCGTGCTGAAGCGAGTGCGGCTGAACTTGGTGACAGGATGGTGCCCGAGTTCGTTTGCACTTACGCCTCCTGTAGGGTAGAAGGGCAAGGCGGGAGTCATGCAAGCTCGGGTTTGGATGTGGACTTTGCCCTTTTAATGGTAGTGTGGCCTCGGCCAAGTGACTGTGTTTCCCACTCTGCAGAACTGTCGGGAGGTCAAGTGTAATCTCGCATGTTCTGCTTCCTGCTGCACGTGCACACGGGCAGGGTTCAGTACAAGGTTCAGTACCAGGCGGTAATGAGATATTCCTGTCACTGATCGAGATTCCAGGAACTGGGCTTGCTTTTGAGGGCAGAGCTAGGATCCTCCCACGCAAGAGCTTCTGGTCTGCAAACGACTTGCGGTCCTTGCTGAGGAGGACGGTCTTCTGGACCCTTTGGTGGCTGTGGTGTGGAAGGTCAGGGTTGCTGCTGCTGTCAGGGGGTTCTGGAGACGCCCAGGGTGAGGGGGTGCCTCCCTTGGAGCTGGCTTGCTTGGCCATTCACGGCACAAGATGGGGAACTTTCTGTAAAAACAAACCCTGAAAGATGAGTCATAACTTTATTTTTGGTCATTTCTCCAAGTGATGGCAGTTTCCTTCTGTAACACACTCGGTTTCCAAGTCTTTTTTTGCACATACTGCTCAAATACCACCTCGCTTCTTCCTAACTTCCCTGTCTAGAGTGGCCGCACTCTCCGCTTGCTGTGTCTTCCTTCAGTCAAAAAGTAGTTACTGAGCACACTGGCTGCTGCTGGTGCGCTGGCCGCCGGGGGGTGGTGGTGGTGGTGGTGGTGGTGCAGGGCTCCCTGCCTTGCACGGTTCACGTTACCTTCTGTCACCTGCCGTGAGCTTTTTCTCCTTCCTGGTGGTCGCCTCTGACGGTAGGTGCCGAGCACCTCTCCGGTCACCGTCTGTCTGTCCACCGGAACAACGCCAGGAGCTCCATGACGGCAGACTCTTCTTTTTTTTTTTTTTTTTTTTTTTGCCCCCCGCTCCCCAGCGGCCAGAGCAGTGCCCGGAACATGACTGGTTCTTGGTCAATATTTTGTTCGGGCCCGGATGCGAGAAGGGTGAGCCCCACCTTTGGTCATATCATGTAATCAAGCCTTTAACAAGCAGTGTGTAGAGCGTGTGGTTATTTAAGTTTTATAGGAGGACAGGCAGGTGGTGTGCCCTTGGGCAGTGAAGGAGCACTGGGTTGGGCCCTGCAAACCTGATTTAGGGGCCTTGGCCCTGCCCCTGATAGACTGTGTGACTCTGAACAACTCTTCACGTTTGTGTGGAAAATCGGCTGGGATTCTCTGTAAAGTCTTTTCGGAGCCCTTATTCCCTAAATGCTTAAAATAGGCACACCTAACCGCCTCTTGACGTGCGTGTGACCTTTTTTGTGACCCATCTACTACCAAGCAAGTGAACCCTGTGACATGTCTGGTCATTCAGCCGTACCTGAGGCCTCATCCTGGGTCCAGACTTCCAGAAACCTGCAAAATGTCTTTAGGAATCTTATACAATACACCTTTCTTGCTTTTCTCTCCTTGATGCTCTTGCTCCTTATCTGCACATCCAAATCCTTCAGCCCTGATGGGTCCTCGGCGTAGGGGAGGCTCGTCTTTGGGAAGTTCATGGCTTCCGCGCAAGGCTGCGTGCGGAAGAATCATCCAGTAATGTTTTGAATTGAGAGTGATCTCCTGGCTGACGGCAGTTTGTCTGTGAGTTTTTTGTTAGCACATCTTGCATGGGTCTGGTATCAGGGGGCAGCGACTGGAAATCTTGCTGAGGACGAACTCTCTGCTCCTCAGTGACGGAGACGGCCTCGCCCTTCGCCGGAGAGGTGCCATCTTGGAATGGTTCCAAGTCACCTGGTGCCTGGGGAAGCCGGATGCCCTCCGCGGTCTTCCTCTGCACCAGGTGATCATGTTACCAGTTTGCCTGTGTGCTGGGCTGTGCTCCCGGGGATCTCATTCTCTCCTGTGCTTCCTTCTGTTCGTAGCTCCATGTTTCGATTTGAGTGCTTCTCTAGAATTTCTGGCTGCTTCTGTTAGAAGGGGGTTTAAGGTGGTGTGACATGGAGGAAGGAACTCGGATGGCATTTGCATTCCACACTTTGGATCCCACCTGTGCTGCTCATTCTGTCTCACGTCTCCTGTCTTTGGTTTTAAAAGCTCAGTCAGGCCTCCGCTTTCTGAAATTTAGGAACGATCCTGAGTCATTCATTAACGGAGATGGTGTTCAGAGAGCACACAGGCTGGCGTCGGGCAGAGTAGGTGTGCAGTGAACGGGAGCTTGTATTATTATTCCATGCGGGCTAACAGTTCTGCCCTTGCATAGTCTCTCTCCTCCTTACTCTGTACTTCGTGCTCTTGGGTTTAAAGTCTGGTGCTGGGGCGCCTGGGTGGCTCAGTGGGTTAAAGCCTCTGCTTTCGGCTCAGGTCAGGGTCCCGGGGTCCTGGGATCGAGCCCCGCATTGGGCTCAGCAGGAGCCTGCTTCCTCCTCTCTCTCTGCCTGCCTCTCTGCCTACTTGTGATCTCTGTCTGTCAAGTAAATAAATAAAATCTTAAAAAAAAAAAAAAAAAAAGCCTCTGCCTTCCGCTCAGGTCATGATCTCAGGGTCCTGGGATCGAGCCCCGCATCGGGCTCTCTCTTCAGCAGGGAACCTGCTTCCCCCTCTCTCTGTCTGCCTCTCTGCCTACTTGTGATCTTTCTCTCTGTCAAATAAATAAATAAAATCTTAAAAAAAAAAAAAATAAAGTCTGGTGCTAAGTTTGGCTGATCTAGGAAACTGTTGCTCTTTGGCCTTGTTCCCTGCTCCCCTCCACACACACACACACACACACACTCACACACACACACTCGTAACTTCTTTATGATGTGTCCCCCAGCTCTTAGGCTTAATTATGCTCCTCTTAGCTAGAGGTCAGCCTTTTAGCAGTCTCTGCCATCTGGAACGTATTCAGACTCCGGAAGTCAACAGAAAAGGCCTCTCAGCTCCACGGTCCTCGTGTCTAGGTCAGACGGCAGGTGAAGGGGAAGGCCGCTGACGGAAGGTGGAACAGCTGGCCGCAGAGAGGATAAACGCCCTGAGGAGTGGGGCCTTTCAGCGTAGCGGCCGGCAGCTCCGTCTCCCGGGCCGACCATCCGGCGTTACAAGACAGCCAGGCTTTCGTTCTGCACGTAATCCTGAGTATCAAGGCAGAATCACACTGAGCAGTCTATATTTAAGAAAACAGGAAAGGGGTGCCTGGGTGGCTCAGTTGGTTAACTGTCCGACTCTTGATCTCATGTTTGTGAGTTCAAGCCTCGTGTTGGGCTCCATGCTGGGCATGGCTCTTACTTAAACAAAAAAAATACACAGGTTTTATAAAAACCAGGAAAATACAAAATTTGTTTCTCTCGGATTACAACCAAGATCATTAAAAAACAAAAACAACAAAAAAAAAACCCTTGTCTTTTTTTCCTGGATAACTAATTTATGTGGAACTCTCCATTTTTTAAGTATAAGGGAAATACTAGGATATTTTGATTCCTGCCACCTACTTGCTAGGTGATCCAGCAAGAGTTAATTGTTTGAGCATCCATTTCTTCCTCTACAAAACCAGGATAATACCACCTAGCTCGCAGGGTCGCCAGGAGAATCGGCGAGACGCTGACATGCAGGTGTCAGATACGGGAGCTGGGTACGTGTGGAAATTCACTCCTCATTCCTGCTCTTTACTCTGTGTAAGTCAGAGTAACACCTTTACCTTTGTGTAAATTTTCTTACACCATTTGAAATGGCAGTTGTATATTTCAGTTGGATTGTAAGTTCTATACGGTGAGGGACCTTGTCCCTGATCATGGTTTCTATCCCCAGGGGTCCCTGCCACTCTTGTTGGCTCTGCCAAGAGCTCAGTGTTGGCAGTGAGTGAGGCAGGCCCTGGTGTTTGAAAGTCACCAGGAATTCTCCTTGTCCCCAAATCCAGAGGATGAAGTTTGTGTTAAGTAATGCTTCCGACTTTTGTAATCACTCTGTCCCCATGCACATTAGACTTTCAGACTCCTAGAGTTTTAGGTCTGACCGAGACTTTATTTTAGCATTCCTGTGGACAAACTGGGTGTTGTGAGATAGACCAGCTCAGACGGGGGCTGAGAGGTTGTCTGCTAGGCAAGGCCACACAGCTGGTTAGTGGTGGGGCCAGGCTGGTCCTTGGGTATCTGTGTAGACCAGGTTTCTTCCCTCTTTACAACGCTGATGGGGCTTAGTGTCTTGTTTGTCTGCTATGAAACTTCGGACCCTAAATGTGGAGTGAACTCTTAGCATGAACTTGGTTTGTGCACTAGGCTCCATTGCTTAGTGCTGCCCCTTAATCTCTCCCTGTCCTTCTGCCCTCATGTTCCCAGAGGGCATGGCACGGCTTTCCTCTTAGCAATTTCCATGTCTGTGATGATTGCAGTGTCTGAAGGGTTTCATACTTATGAACTTGAGTCGCACATTTGGATTTGCCTTATTCTCAGATGGGAATCGACTTGAGGGGGTATCAGAAGGCCCGGCCTGCCACAAACACTCCCCTATAAGCCTGCTGGGATTGTCCTGCAGGAAGGACCTTGCAGAGATCATGGGGGATGATTCATGGAAAGGAAATGATGGGGGGACTTGTCACACAGATGGGTATACGGGGCCTTAGCAGATAGAGCAACACAGTGTTGAAATGGAGGGCAGAGCGTGGACAGCCTGTATGGGGCTGGAGCCTGGGAGCCTGGAATCTTGGCAGGAGCTGGAACCTGCCCACCACTGCTCATGCCTGGCGCTCAGCTGAGTATAACCCTTGTGGGCTGAGTTGAGTTGGGTGCCCTGCTGGCTCCAGAGAAAGCCACAACCTTCCCAGGGGACACGCAGAGGATGCCCCAGGGGCTTGATCAGAGAGAGGTGGCCATGAAAACAGACGGCCAAGTTTCTAGGCTTTTGTTTGGGGCCAGTCCTGCTTAGGTGGGGAGAGGGTAGGCCTGTCAGGATGCTCCCTCCCACCCCTCATAGGCCGTGTGCCCGGGGAGGGGAAAGGAGCAGCGGCAAATCTGGGTTTACCCCTTTTCCCTTTTCCCTTTTGGACCAATTTCTTACTTGGAAAATTTATTTTATATCCTTAGCCTCAGTTTCATTGTCTGTAAAATGAGGAAGTTAATACCTACCCCACTGCCTCGTAGGATTGTTGTGAAGCTAAAACGTTACACAGGATCTCCTTTCAGCAGAAACCTGTCGTCATCACTTTTAACATTTAACATGCTGCCTAGCACAAAGTGGGTGTTCGACGTTTGTTGGGTAAAAATCCGTTACTGTAAGGTGTGTTACACTCATGGTCATTATTGCTAAGGATTCAGCTGATGGTATTTGACCGCAGACTTCAACCTAAGCAAAGGGAAAAAACAAGAAATGTAAAGCAGGATCATTACACGGCTGTTTCTAGAAGGCCCAGAGTTTGCCTAGCGCTCCAGGTGCCGAGTGTGACTTTGAAAGATGTCAGATCCATGCCTTGTGCAATGACTAGAGCCTTGGATCATTAATCACTTCCCAAGCCTTGGAACATATCACGTTTTCCCGTGCTGCGGTGGATGTAAGATGCAGGGCACATTGCCTGGTCCCCAACGAGAATAACACAGCAGGGTGGTTTGGCTGAAGCCAAGTCCACAAATAGTCATCCAATGCCACAGAAAGTGCTGCAAGCCAAAGAGGGGGACAGGTAATGCGCTGTGGCACTCAGGAACTACACTCAGAGCCTGGGTGGAGGGGAGGTGTTTCGGCCTCTGAGATGTTGATCTCCTGTTAATGTGCCTCGAGAATCAGACAGTAGCTGCTGGAGGGGAAAGGTGTCACAGAGAGTCAATTAAACGCAACCATTCCGAACGATTTGTGAGCCACACACTGAGGCCAGCAGTGTAGGGCTATAGAGCTGGAGAAGACACAGGCCTTACCCTCGAGCAACTTCAGATCTAGTGGGGAAGACAGTTTTTCAACAATGAACTACAAAACAAGGCAGGGTAAAATAGATTTTCTTAAAAAGATGGTATGATCAGGGGCACCTGGGTGGCTCGGTGGGGTTGGTGCCTCTGCCTTTGGCTCAGGTCATGATATCAGGGTCCTGGGATTGGGCCGAGTCGGGCTATCTGCTCAGCGGGGATCCTGCTTCCCTTCCTCTCTCTCTCTGCCTACCTCTCTGCCTACTTATGATCTCTGTCAAATAAATAAATAAAATTTTAAAAAAAGATAGTAGGATCAGGGGTGCCTGGGTGGTTTAGTGGGTTAAGCCTCTGCCTTCAGCTCAGGTCATGATCTCAGGGTCCTGGGATCAAGCCCCGCATCGGGCTCTCTGCTCAGCAGGGAGCCTGCTTCCCCCTCTCTCTCTGCCTGCTTCACTGCCTATTTGTGATCTCTGTCAGAGAAATAAATAAAATCTTTAAAAAAAAGTAGGATCAGAGGACCCTGGGGACCCCAAGGGGATGGGGAGTCTTCAGACGAAGTGACATTGGGTGGATCTTGAAGGCTGAAGGGTTTTTTTTTGTTGTTGTTGAAGATTTTATTTGTTCATTTGACAGAGGGCACAAGCAGGGGGAGCAGCACATGGAGAAGCAGGCTCCCGTGGAGCAGGGAACATGGTGCGGGACTTGGTCCCAGCACCCTGGGATTGTGACCTGAGCCAAAGGCAGCTGCTTAACCAACTGAGCCACCCAGACACCCCAAAGGCTGAAGGGTTTGAATTGGAGGAGGGATGGAAGTGGGAAAAGGCATTCCACTCAAGGGAATGGCTTCGGCACACAGGCTGAGGTGTGGAAACCCACGGCTTCTTCAGGGAACGAGCTGTCTGGTAGGAATGGAGTATGGTGGGTTGGCGAAGGGATTGTGAAGATAGGCATTGGAAAGAGCAAGGGGGTCAGAGTGTTGAGAGCTTCAGTTGTCACATTAAGGGGTTTTATTCTATGAGCCGAATGGGCCTGCTGGTTTTTCACCGGGTCTCTTCCTGAGAACTGAACTTCCTCCCTCAGGTGCCTCAATGGTTGCACCGCTGGCGCAGGGCCCTGTGGGGCAGCCTCTGGGCTCTCCGTCCTCCCAGTGTGCGCTGACAGCTCGGGAACTTGGCCGAACGCGCACAGGCCGTGCAGAAGCTGAGAAGCTTGGTGCAGAACCGCTCAACCCTAGGGTCCGTTGAGTGGGACCTAGTATATTTAGTAACTAAAGAGAAAATGTGCATCTGCTAAAAATGTGTTACCTCATCTCATTTTTCCTTTCCTCCATCCTGACTGGCAAGTGCTGGGACCCAGTGCCCCTTGGGAGGAGGAGAAGGAACAGTGGGGATAGTAACCTTGCTCAATGGAGAGGACAGGCATCTTTCCAGGGGCCCTTGGTTTGTGCTGGAGAGCAGAGTGCTTGGGAAGATGGGAGGCCTTCAGGAGTGATGGAAAGGGGAAGTCACCTTAGCTGAGAGATATTAATAGCTGACAGGAGGCGGTTGTGTGGTAAACAGGGCCAGGGCGGGCCCCAGGTGAACTGAGAGGAGACTTGAGGAATGGGCAGTGTGTGCCAGGATCTCTCATTTTTCCTTTCCTTACATTTTTTTTTCAATAATTATCATGGGAATTATCGTAATTCTTTGGTCAGTGGTTTGACCAGTAGAGGTTCGAGTGAGTGGTATGCTGCAGAACTCTCCCCCTCTGGGAGATGCTGGAAGTAGGGTCCTCCCCGGCGTCAGGACAGCTATTTTTTTTTTTTTTTCTTAAAGATTTTATTTATTTATTTGAGAGACAGAGATCACAAGTAGGCAGAGAGGCAGGCAGAGAGAGAGGAGGAAGCAGGCTCAGAGAGCCCGATGCGGGGCTCAATCCCAGGACCCCGGGATCATGACCTGAGCCGAAGGCAGAGGCCTTAACCCACTGAGCCACCCAGGCGCCCCACAGGACAACTATTAACACACACCGCACAGACGCTGACAGGTGCCATGCCCAGAGTGGGCAGTGGGGCCAGGCAGGGCCGACGGGTGGCTGTTGATGTTGGAGCCGACAGCTGTCGGAACTGCATTAGACTATGAATGATTGAAGAACCAGCGAATCCAGAGAATTTTCTTTTAAAGGCCTTTGGAACTTTCAATTTAGGAATTTAGGGTGCCAGGGTATATTCTGTTGCATTATACCACAATCTATCCACTCAGCAGTTGGTGGGCAGTGGGGTTCTTTCTGGGTTGTGACTATTATGAATAAAGCTACCGTGAACACTTGAGTGGAAGTCTTTATGTGGACATATGTTTTGTTTTTTTTTTCTTTTTAAAAAATTTTGTATTTTATTTTTTTATAAACATATAATGTATTTTATTCCCAGGGGTACAGGTCTGTGAGTCACCAGGTTTACACACTTCACAGCACCCACCATAGCACATACCCTCTCCAATGTCCATAACCCCGCCCTGTTTTCTTTCTTGATTTAGGCAAATACCTGGGATGGGATCGCTGGTCATAGGCTGCTTGTGTGTTTCAGAGATGCGGCCGTGCTGTTTTCTGAAGTGGTCTTGCCATTTTTCACTTCCACTGGCAGTGCGGGAGAATTTCCGCTTCTTCATGTCCTTGGCATCACCAGCCATTTTAGCGGGTGCGTAGTGGAATCTCACTGCAGTTTTACGTACATTTCCCTGATAACTCATGGTGTTCAGCATCTCTTCGTGTTTCTCGTTGGCCATTGTGATCTGCATGTCTTTACTTAGACCATGTAAGTTGCTTTTTCCACGTTGCAGTGCATTGTGAGAGCAGAGATTTTAGTGAGTGTCAACTGGCTGTCACCGGAAGGGGCCGTTCAAGAGAAGCGGAACATTTAAATAACGGTCATCTGTCACAAAATGCTGAAAGGTGCACTCTGCAGAAAAATGCTGCAGATATTCCGGGGATCTGGGATAAATCATTCTTACCAGAAAAAAATTTGAAGAATCCATAACCTGCAATTTACTTGAAAAAATTCTGTGGAGTGTTGAGGAGATGACCTCATATCATCTTGCCATTGTGGAATGATTTGATGTCGATGAACACTGGAGCTTAAAGTGGTAGTATGTTGGTTCTGTGTGTTCACAGCCATGGATCGTTCTAGGTGGTGCCTTACAGGGTGTGGAGTTTACCTCCTCGCAGTTTTCAGAAGTGAAGCAACTTGCCCAGTATTATGAAGGGACTGAGGGGCAGATGCAGAGACCCTAGGGTTCCCTGGAGGTTCTTCAGGGTTTCTTTATATTATTTTTATCTTTAATATTACCAACAACTTAAAAAGTTATTGGAAGCCCATTGGACATAGCAACATTTTTCTGGGTACGTCTCCTGAGGCAAGGGAAACGAGCAAAAATAGACTACTGGGACTACATGAAGATCAAAAGCTTCTGCACAGCAAAGGAAACAATAAAATTAACAACCTGCGGAATGGGAGAAGATATTTGCAAATGATATATCTGATAAAGGGTTAGTATCCCAAATATATAAAGAACTTACACAACTCAATACCAAAAAGCCAAATAATCCAGTTAAAAAATGGGCAGAAGACATGAGCAGACATACAGATGGCCAACAGACACATGAACAGAAGCTCCACATCAGTGATCGTCCGGGCAGTGTGGATCAAAACCACAGTGAGGTATCACCTCACACCTGTCAGTGGCTAAAATAAAAATCCCAAGGACAGCAAGGGTTGGTGAGCACGTGGAGAAAAAGGAACCCTCTCGACACTGCTGGTGGGAATGCAAACTGGTGCAGCCACTGTGGAAAACAGTGTGGAAAGTCCTCAAAAAATTAAAAATAAGCTGCCCTGTGATTCACTAATTGCACTACTGGGTATTTGCCCAAAAGAAATGAAAACACTGATTTGAAGGGATACATACAACCTTACGTTTTTTGCAGCCTTATTTACAGTAGTCAAGGTACGGAAGCAGTGCAAGTGTCCGTGGATTGATGAATAGTTAAGATGTGGCGGGACGTCTGGAGGGCTCAGTTGGTTAGTGTCTGCCTTTGGCTCAGGTCGTGATCTTAGGGTCCTGGATTGAGCCCCACATTGGGCTCCCTGCTCAGTGGGAAGTTGGCTTGCCTCTGCCCTTCTGTCCTCTCATGCTCTCTCTCTCTCAAATAAAATATATTTTTTTAAGATTTTATTTATTTATTTGAGAGAGATTTATTGAGAGAGATCACAAGCAGGCAGAGAGGCAGGCAGAGAGAGAGGAGGAAGCACTCCCTGCTGAGCAGAGAGCCCAATGTGGGACTCGATCCCAGAACGCTGGGATCATGACCTGAGTTGAAGGCAGCTGCTTAACCCGCTGAGCCACCCAGGCGCCCTAAAATATTTTTTAAAAAATAAAGGACATGTGAACACACACACACACAACTGTTATTTAGCCATAAAAGAAGGAAGGCTTGCCATTTGCAATGACATGAATGGGGCTAGAGAGTATCATGCTAACCGAAGTAAGTCAATCAGGGAAAGACACATACCATATGATTTCACTTATATGTGGAACTTTAAAAAACAAAACTGTGAAGACAAGGAGGAAAAAGACACACCAAAAAACGGACTCTTAACTACAGGGAACAAACTGATTTCCAGAGGGGAGGAGGGTAAGGGGATGGGCGAAGAGGCTTAAGAGTGCACTTGTCTTTTTTTTTTTTTTTTTTAAGATTTTATTTATTTACTTGAGAGAGAGACAGTGAGAGAGAGCATGAACGAGGAGAAGGTCAGAGAGAGAAGCAGACTCCCCATGGAGCTGGGAGTCCGATGCGGGACTCGATCCTGGGACTCCAGGATCATGACCTGAGCCGAAGGCAGTTGTCCAACCAACTGAGCCACCCAGGCATCCCAAGAGTGCACTTGTCTTAATGAGCACGAAGTAGGACCTGTTGAGTCATTATAATGTACACTTGAAACTAATACAGCACTGTATGTTAACTACACTAGAATAAGAGAAAACAAAAATAAGTAACATTTTTTTAAAAGAGGAAAAAAAATTGTCAGAAGCAAGATTTATACTGTCTTCTTTCCTCCCTAGCAGTAAGGTCATGTCCCAGAACATTTTGAACTCCTGGTAAGAGTGGACTTTCCCAATCACGATGAGTGGAGTGCAAATTCACCGTCCGTATTTGTGTGCCTGTTGGTGGTTCATTTGGTGTCGAGGAACACTTATTACGTGGAGTTGTTCCAGGGCTACAGCTCTTAGGTTAGGTAACTTGTAATGCCCTATTTTGATGAAGGAACATATGTAGATCTCGATTCATAGAATGACCAATGCCAATCGAGAATCTGATCAGCAGCCTTCCTAATCGGTGACACAATTATAGGCTCAGACAGACAGAGATTGCAGAAGAAGAGCTGTTCGAGGGAGGAAAGCAGGTTAATCTGGAGGCACAATTCATTCATTCAGTGATTATTGTATTGAGTGTCAGCTATGTGCCAAACACAACTCTGGGGTAACCAAGACAGAAAAAACGTTGGCGTGGGTCCCAAGATGTTAAAAGTTGGTGTTTAGGAGTGCCTGGGTGGCTCAGTTAAGTGTCAGTTGGTCTCAGCTCAGGTCTTGATCTCAGGGTTCTGAGTTCAAGCCCCGTGTTGAGCTCCATGCTAGGTGTGGAGACTGTAGTTTAAAAAAAAAAAAATTGGTGTTTAGCGTGTGTCTATGTGCATATGCTATCTTCAGTTAAAAGTCAGGCAAAGCAGTATTCGATGTACAAGAAGGAATTATTGTTTCACAAATTAATGCCACGATACGTGGCATTTACGTGTGCTTAGCAGTGACTAAGTTTTAGGAGCTTAGTTGTTGGACGTACTTGAGGTAAGGACTTGCAGAGGATATTAGATGGCGTGGTAGGGAGTTGAGATTAATGTCTTACTGTTTCAAAGCTTTTGAATTAGTTTAAATAAAGAGTATTGGGCTGTTTGGTTTTGTTTTGTTTTTAAAGAATGTTTGTGACCATCTGTTTCTATTTATATGTGCAAATCAGAATTTTCCCCATCTTGACTCAGAGCTCTGAAGGGAAAGTGCAGACCGTCCGCATCCACGCTGCCAATTTTCAATGAATGAAAACAGCCTCATTGTCTCACTGAGTCGCGTTGTAGGACGTGATTTTAAATACCTAAACAGTTTGTGTACTAGGAAGATGAGCTTTCTAATCCACTGCCTACAGACGAATTGTGTTCTAAAAAACTGCCACCAAGTGAACGAAATCCATCACAGCTCTCTCTCAGCCACCTGTCCTGCCCATTCACATTCTTGCTCTTTTTCCTGGATGCATCACGCCCCCCACCCCAAGCCAGCTGGGTGCCCAGGGGAGACCCACAGAGCCCTGCTTCTCTGCTGATCTTGCCTGTTCCATCTCTCTGCCTGCGGTTCCTTGCCTTCCAACGACCTGTCATATCCGCTTACCTCCTGCAGGAAGCCTTTCCGGGCAGAGCGAGTGGTGGTAGTGATGGTGGTGGGTGAGCCCTGAAGGCCGGATGTGTGGGGTTTCACGCACTCCATGTTTGTGGAGCGTCTGTAGGTGTCAGGCGCTGTACCAGGTGCTGGGGCTGCAGAGACAAAAGTTGGGGGTCCCCAGTAGGAGGGTGGTGGTCTTCTTGTCTTTATCCCCTGGAGCTCTGTTGCTGGGAAGTCTCAGTTGCTGTATCACAAACAGTGGTTGCAACAGAATCTCAGACGACTACATGAACAGAGTAGCCGTCCAGTCAGCCTTCTGGAATGCTCACAGGTTTTACCGCCAGATGAAAATAGCTTTGTTTTCTCCATTTGTTGTTCCTTGTTTCTTGACTTTTAAACAGTCGTCTGCTTTGTGCAGACAAAGGAAACAACATATGATTCCAGAAAGAACAGGCTAAGAGGATTGGGGGCATTTTTGAACTGAAAAGGAAATCTCAGAGATGGCACCTTGGTTTTATCATTGCTCTATGGCCTTGGAAAAGTGACCTCGCTTCCTTTCCAGGCCTAGTTTTGGCCTTGCTGTAACATCACCTGCCTCCCCCAGAGTTTAGGAATCACCAGCTATAATGCGTGGAAGAGCGCTTCTGGTTCCTAGTGCTGCGTGGACGAAAGAGATTGCCTGCTCTCACCACCACGATCCCTGCTAATATGGTCCTGTGTGGGGACGCCTGGGTGGCTCAGTTGGTTAAGTGGCTGCCTTCAGCTCAGGTCATGATCCCGGTGTCCCGGGATTGAGTCCCACATCAGGCTCCATGCTCAGTGGGGAGCCTGCTTCTCCCTCTGCCTCTGCCTGCCACTCTGTCTGTGCGCGCTCTCTCTCTCTGATAAATAAATAAAAATAAATTTTAAAAAAAAATGGTCCTGTGTGTAGCTGACCTTCCAGTGAGCGGTCCCCACGGATGCTTGGCTGTTCTTCCCTTCTGTCTGAGAAATCCACGCCAGAGAAATGCAGTGGAATTTTAAAAAATTGTTGAAAATTACTTTTTTGTCGTGACCGAATGTTTGCTTTTACATATGGGATAGGATTCTTCATAATATTAATAGTTAGTCATTAATTGGTTTTAATGACACTTGCAAGCAGGATTTTTCATTTCATCTGGAAAGTTGACTTTTATATCACATGTATTGGAACATAATTGTACTTGCTCTTGGGAAGCAGTGTCGTGAGAAGAGCAGTTTCATACAATTTTACATCTGGAACTTTGGAGAAATCACTGGTTATAGGCCAAATATAAGGGGTGACACAGCTCGGGTGGGGTCCAGTGGTCTTGGCCTCCCTGCTACCACACCCAGGCCCTTATTTCTACAATCCAGGGCATTCTCTGTTGCTAATAAATGGAAGCCTTTCGTGCCCCTGGGCCATATGGCTTATGGCAGCAGAACCCATCACGCTGCTCTCTCTTCCCTAGGCTACTGCCGGGTCCCTAGCTTTCAGGAGGATTAGCGGGTAATCTGTGTATTTACTTTCTCAAGGGTCAGGAAATAAATACTTTGCACGTTAGCTTCAAGGCCGAGAGCACTCTGGAGAAACCTGGGCAATCCTTACTTGTACGTCTTCTGTCTTTATCTTTGTCTCTCTCCTCCTTCACCCTAAACCAGTAGCACCATTATGTGCAGTGTCTGTTTTTCGGACTCAGCATTGTGGGGTTCCCTGGGAAGCACAGGGTGCAGCAGGGCCTTGTGTCTCCGTGGTAGGGAAGCGTGATGACTGTGGCCCTGGGATCTGGTCCTGTCTGCTTCCAGCATGTGGCCGGGAGGGCAGCCACCCCTCAGTATGGTGGCTCAGGGAAGCCACACCATTTCTTTCCTTCCTGTTTTATCAGCCGGGGTTTCGAATTTTCTTTTCTTTGGATGGAGACCACATAAAGAAGACGAATGGTCTGAAGCCCTTCCTGGGGGAGAAATGCTCACATCCCCAAATCCTGAAAATTAACAGCCTTTAGTAAGCCACAGAAGCCCAATAAGGTTCTGAGCTGCCTTAGCCAAGAGCCATTCATGCCTTTTGCTGCGTGTCCCGTCCTCTCCCACTGCTCCTCAGTGACAGCGACCCAACCCTGCCTTTGTCCCCTCTTCCCCCTATTCCTGGCCTCACCCCTGCTGCCTTGTTTGGCTCTGTGACCTGTCCTTCCGGCCAGCTGGCCATGCTCTCTGGGCTCCTCCTAAGCTGGCCTTTCCCGAATTTCGGTCCCATCTTTTGCTCCTGCTTCCTGGGTGAGGACAGTTACTCAGAGGGCAGAAGAAGGAATGAGGCTGTGGCCATCTCTGATGGGCCCTTCTCTCCACCCCCACACTGCTCCCCAGCGGTTCTCAGACCCCCCCGCACTCTTGAGGCCAGCACGCCGCTCACAGTGCATCACCATTGTGTCGACTCCTGTCCTTCCAGGCAGGAGGACCCCGTGTTGGCATCTGTGTTTCCAGCTGGGGCATCTTTTACATGAACGCTGGTGATGCTTGTCACATACGCCGGCCAGGCAGCCCTGCCGTGTTTGAGGCTGGAAGTGGGTTACTGAACTTCTCCACACCTTCTTCTCAGCTCTCACACCTGGGCCCTGGAGGGTTCTGCATAGTCCTAGGGTCAAGCAGAGCAGAGTGGGGGACCCCAGTTCTAGGAGCAAGGGGAACACACGTCAACCTGTCCCCTGCTCCCCCACCCTGTAGACTCCTTGGTATAGGGAATCCCACTTAAAAAGCAGGGTCTCTGGGCAGACTTTACCTGCTCACACCTCCTGTCCAAGCTCTGTCCACCTTCTCCCTACCCTTTGGGCCTGGGGTTAAATGCATCTGGGGAAAGAAAGTTCAGGGAAGAAGCCCACCAGACTCAGTCTGCTGGTATAGGGGGTGGAGGGGTGCTGGGTGTTCCTAGTGCGGTCTAGGAGGGGGAGCCGTGGGTTCCCTGTAGTATGGCCCTTTTGGCCTTTGGCCTTTACCATATGTGGTGAGGGGGACAGCTGGAGGAGAGCTAGAGCAAGACCCGGGTCCCTGGTGCACCTGTCCTGCCCTAGAGCCAGTTACTAACTAGGCAACCTGCCTGCTGTGCTGGGCTGTCTCTTGGGGTGGGGGAAGGCAGTGTCCTCGCGTTAGCCCAGATGCTTGCCCGTGGCCGGGGCTGTGCTCATACCTAGCGTGTGAGCGTCACAAGGTCCATATCAAATGGGTGTTAATTTCCCCATTTTAGGGATATGGACACTGGGGCCAGGAGGTCAAGGAACCTGTGTGAGGAGTTGTGGGAACTAAGGCCCAGGCCTGTGTCTCTTGAGCCCATGGTCTCTTCTCTTTGCTGCACCGCTGGCTCTCATGGTAGGCCTGGGTGAGAAGGATGAAACGGGGTGCAGAGTCTGCTGTCTGGGGGCAGGAAGAATGCCTGGCGGCTCCTGCGCAGCTTCTCTCTTTCCCCTCACTGCACTTCTTGTATTACAGAAACTAAAGGTTAGCTCCTGGAGACGACAGACTTGGGGGCAGGGAGCTGTGGATCCAGGGAAGGCGCTGTGATGTCTGTGTGTCTGAGTAGGGGAAGGGGCACAAGAGGTCTCGTGAGTGTGTCAGCCTCCTGCACACTTTCCCTCCTTTCTGGAAGAAATTTGGGGGCTGGCTTTGTGTGTATGGCGCGCCATTTGGGGCCTGCACGAGCCTGGGGGTTCCTTCCTTCCTTCTCCCTTCCTCATTCTGGGTTTCCCTCCTCCTCCCTACTTCCCATTCCATGGGAGGGCAGAGGGGCCAGGTGTCTGGATGAGAAACAGGAACTGAGAAGTGGAGGATCAAGACATGACGAGATTAAAGACAGTGGTCATTCGTCTTCCCCTTAAAGCCCAAGAGTGAGTGTGCAACCTGGACACAGGCGAATGGCGGCGGACGGCCCACCACCACCACCACCACCACCACCTGCCTGCTGTCCACTCCCCTGGCGCCCTGGCTTGTGGGAAGGTCCTGAAACCACACAGTTGTTCACGTCAGGTGGTCTCGGTGGGTTCGCCTGCGCCTCCTGGTGAACATCAGATGCAGCACAGGGGGCTCGTGGGAGCTGGGCAGTCCTTCGGGCTAGGAAACCCCATTCTCGCGGACCAGGAGCAGATGGCATCCCAGGCACGGGAGGAGCAGCCCCGAGTGCTTTTAGCCCTGGACTAGGAAAGGGGCTTAAAGGAAGCCTGAGGGACGGGGACGAGGGGATGACTTACCCCCCAACATCAGGCGAGATAGCCGTGGAAGTCCAGAGGGGCCCTGCGCTCCTCCTGGCTCTGGTCCCTGAGCGCTTAGAAGCTGTGGCGGGAGGGTGGACGGGGGCGGGGCCACGCGGGGATGGATGCTTGCTCCTCGGTCTGCTGGCGCTTTGCTGGCCTTTCTTTCGTTCAAAGCCAAATAAACAGCTCTGGGCACGTCCAGAGCTCTGGGCACGTCCAGCTCTTTGAGTCAGTTTCTTTTATCTTGAGCTGGGGAGACGGGTGGTGGTTTCGCAGATGCCGCAGATGCTGGGTGAGGTAGTGGAGGCTCTGTGTGGCTGTGGGATGTGGAATGCTCCAGGCTTCTCGGGCCTCGACGTCCCTCTCGAGACCACGCAGCTGCTGCTGTCTTTGGAACTGGAAGGCTTTTCTCTCAACTGCCAATGACTTTACCTGAGTCACTTTGTTTCTGCCAATACCCCTGGGGCCTGGAGACCATCCAGGACCACCCCCTCATTTCAGTGTGGGGGGAGGGGGGACACAGCGTGGACTGTGCTGGACCGACGCACGTGTCACACAGGTGCGAGAGGGCAGGCCTGCCTGGAGGCCTTGCTTTGTAAGTGGGGTTCCCAAGGAATCTGCAGAATGGGGGAGCCGGGGGCAGGCTGACCACTGCTGCCCATCTGGTTCCCCTGGTTCCATTCTGTCCCATTAGACCCTGTGTGTGAAAGTCCAGAGGGGACCCCAGTGACTCCCCCCCCCCCCCAAGATGGCCCAAAGCGCCCTGCTCTGTCACTTGCTGTGTGGCTCTGCCTCTGCCCATGTCACCCCTTTGGGGAACTGGAAACACATCAGGAAATGTTTTGAAGAATTTAAATGTTGATAGGGGCTGGGAAACCTCATTAATGCAAGTGAAAGGCTGGCATGAGCTACAAAGGTATTTTTTTCTCCGTTTTTTTTCCCGTGTTACCATATCATTATCAGGCCTGGAAATATTTTTCTTACCAATTGCAACAGTACTGGGGTGATGGTGTGCCCGGAGAGCAGCCCCGCTTACTCGGCATGTGGCCCCTTGGAGACCCAGAGGGCCCCTGTGGAAGCTGTCGATGATGGAGTGCCCCCAGTGTCCCAGACACTGTGCACGTTGATGATTTACCCTAAGAAGCCAGCAGTGGCACTCCCAAGTTCAAGATGACAAAACTGAGGTCAGGGAGGGGAGGCTATTTTTCTGAGCTCATGCTGCCCTTATGTGGAGTCTGATTTAGAAGCCCATCTGTTTGGTTAAAAAAACCAGTGACTTGTAGCCACTGCACTATTCTAAAAGGTCCAGCCCAGAGGGACCAGAACTGAGGTCACGTTCTGTGGGATTCATTTCCTTTTGGTGTCTCCCTGGCGGTGACATGGTGGAGTTGGGGGTGTGCGTGGTGAGAGGGAACGAGCAGGCCTGAATGCAGTGATGGTTTTTCCCCTTTCCAGTGTGGGTATCACCCAAAGTGTAGCTCCCGTTATAAGAGGTACTTTCTGGAAGAATGCATAAAGGCCAAACGTGGCAGTGAGTTGACAGCAGAAAGTCCCCTGTCGAGGGCGTGGTTGGCATGGTAGAGCCAGTAGGCTAAAAGGCACGAGGCCGGGGACAGAACCCACAGAGGGAGCAGGAACGATGGTTTCTGGGCGGACCTCCAGAGCCCCTGGAAGCAAGGTCCTGCTTAGTATTCCCTGCCTGCACGTGGGGCTCGGAGAAAACAGCTCTCACGTCTCCTCTCTTCTGTTTGTGTTACTGAAGTGTTCCTATGGTTGGATCCCGGTTTCCTGGGGAAATCAGCCTGGCTCGCGATTACATTGTCTTCTGGAACTGGGACAGATGTGGAAGGCTGACCTCACTCCCGACTGAAGGTCACCTTCCCAGCCTCTCCAGCTGCTTTTGTGTCACCAGGCCTCCAGCGCCTGGCCCTGTGCATGGCCTCACCCCTTCCCTTCCTGCTTCTTTCAGGGCTGTGCGAGCACCTTCCAGTGTGATGTCCCCTGTTTCCTTTGGGATTGTTCCCCTGAGAGGGCCCATTTCCTGCTTGCCTCTGGGCTCTGCAGTCAGTCCCGGGAGCAGAGCTGAGTAGTGCAGTGTGGGAGGTGTTGGGGGACTACAGGCCAGGCCCTCCTCTGGGAACGGGGCACCAGGGCCACAGAGAGCAGGGGTGCCCCTCTTTGCTGCTGGGGTATTGTAGCCGTCTTGGCAAAATTCTCCTTTCTCTCTTCAACTCCCCCAGATCTCTCAGAAGCTCTTTCTCCCGAAGTAGAAATCAGGATGTGAAGCATTTTTATAAAGCTAGAATTCATTATCCCCTGGTTCCGTTTCTTTGAGAGAGTGAACTAGAAAAGCCTGAGTTCCTGCCTGACGTCTCCAGTGGTAGGGCTCATGGGAGTCCCCTTGGAGGCTTGGTTCTTCAAGCTGGACGAGCCTCGAGGCTCTCCTTGCTTAACATGGCATTTTCACATAGTTTGTGTTCTTTTTCCACCGAATGTTTCCATGTAGTGTGACACAGTCCACTTCGATCATGGTTAACAACGGCCCAGAATCTAACCGTGCGAATGCCCTGTCGTTTGTGTGGTTACTCCCCTTGGTTGGGCATTTGGGGAAGTCCTGCTGAGAACGTCTTTGTGGAAATAACTTGTGTGGAAAGGAGGGAGGCCACAGGGCTGTGTTTCTGCAGTTGGGCAGGAGGCAGAAGGATAGGAACAGCTCTGGTAAAGCCCTTTGCTGCTCTGGCAAGCTTACTTTCCGGAAGACCAGAGCAGGCAACGGTGCCTTCAGCTGCCAAGTCAGGGTGCAGCTTGGTGACACCAGTTTTGTTCTGTATTTCTTTTTTTTTTTTTTTTTAAGTTTATTTATTTATAATCTCCACACCCACTGTGGGGCTCAAACTCACGACCCCCAGATCAAGAGTCACATCCTTTACCAACTGAGCCAACCAGGTGCCCTGTTTTGTAGTTCAAACCTCAGCCTTACCCACCCCCCAGTGCCTTTGTTCTTTTGATTGGTATTTCTTTTATCTGCCCCAGGGCGTCAGAGATTTTTGTGTTTTTACGGGGTCTTTGCTTCCTGGGTGCAGCTTCTGCTGCTCTCAGCCAGTCAGGCCGGGTTACAGCCAGTCAGGCCGGGTTACAGGCCTTTTACTCCAGAGAGCTGGTGATCTTCCATTAGCTATTGCCCGCCATAGAGCACACACAAATAGATCTTTGTAGTAAATATTTCCAACAGTACCAAAAAATGAAGTCTTCCTTCTTGGTCTTTTCTGTCTCCTTATGGAACCCCTGTGCCAAATTCGTGTGTCTTCCAGGATTTTTTTTCTGTGTACATTTTTATATATGGAAAGATGCCATTTTGAGTATTTTTCTTTATTGTTTAATCAGATTCTTTGGCACATTTTTATGCTCAAATCCTAAATATCCTACTTGATCTGAAAATAACTATAAAAGGTAATGATACAGGATATTGAAGAACTTTGTTTTCCTTAATTTAAAAAATTTCAAGTATAATGTACTCATGTTGATGATAATTTAAAAGTAGAAAAATCCAAAACGCCCTCCCTACTTTCTGAGACAACAAAAATTATTACAAAAATTATTTGTTTTCTATATCTTTATATACACAGTTTGTGTGTATGATACAACACTTGCTTGTCCTCTAGTTTATAACAGTTTATTTCTTAGTTTCAAGTGTGTGTGTGTGTGTGTGTTCAGTTGGTTCAGTAAATCACCTTATACCTTCCTGCTTTCCCAAGATGGTATTTTGAGAAAGGTCTATTACATTTTGGCCTTTGGAAGCTGCCTTATTGTTTTGCATTCTCTGTGCCCTGTATACCCACATGGGTCAGGGTCAGCCACATGCCCACAGGCTGGGTGTGTGACGCTGCCCCCTTCCCTGATGATCCCCCCCTCCCCCCCAACCTCAGCCCCAGGTTTGGATGCACTGTTTCACGTATGTGATTGAGGACATAGTCAAGGTCTAGTTGACGGTTGGGGTCAGGGGGCTGGCTGCCCTCTGAATAGATGCCCACTGAGCTACCAACCTGGTTCTGGCAGAAACGCACAGAATTTGAGACATTCTGAGGAGTAAAAACAACGTGTTGGAGAAAAATGAAAGAAATGTATCTTGTTTGCCTGTCCTCAAGAGCTGGCTGCTTTAGGAATTGGCAGACTTGATGACTGTCTTCACCTCTGTCTCCAGCTTACTGATTTGTGTCCTCTGCTCTCGGATGTCTTGGAAACAGGACTAGGGGATCTCTAAGTTCCTTTCACTCATGGTGTGTGACCAAAATGCTGAGCTCATGAATTACCCCTGTGAGGCAGTTTCATTTTGGCAGCCTTTCTGGCTCTACCTCCAAACTCTGGTTGATCTTAATTTCTTTTCCATAAAGAAGACTTTAAATTTATTTTTATTCAAGTTAGCAAATCACACACACACACACACACGTAAGGAAATATACTATAGTTAAAGAGCAATTACGAACAGACCCTCATCCAGCCGTTCTGGTCACGGTCAGCATTCAGAGAGCACTCCCGGCTCGCCTGCCTGTCAACACCCTCAGGGTGGTTGCTCGCTCCGCCGTGCCCAACCGTGCCCAGCCATGCCCAGCCATGCCCCACCATGTGATAGACATCTCCTCGCTTCTGTTTGTAGTTTTATCAGCAACATTATTCATCCCTAAACATAAACCGTATAATCCAGCTTTTCCTATCCCTTTAAACTTCTGTGGTAGTATACTGCATGTAGACTTCTGCAAATTGCTGCTTTTGCTTACCATTTTTGTGAAATTCCTTTATGTTCTGAGTGGGTAATGTTTGTCTGTGTCCATGTAACATTTCATCCATTTGGGTTGGTCCAGTTTTCAGCTGTTTGCAAGAGTGCCACGAACCCCCTTGTCTTCTGGTGCAGATGTGTATGTACTAGGAGTACCCTCAGTCTTATTGAAGAACACCAAGTGTGCCCTTCCAGTGTGTCCTGACGCATATGTGTCTCACACGGCTGATTTAGTTTGCATATTTATTTGATCATGATTCTCTGTGACACCTGCTGTTCTCCAGGCCTCTGCTTTATTCCCAGAAGGAAGTCGATCCATTATTGGTCTGGCCTTAAACTGAGCCTGTAGGCCACAGTGCATTTCTGTGCATCCCAGAAGGCTTCTGGAAATGTTTGACGCTGTCATTAATGTTTTGTGTTACTTTAAAAGTGAAGTGAAACGTGCGATGAGGCAGAGCTGCCATCTAAATGTCTGTCTGGCTCTTCCTTGGCAAAGCCATCCTTGGGCAAAGCCAACAGATCTGAGTGTTGCTTTGTTTTGTCATTTGGTCTGTGTCTTTCAAAAATGTCATTGCCTCTTAGGTTAGCCTTTCATACAAGGAGCGAGGGAGAGGAGCTGGGACAGGAGAGTGGAACAGGACTCCCAGGCGGCCCACCGTTGGGGGGGGGTCGGGGGGGAACCTGTGGTCTGCCATTTTCTTTTCCTTCAGGCAGCATCTTTGGGTTCCAAGGAGGAAGCCAACCCCACCCCACCCTTGCTGGCTCGAACTACTGGCGGCCAAACCAGTGCTATGCCAAGAGCATACTGGGCTGGCTGCCAGGGTTGGAGAAACCTCTGTGTGAATCCTTGGGGCCAGGGTCAACAGACTTTGTAAAGGGCCCGACAGTGAGTATTTTAGGCTTTGCAGGCCTGGAGACAAAATGGAACATATTATATAGATACTTGTATTAATAAGAGAGAAAATAAATTTCCATAACTTTAACCAAGTTCAAAATATAACACTGGATGCAGTACAGGTTTTCGGTAACGCTGGTCTGCTCATCAGAATCAGGGAGTTCGTTCTGGGAAGATTCCTGCAGTGAGGTTCAAAGCTACTACTCCCCTTCAACTCATGGTCGTATGGGTTGGAAACATCCATCTGTGCAGTTCCTCAGCTCGCGGCCCTACAAAACGCAGCCCGCCGCAGGGGCCCACCCGCTCCCTGCTCAGCTCCTCAGATACTGTGGGTCTGGCCCCTGCCGTCCCGCCGTCCAGCATGAGGAGGTGGGGGGCCTCCGTGCCATGGACTCTGGGAACACAGAGTAACTTCAGCCTCTCAAGGGAGACAGGTGTGTCCCATGGTCACCTCTGGGCCGAGCCCAGGGCAGGGTGGGGGAGAGGAGAGGACCCCCCAGATGACACCAGTGACTTACAGGACCACCTGCGAGGATGGCACACACGGGTCTGCAGGTGCAGAGGAAGCGCATAGAGGGGCTGGCACGTTTAGAAACGGTGTTATGTGGGGCTGCAGCTCTTGAGAAAGGCGGGGAGACGTGAGGAGCTGGATTTTTTAATTTTACTACATTTTAATTAATTGTATTCTCCATGTTCCTATGGGGTTAGGGGCTACCCTACTGGACAGCACAGGCCTGAGGAGGGAAGGAGCGAGTCGGGGATCTCATGCCCCGTGGGTCTCAGGGGCACATTCCTTTGGCCAGCTGCAGCCCTCCCAGGAGCTGTGGTCGTGGATGAGCCCCCGGGCCAGCGGGGCGCTGCTCGCCCAGATAAATCAGACCCGGGGCCCTGTGTGCAGTGGCTCAGGGATCAAAAGAGATGCTTTTGGAGTGGTTGGAAACAGTTGTTTATTTTCCTCTATAACTTCTGAGACACATCTCTGCAGTCTTGTTTATGTGATAAATTTACTCTGGGAAGCTCGTTTTATAAACTGCAGGTTGGCTGTGGCGTAGAGCCTCAGAATTAATGTGGTTTGGCTGGACTTGAGCTGTTGCTCTGTTCCCGCATACATAGGTCTGTGTTGGCCATTCAGTTTTGGCCCATGTTTATGGTTTTTATACACACATTCTGGCTGGGGCTCTGGCTCTTTTTCCTCCTTTTAAGCTTGGGTAGATCTGGGGAGAGGAGGGGGTGGGCGAGTGCCCGGTCTGCTAGGAATCTCAGCTTGATGACAGACAGACACCCTTGGTTTCTTGAGGCTCTCAAGTTTTTTTTTTTTTATTTGTTAGAGAGAGAGAGAGAGATAGAGCGCAAGCACAGGCAGACAGAGTGGCAGGCTAGAGGCAGAGGGAGAAGCAGGCTCCCTGCCGAGCAAGGAGCCCGATGTGGGACTCGATCCCAGGACGCTGGGATCATGACCTGAGCCGAAGGCAGCTGCTTAACCAACTGAGCCACCCAGGCGTCCCGAGGCTCTCAAGTTTTGTTGTTTTTTTGTTTTAGGATTTCAGGGATGTTTTTGTATGTAATTGACAGAAGACTTTTTTTGGCACTATAGTCTTAATCATTCTAACTTCTCCTGACCAAGTTTAATCTCATTTATCTGTAAATATGCACCATAATGAAGGGTGTGTTTCCGGGTGGGGAGGTAATCGCCTTTCCCTCTTGCACTTTTAATTTAAAATTACCTCTGTGCCTACCTCACCTTTATTTCCAGGCTCTGAACAGACCCCTAGAAAAGCTGCAGTAGTTACCGCTTATCCACTCTTCCTGAGTTCAGGAAACAGCACAGCCCCTTTAATAGCAGAGCTAGAAGATTCCATATGGTGGCCTATTTTTACAAGACTTGTATGCAGGAAGAGATCAGGGAGGGGTGTGCCCCACAGTATAACGTGGGAGGAAATTTGCCAAGTTCAGTGGTGTTCCGAAGCGTATTTCGTCTGTGGGTCGGCCTTCCACACCGAGGTAGACAATGATTCTGGTGCCCATTTTTCTCAGCACAATTGAGTCAAACCCCTGTGGGCACAAGATTACTCTGTCATCTTTCAGAGTGCCAGAGGCTGGAGAGCAAAATCCCTTGAGAAGGCAGAATAGGTCTCCCTGTTACTCACTGACTTTTCCAGAGTGTCTGGTGCCCTGTACCGATCCCATGTGGCTTCCCAGTCATGGGGCCCAGCCAGGTCCTTCACCCTTGGATATCCTTTCCCTGAATCCACTTCCTGCCTGCTCAGGTCCATTGTTCCTGCTGGGGCCTGAATGACCTTCAAGGTACAGCTCTCTCCCTTCTGTGCTGGGAAACCTTCGGGAGCTGCCCATTGTCTCCAGGATCAGCCAGACACCCTTGTCAGCCTCTTGAGTCCCTGCCTGGCTTTCTGGTCTCAGGGCACTACTGAGCTGTTTTTGGTCCTGTGGTATGTCAGCTTTCTGCTGGGCACTGAGGACACAGCCATGAGCAAGTTCCGGCCCTTATAGGAGACCACTGAAAAAAAGTAAAAAGATACAAAAAGCTAATTTTATTAACATTTAACCTAATATGGCCAAAATATTATCATTTTAATGTGTGGCACTGGCCATATGTCGCTAGGCACATGTGCCTTGTAGTTACCCCAGTGGGCAGCACAGGTCTTGTGGCGAGTGGGACAAATGGAAAAGCAGCCCGGTACAAGGCAGTCCAGGACTGCTGGCTTTGTGTTTATTTAGAGGATTATCTTGCTAGATTGTGAATTCCTAGCAGGCATGGGCGTTGCCCTGTTTTGCTCACCCTTGTAGCTCTTAACACCTGGCTTAGTACCTAGCACATAGTAGGTGCTCAGTAAATTTTATGAGCTGAACTACTGAGTTAAGCACAGGATGCTACAGGAGAAGTGGGTGAGCAACCTGTGCGAGAAGGCTTTCGGGAAGAGCACATGTCCCTAAATCAACTTGCAGAATTGGCGCTGGGTCAAGAGGAGGCAGGGAGAGTATGCTGAGGAGGGAGGAGAGTGCACAGTGCTCAGAAGTAAAGAGGAGGAAGGTTGGGGGGAGTTGCAGGAGCTCATTGTGACGGAAGCTTAGGGTACAGTTGGGGAACGAAGGGGGTCAGGAGATGGGGCTGGAGAAGCAGTGAGGCCAGATCGCGAAGCCGTTTCAAAGCCGTTGTGGAATCGCGGCCTTGTTCTGAGGATGTGCAGAAACAGCAGCAGCGTCCTGGGTGGGCACGGCCCCTTGAACTTGTGCGGTGCATCTCTCTCCTCCGCGAGCGCCGTTTTCTCCCTTCATACCTCCTGGGCCACAGAAAGGGCTTGGTCGGAATGTTGGCTGACGTACGTTTCTGTGGAGGCTAGCCGGGCTGGTGGGGGTGTCTGCTGCTGCCTGTGGGAGGCTTTAGGAGGAGGAGCAGGTGTCATTACCTGAATGCAGGGCAGAGATTGTTCTAGCAATTCCCGACCAAACTCTGCAAGCGGGGGAGTAGATGTTGATTCGATCAAATCTGTCTTTCAGTAATGGCCCTTCACCTGGGGATTGGGACCTTCTAGAGCTTTGATGACTCATTGAACTTGTGTCTTTGTGAGGGTTGTGCTCTCGGACACACAGTGGATAGAGCTTCAGGAACCAGTGTTTCTGATGCGGCCTGAACAACTCCTGGTCCCGCCGCCACTGGCAGAACCCAGCCAGTGGGCGCTCGCAGGGCAGGGTCCTGATGGCTGGGCGGCGGCCTGGGGCGGGAAGGTGGGTGACGCTTCCGGAGAAGGAGCTCCGCGGTGAGTTTCATGGCTTCTCTTCTCTCTCCAGATCCCTTTTCCCATCTCAAGGGAAGGCCAAGAACAGAGTAAAGATGGCCTAGGAAAATAAAAGCTTATTCCCTACAGGAAATTTGGACTTTCTTATGTCAATCCTTACCTACCTTCCTATAGTATGTCAGCAAATAATCTTTTTTTTAAATTTCAAGTAGACTCTGTGCCCAACATGGGGTGTGAGCTCCCCACCCTGCGATTCAGAGCTGTCTGCACTACAGTGGAGCCAGCCAGGGGCCCCAATAATGCTTTTTATCTTTATTTTTATTTATTTTTTTAAAAAGATTTTATTTATTTATTTGACAGAGATCACAAGTAGGCAGAGAGGCAGGCAGAGAGAGAGAGGAGGAAGCAGGCTCCCCGCTGAGCAGAGAGCCCGATGTGGGGCTCGATCCCAGGATCCTGGGATCATGACCTGAGCTGAAGGCAGAGGCTTAACCCACTGAGCCACCCAGGCGCCTCCCCCAATAATGCTTTTTAGAACATAACTTCTCCTGGGGCTCCTCAGCACCTCGGCCGGGTGAGCAGCGGACTCTTGGTTTCGGCTCAGTGTTGGGGGAGTCTGCTTGAGATTTGTCTCTCCCTCTCCTCTGCCCTCCCCGTGCTCGCTCGCTCGCTCTCTCTCACTCACTCTCTAAAATAATAAAGAAATAAAAATCTTAAAAAAATAGTCATTGCTGCTTTAGAATGGGACTCAGCATGCTGATATTGAAAGTGGATTCAAGAAGGGATTCATCTGGGGCGCCTGAGTTAAGCTCACTCTGGGCACGGAGCCCACTTGGGATTTTCTCTCTCCCTCGCCTTTGCCCCCCTCTGGCTTGCATGCTCACTCTTAAAAATATAAGTATGTGAAGGCGATTCAGGAAGGCTGGACATGAGGGGCTCTGCTGAGGTGGTGTGCTCTGCTGATGACAGTGATTGAAACTTTATGATTAAAACTCGTGGCGAGTAATAATGATGTTCTTAACTGAGTGTCACTGCATAGCAGGTGTTGGGCTGGTGCAGTTCTTGGTTTCTGTATAGTGACCCTGTGATAGCTGTCACTCTCCCAGTTCACACATGCTCCCTTCCTCGTGTCACACCCGAGAGTGACGCATTGTTCTTCTGCAGTGTTTAATTGGGTTCAGAGGACATTTTACCCCCCGTGACTTTTGTGAGAGCAGAGCTATAATTAGAATTCCTGATCTGCGTGGTCATTGAGCAGGTACTGCTTGTGCTTCCTGTGAGCGAGGCTCTCCAGGTGCCATGTGCTACTACTGTGTGGGGGTTGATCTCTTAAAGTGTGATATTAAACGGAGTATAATAGAGGAATATTAAGTACTTCAGTGTGTCCAATTAATCATTCAGCCTTGCAAAGTAGGTTTTGTTACGCCCTGGTTCTGGAAGGAAGCCTGGGCTCGGAGAGGATTAAGAACCTGCCTTCTAACCCAAAAAATTCCTGTCGGGGTCTTTGCAAGTCCGGAGTGGGTTTGCCTTCCCCCAGACCCTGCTGCCTGTGGGTGGGGTGGTCTGGCTGGGGTGGGAACACGCTAGCGGCAGATCTGCCTTACCACCCTCTCGTTGCTCCTCCCCCTGCTCCCTGCCCTTCGCCTCTCTTGGGAAGGAACACCTGGCAGGTGGGCACAGATCAGAGCCATGCTTGGTGCCAGGGAGGACTGAGACAGGGTGGAGGTGGAGTCGGTCCCAGGTGAAACTCCTCGCTGTAGGGGGCCAGCGGCCAGTGCGCATCGTGGGCAGAGGTGGCTCCGTGCTTGGTGTGGGTCAGGCACCCGGGAGGGTATGGCTTTGGGGATGACCCCATCGGCACACCACACTGAGGATGTGTCCCCCAGAAGCCGCTCACCGGGGCCTCCAGAGTGGCCGTCACAAGGCCATTCCCTCATAGTCGTGATCTAACCTCAAACACGTGTTAATACCACTTCTCTATATTCTAGGCTTTGGATGTGGACCGGATGGTTCTTTACAAAATGAAGAAATCCGTGAAAGCAATAAATGTCTCTGGGCTGGGTGAGTATGCATTCTTTCCTAGGGGTTTCTTTGTGCACATCCTGGTGTTAGCAGTGACTGAGGCCCTAATAGAGATCCCCATTAATGAATAATCAACCAAACTTTCTTTTTCCTGTCATGCAAATTGTAAAGTTGAGTTGGGATGTTTCGTTTTTAGAAGTGTGTTTTGTCAGTTGTCTAATTCTGGAATGGCGCTGCGTCTGCCGCCCCGCCCCCGCCCCCCACCCTCCCACGGTCCCCCGTGCTGCTTCCTGTTCTCTGAAGTGCGGCTGAATTTCCCACCACAGCCCTGCATGAACCAGCTTTGTCTACGTGGTGGACAAGGACACCGGCCTCATTGCTGCCTCCGTTGTTTGGTGTGTGTGTTAATCACGTCAGAATGGCCCTTCCGTTGCTCTCATCCAGTGCTTGCCTTTCTTGTTGGGGATGATGATTAACATACAAGCACCATCAACTTTTTGAAGTAATTTCTGCTAAACTCATAAACTTTTTTCTGACTTAAAGATTTCAGGCTGCACACATGTGGCGGGTCTGCCCCCTGCTCAGAACCTTACAGGTGATAGTAATTTTTTTTAAGTCATGAAGTGACTATGTCGTGTCTCTCAGAAACAAGCCAGTGACAGCCTTGGAGGGCTAGCAGTGGTGAGAGCTCCCAGAGACCGTGGAACCAGGTGACAGACTGCAGAGAGCAGGGCTGGCTTGTGGGAGAGCACAGCGCTGCCGAGTGTGGCAGAGACACTCCCGTTGCTCATGGCTGGTGGCCGGGAGGAGGACAGGGCCTGGGATCTGTGCCCACAGATGCTGTCAGGCCACAGGATCACCCTCGTGGTGTTCCCTTTGATGACAGCAGCAACTGGAGTAGAAGGACAGGGAATGCTACAGGTGGTTAAAAGGAGGGAGGGGCACAGAAGGGTCTGGAAGTACCTCTTGTGCCCACCCCCACCCTGGTCTGCTGTTGTGAGCAGCAGCTCCAGGAACGGCGTTTGCCTCCCCTGGGGAGGGCTGTGCAAGCCAAGATTGTCAAGAGGCCAGTAGGAAATGTCAGCTACAAAGATGGTACAATAGTCAAGAATGGCAAGTATATTTAGGAACAGGTTTAACAAAAGATATGCAGGAACTCTATGTTGAAAACTACAGAACACCACTGGCAGGAATTACCTAAATACGAGGTATATGACGTATGTGGGTTGGAGGACTCAACGGAGTCACAATGTCTGTTCTCCCCCAGATTGATCTCAAGGTGCACCCCAGTCCTAATGAAAATTCCAGCAGGAGAAATTGATAAGCCGATTCCAGAACTTATGAGAAATACACAGGACCTGGACTGTCCCAAGTCATCTTGGGACAGAGACAAGTTGGAGAAGTTAGGCCATCTGACTTCAGGTCCTGTGAGACCGTGGTGGTCTCAACTGTGTTGCCAGCAGGGGGTCAGCAAAGAGATGAGTGGAACAAAAGACAGAGTCTGGAAATAGACCCTCACTGAGAGTTGTCTGACTGTCAGCACAGTTGCCGAGGCAGAGCCACGGGAGAAGAAGGTGTTTCTAGCACATGGTCTTGGAACAACTGGATCTTTCCATCAGAACAAAGGAAGTACAGCCCTCTCTCCCACCCTACGCAAGCAGAGCTGTGAAATGGATCGTAGATTCAAACATAAAAACTAGAGCTGTAAAGCTTCTTGAAGAACATCTTTACAACACGGGGCAGGCAAGGCTCCTTGGAAAGGACACAGAAGGCAATAGTGTAAAAAGAAAAAAAATCTGTTAAATCAGACTTCCTCAAAATGAGACACTTCCCAGTCTCAAAAATGCTATTAAGAATAGCCTAACGTTTGGCGGGTCCCCGGGCAATAAGGTAGAGAGCTCATAGTTGAGGAAACTAAGTTAGTAGGGCAATCAGGGGAGGACTCCAAATAAGAGTGTACGATTAACACCCTTCAAAAGGCAAGGGAGGTATTTAGTTACTGGAACCAGGAAAGAGCCAGTAAAAGGTATGGAAATAGAAGGATATGTAATTGTTGAAATAAAGACTAAAATTTACTAAATGGCAAGCTACCCACATAGGAGGAGAGGGTTAGTGATGCCCCGTGTTGCCGGGACATGAGTTAAAGGAGTGAATGGACAGTGCAAAATAAAAATCAGGAGCCTCAGAAAATAGACTGAGAGGGACCAATATAGCACCCATCGTTTGGGGAAAAGTAGAAAAGGGGAGAGTTTTTAAAAAGAAATAGCTGACTGGGCGCCTGGGTGGCTCAGTGGGTTAAGCCGCTGCCTTCGGCTCAGGTCATGATCTCAGAGTCCTGGGATCAAGTCCCGCATCGGGCTCTCTGCTCAGCAGGGAGTGTGCTTCCTCCTCTCTCTCTCTCTGCCTGCCTCTCTGCCTACTTGTGATCTCTGTCAAATAAATAAATAAAACCTTTAAAAAAAAATTAAAAAAAAAGTAATAGCTGACAGATTCTCAAAAAACTTAAGAAAGATTTGCGATCTCAGGTTGGAGGGGTACCTGGGTGGCTCAGTTGGTTGAGCGTCCAACTCTTGATTTTGGCTCAGGTCATGATCTCAAGGTTGTGAGATAGAGCCCTGTGTGGGGCTCCGCACTGGGCAGTGCCTGCTTAAGATTCTCTTTCTCTCCCTTTTTCCCCCCACTGGCCTCTCCATAAAAGATAAAATAAGATCTCAGACTGAGAGAGTGCTGAAGTGTAAGGAAAACAGATTATACACACACATGTAAATGTGCATACACACTGTGTGGTATGTGTGCAAGTGTGCCTGTGTGTGTGTTTATGGGTGGACATGTGTACATATCTCAGGCCATACCCTATCTTGACCTCAGGGATAAAGAGAAGATTAAAAATTTATCAAGAGGGGGAAAAAGCATATATATAGGAAAAAAGATTTGGGGGCAGGATGCTAAAAAATGACTGTATTGGCATTTTTGACTTTATAGATACTTTTCCCCCTTCATTTTTCATTATTTTATTGTAACGTATTGATGTTACATGATTAGACAGGTATTCAGTTATTGATGGTTAAGTTCCAAAAGAACATGAAAGACGTTCAGGAAAGCAAAGAAGAGGTGGGAGGGACTTAAGTTGTTCGTGACTAAGCTTGCTTGTCCCCACGGAGTTCGAAAGCTTTTTGGACCTGGAACTCGTGACGCTCTCTGTTGTTCCCTGGAGCAGATCGCTTCGCATGTTTTAGCCCTGGCTTCCTTGTCTCTGAAATAATTCAGTTGGGTTAGAATGCGGATCAGGGTGATTTTGCTCCCTCCAGTTGGGTTACTAACAACTGAGAGGTAGGCGGGTGTGTGCACGGACTGTGGGCACTTGTGGGTCGAGGATAGGGATGCTGCTAAAATCCTATGACGCACAGGACAGCTCCCAGCAAAGAATTAGCTGGGCCCAAATGTCGGTAGTGCCAAGGTTGAAAATTCATCCCGATGTTCTTCAGAGTCTTTGTTTTGTTTTTTTTTAAAAAGATTGTATTCATTGGGGCGCCTCAGTGACTCAGTTAAGCGTCTGCCTTTGGCTCAGGTCATGATCTCGGGGTCCTGGGATTGAGGCCCATGTCGGGTTAGGAGTCTGCTTCTCCCTCTCTCTCTGCCCTTCCCCTGGCCCTCTCTGTCTCTCTCAAATAAATAAATAAAATCTTAAAAAAATAAAAAAAAATATTGTATTATTTATTGGATGGGGAGAGGCAGTGGGAGAGGGAGAGAGAGACTGTCCAACAGATGCGTCACTGAGCATGGATGGGGCTCAGTGCAGAGAGCAAGTCCGTGACTCTGGGATGATGACCCACGCTGGACCCAGGAGTCGGATGCCCACCCCACTGAGCCACAGGTGCTGTCACAGTCCTCTACTGTTTTTAAATCACAAAACCAGAAACCACCACCATGCTTAGCTTGCACATGCATAAACATCGATTGATTGATTACTGCCAACTACTGATTTTATGAAGGAAGTAGAATTAGTTTTCATTGAGTAACACATAACGAAATAAATGTATGTAGGAAAGTACTTTTTATTTAAAAGGAAATAACAAAGAGTATAAACCTCTTCACTCAACACCGAGCTTTGCTGAAACAAATGTTTGACTCTCCAAAGAGGTGGTCACCTGCCTCCAGCTTTTTTCTAAAGTCGTGAGGGGGCAGGGAGGTATCATGATCATTTGCAGGTTTTTTGGACACTTATTACAAACCTTGTGCTTTCCATACATTATGTTCATCTTTACAGCTGACTGTTCTCATTTGACAGACGAGCCACCTAAGATCAGAGGGCTGCACGTGTTCCCGGGCTGCTCCGTGGAACTTGGCTTCCTGCTTGCCCGGGACTGTGTGCTGGGCCTGCTCCGTTCTGAGGCCACCATGTTTTCGGGGTGTCTGGCCCACTGAGCATCTTCAAGATTTCCAGAAATCACTCAAAGATGGATGCTTAGTTCTTTTGACAAACAATAGATTTCAAAAAATATCTCAGGAGTGGTTTTTCGTTGTTGTTGTTTTTTAACCATGTTTACTTGGGCTTTTGAGTTTATAATTTAAGGCTAGTTTAAAAGAGGGAATTTTTATATTCTAATGGGTTTCAAGAGTGATTTTGAAGTCCCGTGTCGAGAAGGCTGATTCTGTTCTGATCAGAAATAAAAATGAAGGACTCTGCTTCTTGTGCCAGCATTGGCCACGTGACCATGGCCAGTCCTGAGAAGGACCTGCATGTCCCCGTAGGCTAGCCCGGTACCCGGCCACATAGCTTTCACAAGCCAGCGTAGAGGGAGGAGGTGTAAACACACAGTGTCAGGAAACTAGCCTGTACGGATTTAGTAACACTTGTGTCACATCTGCCTTTGTGACCTATATTGTCTAGCGTGTGCCACAAACCTCCTTCCTTTACCTGCCCCAGAGTCGTTTCCTAAAATACAGCCCAGTGATGTTACTTCTGTGCTCGAGAGTCTGCAGCGTTTTCTCATTATCCACGTTGACGTTCATGAAGGCGAGTTGCAGAGCCTGGGAGAGATGAGGAAGGCCGGCGCGGGCTGTAGCATTGTAGGGAAATTGGGGTCAAGAACAGGTAAGCAGGTGTCGTTCCTGCCGGACGGGCTGGAGCCTTCAGCCTGCCCCTGTGGAGTGTGGGAGGAGGACTCTCTTAGCCTTTTCCAGATCTTTTTGCGTATGAGATCGCCACTGCCTCCCTTCACCGATCCAGCGTAAGCCTCGGCTCCGTAAACACAGCAGGATGCCAGAGGCAGACCGAGCCCCTCACACCTCCTGGGTCCAGGCTGCCTTCCGGGGGTCCTTCTGGGAAGTAATGTGTGGTTTCCCCGGTGTGCCACATTCTGGGCCCTCTCCCTCTGCACTTGCTCTTCTGTCTGCCTGAAAGGGCGTTTTGCCACTTTCTTAGAGGAAAGGGAGGCTTGAGGAAGGGAGAAGCTGGTTCTGGAATTTTCACCTCACACTTCAGGCACCCAACCTGTGTCCTTCCTGAGGCGCTGCACAGCAGGCTGACCATTAGCGAGCCCTTGGTGGCGGGGTTGGGGGGGGAGCTGCTATTTCTGTCATCTCTTACCCATCTGGTAGATCCTGCCGAGTTTGACTTCTTATGAGGCCATGGATCTGGAATATTTTAAAGTCAGAGTACAGATCCCAAAGGCTTTATTTCAGAGCCTTGTGGTTGCTTCAAAGAATTCACCTTCTTCGGTGACTTCTGGAGGAAAACCCATACCTTTTCTTTGGATGTGCTGACACCATTCACAACATTTTTGGAACTCTTCTCCAGAACTGCTTTTAGTTTCATATTCCTTTGAATATTTTTGGTTAGAGGAGTGTGAGGATAAATGAAACTTTTTTAGAACCAGACACCAGAAATCAGTGGGGCATATTCAGGAAGGGATTAGCCGCGGGCGCCCGCGGTCGGGCTGGGGCCCTGTGAGCGTCCACACATGCTGTCTCTCAGGGCGGTTAGTTCGAAGAGGAGGCCCGTGTGGCTTGATCATGAGTGTGCTTTATGTCCTAAGGCCACTGCTCACTTAGGAAGAGCACTCATTTCACTGTGATTAAAAGAACAACAGAAAGAATTCACCATTCATGCCTTACACTGCCTCATACCTTTCCCTTCTTGAGTTCCTTAATTTCTCTGAGACTGGGATTTTGCTGCCTGCTTTCCTGATTTGTTATGGGTTGGCCCCATCTGACCTCTAACTGATCCCCACCTGTCCCCAGTGTCTCTCTGTTGCAGGCTGTCTCTGTCTCTGTACACCGTCTGCCGTCCAGCCCCACTCCTGGTCTGGACACAAGCCCTCCTGTCCCAGGCTCCTGTTGAAGACGTTAACCTTCTTTACTTACTCTCTTATGTTAGTTTTCTGTGGCTGCTGGGACAACTTACCATAAAGTGAGTGCCTTAAAATGACAAATTTTGTTTCTTCCCTTTTGTGGCCCTCACTGAAGCCACAGTGGCCAAGATGAAGTTTAATCCCTTTGTGACTTCTGACGGGAACCAGAACTGTGAAAGACATTTCGATGTGTTCTCCCACATTTGTGGGAAGATTATGTTTTCCCCCTCTTTGCAAAGAGCTGAGGCAGAAGTACAGTGTTTGAGCCAAGCCCATCCGAAGCGTGGTAGAGTCCGGGTTTGTGCCAGCTCACTCCAAAGGTCAGCAGATTGACAGAGTGGTCCGGGTTTATAAGAAGACCTACGGCGTCTACACTGCGCGAGTACATCCAGCGGGACAGGGCGCAGGGCACAGCTGTCCATGTGGGCATTCACCCTCGCGAGATGGTTATCACTGGACCAAAACCTGACAGAGACCACAAAACGATCCTGGGATGGAAAAGCCAAATCTCGCCAAGTAGGAAAGGAAAAGGGCAGACACCAGGAGACAATTGAGAAGGTGCAGGAATAAAGTAATCTCATATACGACTTTCGAGAAAAACTGTGAAAATGAGAAACAGATTTAGCTCATGGCTCTGGAGAGCTCAGGTCAGAGATGGGGCCCGTGGGGCTAAGGTGACGGCATCAGCAGTGCTCCTTCCTGGGGGTCCAGGCGAGAGTGCTTCCTTGCCTTTTCTAGCTCTGCATCCTCAATATGTGGCTTTTCATCTTCAAAACCTGTCACGGCGGGTGCAGTCTTTCTCACACTCGTCACCGTGACTCTGGCTGCCCTAACAGAACGCCCAGGCCAGGTGGCTTCATCCGTGGGTGTCTGCGGCTCATAGTTCTGGAGGCCGGAAGCTGGAGGCCAGGGGGTCTGCGTGTCTGGGTTGTGTGCAGGCTGTGTCCCTGGCCAGCACGTGGCAGCCTTCTCGCCGAGTCCTGTCGGGGTGGACAGTGAGTGGGCTCTGGGGCATCTCTTCTTGTCAGAGCACTTACGCCACCCTGGCAGCCCCACCCTCCTGATCTCAACCAGACTTGATTATCTCCCAGGAGGCCTCGCTCCACATACCATCACCTTGGGACACGGGGTGGCGGGGGCTCCCTGACACCGTTTTGTCCATAGCACCCACAGACTCTGCCTCCCTCGTGCACAGCTCAGGATCCTGCGAGCGTCCTGGGCCCGACCCCAGTGACCCAGGATCGCCTCCCCATCTCGGGTTCCGCTGATGAATGACTTGAATTTCAAGTGCAACCACAGTTCCCATCTGTCAGGTCGCAGAACATCTTCACGGGGTCCAGGCCTCGGGATGTGCTCATCTTTGGGGCGGGAGGGGGTGTTCTTCTGCCTTCTGCATCTCACCTCAAAATTCGGAGTTTTGCAGTTGAGTCCTTTGGAAGAGTTCCTAATACACAGGCCCTGTTTACCCTTGCAATGTTGTTCTTTATTGTTCTCGAACAGGTTTGTGTCTGCTGGGCTTTGCCCCTCAGTTAGATGGCAGGCCCTTGAGGTCAGCGACTAATTCTTGGAGGCAAGTGGAGTTTGGGATGAAGAACGCGTAGGTGTTAGAACCCGAGAAGCCTGGAGTAGAAGTTCATGTGCCCCTCAGAAAGCCTGTCACCGGAAATTCTCGAATCTTTCTGAGCCTCCCTTTCTTCACACATTAGGCGGGAATATTAATATTTTGAAAATATTAGTGAAGATTAACTGAGCAACAAGGCAGAAGTGATAGGCATGGCTCAGGGCACACGGTAGGCACGGTGGCCGCAAACATGCTCGCCGTGTGTTCCTTCAGCGGCGGACACCAAGGCCGCAGAGCTGTTGTCCATTTTCTTGAACCTTCCTTTGTGTGTTGTCGTGTTTCTGCTGCAAGTTCTGAGACTGTCTCCTCGTGTAGGAGAGAAACTTAGCATTTTAGATGTGAGCAGTCTACTTGCGGCCGACTGCTGTGTTCTGCTGGGTGAGGGTTTGTACAGATGGAAGCAGAAGGGGGGTCCAAGATGCTGTAGGGCAGCCAGATGTGTTTTTACAGCCAGGGAGCTGAGGCTGGCTTTCACCCTCTTCCCAGGTACCTACAGAGTCACCTCAGGACTGTCTCTTGGCTTACAAAGCCTGTTATATATACTCTCTTGCTTTTTAGGAAAAAAGTTTGCCCAGCTCTGCGTTAGGGTAGTGGTTCTGAAACTTCAGAGTGCCCGAGAATCCCCTGGAGGTCTTATTAAAACACGGGGTGCTGAGCAGCTCCATCTTTAGAATTTCTGGTTCAGTAGCTATAGGATAAAGCCTGGAGGATGAAGTATTTGCTGACTGAGTTCCCAGGTGACGCTGAAGCTGCTGGTCTTTGAGGATACAACCCCCCCCCCCCACGCATGCACACACACGCATGTGTGACTTTAAACATTTGGCCAGAGTGTAGCATGTGTGTCCCCACAGATAAAAAGCAAGTTTTTCTACATAATAGCAAGTATATTACATTTGCTCCTATGTTTCAAAAACGATGACAGTCCAGCTATCTTCATTTTCTAGAACATCTTGTGTATAGGTTTGCAGAAGCCTTTATTATAATGGTTTGTTGAGAAACAGTTTCTACAGTAATTTTTCCCACTCATCATAAGCTGCTTTCTGACCTCTTAAAAACATCCAGTTTGTATTTGTTCTAAAACTTTTTAGTTTAAAATGTCTCAAGCTCTCTCTCAGTCCAAAGGTGTTCTCCCCCTCCCCTGCGCTGGGAAGTTGGAGCTAACATGTTTTAGCTGTTTGACCTAGCAGTGGGTGGAAAATTCTTCTTTATCAAGAAGGAAACAACGGGGAACTTTCATTTTCACTTCTCTAAGAATTACTCTATCTTGAAGACTTGGTGCAGATCTTCTGAGAGAGGGACATCTTCTTTACCCTTTATCTGAATGTCCTAGAGTAGTTGTCACTTCCTTGAAATGAGAAGTACAAAGAGAGAAATGCTGATTTTCCTGTAAACCCTTACCATCTTCCCCTTACAGAAGAAAATGAGAATTTAATAATTTTGTGTATGTATTTCTCCCTTTTTTACAGTGCTAATTAGAATATGGTTATTAAATTAATCCCAAGCTTAAAATTAATACAGAGAACTTTTTCTATTATACCTATATAATTTAAGGATAGAGCAGTTTGAAATAAACCTGTGCAGTAGTTGAGGAAGTGATGTTTCATTGTGCACGAAGAAGGTACTGTATCTGGCATGATTTTCTACCATTACGTGAGAAAATAACTGAATCGTAGTAATCCCCAGGGATTGGCATGAGTAGGATGAAACAGCTATTCTGCTGCTTTGTTGTGGCACTGAAAGCCAGGGCATGGAATTTTTAAAAAGCAGTTTGGTGGTTCACCTCAAGAGAAATAAAACTCTTTATGTGGAAAGATACCCAGAGATGCTCATTGCATTGTCCCAGTTATCTCAGAGAAAACCTGAAAGCCTCCAATAACTGAATTAGGATATACTGCTTGAAGGAACTATGGTTATGTAGCAACATGAAGAAAAATGCTTATGATGACATTTTCAGACTATAAAACTCAGGATACAAAATACATGTTACTGTGTCTGTGATCAAAAGGAATAGGAGATTATGACAAATGATAAAGAAAAGGTTTCTGTGTGGATGTTCATAAACTTGAAAGTGCAGGCATAATAATCTGACTCCCAAGAAGTATTTGTTGTGGGGCCAGCCCTGTGCTAGACAACTACCTCCATGAATACAGTCTGCACAACAGCCCTGTGAGTTAGGTACTATCAGCAACTCCATTTATAGGTGAGGTCAGTGAGGCACAGAGTAGTAATCTCCAGGGTTCTCAGCTAGCAATTACAGAAGCTGAGATTCAGAACCAGACCTGCTTCCCCATCTCTGCTTTTGACCGTGGAACCCCACTTCCCGGTGCTCAGTGCTCGGTGCACCAGCTGCGAACGAGGGTCCACAGTGGAGAATGAGCAAGCAGTAAGGCTGTGGGACCCTCCTGGATATCAGCTGGCGGAGCCATGGTGAGCCTTTTGAAGAACTCCAAGTGGTTTTGGTTGACCACAACTCAGCATGAACCAGTGTGTGAGAAGCTCAAAGCTGAGTCAGGTGACGTTGGGGGAAGTATGTTTAAAAAAAAAAAAAAGTTGGTTACCCCTTTATTGAATTGTAAAAGCAACATTTTAAGAGGGACCTCAAAATCTTAGAGCTGAAAACCTCAACATAGGAGGACCCTGGAAGGACCTAGTACTTAGCTTGGGAGGTAGGGAGAGGGCATATCTGAAGGCTTTCTCTAGGACCAGGAAGTGAAGTGTATTTTCTGTTTCTCTCTAAAGGGTATTTTCATGGGAGCAAGCTTTGACTCAAATATGAGAGAGAAGTGAGCTGGTCATTGGAAGGATTTCAGCAAAGGCTTGGTGCTTCCTCTACGGAAGTTGTAGGGGTGGTGGGGTCATGGACTCTGAGACCTTGAGATGTTTTTTACTTACGAGTCTCTGAAATGCTTATGGTCTCTCTTTTGCTGGTTAAGAAGAATGATTGGAATTTAGGTGGGTAACTTGTGGAATCCTGTCAGCAGTGAACAGCATATTAATCACAGACAGATGGCTAATCAGAAGGAACGCTAACTAAGACTCTTAAAGTCCCACGTATTAACATGAATCATACTTAGGGTCATCGTATTTATTTGGTAGGGAGTTTAAGCTCATCTAGGCTGGGCTTTTTCACCTGGTGAGTAGGGTCTGTGGACAGACTTAAAGGGTCTGTGCATCCTGAAAATTGTATGGGAAGTTATATAAAGATGCTTTGTCCTGAGGTAATCAGAAACATTGTTCTGATTTTTACTGATGTCTGTGATAAAAGATTAAAGAACCAGTGATCTAGCTAAACCCCCATATTTTACAGATGTGGATATCATCACAGAGTTGACTATCTGCCTTACTTACTGTAAAACCTTGACTACATTATTCAGCATTATTCAGGGGGTCTCTGAACCTGTTCAGGGAGTCTCCAGACTCTGTCCACTCCCCCAGAGTCACAGAGCTGAAAGGTCGTGTGCGTGTGTACATATGTATATATGTGTTTATTGATCTAAAATCTTGCCTGCATGAGTAGCAGCTATTACCTGAGGCTTGGAGACCATTGGTTTTTCAAGGCTGCTGGTTTTTGGGTGTGACGACTTGGGAGGTCTTGGCACACCACAGGAGCGGTCTTTTCCCCTGGTCTGCAGTGCTCTCAAAGAAGAGGGGTGGCGGGGGGAGGAGTCTGGTGAGCATCTGTGAGTAATGGGAATTGTATCCTTAGGGATAGGGAGGCAGAAATCAAGAGGGGAAAAGGCTGAAAGCAATTTGCCATGACAAAATGCACACTGTGTAATGTGGCTGGTCAAGCCGCTTTGCCAACAGGGGGCATCTGTGTAATTGGATGTAAGGTTTCCAGTAGCCGGGAGTCCAGTCAGCAGATGTCTGCCTCCCTGTTTCCGTGCCAGATACCTGGGGATTCCAGGCTAAAGGAGAGCCAGAGCCTCTCCCTCCTCTGATGTGGTCGCAGAGCAACCGTAGGACGGGAAGCTGCTCTTTGGAGAACTTGTCTGGGGTGAGTCAGGCAGCTGGCTGCTCGCGGCTCTCATCTCCTGGACCGGCTTCCAAAGGACCAAACTCATAAGCTTTACCTCCTCTGGGAAGCCTTTTCCATCCCCAGCCCTAGAAAATGTGCTCACTTCCATTTCGAGCTGCAGTCTCCCTCTTGGAACGTATGTGGTAATGGATTGTTCTCGAGCATTTCTCGTTTCTCGTCGTCGTGCTGAGCTGTGCATTGGCAGGCGCCACGCTTTATTCATCTTTGTCCCTCCAGATCCGGCTTTCCTAGATGCAAGTCTTACCATGTCACTTTACAGCCTTTGGGGGCCCTTCGTTACCTGGGATGCATCTGGGCCCTGCCGGCTGCTCCCTGTCCTCTGGCCACATCTGTCCCCCAGCCCCCAAGCTTCCCAGGGTCGTTCTGTCTCTGGCTGTGCTCTCTGCACCAAACTGACCGGCCACACCTGTCCCCCCGCCCCCAAGCTTCCCAGGGCCGTTCTGTCTCTGGCTGTGCTCTCTGCACCAAACTGACAGCCTGTGCGTCTTTCTCCCTTGCGGAGCTTTGCTTCTTGAGGGAGGGGCTCTGCTTCCGGAATATCCATGTTCTTCAGTGCTTGCTGCCGGAAAGGATTTCAACATGATTGGATTTTTACCCTTTAGTACCAAGAATGTTCTTGACCGAGAGTGGGTATTCGGGAAATACAGGAAGAGTAAAGAGTAAATAAAAGTGAACCTTGATAGGCTTTCTGTACTCTGAGCCTGTAATCTAAAAGGACAAGAAAGCTAGCATAAAAAATAAACCTCGTCTAGTGCATCAGTCTCAGCCCCCCCCCCACACACACCCGAATGCACTTTTGCAAGCAGTGGGTGTTTTATATTGAGGCAGCTAGAGCTGTGTGGGGTCCTGCACACAGACTTCCGACGTCACCGTGTTGTCGTTTATCAAGGGCAGGATCAAAGAATACGTGGTGATCTCCGATGAAAGTATTCCTGTTTCAGTAGCCAGACCTTGACGTTAATTAATAACTTCATCGCTCGCTTCCTGTGTTGGACGTAACCAGACTAGATATGTCCGTGATCCCCTCCATAAGGACTGGTGCTTTCCATAATGTCAAAGGGGACGCCCCAGGAAAGGGTTAAAGAAAATGAGCTTTGAAATAGAAAAGAGCACAGAATGTTGGAAACATGGCAGGTGATGAAGCTCCAAGAGAGGGACCACGTTTCTCTTGTCTTGCATGTCTTGAGCTTAGGAGTTGTCAAATAGAAGGGTGTTCGCATCAAACCCTTTGTCTTGTCAGAGCCATTCAGGCAGGTACTCGGGTTCCAAAGACTGCCTCTGTCGTGGCGGCTTGTCCGAGAGAGACTTCGGTGAAGAATTCACGTTGTGATACCCTCAGCAGGCACAGGCACAGAGAGCCAGAATGCCCTAGCCATGGCAGTGGACACTTCAGTCTGTTCTGTCGTATTGATTCTACATGTTGTTTTCTAATTATAAAGATGATACACGCTTAGTTTAGAAGATTGAGAGGTGTAGTAGCACAGAGTCATGGCTGGGGGCCATTCCCACTCCCTGTGTGCGACAGGCTGCGGTGTGGGGGTGTGGGCCGGTGACCGCGGCCCCCAGGCTGGCTGTTCCCACTCCCACGGGAGCTCCCACAGCTGAAGGCCGCCCACTGGGGGAGGATGTGATGCTGCATAGACAGTGGGGCCCCCGGCCTATACGCCAGCTGCCCTGGTGGCGCACTCGCCGTTTTCACCACCGCTTAGCATTTTGATGGATTTTCCTTTCAACCTCTTCTCTACTTTTAACTTTATAAAGTTGAGACTAAATACACAGTTTCATATCCTGCCGCCCCTTTTTTTCTTAAACATGTTTTCTGTGCTGAGCATATTCCTACTTCATGATGTCAGAAGCCTCCAGAATGTTCCATTTTATAGAGACAGCTCTTCACTCATTTGCACATTGTTGGCGCTTTGTACACTCTGTTTTCACTCTTGACAAGTTATTTGGCACACACACCTCTGATCACCTGGATTATTTCCTTAGAATGGATTTCTAGAAGTGAGATTATGGGATGTCAAAAATGTCTTAGACTTTTGGTTCTGATTACCAGATGGTGAACTGAAAGGTTTTCATCTGGGCTGGCTCTGGAAATAAAGCTCTAAAAATGGTTTTCTCCCACGGGATGAAAGATCACAGGGCAGAGATCCTGTCGGAAACAAGATTATCTTTGACTTGAAGCAGTTGTTCCCTCAGGAGACTGTGCGCTCCAACTTGGACACAAAATCAGGCGATGTGTGGGGTCGCCAGCGCCAGGGGAAGTGGTCTCCTTCGTGTGCACTTGTGCAGATTGTGTGGACATTAAAATGATGGCACATGGTTGAATATTAATCAGTGTGCCATCGGGAGTGCCTTTGTAAAGCTACTACCGTAGAGAACATACGTCTCTTCTTAAACGTGCCCTTGGCAGAGCGGCCTGAGTGGGTGGTTGGTATGTGGGGGTGTCAGCAGGTGTTTGTGTCAGCTGGACCCCCGAGGGGCCCGTGGTCTGGCCGGGAGCAGGGGCTTAGACTGTCCCAGTCAGGGTCGCCTGCCAACCCCCGTTTCTCTGATTGTGGCCCTTGGTGTCTGGGTTACCAGTGCGTGTGCTTGACTGGGGGCCAGGAGCACATTCGTGTTAGCCTAGAGCCGAGAGTAGTGGCTGTGATGGACCCGTGGGGGAACGTTGGAAGACTGGGCGTCAGGAGACCAGAGATCTTGTTCCAGCTCTGCCGCACACCTGCTGTGTGAATGCGGGCAAGTCAGCACCTTCTCTGAGCTTTGGTTCCCTGTCTGTAAAGGCAGGATTCCGGACCAGGTCCCATTTCAACTGAAAAGACCCAGCAGTGGGTGCGGATGGCCCCTGGGGCCTGGGCTGCCGTGGGATGGTGTGGAGAGCTGAGAGCTACGGGCACGCAGGAGCTGGAAACCTACAAAAGCGTCCACAGCCTCTGAACACGTGGGGCTCCGTGCTGCTCCCTGGGGTTGATTACCTGCCTGTTCCTTCTCTGGAAATTGCTGCCTAACTCTGGAACCTCACTTCAGATGTCCCCTTCTTGGAGGCTCCGAATCCCCACACCTGCCATGTTGCAGGCCATTGTGGTGTGGTTTCGTCTTTCCCTAGACATTGATGCCAGCTACGGTGCTCACTCTTGTGTGTGTCCCGCCCCAGCGTACAGCCTTACCCCTGTTGCAGGGTTGGAGGTGATGAGCGAAATACTTGAGGTGGATGTAGAGGTTGGTGGAGGGTGAATTGACTGGGGCCCGGGCTGTCCTTTGGCAGTGCTGGGGCCCTGGGCTTGCTTCCTCCCTGTGCTGGGCCTGCTGAGGAAGCGCAAAGGGGCTGCCTTTTGTCCTTTTCGGATCCAGCTTTTGAACTATATGCATCAGGCCTTCTCCTTGATAGGAGGGTTTGTTTTTTTTAAAACCACAGAATCAAGTAAACTAAAAAGCACACAATAAAATGCAGTCCTTCTAAATTCAGAATGGATGCGTGCTTGCTGGCTTCATAAGAGATTTTTCAGTGCGAATCTCTCATTTCATCCCTTTGATTGGATTGGTGGGAAGTGGGACTTTGGGGCTGTGAGGTGTGGGAAATGGAAGGGCTGTGGGGTTAGAATGGAGAAGAAACGGGGTCTTTCTTGTCCTGCTGTGGTCTCAGGGACTTGGATTCTCATGTCCCTAAGTCCCTCCCACATCAAAGACGTTTGGATCTGGATCATTAATAAGAACCAGAGTTTAAGATCTATTTGAACAACGGGGGAAGCAAGAGAGTGAGTTCTTTTTAGAGAAACAGCTTTCAACAATTTTGTAAATAAAAGCTGATAGACCAGTTTGGGCTCTTTCCAGAAACTTTATTCCCAAGCTATTTATTTCAGGTTCCTATTTTAAGTTTGTTTCTGGCAAAAGAAAGATAAAGGCACTCAACAACTTTCTGTTCTCTAGTAGGAAAATCTCAGACTTCGGGAGATCTGGAGCAGTAGCTCAGTCAGTGAGTACATATCAGTGGAGGGTTTACTGTTCCTCCTGTGGGGACCCTGTTGGGTGTTTCAGGAAGACACGGAGACATACGGCGCTATCATATTTTATCAAGAAGTTACAAATCTGTTTGCAAGAAGAGAAATTTGTGTTAAAAACCCCAAGTAGATCAGCATGAAGAAGCTTCCACTGACTGAAGCTGGGACAATTTGAGCATCAAAAAGTAGATTACAGTGGACCAGAACACTTTAAATATAAATAAGGAAATTATGGTGATGATGAGCTCACAACTTCACAGATCATGATTGGAGTGTGGGAATCAACACGTTGTTTCAAAGATTTATAAGGGAAAGAATTTTTTTAAAAAGACTTTTATTTATTTTATTTGACTCAGAGAGAGATCACAAGCAGGCAGAGAGGCAGGCAGAGAGAGAGGGGGAAGCAGGTTCCCTGCTGAACAGAGAGCCCGATGTGGGGCTGGATCCCAGGACCCTGGGATCATGACCTGAGCCCAAGGCAGAGACTTAACCCACTGAGCCACCCAGGTGCCCTGTAAGGGAAAGAATTTTTTTTTTTTAAAGATTTTATTTATTTATTTGACAGAGAGAAATCACAAGTAGATGGAGAGGCAGGCAGAGAGAGAGAGAGGGAAGCAGGCTCTCCGCTGAGCAGAGAGCCCGATGCGGGACTCGATCCCAGGACTCTGAGATCATGACCTGAGCCGAAGGCAGCGGCTTAACCCACTGAGCCACCCAGGCGCCCAAGGGAAAGAATTTTTAAAAACACCCTATACCCAGTCAGTTGAGAAGCCCAGAAGGAGGGGTGATAGGAGGTTTGTTAGCACTTGGTGCCGTAATGTGAGGTCTTGCTATTCCTCCTCTATGTGCTGGGCTAACTGCCAGTGAAGAGAAAAGATAGGTTCCTCCTCCCCACCGGTGACCATGGGCAGGGAGGCAGCCCGCAAGGTGAAAAGAGTGGGGATTCCTGCCCACCTCTTACCAACTGTGTGGTCTCCGGCAAGTCTCTAAGCCCTCTGAATTCTACTGGATTTATTCAGAAGATAATAGGGATGATAATATTAAGACCTCACACTGTTATCAAGTTAAGTTGAACAAAGGCTTAAAGGCCACCTAATCGGCATTAATGAAAGGGAACCCCCCCCCCCCAGCCTTTTGGGTATTCACGTAGAGCGGCCCAGGCACGATTTGGGGGGCACCCAAGGCGACTTTGGCTTTTGTGTCCTGTTTCTCTAACCCAGTGGAGACCTCAGCCCCAGATGTCTGCTGTGGCTGTCACTCCCTTGCAAAGCCACACTGGAATTGCCCATGTCTTGACCACTAACCCTGAAACAGTTATAGAAGAGCATGTGGTTTGGAAGGAGCTTTCCTTTGCGGTTAAACCACATGTGCTAGAATTTTCTAACTGAAGTGAACTAGACAATGTAACTGACCCATCTCTGAAATAGAATTAAAAAAATCTAAAATGTGGGCCCCTGTTTGGGCTAGGGAAGCTGATTTTCTTGTAGAACTGAACACTAGTACAGAGGAGAACAGTGGGCTTTGGGGTGAAATGCACTTGGATTTGAAGCCTGGCTTGGCCGCTTGCTGGCCCTGTTTCCCAGGACAAATATTTAACCTCTTTGAGCGCCCCGACTTATGTTCACCATGATGGGGAAGAATGCGTAGGTCTTATTACAAAGTTGTTGTGCGGTTTAGAAAAAGCATACATTGTCCATATTCCGTAGAAATGACATCGTGCTTCTGTTTACCGTGTGTGCTGCTGGATCTTTGCTGAGTGTGGCTGAGCTTGTGTCCCTGGCTCTATTCTTTGCTTCTTACCTTAACCTTGTGAGTATCTCACAGCAGATCTCCAACCTTCACGTGGCTGAGACATTTGGCCATTTACTCACCAGAGTGCCACGCTCCGCGGAAGGCCTGGGCCTGGAACCCAGATCCTCTGGGAGCTCTTCCCGCTCTGACACACATTCTTCAGGGCCCCTGTGTGTGTTTTTCTGTCTTGTTTGCTGAGTGTAGTCTCAGAAATGCATTTAATTTATCTAGAACTCTCAGGTCCTTTTCTGAAATGGTAAAGAAAAAAACAAGGAAAAGGGCTCAAACAGTGAAATTAATTTTCTCTTATATTTGTGAGGCCAATGTTGGAATCCCCAGAGGCCAGTACTGGAGGTCTAGGGCATAGCTCCTCACTGGTAGGATGGACAGGCACACCGTTCATGGAATGTGGCTTGGGGTCAAGGGCTGCCCATCACAAATAAATGTTCCTTGTGTTTCCCCGGTCACCAGGCCCAGGAATTGGCATTGGCTGACAGTGGTTTAATTTACCTGAGGAAGAATCTGATGGCATTCACATACAAGTTTATGCTACATGTCTGTCTGCCCCGTTGTGCATACAAAGTGGTCGTGTTACATTTCTCGTTGAAATGAGGAAAACATGGAAATCAGGCGCCTGGGACTCAGATGTCGTTTAAGCCTCTGCCTTCAGCTCAGGTCATGGTACTGGGGTCCTGGGATCGAGTTCCGCATCGGGCTCCTTGCTCAGCAGGGAGCCTGCTTCTCCCTCTGCCTGCTGCTACTCCTCTTGCTTGTGTTCTCTCTGTTTCCCTCTCTCTGACAAATAAATAAATAAAATCTAAAAAAAAAAAAATAAAGAAAGAAAAAAGAAAAGAAAAGAAATCAGGTGCTTAATGCAAACAACAGTTGTTTTATCACAGACTGGCTGGATTCACTTAGAAATGACCTAGAAGTAAGGGGATTATAGTCAACCACATTAATTTACTAGAAACCTGGGCCCCTCCACCTGCCTCCATTTCTGAATGAAATATCTGAAGCCGGGTGGCAGCTTGTACAGTCTGATAAGATGCTTGTTATCATTTTGGTGTCCAAAAGGGATTGGGAACCACTGAGCTGGAGACCCAGAATCCAGGTTTCCATGCGTTAAGGCCTAATGATAGTAAAATGCCGTCAGATAGATTACAGGGGTTTGCTTTTTGTTGTTGTTATTGGGACAGAAGCTTGTTGTCTTGTATTTCAGGCACAAAGATAAGTAAAATTTAGTTCCTGTCTTCTAAGCATGTCTAACGTCGAGACATACGTTCCCAGTTTCAATGTCCATGCTGAGACCAAGGACAGGGCACAGGGCAGAGTCATGGAAGGCTTCCTGGAGGAAGAAGACATCTGTGGGATGTATAGCAGTCAGGGAAGGCAGGCACCTGAACAGAGGATGTGTCTGAGAAGAACACAGAGACACTCAGTTGACCTTTGTGGCCCCAGCCCATGCTCCAAGGTGCACAGCTCCTGCCATGTGGAAAGGAGAGCCGTGGCCTGTGGCTCTGGTTCAGGGCTCACGCTTGAGAGGAGTGGGCATCTCTTCCTGAGTTTCTAGGAGAGGACCGAGTCTGTTGGCTGGGCTGGTGCTTCCTGCCATCTTGTACACCACAGAGGGGTCCTAGGAGATGTGGGAGGCCTCGGGGTACCCTTGGAGCCTCATCCGACATGCTGGAGGCGGGGGGGCTTGTGCAAGGAAGCTCTTCCCATCCTGGTCGTCATGGCCCTCCTTCCTTGGGATCCGTTGCCAGTGCAGCGGGACCGTTGTCAGGACAGCAAAGTGATTTCTGCTCCGGTGCAGCTCGACACTTCAGATTCGTATCCTGCTAATGTGTTCAGTTTTATTCACAACTTAGGAAGAAGCTGTTAAGCGCGAGGATGGAGAGGTTGCTGTACTAACGGGGCGTCTCCCGCTGCTGTTGTAGCTCACGTGGAAAACGAGGAGCAGTACACCCAGGCTCTGGAGAAGTTTGGGGGCAACTGCGTGTGCCGAGATGACCCGGATTTAGGAAGTGCGTTCCTCAAGTTCTCGGTGTTTACAAAGGAGTTGACAGCACTTTTCAAAAACCTGGTAAGTGTCCTCACACACAGGAAGCTGTTGGGCCGCGGGTCGAGCGCATGCAGTTCCTTTAGTCGGAAAGGTAGCCCGTGGAGGGTAGCCGAGGTTTGTGCTCATCTGGGAATACATTTCAAAGCTCATGCGGTGCCTAAAGGAATTATATTTTCTATACCCATTTGGTCACTTTGGAATAAATTTTAGAATTGTAATTTTTACGGTAACATGGCTTTTTTAATTCAAGTGCGCGTTTTAAATATACACAGCTGTGGGACAAAATGGATAAATGCGTTCATCTTCTTAAGGGCCCCTGACTTCAGTTTTTAAGTTTATAAACTACATAGAATCATCTGTTTCTGGCAATTATGGTGGGCATTTAAACTTAGAATATTTAATAAATATGTTCCAGGCCTGTCTTACACAGCAAGGTAACCTATAATCAAAGCACAGAAATTGCCATGAATATTTAAAGGCCTTTTATGCTCCCAAATGCAAAGCCTAAAAAAAGTCGCTTTTTAAGCAAGTGGGAATGTGGAGTCGGGACTCTTGCCTGTGGTAGGTGCCGGGTAACGTGGGTGAATGGGGTTCTTTCTTGTGCTTGGCAGCTCTGTGCCTTCCTCGCTGTGGGAACAGAATTCTGAACAAGTGGGCAGCCTGAGAGGGTGTTTGTGACCCCGCTGCCTGGCTTCTTCCACAAGGGGAATACACACTGGGATGGCCCCAGCCTCCCTTTCCTGTTTTTCTCCCCCAGCTTCAAAAGGTCATGGGTGACCGGAGCAGGTCAAGGTCTCAAACAGCAGTGCCATTCTCATTTCTCCTGTCAGCAAGCAAATAATAAGTGAAAAAGTAGCTTATCATTCTTGAAATGGTGATGATGGCAGGTTCATACGTCTGGCCGTGGCGGGGCAAAAAGAAGGGAACATTGTGTATGAGTTAAAACGCGGAAGGACAAGAACCAGATCCTTAAGGCTCTGGGTCTCTCTCCCCGTCTTCACTTGTAAGAGATTTCAGTTGGAAATGGTAAAATTAAAAAGTCGTTACTGTTCTTAAGTTTTTTACTCGGGCTCATTTGCAATCTCTTGGGGACTTTTGTTGAATTCATCACCCATTTCTTCCTGCTTCCAACAAGCTGGTGGCAAGCATCCTGACTGGGGATCCCTGGTCTCCCGTTAGCCCTGCTCCCTGGACCCTGGCAGACATGCTTATTAGGCTCTCACCACGGAGTCAGATTGGAGCTTTTTTTATTTCAACTGGAGAAACCGAATGGCCCCAGGGAAGACCTGTGGGGGCCTCTTGGGACACTGTCAGCCCACAGCCCACCCCCTCAGCCCCTTCGTGGGTCAGCCCCTCCGTGACTCTGGGCACCTCACGCCAAAGTATGAGTGAACAGCCTCCAGAGTGAAAGAGACCAAAACAAGCAGAGGTGAGGACTTAGAGGAAACAGGAGTAATGCAGACTGCAGAAGAAGCTTTAAAGAAACTGTATTTAGGGGCATGTGGGTGGCTCAGTTGGTTAAGCAACTGCCTTTGGCTCAGGTCATGATCCTGGAGTCCTGAGTTTGAGTCCCACATTGGGCTCCCTGCTCAGTGGGAGTCTGCTTCTCCCTCGGACCACTCTGCTCTCATGCTCTTTCTCTGTCATTCTCTCTCTCTTTCAAATAAATAAATAAAATCTTAAAAAAGAAAAAAAAAGGAAAGAAAAGAAGAGAAACTACATTTAATTCTGCTGAGTGATGGGGCGCCTGGGTGGCTCAGTGGATTAAGCCTCTGCCTTCGGCTCAGGTCACGATCTCAGGGTCCTGGGATCGAGCCCCACATCGGGCTCTCTGCTCAGCCTTCCCTCTCTCTCTGCCTGCCTCTCTGCCTACTTGTGATCTCTCTGTCAAATAAGTAAATAAATAAAATCTTTTAAAAAATTTTTTTGAGAGATTGGAATAGACTTTATATCAGAAGGCAGGAGTAGGGATGCAGCTATGGTTAAAGAAAGGGGAGAAATGATTCATGTAAGAAAACATAAAAGAAAAAATCCGGTGACATGGCTGGAATAGGAGTCTGTCAGAAAATGTTTCAAAAAACAAAGCGAAACAATAGAAAAGTAGAAAACAGATCACAGACATGATGATGAATCCTTCAGGCCCGTCAGTCAGTGGACAGGCGCCTCAGAATGAATGGAAGACAGGAGAGTGTCACGAGGACAAGATGGTCCCTGAACTCCAACCGCTCGTGTCTCCAGATTGAAGACTGGTCAGAGCCCAGCACAGGGAGGGAGGAGGCCTCTGAGCATCTGTGTGAAATTGCAAACAGTCTTCACACTTCCTGAAGGCACATGGTGGATTAGGAATCAGTGGTTTCGGACGTCTCCGCAGTAGCACTGGGAACTTGAAGGCGTGGAGCAAGTCCACTAACCTCCTGGGGAGCAGGATTCCAACCTGGAGCCACAGGCAGCTGCGCATGCGAGTAGAACCAGAGCTGTTTTCAGTCAGGCAAGGCTCAAAACGTTCAGCTCCTGTGCGTCATTTCTCTGAAACTCCTTCAGGATGTGCTTTAGCAAAATGAAAAGGAAAGCCAAGAAAGAGGAAGATGTGTGAGTCAGGAAACAGGATTGAGCCAGAAGGGAGGCGGCGGGAGGGATCCCCGGAGGATGAGCAGGGCCTCAGGCAGGGGCCTCCCCGACCCCCTCACCCCCAACCCCGCCCCCCTGAAAGCCGCTCCTCTTCCTCTCCATTCAGCTGCTGCCCAGACCTGGCTTTTCTCAGTGTAGAATGGAGGGAGGAGTGTCATACCTGGTTCTGTGTAGAGACTCCAGTGAGTGCCTGACATGCTTCGTTTACTTAATCTTTACAACAGCTCCCTGGAGGGAGCCCGGTTCTCCCGCTCTGGAGACCAGATAACTGAGAAGGCGCTGGGGATGGTGGAGAAGGGCCCACCTTAGCCTTCCCCACGGTGGAATCCCCAGGAGGCCAGCTTGCGCTTCCTTGCCAACATGAGCTGCTGTACAGTTAACAAAACTGCCCCTTCTGTTCTCGGTTTCCTGCAAAACTGAAGACCAGGTAGGTTGGGACCTTGCCACGGCGGCTTTGCCATGTTGAGCATTGCGGGCATCAGGAACAGCAGCAAGGCCCGGCTGCCCACTTTTCTGCCGTGAGGAAGCCGGCAGTGGCCATCGCTGCTGAGCACGCATGGGGTGGCAGGCTGTGAGCTAGGTGTGAAGGGGACACTCTCTCGGTCCTCCTGACCCCTGTGCAGGACAGCGCCTGCTACCTTCATCTAACAGGGGCACAGACTCAAAAAATGACTTCCCTGGTCTGTAGCCAGTGAGCAACAGAGTTGAGACCGCCAAATCTATGCTCTGTCCATGGCGGCATTTAAAGAAGTTAAAGTTTCTTGTCGACTCTTCTGGAGGGAAAAAGACGGAGCAGGAAGGTCGGCGGTGCAGGGAAAGCTTCAAGGGAGACGTGGACTGGGCGGAGCTGCAGTGGCCTGTGCGGTGGGGCCTCAGTTTCCTTCGTGGTGGGAGCACCAGGCCCACTCAGGGCCAGCATCGAGAGGAAAGCGGTGGGTTGGGGGGGGGGGTTCTTTGTCAGCGAGAGCCCAGCTCGCGGGTGACACCCTGGTGTTGTCAGGAGACAGGAACCCAAGTCCTGGTGGTAGTGGCTTTGAGTCTGGGTGCCTCCCTTTGCTTTCAGCTTGTATTTTATGGAGTTAGGGTTGTTGATCCTGGCTCTGGCAAAGATCAGAGAGAGGGAGAAAATCTCTTACTTGTGCCAAAATTAAATTCACCAGGCCTGATTTTCTGGGCCAGGGCCCATGGCGAAGCCATCCAGCCACTAGAGCACCGAAGGGGCCGCTTCTAAGAAGCTGTTGCTGAGAGTGAGCTGATTACAGGAGAATTCTCCTTTTTTGGTATTTTGTATACCATTCTTACTCCTATTTTTGGTCACATCTGTCCTATCTCTTATTTTTAAAGCCTTGCTTTTACTTTCTCTCAGGCATTTAAAAACATTTCCATCTTGGGTGGCTAAGATGGTCCATTCTGCCCTTGTCCACAAAGGAAAATGACCACCTACCTGCTTTGTGGCGAGAGAGGATGTTTATAAAGCAGTTGGAGCGTCTCCAGAGAAAGGCCAACTTAATATAGAGTGAGATTTTGTTACTAATGGGTGAGATTCTCACCTTCACAGAGCCTATGAATTTTCTCTGCAGTTATGCAGGATAAGGGGAGAAATAAGGCAGCTCCAGAAATGGAACGTGTGAAATGAAACTGGTTATGAAGTCAGCCCAGTTTCTTAGGTTCTTTTCCTCTTACCAGATGGATGTGAGAATCCTGGAAGGATTTTCCAGGGACCACTTCTGTGCTGGGAGGTAGCTTTCTAACGAGTGGCTGCATTAGAGGACAGATTGCAGAATGGTCATTCCCAGATATGCAGTCCCTGTCTTTTTTTCAGAGACTTGGGGGTGATATGTATGTGCTTCCTGTCCGCAGAGCTGCCCCGGGGGAAAACAGGACCAGCAGATGCTCAGGGAAGGATGGAGTCCCGATGTGAGATCTGGGGGCAGCCTTGGGGCTGAGGAAATCTACTTCACTCACAATGAAAGAGGAATTCGAGGGGCGCCTGGGTGGCTCAGTGGGTTAAGCCGCTGCCTTCGGCTCACGTCATGATCACAGAGTCCTGGGATCGAGTCCTGCATCGGGCTCCTTGCTCAGCAGGGAGCCTGCTTCTCTCTCTACCTCTGCCTGCCACCCTGCCTGCTTTTGTTGTTTCTTTCTCTCTCTGACAAATAAATAAATAAATAAATAAATAAAATCTTTAAAAAAACAGAAAGAAGGAGGAATTTGAAAATTCCACCAACATACACCTAAGTTAAGAATTCATTCATTCATTAGGCAGCTAATCGGTGTTACAAGATATTCTAGGAGCAGAGCAAAGCGCTAGTGAGGTTCTGTTGGGGTGTGGGGCCGCCTGCGACCTTGTCCTTGTGAGTGGGCAGAGCCTGGCAGAGGCGTCCCAGCCTGCCGTGTCGATATCAGCCGGGTTCTCCTGCCACGCTCTCCGGTGTGGTCCGACTGAGCTCAGTCTCCAGACTAACAGAGCGTGTCACATCGCTTCGAGGACAGAGAGCTTTCTGCTAGGTGTCTTCACCCTCCAGACTTGCACATATGTCTCCTCTCGTTCTCTTTCTTTTTTAAAGATTTTTTATTTATTCATTTGAGAGTGAGCATGTGCACATGTGTGAGAGCTCAAGCAGGGGGAGGGAGGGAAGGGAAAGGGGGGAAGCAGGCGCCCCACTGAGCAAGGGGCCTGATCCCAGCACCCTGGGATCGTGACTTGAGCTGGAGGCAGATGCTTAAGCCACTGAGCCACCCAGGTGCCCCGTACTACTTCTTTTTTAACTTCATTTATTGAAAATGTCTTACATTAAAATGTCTTACCTTCTTATTAATAACAGGGGCACTGATCATGATCTCTTCTTTTTGGGAGGAAGACTTGTTTTGGGCTTAAATTACTGAACTATGCCGAAATTTAGAGAACCCCTGGCATCTTGCACGTGGTCTATGGCCCGTCTCTGCCCCTAGACTGGTGCCAGACTACCCACTTTCCATTTCGGACATTTTAGTATTCTGATACTCTTGTGCCTGCTGATTGCTGGGTTTTACTGCTGCCGGCGTCTGCCTCCACTGTTTCTCGTTCCACAGCGCTGGGAGCTGGAGCACAGGCTGGCTTGGCTTGCAGGCTCTTGTATGCAGAGTAAAGATCTTCCAGCTCTGAGTGCCGAGGGCTGGAGAGCTGGGCGGATGGAGTCTGTGGACAGGCCAGCTGCTGGTTACTCCAGATGCCCAGAAACCTTCGCACTGACTTCTTAACTGGCCTCATGTGCAGCTGGAGATTCTTTGTCTTAGACTTGCAAGTCTTCAGGCCTGTAAGCTGCTTCCTACGCTCCCAAGTCCCCGACCAAAAATAAAAGCATGTCCTTAGTTTAACCAGAACAACAAAAGCAGTAAAGCTAATGTGAGAGCCTCTGTGTCTTGGTTGTAGCACAGACACCTAATACGTCTAAGTGTATTTTGATACTGTTTCTTCCCTTCTTTTTCTTTTGGAAGACATTGCTCCCTTCATGTAATCCTCCTGGTACACGGACCTGTAGACGCGAGAGAACGTGGGAAAAGCTGGGGCTGGGAACAAGGCCTCCAGAGGGGTTGACCAATCGCGCGCTGGGTACTGGGCCCACTCTGGCGCTGTCCAGGCGGTGAGCACTGCCCTCTGGCCAGGGACACACAAATGCTTTTATTAGAAGCACCGTGTGCTCCGATGGCCACGGTGCGAACGCCACAGAGCCTGAGGACGCGGCCCCCGCCTTGGGTCCTTGGGTCCCTGGGCTGGAGGTGGGGCCAGGGAGTCCTGTGGGCATCCCGAGGTCCTCAGGCTCATCTGCATGTGGACATGGTGGCAAGTTCATGAACACGTGCCTTGCATGAATCTCTAATGACTTGCCAGATGCGTGGAGGATGCAGTACTAGGGACGAATCAGTTGAAGCGTTAGTGAGCTCCAGACAGGGTTTGTCTCTGTTCTCTCTCACCATCCTGTTTTCTCTCAACTGGTGGCTGCTAAAGGGACAATGGCCATGACATAGGGGACTTTGTGAAATCTAAGTGAGAATGTGTGGACAGACGGGATTAGGAGACGTGCATGAAGGCGAGGGTCAGCTGTCCTGGCCGCCGCAGAGCAGGAGGGGGCCGGATGAGCGGCCTCAGTGATCGGGAGGCCACAGGGACCGATCTGCCTGGGTAAAAGCCGGGACAAGTTGCAGTAGCTCGAGGAGAAGCCATAGGGGGAGGAGGAGACGGCAGGTATTTGCTGTTCCAGGGGAGGTTGGTAAGGAGAGAAGACAGTGACGAAGGGCCAGAGCTGGTGGCTGGACGAGGTGGTGATACAGAAGGGGGTCTGTAAGCTGTCGAGCCCTGCTTCCCGTGTCTCCTCCCATTGGTGGGGGGCTCAGCCCGGAGTCGGGCCCCCGCCCCTCTGTGGGGAGTCATCCGCCAGTCTGTGTAGATAAATTCAAGGTCCTAGCTCCTCCGTGTACCTTCCGTTCTGTCTGGGAATTTTCAGCTATTAATCAGTCATTCCTTGAAATCGAAAACTTGGCAAATCGCATCAGTACCTGCATGTCTCAGATTCTACTCGAAGAGTGTTTAGACATTGTCTCATCCCTGCCCCCAGAGCCCCTAGCCTGGACTCCAGTGGAATCACCTGGGGCTTCTTAGAGATGCAGACTCCCAGGCCCTTCTCCAGGCATCCTGCACCAGAATCTTCCTTTTTGTTAGATCCCCAGAGGGTGAGAAGCATTAATCTAGAGCAGTAGTTCTCAAAGTGCGGTTCCCGACCAGCAGCACAGGCATCATCTGGAACTTGTTAGAATAAAAATCACGGCCCCACGCTGCACCTGCTGAATGGTGGTTCTCAAACTTTGGTGCAGCGGCAGCACCGGGAGGGTGGTTAGAACACTTTGTTGGGCCTGTTCTCAGAGTTCCTAACCATGTGCACCTCTGCTGAGTTTCCCCGTGATGCTGATGTCACCGGTCAGGAGCCGACCATCGTAGAGGACAGCTGGTGAGGTGCCTCCGAGGCTGACCCCCAGGGAGACGGGGACGGTAATGCTCAGGCCTCGCTGCGGCTCGCAAGTATCTCCCATCCTTGGATTCTAGGAGGCAAGAAGTTTGAAACACCCTGGTTGATGGCGTAGTTTTCATGTCAGGAGACGCTGTGGGATCCTGGGTGGTTCTGGTGCTCTCGGGGGCCTTGGAGTCGGCTGTCCGCGGGGTTCGGCACAGCTGCGCGGAGCTGGAGGTGAAGCTCCCGCCCCTAATGGAGGAGAGGGGCGGAGGGTCACTGTTTTCTCTCCACTTAGAACGTGAAAGATCAAAACAGCGTGACTGGCAGAGACGCAGCGTGGAAGGCAGAAACCGACCGCTAAGCTGTAGCCTGCCGCGTGTCTGGTGTGAAAGTCGCTGGGGTGTGTTTTTGGCAGCTGGCTGGTTTTGATCTTTCAGTTTGTGTTAAACTGAACTCAAGATCAGTGTGGGTTCCCCCGCCTTATTTTTTTTTTTTTTAAGATTTTATTTATCTATTTGACAGACAGAGATTGCAAGTAGGCAGAGAGGCAGGGAGAGAGAGAGAGGAAGGGAAGCAGGCTCCCTGCCAAGCAGAGAGCCTGATGTGGGGCTTAATCCCAGGACCCTGGTATCATGACCTGAGCCGAAGGCAGAGGCTTTAACCCACTGCACCACCCAGGTGCACCCCCCTCCCTTTTTAATTAAACCAGCAGAGTGGTTCTTCGGCCAAAGGCAGCGGCCTGGGTGGGGGTGGGGGTGAGTGTGGGGCGGTGTGTCCTGCAGACCCCAACCAGCGCCCTCGCCGGCCAGGGAAGAAGTCTCTGCACTGACCCCAGAAGCGAAAATGACCTGGATGGTTCTCCTGTTGAACCGCTTGTGTAACAAGGAACCAGAAGGGAGCTCCGATGTAGGTGGCCGCTCGGAGGGAGCGCGTATTCAGCCTCCCAGCTCCTCCTGCTCTGGTTTTGGGGGATGAATCTGTCTCTGGCAGCGAAATGCTGGGACAAGCTGTGGCTTCGGCTTCTCTGCTCAACTCTGCTTCTTCTCATTGGGATTTGGGGACCAGGTGGGCACCTTAGCCCTGTCTAGCTTTGCCCATCTGTAAAACGGGGATAACTGCACCTACTTCTCAGAGTAGTTGTAAGGGTTAAATGACAGCAAACCGCCCAGGGCCATTTAGGGATTTAGACCATTGTACCCAATACCATCTGCTTCTACAAAAACCTTTTTGCCTGCATGCTCATTCTTTTAAATAAGCGGTCTTTGGAAAGCACATAGAAAACTTCTTTGAATCCTCCAGGCACACTTCTGCCTCCGTGCCTTCCTGTTAGGAATTCCCTCTGCAGGAATTTTCTCCCACCGGATCTCCCCTGGCTCTGTGGCTCCCTCCCTCCACTGCTCCAATGTCACCTTCTCAAAAGGCCTTCCGACCCTGATTTGAGAGTCCCAGCCCCTGAATCATCATAACACCTTTCTTTGTAAGTTTGTTGTAACCCCAAACTGAAAATAACTCCGCAGCCTGTGACAGGCATCGTGATCCCCCGACTGTAGTCTTGCGGGACCGTGCAGCATGCTCAGCGAGGAACAGGAGTGCACTGTTGGTGCTGCAGCATGGATGGCTCTCCAAGTAGGGAGTGCTCACTCCCCAGGCAGGCAGCCACAGAGAGGAGTGCGTGCCGCAGGATTCCGGAGGTGTACAGTTCTGGGGAAATGAAAACTCTTCTCTGGTGACAGAAGTAGATCGGTGGCTGCCCAGGGACCGAGGAGCTGGGAGGTGGGGCTTGCAGAAGGGCACAAAGAAACTTTTAGGGGGTGGATATGTTCACTGTCTGGATTTGGACAAGGGTTTGATGTGGGTGTGTGTATGTATATGTCATAACTTACCAAATTGTATACTTTAAAATGTGGGTAGCTTCTTATATGTTAATTATACCTTAATAAAGTTGCTTAAAATTTGTTTAAGCTGTTGGGTTAAGGCATTGCCATTCAGTAGAGCTTTTGCATGGATGGAACTGGCCAGTATCTGCTCCCACATAATAAGCCAGTAGCCTCGTGGAGGTCTTGAGCACTTGAAATATGGCTGTTGCAACTAAGGAGCTCGGTCTTTAACCTGATTTAATTTTAACCCATTTAAATGTGAGCGGGTATGTGTAGCTGGCACCTAGCACGCTGGACAGCACAGGTGTATAGCTGTACCCGCTACCCCAACACATCTAGCAACACCACCCACACTTTCTCCTGGGTCTTAGGCTCTGGCTCCTGGAGAGAACTGGAGGTTTCCAACAGGTGGTGACTGTTCCGTACATACTTATGCTTAGTAATACTGAAACCTCTGTGAAGAATTGTGCCCTTATTTGAATCAGTGAGGTCTGAGGTCTTTTTGCAACTTTCCACCCCGACAAGGAGGTGCTGGGCCTCCTTGTGGTTGGCCTTTCTTTGAAGCCTTGCTTTTACTTATTTGACTCTGTGATTGAGCAGCATTTGCTCACGTTAAAAAGAAAAGAAAAACTTCACGGATCTCAAAGTGTCATCTGCCTCTGAGGTTTCTCATGAACGAGGCAGATTAAAATAAACTTCTGTGACACAGGTAGGTCTCAGTGAGATTCTTTAGCTGTGGTTTATATAGGGATACATTGGCCTCTTAAGGACAAGCTGATTATCCCCAAAGAGAATTGGACCCAGTTAAGGATTTTGGAGGGAAGCCCTGGGAAGACCTGTTCTTTTCTAGATTCATAGGCCTGGAGGTAGGAAGTCTGCCCAGTGACTTTCCCTGTTACGATTCTCTCTTGTGCTGCTTCTTAAAAATAGCTCTGATAAGAGAATCCTGTCTGGGATTCTCATTTGGCAGACCAGTTTCCTCATTGCCTAAGTCAAGGAGGTGGCAGCACTGAGGTTCCCAGGCAGGGTTTACAGTGGGACCAAGATGGAGCCTTGGCCAGGTCAGCAGCAGGTGGTCACCTGTGACCAGAGCTAAAGGAGCAGGTGAGGCAGTGCCCCTGGGAGCTCAGGAAGCATAGGAGGGAAAGTAGAAAGATTTTATAGAGTATGGAAGTGACAAAGCAGGGACAAGGAATTTTAAGACAAAAAATGGGAAGCGCAGCACGGAAGGGTGGCTTTTGGATGGCTATGCGCCCCCCCCCCCCACTCATCTCCTTGTCGGTGTCTGTTCCCCAGTCGGTGGCAATCGCGTACTGAGGTTTTTCTTGCTCTCCGCTCCCTAGCCTTGTCTGCCCCACCGACTGAATCATTTTATTTCTCCTTGTGAGATCACAAACCTTTGACTACTTACTGACTCATCTTGTCAGACTTTTCCAAGTGAACCCAGGAAAAGTGAAGACAGGAAGAAGAGAGGATTGTTACTTTCTGGATTGCCTATATGCAGGCACCTGCCTACTCGGAGAACGTGCGACTCTTGATCCCAGCCGGGGTCATGAGTTTGAGCCCCGTGTTGGGTGTAGAGATTACTTAAATAAAAACTTTAATCAGGGCGCCTGGGTGGCTCAGTGGGTTAAGCCACAGCCTTCGGCTCAGGTCATGATCCCAGAGTACCAGGATCAAGTCCCATATCGGGCTCCCAGCTCCATGGGGAGTCTGCTTCTCCCTCTGACCTTTTCCCCTCTCATGCTTGCTCTCTCTCAAATAAATAAAATCTTAAAAAAAAAAAAAAAAGGTAGGGGGGCCTTGGTGGCTCAGTCGTTAAGCGCCTGCCTTTGGCTCAGGTCAAGAGCCCAGGGTCCTGGGATCAAGTCCTGCATCAGACTCTCTGCTCAGCATGAAGCCTGCTTCTCCCTCTCTCTCTGCTTGTGTTCCCTCTCTTGCTGTGTCTCTCTCTGTCAAATAAATAAATAAAATCTTAAAAAAAAAAAAGAAGACTCCCTATTTGCTGTTGGTATTAGATCCCTAGTCAATAGCAGTGATTGAACTTAATAGTCTATAATCAGATCATGCTAGGTGTTTCAGAAAGCCATGTTACATAATACATGTGTTAAAAAGGAAGTCAGAGTACAAGAAAGCCCAGTGCTTGCTGGCACTAAGGAAATATTCTGGTTGGATTACCCAGGGATGGTTTAATTCTTCCCATAGGTCATAAAAATTTCATTACTCATGAATTGAGGCCAGGGCTGCTGAGCACAAGGATATGTACTGGTTTGGGCTGTGGTTTTCACCCCTGTGGGCCAGAACAGAAGATGGTTCATTCAGCTGAGGCGCCAAGGCATAGGGGACTGCCCCAACACATGGAGGAAGAGTCAGAGCCCGACCTTTGTGCCGCGGGGCACTCTTGCCAAGACAGAGCACCTGGGCTCCTGTGTGTGTTCTCCAGCCCCGGCAGAGACGTCATTTCCTGGGACGCTCACCCTGAGTCAAAACATAGAGCCTTCAAAGTGCAGAGGCTCGTGTCCAGGAGGACAACGCTGGATTAATGAGTCGGTCCATTGATTGGGATTCTGTTTATATTTGTAATGGTATATTTAAAAAAAAAAAAAAAAACAGCTTTATTGAGGTATATTTTACTTATCCTCTCAAGTATATAAGTCCGTGATTTCTAGTAACTCTGCCAAGTGGCATAACTGTGACTGTACATCCGTCTGGAGATGGTTTCTGCTCCCAGTAAGCTCCCTCCAGTCCTCTCACAGTCTGCCCCTACCCCCAGGCCACCATGATCTGCTTTCTGTCTCTTCTGTAATAATTAAGCTAATTATTTTCTGACTAGAGAAGTCCTGGTTTCTTATTTTAGATCATTTGAAAACTCCAGCAAGAAAAAGCCGCCAGAACGAAGGCCCGACCCCCTTTGGTCCATCTGGCACGCGGACGTCCCTGCTCAGCATCGTCTTCCCTGCCCTTCCCTGTCTCTGTGCTCACGCGGCTGCGGTGGGCCTCTGCCCACTTCTCTGTCCTGCTCCTGCCGGGAAGATGAGCTTCCCCTCATCTTGCAAGATGAAATGCTCCCTCTTTCAAAGGTGTGTCTCATATAACCCCCGATCAGCAAAGATTTCCCTGGTGTCCGGGCTAAAAGTAATTTGCTTTTCTTCAAAGTTCCGTGGTGTTTTATCTATGGCTCTCTGGAGTTCTCACAGGGCGGTCTGCTTACTTAATTCTGGGCTTTATCTTTCCTATTAGCCAGTGAGTCCCTGGGACTGAGGTTCTGTCTAATCCATCTTTGTCTGCTAACCCTCTGTGCCTCTTCAGCTTCATCTGTCACTCCCTAAGGACCCTGTGCGTCTCCTTGGCAGCTGTGGTGGCTGTCTTGTCCTGGTCACTGTAGGCTTTGGGCCCCATCCACGCCATCGAGAGTGAAAGCAGAGCCAGCCAGTTGGGTAGCCGTCGGTGTCCACTCAACTTTCCCATTTCATTCTAGATGCCAAAGCTTAGTTTCTCTCTCCTGGACCTGACTCCTGTCCATCAGTACCTGTGTTCTTACTTGAATTAAATAGAAGATGGTCTTAAAATACATTTATGAACCAGACTCTGCATTTTTTCCCCTGCTGTAGAGAATCTTGTTTTCCTCACTTATTCATGCATACACTCATACTTAACATGCCTCTTGTAACAAACGCAGTAGACTTCTTTCGAGTAATAAGATTTTTAATCTGCAAACACCTTGTTCTTTTCTCCCCTGAACCTACTGTATAACCGAGTTGTGCTGGTGGCTTTGATGCTCCCCTTGGGGCTGTGTTTGCTGCCCTTTCTTGCACTTGCCTCGTCCAAGATGGCGCAGTGTTGGCTCCTCTCTGGGCAGTGTTCAGGACCAAACTGATCTGTGTCTGACTCTTAGCCATGGCTCTTTGTGACCGCATGGATGAGTGGGCAGCATCATGGGGCTCAGTAGCCAGCACAGACCCCTCCGTCCCAAGCCCAGGTTAGCCTGCCTGGCTGCTCAGAGCCAGAGTCATTGTCTCTCTCCAGAAGGAGCCATTGATGTCTGCACAGAGTTAAAGACGCATGTGTGATGTCTTAGACTTTCTTTGTTTCATTCTTGGTGTGTATAGGGGCACCTGGGTGACTCAGTCAGTTAGGCATCTGTCTTCAGCTCGGGTCGCAATCCCAGAGTCCTGGGTTCGAGCCCTGCATCAGGCTCCCTGCTCAGCAGAGAGTGTGCCTCTCCTATTCCCGCTACTGTTACCCCGTCTTCTCTGTCTCATCAAATAAATACATGAAACTAAAAAAAATTTTTTTTTAAATTCTTGGGGGATATATATGTTTATTCTTCCTCTGAGATGGCAAGCATTGTGTTTTTATCTTTGTAGGCAGCTAGTTGCTGTCTTTAAAATACATGCTCAGTAAATACAGGATGGACAGATTAATGAATTCATGTGTGCATTTGCTCTATGATGTTTGTTCTAAAGGTATCAGTGAATCTCTAGAAACTGTCTCTTATGTATTAGATGCTCCAAAAAATACTGCAGTATATTGATTTCTTCCATGCTTCTCAAGCACCTGCTCTGGGCCAAGTCCTGTTCTAGGTGCCATGGAGAATATAAAATGAGTATGCTCAGAGCTGTCCGTTAGGATAACGGTGAGATGAGATGGAGCAGGATAGGACCTGTCAAGTGCCTGAAGAAATCTTTAAAAAAGAAAATATCGGAGGATTTGGGCGGGAGGGATCCATTCGTGCTGGCAGCTGGATGGGGGGTGTCAGTGGAGAAGGTGGCACCTGGAGAAAGCCGGATGGATGGGAAGGCTTTGGACACGGCGGTGCGGGAGGACCCGCGGCAGGGAGGAACAGATTGAGCACAAGCAGGGAACAGCAAGGACTTCCACTTGGCTGGATACGAAGATGAAAAGTGGCCAAGGAGGTTGGACCGTGGAGGGTCCCAAGGGCAGGAGTCGGTTCAGCCCTTATCAGGGACACCACCCGAGATGAATCCGACAACACTGCAGGGGAGGGGAGGAGTCACTTGTTGGTGGCCAGGAGCCTCCTTCAGAAGAGGTGCTGAGAGACCCACCCAGGAATGTGGCAGCGAGAATGGCACGTGGGGAGTTGGTGGAGAGCAGCTGGTGCGCAGAGAGGAGCCCGGCAGCGGGGACCTGCCAGAGGCAGCAGGGCTGGCGGGATGGCAGCCAGCTGGGCCGTGGGGCTGCGGCAGGCATCCGGGCGGGGGCAGGTGTAGAAGGAGACAGGCGTGCGGCAGCCTCTGCACTCGGGGTTCCTCCTGCCACGGTTTACGGCGGAAACCAGGTGTGTGTGCTGTCAGACGTGATTCACCGGCACAGCCTTCCGTTCGTCACTGTACCTTCCAGTCATCCCTGAGACCTCGCCTTAGCTCTGCTTCTCCGTGTTCCAAAAACTGAACCCTTCCGGCTAATCCTCACAAGTCCCTGCTGATTCCGTGGTGCCTTGGAGGGCTGCCAGGTGCCTGACAGACACTGAGCTGTGGAAGCCTTGGACCATTGTTACCCAAAAAAGGCATTTCTGTAACGACAGTCATGAATCGATCATTTATTTGGCAGGATTGGTGGTTTGGGGCAGGCATTGTCACACACCTTTGTACTATTTTTCAAGTCAGTTTCTTCCTCCCATTTTGAGGATTCATATGCCGAATAGTGTATGAAAATCCGATCCCATGTTGCCTGAAAAATTGGGCCCAGAGTTAGTTTTCCTATTCAAGGTAATTCTACTAAAATTAAAATTTTCCTCTGCTCAGTGGTAAGAATAAATGCACATGGTTCCGAAGTCCTGACTTGCCCCTCCTCTTTCATAGACCACCATCTAGGTGTGCGTATCCCCAAGTGACACACGTGCCACAAGGCCCTGGAAGTACCAGCTGGCAGTTGTGTTGACTTAGGACGATGGGCTGAGCTGGGGAGAGGAGAAAGTAGATCTCAGCTATGGCGGGGGAGGGACTCCGTGGGCCTTAGAACGTGGGGAGCCATTGCCTAATGGTTCCCAGCCAAAGCTTGGTGTCTTCACTTCCCACACTGGCAGCCAGCGGGGACAGCCTTGTTCGCTGTGAGTGTGCTCCGAGTGTGTGTCAGGCTTGATTCTAGTCAATTTAATCTGTGGTGACAACGTGCTAAGCCTCCATCCCTTGCCTTTGTGTTTCAGGGAGAAGAACAAAGTACCTCAAGACCTCCTCCCTCCTTTTCCAGCAACACACACACACACACACACGTCCCATATACACCCCACACTTCACATGCACAACACGTGCAACACATACTCGTTTCTTTTCCTCTCTCTGAACATTGACTCCTACACATTCACGAAGAGACAGGGGTCCCCTCGTTCTCTTCTTCGTTCTGAGTTCCCCTGCGGGGGGCTGTTCTGGGAAGATTGGGGTCTGTGGGCCTGAGACTTCAGTAAAACATAGCCCAGGATGTTGGAGCTGTGAGTGAGAGAGGAAGTGTGTGTTTGTGAGTCTATTCGTTATCTTTAAAGTGGTTCTGCCATTGGTGGTTTCAAAATAATTTGTATTCATCATAATGATGATCTTTTTTGCAAACTTCATAGTTTAATCGTAGAAGGCTGTTACTGCTGTGAAGAGTTGAGAGACACAGACTTTCTGTGAGTTGTGTTTTTATTTGCAAGGTGAGTCCACCACGAGGAGTGGAGCGTAGGAATCAATAAGGCTGTGGCACTCGCACCGGCCAGGTTTTCAGGGAAGGTTGAATATTACCAGATGTTCTCTAGCGTCTTGCTGTCCTTTCTTCAGATTAAAAAGGACATCAAATAAGAATTTTGTTTGTTTGCTTTTTAGATTCAGAATATGAACAACATCATCTCCTTCCCTCTGGACAGTTTGCTGAAGGGGGACCTGAAAGGAGTGAAAGGGGTAAGCCGTCCGGGACCCTGCTTCCCGGGGACAGTCCTTGGGGGAGTTAGAGTCCCGGTCATCCCGGCCTGTCCAGGCACGACATACATGCGCCTTCCTACTGGATGGCAGGACGGCTGCTTGCTGCCTCAGCTTCCCTCATTTTGCTACGTTCGCACCACCTTTCAGCTCTACTGCTGTGACCCGTGGCCTTTCTGGTCATGCTGCTGGTGCTGTAAACGTGGGAAGGGCAGGAGGGCGGGGCGGGAAAGAAGCTCCTTTGAGGCCCTTAAGTGGTTTTCACCCTCTCTCAGCTGAGTGGAGAAGCCTGTGCAGGGAAAGGTGATTTTCTGGCCGGTGTGTCACTGGTTGACCGCTGGACAGAAGAGTGTCCTTGCAAGGATGTAGTTTCCCAGCAGGAAACTCTGCACCAGTAAGGCTCGAGCGCACTTTATGTTTCTGTCCTCCAAAGGACGTCCTTGTTCGGGGAACGCCTTGCCACCAGTCAGCACCAACGCTGAGTTGTTGCGTGCACCGGTAAGGAGAGAGCGGCGCGAGTGGGGTCTGTCGCAGACGCCAAGCAGTATCCGCTCCGGCCCGTCACCAGCATAGGCAGATGTGTGATCCGAAGGGCAGGGGATTGTGCCCCGGTTCTTAGATCAGATTCTCCGGTTGGATCTGCACGGGATTCCCAGTCACATCTGGCTCATCCGGAAGCTGAGGCTGGCCAGTCCCCGCGACCTCTGCAGGGACCTCTCAGTATTTCGCTCCCAGAGCCTGTCTTGCAGAGCACCGGGCCCGGCGAGCTGTTAGGACACTGAGGAACATTCCTCATTGTCCGGGGCCAGGGTCCTGGAGAACACATCTGTCGAGTTAGCCAGTGGGGTAGGAGGGCAGGGTGCATACAGCAGAGGGACACACCTACAGGTGGGGGGGAAGCGTGATGGGGCGCTGCTTCTGAGGCTTTTAGTCTGGCTTGAAGCCCTGAGTCTGGGGCAGGAGTGGGAGATGAGTCTGGGTTGGGGCAGACTAGTTCCTGGAAGGCCTCAGATGCCGGGCCGCGAGCTTCAGCCTTGTCGTAAGGCCAGTGAAGAGCCAAAAAATAAAAAATAAACCTCCCCCCAAAAATGAGATTCTTCTTACAAAAGAACCCTGTTAAAGGGCACACACATACGTAGGAACCACTTGATAGAATTTCCAGTGGCTCAGTATGCACTTTTGAGCCAGGCTTTATCAGAGCGTACGAGGTCCCAAGTTCCAGATTGAAGAGCAGAATCAGGAGACCCCAGGAGAAAGTGAAAGCCTTTGATATCGTTGTTGTTGGGCCCAAATCAGGGGTACATCTCTCAGGGGACATTCCCCTGTTCATTGAAAAAGTCAGAATCCCCCCTGTTTTTTATTTGTGGAGGGAGGTACTAAAACTCTTGCCAATGAGGTGTTTCTCTGGGGAGGGTGTAGGTAGGTCACACACCGTGGGCCCTGGGTTCATACGCACTGTAGTGGGCCACACGTGCGCCCCAAGGCAGCTCCCTCCGTGCGTGTGCGGCATGCCGCTGGACTCAAAGCCTGAGCTCTAAGTTCTTTATTTTTCGTGGGATCGTGTGCATCATTTATTACAGAAATTAATGCTCCTTTCAAGACTAGTGTAGGAATGAGTAAGTTGTCTTGCCCAGAAGCCAAAATTAGTTCTGTTTAATTTATGCCTCTCTGTTTACAGGATCTGAAAAAGCCTTTTGATAAAGCTTGGAAGGACTATGAAACAAAAATGTGAGTGTTTCCATATTTTTTTTAATGCAGATAATTGGAGATCTTAATTTTAAATTGAGCTTTAATTGCTTGAAGGTATTTTCTAAATAAACCTTTGCCTAGGGAAGAATCCACTTAAACCCATGTTGCTGGGGTTCATGACGAGGCCAGATGCTTTCACACTCGGCGTCTGAATTCAGCAGTACTGTGGGCCTCTTCAGCGGGTTTGTCCTGGTCCCTTTTCTGCAATGTCATAATGTTACAGAATGTAATTTTCAGAAAAGCTACTTGAAGGACATTAAGGTCAGGTTTTATCGAGAGATGTTTCTTTCCTTTTTTTATTTTTTATTTTAATTTTTTTTATTATTTTAAAGATTTTTATTTATTTATTTGACAGAGAGAGATCACAAGTAGGCAGAGAGACAGGTAGAGAGAGAGAGGAGGAGGAAGCAGGCTTCCTGCTGAGCAGAGAGCCCGATGCGGGACTCGATCCCAGGACGCTGAGATCATGACCTGAGCCGAAGGCAGCGGCTTAACCCACTGAGCCACCCAGGTGCCCCTCTTTCCTTTTTTTAAAAAAAAAAAGTTTTCCCCACTTTGTCACTGTTTACGGTGGCAACACCATTTTTGGACTTCATGTTCCTGGTGATTTGCAAGAGTCATCTGCTTTTGGCTTTGTGTCTGACTTTCCCTGAAACACCAGTCCCTTGGTGTAGTAAGAGAGAAAAGAGAGATTGTCGCGGCTCCCCGCGTTAGCCTTATCTGATGGCTTGGTCTGCCGTTAGAACAGGAAGAAAGTGTCGGTGGGTTCTTGGACGTGCAGCACGGTGTCCACTGGAGACGGGACCGCTCCTGGTTGGCTTCTGGCAGTCTTCGGCACACTTCAGATCACAGTCCCTCCTTCCAAGCAGGGGAGGGTTTGGCTCACTGGGATTGGGCTGGTGATTGTGGGGATGGTGGTTTCAATTACTGTAAATACTTGAGAGACAGAAAATATTTTTAAATGTCTCATGTTTGCTTTGTAATTACTGTGCGTTGGGTAACAATGTCGAGTTTTCTGAGTGGAAATAGAAGCTTCAACATGAAGCCATCTGGTACAGAGAGAGGTGTTAAGAAGAAAGCTGTTCCAGATGTAGCTCTAAGTATTTAATTGGACTTGGGATTTGTGTGTGGGGTGGGGGGTGTTGTTTTTAAAACCAGCCCTGGGGAACTCCTGGGTGGCTCAGTCGGTTAAGTGTCTGCCCTCAGCTCAGGTCATGATCCCAGGGGCCAGGATCAAGTCCAGCATCGGGCCGATGAAGCCGTGGATGAAGGGTCACAAAGGTCAAGCCCAGGAGTACCAAACCTTTCATATCTGTCCCTCCGGAAAATCCTGAATTTCCATGCCCAGATTTCCATGCTCAGACTTGTTTGGCTCCCCAGATTCCTGATTGCACCCATGGCATATACTCGCGGATGAGCACAGAGAGAGGGTTAGAGTGTCTGAAGGTCTGTTCAAGCCAAAGAAGCTCCTGGCCCTTAGCATGCTGCCTCTGGATATGGAGCAGCACCCTCGACGGGGAAAGGACCACCATTCCTGCTTTATAGACAGACGCCAGGACTCAGTGGTTTGCTGCTGCTCAGCTAGCAAGAGGGTCGTTGAGCCAGTGCCAGGAGGTGGCTTCCCGTTCAGCCGCTGCCGCCGCCCTTGAGTGCCCCTGACGAGATGCTTCTGCACTTTATCAGGCCTGGGGAGTGAGGGGTTGAAGAGGGTTGTCAGAGAGACTCCTCGTTCTGAAAGGAGAAGCTTTGAAAGGAGAATGAGATCAAATTCTGTACAATGAGAACATATGTAGAGCAGGGACAGAATTACAAAATCCTAGAACCTGGGAGTGCGAAAGCATCAAGTAATTCTCGGATACATTTTTGAAAGTGACTCTTTCACCATTTACGTGCGAGATTTGTTCTGCAACGACGAGCACTGTCCTAGTCGAGGCAGAGCCCGCAAGACCTCATTCAGCCAGGAGGCGGGTGGCGGGGAGCAGAGAGAGCGTGGAGGAGGGAGCGAGGGAGGGAGTCTCGCACCACGCAGCCCCCCTTTGTGCTGCTCAGCGGACACAGACGGACACACGGACAGACGGACAAAGTGCCGCCCTAAAGGAAACCTCTGAGGTAGGACAGGCTTTCTGTCCTTCTGACCCGCACCTGGCACAGAGTAGGTGCTTAGGAAAGTGTTTTTTGAGCCAGTACTCAACAAGAAGGGCCAGATTTGACACTCTTAGGACCAAACGCACTTAACTTTCCAGTAAGGTAAGAGGCCATCTTATTTCCAAAAGACTCCCGCACGCTTGTGTTGCAGGCCAGGCAGCGGGATCCCTGCAGCCTGTGTAGTCTGGAGTGCTGTGCCTGAGGCATCTCCGCTCATCCTTGCTTTTCCCGCTGCAGAACCAAAATTGAGAAGGAGAAGAAGGAGCATGCCAAGCTGCATGGGATGATTCGCACTGAAATCAGCGGGGCTGAAATCGCTGAAGAGATGGAGAAGGAGCGGCGGCTTTTCCAGCTCCAGATGTGCGAGGTGAGCCTCCCGGGGTGTAGGCTGCAGCTCCACGTGTGCAGGGTGCGCCCTGGGGGTGTGGGCTCAGGCCCAAGATGTGCAAGGTGATAGCGGGGGGTGCGGGCTGCAGCTACAGATGTGCGAGGTGATAGCCAGGGGTGCGGGCTCCAGCTCCAGATGTGCTTGGGGAGCCCCAAGGGTGTGCCTCTGGCTCCAGATGTGCAAGGTGACAGTGGGGTGTGGGAGCTACAACTCCAGTGTGTGAGGGGAGCCCCGGGGGTGCGGACTCCGGCTACAGATGTGTGAGGGGAGACCTGGGGTTATGGACTCTGGCTCCAAATGTGCAAGGGAAGCTCCGGGGGTGCGGGCTGCAGCTACAGATGTGCAAGGGGAGCCCCGGGGGTGCGGACTCCAGCTCTAGATATGTGAGGGGAGCCCAGGGGTGCAGGCTGCAGCTACAGATGTGCGAGGGGAGCCCCGGGGGTACAGATTCCAGCTCCAGATGTGCGAGGAGAGCTGGGGAGTGTGGACTTGGGCTCCAGATGTGCGAGGGGAGCCCTGAGGGTGCAGCTGCAGCTACCTATGTGCAGGGTGAGCCCCGGGGTGCCGGGTTTGGAAGGGGCCCGACCAGGTTCCAGCAGGTTATGGGTTCTAGGTGGGCTGCAGGCAGCCCGCCTTCACTGGTTTGTGAATTCCTCAAGGAGCGCACACCTCCCGGAGGCTTCCAACGGCACACCAGTGCGTCAGTGGACTCCATTTGTCCAATTTCTCTTACTAGGGGAGCCTGAGTGTCCTGGAGGGTGGGCTGAACTGAATCTAACACTAGCTATTAATTAAAGGTAGGGAAGGATCTAAAGAAACGTCCTGTCTGGCCTCCTACACATACCCAGACTCACCTGGCGCTGGTATATTGCTATAATTGTCTCTCCGTCAGTGTTTTTAATGAGGCGTCTTGGTTCCCATTTTACCATGGAATCTGTGAGGAGGGCCAGGGAGAAGCAGCTAGAAAACCTGCAGCTGGGCCCTCGTGGTCTGAGTGAGAGAGAGTGAACCACGTTCTGCAGGAAGCTGAGCCACCTGCCTGCAAAGTGCTTCTCCCCAGACTCATTCCTCAAGGCAGGAGGCCCTCCGGAGCTCCTTGGTCCACTCTGTTCTGCTGCCTTAGCCCTTGCCTCTGGGGACGGGAGGGAAAGGGGCAGCACTGATGCTCTGGGACGGGTCCCTGCTAGAGGCCGAGGGGTAGAAAATACCAGAAGACCATCCAGAAGGCCTTTGCTTCCAGCCTTTTTATGCCTTGCTTGTGGGTCTTTCTAAAAAATACACCTCTGGAAACCACACCCAGCTCTGCCTGAGGGTTCACTCACCTGGCAGTGGTAGTGAAGCCCCTTGAGCTTGACGGCGCACGTGCAAGGCCGTGCAGACTTCAGCTTTCCGCATGCACAGTGTGGGGACGACCGTGACAGCCTCTGAATCAGACCCAGCGTGTTCTCAGTTCCCCGGGAGCAGACAGCAGCAGAGCTAAGCCACACGGCACTTTTGGACTTCAGAATGTTTGTTGATTGCAGTGGGGGTCTAGCTTTTAGAAGTGTCTATCTTAGGAATCTATTTAAATGACTTTTTATTCCCAGAGCGATCTCCTAACTGGTCAGCGGAGCAGAACCAGTTACAGGATGGAGGATAGGCTATTAGCCTGCCGGCCTCTCCAGCCCTCTTCTTTTCTGTTTGCCTGGAATTTCTTTTTCAGCCTGTGTGTATCCGTGAATCTGAAGTGCGTTTCCTGTAGACAGTGTTTTTTACATCTAGTCTGACAGTCTCTGCCTTTTGATGGGATTGTTTCATCTGTTCACATCTGATGTTGCTATTGATGTGGTTGCATTTATTTAAGTCTGCTGTCTGTTGTTTTGTGTCTCTTGTCTTCTTTGTTCCTTTGTTCTTCCTTTGCTTTTTTTTTTTCATTAAGTGAATATTTAGAAAGTTAACTAAGCTCTCAGTCTTACTGTAGAGAGGAGAGTGGATATTTTTAGATCTACTTTGTTTTGCAAACAGAGCTCATAGGTAACAATACCTGCCTGGCCCATTTCACATGGTGTTAGAGGAATCAGCCCAGAGGTCTGAGATGGGTTGGGAAGTTGCTGTCTGTTACACAAATACTAGGTATTGTTTTTGTATAATTGCAGTAAAATTACATAGCGGTATTTTACAAAGAATGGGTTTAGAACAGGTGTATGTATGTATGTTGTGTTCAGGTTATGTTCTCTTTTTTTGGCTGGTAAGGAGGAAACACATTTGCTTAAACTCTGTCAAAAGACTGCTTATTGAAAAACGTCTACTGAATTGTGAAACTCAATTAGTGTGTCTTTGAAGTAAGGGGTGAACTGAGGGGTGCCGCACTGTTCGCTGTGCTGTGCACCAGACAGGCCACCTTTCCCCTCCGGGTCTCGGTGAATGCATCCTGGGCACTGGTGAAGTAGTCCATTGTGGTGGAAAGGTACTGTCTAGAGGCTGGCCCTCAGTCACACACCGAAGGGTACGGGGGGTGGGGAGGTTGGGGCCTTAGGTGTGCTGAGCCTCTTAGCCTGACGTGTTCAGAAGCAGAGGCGGAGTCGCCAGAGGAGGACACATCCCATGAAGGATGGCCACGCGGGCCAAACAGAAGTGGGCTGGAATGTGCTGTCCGCGGGGGAAGGAGGAACACTTGAAAAGCAGCCCCCCCCCCCCCCGCCTGCCAAATCTGACATCTCAGAGTGAATAGATGGTTGAACTTGATCATGGTAAAATTGTTCAACCAGTTCCTCACACGGGACGTCTCAAGGTTCATAAATGCTTTCCACCGTTTAGATGTTTAAAATTTTAGTTGCCCAAAATCGAAGCTAGAAGGATGGCTTTCAGGTGTTTATTTTAAATGCAAAATGAGTTTTTTAGAGAAATTTAGTGTGCCCTAATAAATAGGTAGGACAGAGCATCTGGGCGTGGGGAATGTATGAGAGATCATGTTGTTTTTCTGTGATTATAAAAATAGGCTCTTTTAAAATTTAGTCTATATATGTGAAGTTAAAAATCACCCCAAATTTTACTCACCAGAAGATAAGAGCTTTGACATCTTTCATATATTCCTCTGTACCTTCATAAAAATAATTTGTATAAACAGGATTGTTCTCTACTGGTGCTTTGTAACCTGATTATTTTGATTCACTCGTATGTCATGGGCATTCTCGGTGCCGGAAAGTCTCTGATTTATTTGCTTCATGGCTACATAGCAATTTTTGTGTGTGGCTGAACCATACTTTAATTTTCCATTCATTACATTTGGGTTGTCATTTGTTACTTTTACAAACAAACAGTCTGCACTGAACCTTGTTTTCTAATCATCTTTGTAAACTTTTACAATTATCCTCTTGGAGAATAAGTTCCCTTAAGTAGAATTTCTGTGTCAAAAGGTCTACATTTTACGTTTTGACTTAAACGTAAGTCAAAGTGAACCATCTTATTAACCACTTAAGCATTTTGAGGCTTTGCCAAGCATCTTATTCAGTTAACAGTGAGTAAGTGTCAGACCGAGGGAAAGAGAACACGTAAAGGCACTTGATGTAGGAAAAGCAGATTTTGTTGTCGACTGTCTCAGAGCAGCTTCCTCTCTCCGGCTGGACTCTGCGACTTGACCGTGAGCTTCCCAGGTTATGGCTGCAAAGCCTGTGTGGTCAGCAGGGGTGGCCGCTCTTCGGGGGCATCCAGTCTCGGGGATGACATATTCTCGGAGCTCTTTATGCCACTTCCTGACAGAGGAGGGGCCAGGGAATTTATGGATCCTTTGTTCTGTAAAACTTTAGCAAAGAACAAATGGATTTCCTGAGGCTGGTTTTATAGATTCCTGGGACTTCCTGGTATTTTAGTGATCATTCCTGAGTTCTCCAAGTTAAAAATGGCTTTCGCTCATTTTGATTTAAAATTTCGTTTTTATAACAATCCCATTTTCAACATGCCAGGATTAGAGACGTGGTGACAAGAGTCTCAACTACTGAACAGTGGCAGTTCGTGTTGTAGACCATGACCTGCCCGGAGAAGGGGCGGCGGGTGGTACAGAAGGATGCGGACGGAAAGAGCCCATTCACTCTAACCATCTGCCTTCTTTGTGCAGCTCCAAGACAATTTGCTCCAGCGGGTTAAGATCCAGCGTCTTACTATTAGGAGTTCTTGGTGCCTTAAGTTAAATATTTAATTACCTGGACGTCGGATATTTCATTTGGCACCAAACTGAGAAAAATGTGTAGTTTCTGGTGTTTCAGAAAATACCACCTGCCGTGACCTCTCCCCACAGTGAAAGCTGTCCGAGAAGTGGAGAAGCTGATCTCTGCTCAGAAGCCTGTTCTGGGTCTGACATACCCTTTTGTGTTTTTCTTAACAGTATCTGCTGAAGGTCAATGAAATTAAGATTAAAAAGGGAGTGGATTTACTTCAGAATCTGATCAAATATTTTCATGCCCAGTGCAAGTAAGTTCTTTTTCTTTGTTGTGATGTTATTTCAGCTGTTTCTGTCTTTATGGCCACTTTTGGTAGATAATAGAGTGTTGGATCAGGGAAAATAAATACTCCTTTAAAAGTCTCATAAAGTGCAGTACTAACACATGCTATTAACACAGCAACCCTTGGAAAAACATGTTAGACGGAAGGAGTCAGACACAAAAGGCCATATCCTGTCGGTTTTTATTTACTTGGGAGATGAGGAGTAAGCAGCTCTACAGATGAATGGTTGCCAGAGCTCAGGGGGGTGGGGAATGAGTGACTGCTCACTGGGGGAGTGAAGATGTCCTGGAATGAGACGGCGCTGATGATTGTACGATTTCGTTAATATACTGAACCCACTGAATTGTACTCTTTAAAAGGGCAAATTTTGTGGTTTAAGAATCTTTCTCAATACAAAATAAAAGTAAACAATATAAAAATCTATAGTACTGATCAAGTGTATTTACTTTGCTCTTTTTTGCAGAGGGGCATACTATTTGATCTAACACATGATTCACAGATGGGTTTTGTTTGCAAGAAATTAGATGGGGTTAATGCAGTATATTAAATCGAAGAAATACTTCCACATATGTATATTTTTAAAGATTTTATTTATTTGAGGGAGAGGGAGGAGGGGCAGAGGGAGAAGGAGAAGCAGACTCCTGGCTGAGGAGGGAGCCCAAGCTGGGGTCGATCCCAGGACCCTGGGATCATGACCCGAGCTGAGGGCAGACACTTAAGCAACTGAGCCGCCTAGGCGCCCTGATATATTATTTATCCTTGCTTTATAGCAAGTGATAATGCTGAGCTAAAGAGGCTGAATATGACAGAGGAGAAGCTTCCATGTTTGGGGCTACCTCACGTACTCAGCTTGGCCGGCACTTGGGCCCTACACAGCCTGACCCTCGTCGGGCCACACTCGCTCGCTCGCTCGCTCGCTCGCTCGCTTCCCCAACTTCTGCCTGACCACCAGTCGTTACACAGACCGGCCCTGGCTCACCTTCACTTGCTGAGCGGGTGCCGTGAGTCCGGCACCATCCTGGATGCCGGAGATAGAAGAATGTACATCACAGACATAGTCCCTGCTCGAATCAGGTAGGTAGGTGGGCTTAAGCAATAGGTTTATGATTGCACATTTGAAACATGTTTGGAAGTGTTGGACTCTAAGGAAGAATAGAAGAGAAGGACCTGATTGAAATCAAGGTTGAGGGGAGACACAAGATTTTTCTTCTTTTTTTTTCTCTTCCTGCTGTGTTCTCCAGCCTCCAGACATAGTACCTAGCACATAGTAGATATTCAAATACATTTTGAACTAGCTGCATGCCTCTTTGAGGAGATATGTATTCGGAGATCTAAAGGATCTAGCAGATAAGGAGTAGGGGAAGAACATTCCAGGCAAAGTCTAGATCTCAAGGCAGGAAAAAGTCCAATGTGACAGAAGTACAATGAGTGAGGGGGAGGGTAGTGTGACATGAAACCCGACAGAAAGGCAAGAAATGTGGACAGCCTTAGAGCCTTGTGAAAGGTTTTAGATTTTATTCTGAGTGTATTAGGAAGCTCTCAAACGTTTTAAGGAAGGGATTTATTGAGTGGATATTGAGCTCCTGCTATGTGCCAGGCACTATTTGAGGTTCTCATGGTACTTCGAACACATGAACCTTCGGTTTTGATGGTCTGGGTAAGCAGTAAACACAGGAGAAAATATGTAGCAGTTCTAGGGAGTGGGCGTGGCTGTGAACAGGTGGAACAGTGCAATGGGAGGAGGGGGGCAGAGTTGATGGGAAACATCTGGGAAGACTTCTCAGTTCCATTCCTATTGTCATAAGGGACAAAGAGGAGGGGTGTGGGCGACCACTTAAGGACACAGTCCTGCCCCGGCACCATCCGGGAACAGTGCTGTCTTGGCCTAGACTGCTGACAAAGCCAGCTGTTGAGAAATCCTTGGAGGTTGAATTGCCCCACCTGTCTGTCACTTGTCCCCAAACAGGCTGTGTCCCACACTGATGTACCTTCGCACACACAGCTCTCTTTGCTAGAATGTCCTGCTGCTCTCTTTGTGCCTTCCCCTAGCTTCTGGTCATCCCTGAGACCTACCTGCTGCTCCTTTGAAGTCGCCCAGCGTTCCCCCGCTGGAATTACTTCTCTTCCTTCTGCATTATCACTCTCCCAGCTCTGTATCTCCAGGATGGTATCTTTCACACTGTCGTGTCTCCCACCAAACTACGTCTTCGCTGTGGAACGAGGCCATGACACTGGTCTGTTTCATCTTCAGTGCGCGGGCCATGTCCCTGGCACGTAGTTGTCGCGGTGAGTTGCACTGTTGAACTCAGCTTGACTTTGGAATTTGTGATACAGCATTGGTGACTGTGCGTCTGTGAAGCAATGGAGGTCCAGCAGCGAAGAAAGCTGTGCCGTGTGGTTTGTCCTGTGTTAGCGGAAGGGCTCCAGGCTTGGAGGAAGAGTCTCGGAGGATGGAGAAAGACCCCTAGTTTCCGAGAATTTCTGAGACAAACTATTTTATAGAGACTCAAAATCCTAGCTTCGTGATTTTGCAGTCATGCAGATGACTTCTTCGGTTCTCATGCTTGTAACCTCTTGTGAGGCAGATTAGGAAGTGGGTCGCTTCCTTGCTAATATTTTATTTCTAAGATACTATTCTGGGATTTCCTTTTTTCTCTTTATTTTGCCCAAACTGATCCGTTGGGTAGCAACAGACCACTTGTGGAAAAGTGAACTAGTTGGCCTTTTATGGGCATGAGCTCAGTAACCTTTAAAAACGATGAATCTTCCATTACCTCCTGCGTGTGTGTGTGTGTGTGTGTGTGTGTGTGTGTGTACACTGCCTGTGTGTGTACTGCCTGTTCTTCAGCTCACTTGCACAGCTTTGACTTTCCTAATTCCCAATCTGGGGGATAAAATGCAGAGCTGGAGTGACTCAGCCATTGGACAAAGGACCATGTGGCCGTGCATTGTTTGTTCTGGGAGTTCCTGCATGTTCCCCAGTTAGCGTTCCCAGTCTCCTGTCCTCACCCCATGTGGGCGCTGTGCACCGATGGCCTGGGGCAGCCTGCATGGCCACCACCCGTTCTCCCACGCTGCTGTCTCTGCAGGTGTGAAGAGGCCTCTTGGTGTAGACTGGACTCTGGAGTCATGTTTGGGGTCACCCTTAGAAGCGCCTAGATATCTATTATCTTGCATTTTATTCATTTTTGCTTTTCACTTTCAGTGTTCTTGAAGAATTTTCATGTTCTTTGTTTTTGATTTTGTTTAAAGTAAGAAGTTGAATCTCTGCCTAGCTCCTGGAATAGCCTTAAAATCTGTCTTATTAGCCTTTGCTGCTGAAGGTTGAGGCTTTGGGATCTAGAAGTAGGGCAGTCTCTAAAAGGATAATAAAATAAAAGCAGCCGTGTTCTAAATAGTGGTGGCGAATGTTGAGTTCACTTGTTCTTTGAGCAGTTACCTGCTGAGAACCACGATGCCCGGCTGTTGCCTGGTGTCCTTGGGATATGCTGTTGAATGAGGCATGAGGGTGCAGAGGGCAGTGGATCTCGGGCCATGAGGAAGGGCTGCTCTCATTAAGCCTGTAGCCAGAGGGAGAGGCCACCCTGCTCGGTGGGAGCTTGAAGATTGAAACGCTGTGGGCATGTTTTAAAGGCTTGAGAGTTTGGTCAGGCTGGGGAGAAAACATTTAATAAAAAACAAAATTGGTATTTAGTAATATTGATGGTAAACATTGTTTGATTGAAGCTTGGGAAAGTGTTAATGGTTCAACCTAAGAAAAACGTGCCAGGGTTTGTACTTAGAAATGTCACCGTGGGGGCGACCATGGGACAGGGGTGGGGGGGCCTCAGCTGATTAAGTGTCTGCCTTTGGCTCAAGTCATGATCTCAGGGTTCTGGAATCAAGCTCCACATCAGGCTTCCTGCTCAGCGGGGGGTCTGCTTCTCTCTCTCTCTCTCTCTCTCTCTTTGCCCTTCCCCACGACTTGTTCTCTCTTTCCCTCTAATAAAGCAAATCTTTAAAAAGGGGGGAAAAAGGAAATGTCAGAGTGCTGGGGCATCTTACTGGCTCAGTTGGTAGAGTATGTGACTCTTAATCTCAAGGTTGTGAGTTCCAGCCCCATGTTGGGTATAGAAAATAAAATTTAAAATAAAAACAAAAATAAAAAATAAAATTTTAAATCTAAAAAAAAAAAAAAAAAGAAATGTCACAGTGATAACAGCTAGCAAAGCAGTGACAGAGCCCCTTTCTTTGAAACTTTCTCTAAGGCCTGAAACTCCCTCCCTGAGGGAGGGCATACCTAGGTGCCAAAACATGCCTTAAAAAGGAGGGTGCGGCTCTGCCTACGTGTACTCTCTATCTCCGTGTCAAATAAAAAATACCTTTAAAAAAAAAAATGGAGGGTACTTGGGGCACCTGGATGGCTCAGTTAGTTAAGTGTCTGACTCTTGATTTTGGCTCAGGTCATAATCTCAGGGTTTCAGAGGTCAGAAGACAGTGGACACAGAGCCCTGGAGAAGTCACCGTTGCCATATCCCAAGCATATTCCATGTTCAGGAAAAAAGCATTAAGTAAAATGTCGGGATGAGAATATAAAGTAAAGAGTTACGCATATATCTAAAAATTAAGCCTCGAACATTCTCACAGTGCAGGTTTTGTGATTCCTCATGCCTGGCTAGTAATGATTCAGAACCCACATCCTGTGTGTATATTTCCCGCTTCCTTTCTCCTTGGAACTGCTGTATTCAGTGTCATGCCACATTACCCTCACAGCCCCGTCTGTTCTTGCATACTTCACCTTGGAAGGTCCTGCAGGACCCTTGCTGAATTTCAGAGTTGGTGAACATCATCTCACATGAACACGTGAGAAAACCAGATCACATTTTGAAGATCTTCTCCTTCCAGTTACCTGCTGAAGTTGGAGACTCCTTCCTTCCTTCATTAATTAATGTTTTCATTCAACAAATACCATGTGCTTGAAATGTGCCAGGCTTTGTGGATACCATGTCCTCACCCTCCTAGAACTTTGGATCTAAGGGAGGGTGGGTATATTTTAAATAATCACACTAATGACTACATAATGCTAGTTGTGCTAAGGGTATTTGTGTGTATGTGTTTTTTTTTTAAAGATCTTATTTATTTATTTGAGAGAGAGCATGAGAGGTCAGTGAGAGAGAGCACGAGAGGGGAGAAGGTCAGAGGGAGAAGCAGACTCCCCGGGGAGCCGGAACCCTGATGCGGGACTCGATCCCGGAACTCTGGGATCATGACTTGAGATGAAGGTAGCTGCCTAACCAACTGAGCCACCCAGGTGCCCTGTGCTAAGGGTTTTGAAGCAAGAGACAGTGCTCTGAGGCATTATAGCAAGGAGACTTCTTTTAAGAGGTCATGGAACCCTTACTAACAAAGTGATAGCTAACTTAAAGTTTGAAGAGTGGGTGGGAATAATCTAGGCAAAACAGAAGATATCTGCAGGGAGAACTCTTTAGAAAACTGAAATAGCATATGCAAAGGGCCTGAAGCAGGAAGGATCTGATGGCCATTGACAGAAGTCTGTTACCTCTGGAATCTAGAGAATGAAAGGGGCAAATGATGCTACCTAAAGCTTGGGGACACAGAAGCTTGGGGACATAGATTTGGCAGAAGCCAAATCATATAGGCATAACAGGCCTTGTTACGTTTTGAACTTTGCTCTGAGCTTATGGAAAAGTGTTTTCTATTGTCCCCTCAAAAGGGTTCTGTGGCATGCATCAGAGCCAGTGCTGAGAGCATCCACCCGCCGTGGTGCAGAGAAACTTGTCTAGCTCCTCTTACATTTCCTGCATCACTTATTATAAATGACTTCACAAGCATGGAGTTCTGGGCTTTAAAAAGTTTCCTTTTGATATGCGATCTCAAGTTCTCCAGCCAGGTTTCCCTCTTCTGTAGATGGGGTGTGGCCATTCACCTGCGCCAGACTTGCTTTGTTTTTGGGTTTTTTTATTTGTTTGTTTCCCCTTTTGCCTTCTCTTTTCCACTTAGCTATTGACTGTGCAGGAAGGTTTCTTAGTGTCTAGTTCTTACTTATGTCCCATGCTTTTCTGACCTCAGACTTTTCCATTCCCAAACCAGCCCCTTCACTGCCTTTTATCAGTATACACTGCTTCCCATTATACACGGAAAAGTTAGGGCTCCTTTCATACGGGTCAAGAGCAATTAGAAACACTTACACTTACTGCGGGTCCTTTTCTGTCACTTCTTGCCGATTTAAGTGTCATTTTATTTTTTGTTGGCCTGATACTTTGAAGTTTGGTTTATATAGTCTTTTCCCCCAGGAATTACATCATGAGTTCACTCACTTTCTTTTAAACGAGTGTTTTCTCCATGTAGTAGAATTGTTTCCTCTTTTATGAAACACTAACTCTGTCTTTTTTTCCTTTTAGTTTTTTCCAGGACGGACTGAAAGCAGTTGAGAGCCTCAAGCCTTCCATTGAGACCCTTTCAACCGACCTTCACACAGTAAGTGGCTTCCCTCCCACATAAATGAGTGTTGAAACAGTTTTTATGCAACGAATGCTTTGATATAAGCGTTGCTTCTGTATGATCCCATGTTTGTAAGCTGACAGCCGGGTGGTACCCCATGGACGATGGAGTCCCCATGGCCATCGCTGTCCTGGCTGGTGGTGGGGAGGGAAGCATTTGTTGCATTTCTGTGGCCATGCCCTGTGACCTCCAGCACCTCCCTGCACCTCAGCCCTGCTTCTCTCTTTGTTTTGTTTTTTAAAGATCAAACAGGCCCAGGATGAAGAAAGAAGGCAGCTGATACAGCTTCGAGATATTCTGAAATCAGCTTTGCAGGTTGAACAGAAAGAGGTGAGGGGATTTAATTTTGAAAGATGGCTCTTGTATACCTGTGTCTCGGAGGCTTTGGGACAGGTGAATGTGACATTCAGGTCCTCCAGGAGTTCACGGTCCACTCTGGGGCTCTGTTGGGCCAGCACCTAGTGTTTGGTTTACTCATTAAGTTTGGTTTTCTGAAACCCATCTTTTTAGATCTGTTTATTTCATGGGGCAAGTGTTTGTTTACTGGAGACCCAGCCTTCATGGCAGTGTATAACCCCGTCTCCGCTCTCAACGTCTCTGTTACATGGATACTCGGTATCAGTGCTGTTGATTTTCTGCCTAGAACTTTGTGATTTCCGTGGCCCAGTATATGTGGCCGCAGCCCACATGGGCATCACCAGGTACTGGGTAGCCACCTGCACCCTCAGCCCTGAGATCCCACTCTGTAAAACATGGGGCCTAGACGCTCTTACAGTGGCATTTCCATGAGCAGGAGCCCTCAGTTTCTCTGGGATCATCTCTTTCCTATAATCCCTTACCTGCATGCTGACACATTCCCTGTGACAGTGTTTTGGAGGATTTTTAAAAACATGTTAAAAAGTAAATTTTTAAGGTAATTTTACAATCTGTTTACTGCAGGGTGGATATTATAATATGAAATTTAACATAATCCCCTTCCTTGTACATAAAGGAATGTATCTAAATGTATAGCTAGTCGGTTTCACATAAATAATGATTAAACTACTTAGCAGAGCGTGAAGTTCATGGTCGGCAGTTTGCTATGCTCAATTTTAAGTTCCTGTACTAAAACTGAATATTGTTGTTTCTCTCCCAAATGCATTTACCTTTGTGACCGAAGTCTAGGAGAGTAAGTAGTTCAGCATTTTAATCAATTGGAGAGTTTTGCATGCTTTCTTCATGAATTTAAATTACTTCCTTCCTTGCATACATTAATAGCCAGTAGCATTTTTAACCCACTGAGCCACCCAGGCGCCCCTGCCAGTAGCAATTTTAATTTTAACCCTTTCTGTGGGTTTTATTAAAAGGTAAAGAATTTGGATTCACAAATACAACTGAATGGAAAATTTCCAAGTTTGAGGTTTATACATTTGCTGTTGTCCCTTCTTGGAAGCAGAGTGACTCACCCCCTCCCTTTCCTTCCGCTGCCTAGCTGAATTCTTCATGTGCTTCTGGAGACCGCCTCTGCTCACCCCAGCCCCGGTGATCTGAGTTCCTGTTCTTTCAATCAGGACAGACTCCTTATGGGTTATTGGCTGTATCTTCAAGTACACAGATGCTTTTTCTCTAGCTAGACCTTGAGCAGCTTGAGGATGCCCTCCTGCCTTCTGTGCCTCGCCGGCCATTGCATTGTGGGACCATATTGCTCATTTACTAGGCTTTCGATAGACATGGGTCAGCTAAATGAAGTTGGCAGATCAAGGTCGTATGTGAGTGCTCGAAATTACCCATGGGATGGGGGCTTCCTCCCAGTCTGGAGAAGATAGATCCTGACACGTGGATGTTCCCAAACGTGGGCGATAAGCAGAAAAATAAAAAGGAGAAAAAGATCTTGGAGTATGGAGAAAATAGTGGCTTAGATGTGACTAGAAGTGTTGATGCTGGTGTGGGAGCCCCAGCACTATCAGAGCAGCCGGTTCCCCAGCACAACTCTTGGGGGCGCTGAGAGCCACTCTGGTCTGAAAAGGAACATCAAACCCACAAAGCCAATCTCAGGTTTACAATAAAGGAGAGCAGAGGCTGGAGTTGAATGGTCCTCTGGGCACAGTACAAAGGCCATGTTTACTTGGGCTGAGCCGAATTAGGAGGTTTGGGGAAACTGCCTGTCTTCAGCTGCTGATTTATGGCTTTGCAGAAAAGTGTAGCAAACCCATCGGCACACACCAGAAGTCTTGACGGTTTGTGGAGTTCATGTGTTTTTGTTGACCAGCCCAGCTGCCCACAACTGCCCAGAGGGATCCTAAGAACCTTCTTTACTGCTCCTCTTCGGCTTTCCCCCAAAGATGGAACTCTCCAGTCTTCTGCCCGTGGTTGAGTCGTACTGGTTGTATTAATCCCTGCATTGCTTTTTGATGACGGCGTTCCGTAGGTCGGATGGTCTTTGAACACAGGCGCCGGGAAGAAGGAAATGTGGGAAAGTGGAATTTTATACATTATTAAAAACATTTTACGATTCATGTCCCGTCCCTTCCCGTTACAGCAAGAATTGACCGTTGGGCTCTCTCCTTATTTAGCTTTTATTCCCTTTTTTTGGATTCTCTCTCTAGTCTTAGAAAGCTGAAGGTGTTGATAGTTTTTATTTAACGTTTACAAAAATTCTCGCTACATGATTTCAGTTCACGGTGTGCCTGGGTGGCTCAGTCAGTTAAGCGACTAAAGAATGGCAGTTCATGTGAATTAGGTAACGTGCCCCAGGGAAGCTGCACTGATGATTGGTGGGAGACGTTCTCCTGTTTCTTTCTTGTGGATCTCAAACCTCAGTCATGTGGTCTTCGTGAAGAACATGGCTCTTGTATATGGCGGCTTTGGGCTGCTTCTCTTTGTCACATTTTGGGACGAAGACTGTGCCGTTATGATCCCGGTGCCCCCATATCTCCTGGCATTCGTATTTTTTGGTATTTCTGATGTCTGTAAAGAAGATTGTGATGTTTGATTTTTGGACTTTTATTACGAAATCTTTCAGGCTTATAGAAGAAATAACTGCAGTAAATACCTATATATGCATCGTAGTTTTGTTTGGTTTTGTTTTTTTGTTTTTTAAAGATTTTATTTATTTATTTGATACAGAGAGAAATCACAAGCAGGTAGAGAGGCAGACAGAGAGAGAGGGGGAAGCAGGCTCCCTGCTGAGCAGAGAGCCCGATCGTGGGCTCAATCCCAGGACCCTGGGATCATGACCTGAGCCGAAAGCAGAGGCCTTAACCCACTGAGCCACCCAGGCGCCCTTATGCATCGTAGTTTTAACACGTGGGAAGGTGACAGCCGTCCGGTACTGCTCATTCTCGTATGAGCCTTCTCCTGCTTCCCCATCCACGTACGTCCCAGCTCAGTGGGGTCCTGTGGGACAGATTCCACTGCAGTGCTGGCAGGTTCTCTGACAAAACCTCACTGTTGGTGTGTGGCTTCTCTCCTGTTTGCTGTTGAGAACCCAGACTTATGCCTCTGGCGGGAGGGCTCAGCCTCTGGGAGCCGGTGTAGGTAGGCCAGAGGGCTGACACCACAATGATCTTCCCACTCTGGACATCTCAGGTGTGGTCTCTCTTTATGTCAGCTTTAGGCTCCCCCCTTTCTTTCTGTCTCTCTCTCTCTCTCTTTTTTTTTTTTTAAGATTTTATTTATTTATTTGACAGAGAGAAATTACAAGTACACTGAGAGGCAGGCAGAGAGAGAGAGAGAGAAGGAAGCAAGCTCCCTGCTGAGCAGAGAGCCCGATGCGGGACTCAATCCCAGGACCCTGAGATCATGACCTGAGCCGAAGGCAGCGGCTTAACCCACTGAGCCACCCAGGCGCCCCTGTCTCTCTCTTTTTTTAAAAGATTTTATTTATTTATTTGAGAGAGGGCAAGCACAAACTGAGGGAGGCACGGAGAGAGAAGCAGGCTCCTCGCTCTTGCTGAGCAGGGAACCCAATGTGGGGCTCGATCCCAGGACCTCAGGATCATGACCTGAGATGAACCAGACACTTAACCGACTGAACCAGCCAGGCACCCTTAAAGTGTGTAAGTTTTTATGATGTTCTAGGATCTTAGGGATCTCAGGGTTACTTCTGATGTAATGAGTAAACCTTTATGTGTATAACATACGTGACGTCATCACCTTTTTTCCCCCTGTTCCTCAAATATTAAATCTGTTGCTCATCTGAGCGTTCTCTGTCTTGGCAGGAACCATGTGTAGCACTTCATATGGCCACATGAACCTTAGGGTCACGGAGGCTTCCAAGTTTGAGAACTTGCATGGATGTCACAGGATAGACGATATGTGCCTTGTGAGCATACAGAAAATGCCCATTTCACCTGTGTGATTTAGAAACACGGATAGTCTCCATGTTGTAAGACTCGCTCAGTCAAGTCCTAGACTTCCTTGGCTTTTCTAGGGCAGTGGAGAGTGTGATGGAGAGTCTCCGAGAGCCCGGGTAACGGGGATAGCCCAGCCCCCAGCCACTTGCCTCTCTGTGTGTTAGATTTTTCTTTTCCTCAGAAATATAGGCTCTTTTCTCTTGGATTATATTTCATTGAGCTGCAGTCTTGGTTATGTGAAAACACAGACTTCATTTGTCGCCCCTTTACCTGGTCAGGTATTGTATAAAATACCTGTATGAGCAGGTGAAGAGAGGCCGTTTTTGTTGGCTCGCCTAGAGGTCACCTTAAAGATGCTGAAATAATTAGTTCTAAAGCAGAGTCAATTTCATGTCAAACAGATTACGTTCCTCTTTCTTACACATTTTAAATTGTACAGCTGCAGACTTGCTTCCATGTTTTAATTGATTCAGGAAATGCCTGGTGCAAAGAATAAAACCATAATTTCTTCCTTAAAGTCTCTGGTGAAGGGTCTGATTCTGCTGAAGAGAGGAACGCCCTTTATGCTGCTCTCAAGGCCTGTGAGCGTTCTGATTAATATGCTTGGCACGAGCACTTCCAGCAGTTTTGTCACATGACTCCCCACTCACTTTGTGCAGGGCTTTTTTTCTCCCTAAATCAATAGTCGTATTTCTTGGTTGTGCAATTTAGTCTTTTGACAGGTTTATTTTTAGTCTTTCACAGACATTTGTATAGGTGAGCAACTTCTCTGTTTCTCCTCCGCCACCTTTATTCCCAGTAGTGCTTAAAGCTGGGTTTGTTCTAGATTTCTAGTGCTAACATTCTGCCCTTTTGAGAGAATGTGGAAACTGGCACCGTCCTCACCGGATGAATGAGTTGTTTGCCCTGGTTGTCTGGAGGCAGGAGTGCTGTGTGAACTCTCTGTGAAAAATGAAGACATTTCTCCTGTTTTGGGGTCTGTTTGTTTAGGCTTTGTTCTCAGTTCAATAATGGGATGCTGAGCACATTATTGTTTCTCAGATCAAGATTTTCTTTTAATTTTCTTATTTTTCAGAGTTGTCCCATATATATTTTATAGTCCCATATATATTTAAAAAAAAAAAAAAAAGCCTGTGCTAGACAGACTATGTTCATGGAATGGAGGATTTAATACCATTCAGATGGCCACAGCCCCTGGACTGATTGGCAGATTCAGTGCCGTCCCTCTCAAACTCCCCTCTTCCTTTTTACAGAAATTGACAAGCTGATTCTAAAATCCGTAAGGAAATGCAGGGGACCCAGAATAGTCCAAACAGTCTTGAAAAAGAACACAAGTTGGAGGACTCACACTTCCTGATTTCAGAACTCACCATAAAGCTGTAATAATCAAGACAATGTGGTACATTATGGTGACTAACATAACACAGTTTTTTAAAAAAAAAAGGACAGTGTGGTACTGCCACAAGGACAGACTTGCTGATAAGTGAAACAGAATTGGGAGTCCAGAAAGAAACCATTAGACATATGGCCAGTCGATTTTTCAACATGGGTGCTAAGACAATTCAGTGAGGAAAGAACAGTCTTTTCAATAAGTGACGCTGGGACCACTGGATGGACACAAGCAAAGGAATGAATGTGGATCCCTGTCTCACACCATAACCAAAAATTAACTCAAAATGGATCCGAGACCTAAATGTAAGAGCTGAAACTCAGATTCTTCTTCTTCTTTTTTTTTTTTTCTTTTTTTAAAAGATTTTATTTATTTGTCAGAGAGCAAGAGCGAGAGAGAGCACAGGCAGACAGAGTGGCAGGCAGAGGCAGAGGGAGAAGCAAGCTCCCTGCCAAGCAAGGAGCCAGATGTGGGACTCGATCCAAGGATTCTAGGATCATGACCTGAGCCAAAGGCATTTGCTTAACCACTGATCCACCCAGGCATTCCATGAAAGATTCTAAGACAAAAACATAGGTATAAATCTTCATGACCTTTGAGTAAGCCATGGTTTCTTACATGTGACATCTAAAGTCCAAATGACAAAAGTAACAGTAGATAAATTTCATCAAAATTTTAAAATGCTATGCTTCAAAAACCTTTAAAACTATCAAGAAGTCAGGGGGCTTGCCATCATCTTCAGATAAAGGTGGAACTCTGACTCAAGTCTGTCTGCGCCTTCTATCCCTTGGCCTACTTTATCTTGGCTACGCTAGCTGTCCTGGTTTCCTAGAGGACTACAGCAGCCACTGCTTGCCTCTCCATGCCTTCAGGCGCTGTCCGCTCCACCTTGAGCGCCCTGTCCTTATTCTCCTCCTCCTCTTGCTTTCGTCTTGAAAACTCCCTCCCTCCAGACTCCTGCGGCTTCTTCCACTTGGCCCTTCACTTCTAGAGTGTTTGTGTTCCTGATTGGGTCACATTGACGGTTGTGCATTAATTCTTTCTTCATTCGACAGGGCCTGGTTTCCCCAAGGATAGTGGAGATGAGACAGTGTCTCGGGAGATCCTCTGGTGAGGGCGCAGGGAAGGAGCATCGAGGGGAACGTTGGAACTCCCTTCCATTCTCCTCTCTGGCCCGAACAGGCTCTGCATCTTAACTAAATCACTTAGGTTCATCATGTTTCTTCTTCCTGTGTTACAAAATGGAGTGGGTAGAAGCTTCTCAGTAAACAGTTGGCCTGTGAACTCTGTGTTTTGCTCCCCCATTTCCTTATGTCTGCCAGAATTTCCGGTGCTAGTATGGACAGCTCCTTTCCACACTTGGCTTGGGGCTTCAGATATCATCTGTTCAATAGTTGAGCACCCACTGGAGACCCAGGGTTTCGTTGACAGTCCTTGGCCTTGAGAAGCTGAAGACTAGAGTTTCCAGTTGGGGCAGACTCCGCCAGATTCTCTGCTGGCCAAGGGAACAGTCTGCCCGCCGAGTCTGAGGCAGTTGGGTTCAGTGCTTCAACCCCTCTGCTGGGTCGATGGGTCAGGAAGGGAATATGGTTCAGTACTGTTATGTACCAGGTGTTCGCACATGTTCTCTTACTCAGGCCTTACTCTAGTTACCGTTTTACTGGGTATTGTTTTCCTACTTTCCAAGGAAGAAACTGAGGCAGGGAGCTTATGTAACTTTCCTAAAAGTAAGAGGTAGAAACATTGGGGATTTTTCTTGCCTAAACATGCTGCCTTTTCTAACACATCTGTTACCTTTCTTCTGGAGGCTGCTTTTGCTTCTTGCCATTATCAGGGACTTAAATCTCATAATTAAGTAAAATCCGTAACTTCCAAATGGCTCATTCTTCATCAGCCAGTTGGGGGATGCTGGTTTGACATTTACTTCTCCAGCCTCACAGGTGGCATTAATGAATTCCTGAGTATGAGTTTTATGTCCATTTTTGTTTTGTTTTGTTTTGTTTTTGGTGTGCCGATAGGTGACATTTTGCTAGTTAAAAAAAAAAAAAACTCCTTAAGGACAGCTTTTTTAAAACTTGGAATCTGGACAGGATTAAAAACAACTTCTCGACCATTTTTAGGATTCGCAACTTCGGCAGAGTACAGCCTATAGTTTGCACCAGCCTCAGGGAAACAAAGAGCACGGGACCGAGCGGAACGGCAACCTGTACAAGAAGAGTGATGGGTAAGTGACCCTGTGGCTGGAGGTTATGTGCGTGAGGATCTCCTGCGTCCAAAATTGCTCAGCTCTTTTTTTCTCCCCATTTATCTGTAAGGATCCGAAAAGTGTGGCAGAAAAGGAAATGTTCGGTTAAAAACGGTTTCCTGACCATATCCCATGGCACCGTAAGTATTTCTCTTAATCGTGGGCTGCTGCAGTGAGGTGAGGGGGACGCCAGCCCCTGGGCACGGTTTGGCCTTGACAATGCCTTTTAAAGCCCTCCCTGCTTGGGGAGCATATCTGGGGTCCTTCTTGACGTGGGGCACCTGACCCCTGTTGATGCTGCTTCAGCTGGGAGAGCCTTGTGTCCTTGGCTGCCTGACCTGGTCTGGCGGTCTTCGTTTAGATGCCGGTGGCTTCCAGAAACACACAGTCCCCCACTTCCCAGGTGTTTTTGTCTCTGGAAATGGAACATCCCACTTGGGGAGATTCCTACTTTTCCATGAAAGGGGAAGCGTTTCAGTAGTCAGTACCCTGAGACTCCGAAATTAAGAAACAGAGATTTCAGTCACATTATTGTAGAAATCTAACATGCTGCGCCCAACCGTAAGACCTTTTTCTGTCATCCTGTGTGTAAGAATCTTTGCAAGAAACAGAAGCCTCTATGTGGGGCCTATTGCTAGACCAATCAGTCTGAATAAAATGATTTCCTAATCTATCTTTCAGACCAGGGATTTTAACCATAGTCACAAACATAGCCGTTCATACCATGATGCTGTTTCCCACAGTGGCTCAGCTGTGTCCTCACCTTACTGGTAGGAGAGGATCTGAGAAATACCACGTAGGCTGGGAGACATTTTTGACACGGTCTAGAGGCTGCGTTGTTGCTGTTTTGGCGCTGATGAGAACACTGATGGTGGCCGGCATTTCTGTTCCCCAAGCAGGAGGCCTGATACTTTGTGCATTCGAGCAGCCCCAGACTGGTCATGGGATTGGAGATAACCCCGAGTCTCTGTCATCCCCCCATCCCCATTCCTGCCAGTTCCCACCAGTTCCCCTGGTGACAGGCAGAGCAGGCAGGAGCATAGCTGTAGACAGGTTGTGGCTCAACGTGGGTTCCAGAGAAACGGCTCTTCTCGTGACTCGTGTGAGGAAACAGAGGAGAACCCACGTGAGGCAGGAGCTGCAGCCTGGGTTCTGTCCCACTGGGGGCCCCTTCGTTTTCACAGACTCTGCGTGGGGAAGAGAGACCGGGCCATAGCATACGTCCAGTGTCCATAGGTGTATCTTGGGACCTGTGGTCTAGGGATTGAATGTGTCTTTAGCCTGGGCAAATAGAGATCGTGTCTCTTTTCTAAAGACCAGCCTTCACTGGCCTCCTCCGTGGTCATGACATCACTCCCCGGGCTGTGCACTTTGGATCCTGATGTGACGTTCTTTCCGTGTAGACGTATGCCGGAGTGCTGGGGAGGAGTGCTCAGGCCACAGGAGGCCAGTGTATCTAGTCACTGTGCCGCTTTAAAATTAAGACCACAGACTGGATGATGGCCAGGGTCCCTCCCTGCCCCAAATGCCTAATTCTGCGCCCTGCTTTCAAATGATGGCTTTCTACGCAGTTGCTGTTTTAATGCAGGTTCATTGCCTCCATGCAGAAAATTTCACAGACTAAGACCAAGTTTCATTTTGTGCCTGTTTACAGCTCTTAAGTCATTTGGTATATTTGAGTCATTAAAGCATTCTGCTAGACCCAGGGCCTCAGCCTCAGTCAGTGAGCAGTTCTCCCTCTGAGACAAAAGTGAAAACAGGCCTCGGAATCCTTTGCTCGGGTGTGAACTTGGGCTCACAGCACGTGCATTACTTGAGCTTCTCTAGAAGACACAGAGGCTCTGTTTCCTTTAAATGCCGGTGGGTCGCTCCCGTGCCGGGCAGATGAGACAGTTACAGCCAGCTTTATCAGCGTGCCCACAGCTCACCTTGTCACACAACTTTCGTATTTAACAAGGCTGTGTGTTTAGTGGGGGGATCCCTCTCGGGAACCTGTGCGCGCCCCATATGACTCACCCTGCCTTCGCAGCCTGGGCTGGGAGCTGCGGGAGCAGCCGTTGCCTCTGGCCCTTGGCCTGTCCAGGAAAATCAGAGAGTTACTGGAGCAGGAGCTCTGCATACGCCACAGCGCTGTCCTTCTCTCCTTCTTCTGCATTCTGCACACTCTGGAAGGCGGGATCTCCCCCCCGCCCCACCCCGCACACATGCACACACACGCATGCCACTGCACCCACACGGTGTTCCCGTGCAGCGATGTGAATTCGCCTCTGCCAAGAAGGGGGTTTGAGAGATGCCTTTTTGTTTGATTTGGTTTGGATTTGGCTCCTTGTGTAACTTACCTTTGTAGTCAGCATCTCCCTGACTGGCTAATTTACCACTGGGGAAAAGGGCAGTTGTTCACAGACCTGATGGAGTAAATGGGGACCTGGGAGCAGTATCTGGTGCTCAGCGGAGAATCAGGTCTTGACGCAGCGGAAGCACAGGGTGGGTTTGCACGGTTTGGAAAACCAGTTTCTTCCCAGGAAGCTGGCAGCCTTTGCGAAGAAAGACTGTTGTGTTCTGCATTCTAGCAGAGAGACGGTGATAACATCCAGATGAATTCAGTGAAAGCCGTAGTTGGTATTCCCCATTAGCCAAGATTAATTGTGTTTTCTGGCACTGGGAAGAAGGGATCCTTGGGACCAAATAACTAATTGAGGATCATCTTTGCCAAGTGCATCCCTTTGCCACACTGCCAAAGACTGGGGTCTTTTTAAACTGGAAGAAATGTCCCTTGGTTCTTACGTAGTCTCATTTTTAGTTTAATGATCATTGGACATGAAGAATACATACTTTCTATTTTAAGCTTGAGAAATGGGAAAAAATCGAATAGCATTATTAAAATGAGAGGAGCTCTGATAATCAGTGCCTGGAGTCAAATACAAAAATCTTTCCCGCTCCTTCCTTTCTATGAAGCCAGAGCTTTTCAAATTAAGCTCTCAAAGAGCTCTGGTGTCTGCTGCATTAGGTAGAACTCTTCTGTAACTGAATTCAGTGATGACACCATTTCCCCCAAATTGCAGCCGGGGAAGGAATTGAAAGGATAGCATTTTCTCTATTTAAAGATTTCCTCCCCTAGATTTTTCCTCATGGCTTTGGTGTCAGCTGCTCCTTAACCTGGATGGACAAACAACAAACCATTATTCATGTAAAACAGACTGACGTCAAGCAGTATCAGCCGTTCTAAATTTTGGGGACCACTTTCATGCCTTTAGAGTTCTTCCAATTCACATAGAGGCACTGAATATCTCCCCATGCCTTGTGGTGTTTGTACGCTGTGAAGGATAGTCGGTCGTGGATGGTAGGTGTCTTGGTAAGAGTGAGCAGCTCTCCCCGGGGCACGGGAACATGAAGGAGAAGAAGTTAGGGGGCGCTGTGCTGCCTCGCAGCAGTGGAAGGTGTGCACAGGTATGTCCAGGCCCACGCCTCTGCTTTCCACGGAAGGCCAGGAGCTGCAGTGAAGAGCTTGTGCCCTGAGCCTGGGCTGCTTGGCTCATGTGTTGCTCCACTGCCCCCAAACTCTGTAAGGCGCATCCTGTTTACCAGTCTGTCACCAGCCCTGTGTATATACCAGTACCTGTGCCAAGCCTCGGCGGACACCAGCAGTTTGCAAGTAGGACAGCAACGTCTCCTAGATGCATATCCACAGTTGTGTGGTCACAGCAGGCGATGGGGAGACACGTGCTTGATGTGGTGAAGTGCGTGGTTGCATCATGGTCTAGTCTCCCGCTTGGCGCTGGAGAAATACATCAGTGTATGGGCTCCGGGATGAGCCAGGTAATTCTGTTGGTGAGGATCCAAAATTGGATTGATGGTACTTTCACTCGGAATTGTTGAAGCTTGCAGGATTGGATAGAGCTTGAAGTCTTTTAATACTGATTTCTGAAGGTCCAAGGGTTCTGTGAGGCGTCGCTGACTACAGAAAATATCCAGTGAATTTCATATAAGAGATGAGCACAGAATGGCCACCGACCAGGAGAGTCTGGTCCACCCTGTTTACCCAACTTCTGCGTATCCCACCTTCCTTTTATCAAACCCAAACTGTTCTCGTTACAAGGATCCGTCCTCTTTTAACAGCCTGCGCTCCCTTACGCCTCCTCTGTGAGTTTAGTGGAAAGGGGTCCATAAATGAATGAAGGTCCCACAGGTCTGCCAAAATGTGAGCTCTCATGTGTGTTTCTCAACAAATCCCAAATCCAAGCTTTCACATCCTATAAATGCGGCTGGTGGCCATGGTAGGGCCAATAAGAGGTTGAAATATATGGCATTTTGTTTGATCTTTTCGTTCAGCAGCTTAGGAGGTGGGTGAGATAAGCCCATTCATATTTGGAGATTTATCCAAGATTTCTGAGAGACATTTTACCATTTGCACTTTTTGTTTTCCTAAAATTATCTTATTCTTTGATCTTTGCTTTTTTTTGGACTAATTATGGTGGTTTTTGAAATTGCGATAAAATTCCCATTTTGACATCTCTCTGACAAAAACGTATAATGATCTTTTGTTGCCAGTGTGTTGGGGGACTTGGGGGACTTCCGTGAATTAGACGGGTTTTGTTAAAACTCAGGTGACAAATGGTTAGCATTTAGGATTATCAATCTGTTATCCGTTGCGACTTCAAACAGTAAGGAAAATAATTTCTCTGTCATTTTTGTGCTGTGAGATTCTTTCCTTGGAAGTGAGTGTTTACACTCAGGAAGATACTTCTGAGATCCCCAGAAATTGAGCTGGGTGCCCGAGTCACCCAGCCAGCCATCTGTGTCATCGGTAGGAGTTGGGACAGAATGTCTCTGAGCATTAGCTGTAGAGCATTTTGATCTCAGGGAGCCCACTGCCATCGACCTCAAAGCCAGCATCACTTGTCCCCTGGCCGGGTGGGTGGGGAGCCACCAAGTGTCCCTCACAAGAAGTGGCAGCTGCCTTCCAGGGGGCTGAGATTTAAGGGAATGCTGTGTTATGCCTTCCCGCGTAAAGTCTGCCTTCTGCCAGCTGCCTTTGCAAACTAATGGGAACTCTCCTCTTGCTATATATATACTTTTAAAGATTTTATTTAGAGAGAGAGAGAGAGAACCAAGGCAGGGGGAGGGGCAGAGGGACAAGCCCAGCTGGGCACAGAGCCAGACCTGGAGCTCCATCCCAGGACTGTGCAATCATGACCCGAGCCTAAGGCAGGCCCTTAACAGACTGAGCCAGCCAGGCGCCCCATGTTCGTGCTACATTTTAATGAGAAGCGATGCCCTATGATTTTCCCTCCTTCCCATGCATCTCCCTGTGTCTCTGTCTTAAACAGGCTAACCGGCCTCCTGCGAAGCTCAACCTCCTAACCTGCCAAGTGAAGACCAACCCCGAAGAGAAAAAGTGTTTTGACCTTATTTCACGTAAGTGTGTTTCTCAGGTGCTAGGCCACAGAGAAATGATTTTCAGCTCTCTGCTCAGACATCAGTCCCATTTCAGAGAATTAATTTTCAAGGAGAAATGCCTTCATTTCAAGTGACACACATGCTTCCTCTTTCTGCTCCTCACTGTTTGCTCGCCGGAACAACCCTCCCGTTGAGGAGCTGACACGGAGGGTGGCCCCGCTCTCCTCGTGGTCTCGTAAACTAGGAGATGATACTGGATCTCCTCACTTCACGATCAAAAAGGACGATTCTGTTGTCAGGGCTTCCGTGGTTTGGGTGATGTTCAAAATGCTGGACAGCTAACATGCTTAGGTCCCAGCAAAAACCTGGAAACTTTCATTTTTGAAATTGTCTGTCTTCCCCACCACAGGATTTGTCTTTCTGCTTCTGTATGCTTCCCCCGCCCCCACCCCGTGGCGTACACAGAAGAATTGCTACAGAACCATCTGTTATGACGAGTGTCTACTTAGCATCTCTAAGAAGCAAGGAAAGGATGAGTGTGTCATAATAGAAACAGGGTTGGCCTTTGCTTGTGGCACTTTCAGGTGGTAGGATTACAGTCTGGGGGAAGGAAGAGGGCAGATCCCCTTTCAAAAGGAGGTCTTAAGGGATTTAGGCACAAGAGTTGTGTTTATAGAGGAAAAGTCTAGACCACGCATTTTCGGAAGGTGAGCACGGTCTTAATTGCCTAAGTATCCAGAGTGCGACGTGGCTGCTTTTTAGGATGTCTGCTGGATTATATTACTGAGGGCCAGGACGGTACTTCCTCTGTGAATTAGCGCTCACAGCCGGCTTAGGAGGGAATTATTACCACCTCCACGCCTCTGGGTGAGGAGCCGGAGGCCCGTGGCCCTGCGCCCTCGTACCCCGCTGTCCCTGTTGCAGTGTGCGCTGTGCTAAGTTGGAGGAGAGCCTTGAGCCGTATGATGTGCAGAAAGGTTTTGGGAATTGTTCCGTCCTTCAGATTCTAGATTAATTTGTAAGATAAAAATGGACCTTATCCTACTTCAACCCCGTGTCCCTCTTCGGTCTCATGAGGGCCACAGATGTGTTTACCCCTCTCTGCCCTCAGATCCTTCATCCAGACGAGAGAGTGGAAACGTGCAGGACTGACTGTAGTTTACAGTGGGATCGAGGGGCACCTGTGTGGCTCTGGGGGTTGAGCGTCTGACTCGATCTCGGCTTAGATCATGATCCCACGGTCAGGAGATTGAGCCTCACATCAGTCTCCACTCAGTGGGGAGTCTACTCGAGATTCTTTCTCTCTCTCTTCCTCTCCCTCTCTACCCCCTCTCGCTCTCTAAAATAAATAAATCTTTTTTTAAAAAATAATAAAATGAGGTTGCTCCTGGGGTTACCTGCCTCCAGAGAGTAATCGAGTTGTGTGTGAAGGGAGAGAACTTGATGCCATAAACTGATGTCGGCAAGTGACTGGGGACCACTTGGAGGCTTTTGGCCGATTCTTCTTCTGAAGCAGTGCCTCATGGTAAGCAGCGTGTCGCCCTTCAAGACCTCAGGGGCACTGAGTAGTTAACGGAGCGTGCCCAAGCTGCACGCACACGGGGAGGCAGAGGCGAACACTTCCCTCCACTTGCCCTGGTCCGTCCAGTGGCCCTGAGGGCCCCCTCCCCTAGTCCGCCACCACCACGAGATCGTTTATTCCACTCTCGTAAACAGCCCCAGAGCACTCCCAGCCTACACGTTTTTAACTACTGCTCAGGCCCTGAGGAGGGTCAGTAGATGGTAAGTGTGCCTCACTCGCTACCAAGCATGAATTATTGCATTCCTTGGACATGTGGGAAGGCGGGCCTGTGTAAATCTGGTTTCGTGTGAACGCTCTGGTGAGCCAGCATTTGCAAAGATCCCATCGGTATTTTGCTCTACTACCTAATGCATAATAAACGTCTTTGGGCAAGGGCTTCCTACCTCTAACGTGCAGAAGGGCTTCCTGATTGGGTTTGAGGTGCTTTTGTAAATTTGCCAGAGTCTGTTGTCTTTCTTTGAAAAAAAGCTCGTTTCTTCTTCCCACTGTCCTTCAGTGGGTAGAGTGAATCCCAATCCCACGAATTTTTCATCCTAGTTTTCAAAAGGTGTTACTCTCCTGGGAGTAGCTGTGGCGAAAATGCTTCGTCGCTGTGCTGCGTGGGTTTGGTTGTCACAGAGAAGCCTGAAAGCTGGCCAGGAGTCCTCCAGGGAGACACTGCCAAGTGGTGAAGACAATTTCTTGAACGTCCGGGGAAGTTTGGGGCTCAGGGTCATGTCATGACTCGGGAAATGAGGCTGTCACCCTCTCTGTTCCTCCCCTGCCTGCTGGCCAGGCTAGTAGGACACGTAACACGAAGATGTGTTTGAGCTCTTGAGATGTTTGGGTGGTTGGGGAAATAAAAGTCCAGCGGCACGTTGGGGAATGAGGAAGATATTTTAGCTGTGGTCTCTCGGGCCCCCAGAGTCCCCCTCCCCCCGGGGATGCCATTCCGAAATGACCCGGAAGAGTAAGGGACTGACAGCTGGGTTCAGTTGGTTCCCTGCAGGGCCCTCCGTCACCGTGCTTTCCCCCAGCAGGCATTCCCCACTCGGAGCCAGCTCTGACTGGGCCTGGGCTCCTCAAGGAGGGTGCTTCTGGGGCAAGGCTGGCCCATCAGGAGCTTGTCCAGCTCTGTTGCCCTCAGATTGACCCCCCCTGCTTTGCAAATTCAAGTCCTGTGCCAGTCTTCAGTCACACAGTCACGCTTGGCAGGATGGAAGGTGCAGGAGAATTTGGAGGTGACCTAGATCAGTGCCTTGAATAGGACGGGCCCATTGGGAGCCGGTGTCTTTCCAGGTCCACGCACTGGGTCTGTGGCCGGTTGGAGCTCGAGCCTCAGGGAAAGAGGCAACCCTTCCTGGCCCCCAGCTACCATCTCCTCTTGCCTTTTCTTCTCTCAGAGTTGAAGCTGCTGGAAACTGTTCTTGAGTTCAGGAGCATCTCGAGAGTGTCTGTAGGAGGGAGTTCTCACTTGGGAGTTTTCACAGGCCGTTCCCTCGCTCCTCACTGGTCAGAATATAGCATTGGTCCGAGGAAATGGGCTGCTTCCCTGGCCTCCTTGACTCTCCTCCTTGAGCTGTGCCCATCTGGTGGGGAGACAACTCAGTGAGAGGACACGGCCCCTGGCCCTACCCGCCACCAGCACAGCTTTCCAAGAACTCTTAGATCCACTCAGCGCGGGGTGCGGCTCTGCCCCTCCGGGTCCCGCCTCTGCATGAGGCCGTTCCCATCAGAGCAGGAGGTGGGAGTGGAGGGACCTTGCTCCCTCTTTCCAGCATTGGCACTTCCACCTGCCCCAGCCTCTAACATCCGAATCCTGAAATTCAGTTCATTTTTCTGAACTCGAATCTGTTAAGTCTGGTCCCTCTCCCTTAGTGCCAGAAAAGGGTGGAACTGGGTGGGAAGAAGCGAATCGGACCATCAGTCAAAAACCCTGGTCCTCCGCTGCTGGCTGCGTTCGTCTTTGCCGCTTTCCCTCCATGGGCCTCGGTGACCCTCCAGCCAGCTTGCCCGAGCCGCGCTCAGAGCCAGCCTGCTCCCAGGGCTGTGAAGACCACCGCTGGAAGACTGACTGAGCTCCTTCAGAGGGGCCCGGAGGGTTCTGTGTGTCCCCAGGAACAGTTGCTGCTCTGCTCTCTGGAGAAGTTGGGTCTCCTCTCTTTTTTCATTCTGTTTGATTTTAAATTTAATTTTCCTTTTTGTCTTGGACTGACCTCCCAGCCCCCCATGGCTTGTCTAGTAGCGCACAATTCGTGTTACCAGCTATGGTTACCTCGTGGAAACCCGGAAATTAACATCGCAGATGCTGTTCACGAGGGTTCTCACTGGCCTTTCCACGGGTGCTCTGGGACTCCCTGAGGGTCCCGCCGTCCGTTTTCACCTCCTCTTTGTACAGGCTGAAGCAGTGTCAGAGCCTGCTCTGGCCTTCCATAATCTTGGTACTTGTTTTGAAGAAGGTTGATGGGTTTTTTGGTCAAATGTCCCTCAACGTGGGTTTCCCTGATGCTTGCCCAGAGTTGGCCTTTTTGGCAGGAATAGCACATCCCATGCCCCTTGTCTTTGCTCCGTGCACCGGGGTCAGCAGTCTGGCCCGGCCGTGTAGACACGGCTGTGTTTGCACACGGCTGTGTGTGAGCTGAAGATCTCGTGTCCTGTCTTTGCTGGGCTGTTCCTCCTGCTGCTGGGCCCTGTAACACAGCCTCCTTCAGCCTGCTGGAACTTTCTAAGAAGGCCAGAAAACTTCTCAGATACTCAGGCGGGAAGGCTTTTATTATTCAAAGGGCTGTAACAGTTACTTCCGTAGGGGCTGCTTTGTAGCAGGCTTTTGAAAAGCTGTTGATGGTTTCCATCCTTGAATAGCTGTAGTTTGGGGGAACTGAAGTGGAGGGTGGGGCAGACTTGTGAATTGGGATGACAAAGCCATGATCCCTGAGAGCAAGGGCAAGCAAGGCATGGAAGGACTCGAGGGAGGCCTCACCCGGAGCTGCTGTTACTCCCGAGGTTAATTATAAACCGCTTCCTCTGGGAGTTGTGTGCGGATTACCCTGCGGCTCACAACTGACCAACTCCTCTTGCCACGCAGATGACCGGACGTACCACTTCCAAGCAGAGGACGAGCAAGAGTGTCAAATGTAAGTTCCTTGGAGGTGGGCCTTGGGGCCGGGACCTCATAGTCCTTGGGGATTTAACACAGCATCTCTATTACTTTTCTAGATGGATGTCTGTGCTTCAGAACAGCAAAGAAGAAGCTTTAAACAATGCATTTAAGGGGGATGACAATACCGGGGAAAATAACATCGTCCAGGAACTGACAAAGGAGATCATCTCCGAAGTGCAGAGGATGACGGGCAATGACGTGTGTTGCGACTGTGGTGCCCCAGGTGACACCCGTCCTCCTCCCTCCCCCCAGCTCTGGGATAGTCACATGTCATTCTGATTCACAGGGCGCGTGGCTGCATGCTGGGCTGTGTGCAGACGTGGAGGGGAGTGTGGGAAGACACCTGCTCCGGCCCCGCCAAGCAGGGCCGCGCAAAGATGGCCCGATGGCGCTGAAAAGATTTAAACCTTTTTGAGAAATGAAAACGGAAGCCCAGAAGGCGGGTGAAACCAAGGTCATCCGCTCATTGTATTGGCTGCGCGGCCATGTCCGGGCTGCTTTTCCTGGGATTTACTCCCCCACCCCTTTGTGCTACTTTGTGGAACTTGTGCAGCAGCTTTGAGCCTCTGTCTCGTCTGTGGCTCCGGGAGAGCCACTTTGTTTTTTGGGTCTGGGTTTTCCTGTATGGAAGACGACGGAACCAGTGTGGAGTGTCTTCGGGTCCTTTGCAGGTGCCACGTCCTGTGAAATGAGATGTTTCTTTCTGCATTGTGATGAAGCCTCTCTGGGGCTTCATTTTTTTAACTGACATAGAGCATCCTCATAGATTTTAATAGCTAGCTTTGTAAAAGCTTACGGAGTGGATTTCTTCTGATTAAGATGGAATGGTGCTGGGAGGTCAGGGAGCTTTGGAATAGCTGTTTCTGGACAGTTACAAAATGAAAAAGATCATGGAATGGTCAGTTACCTTTTCATTCATCGCATTCTATGAAAGTTCTTACAAAAAAATGAACACAACAAAAATAGAGCGGGCAGTTGAGAATTGCCAGGAGGTTCTGTTGCCCCGAAAGCCATATATCTCGGGGCAGTCTGAGGAACTCCCTCAGGGTCAGAGACCCAGTAAAAATTACGTTTTGGCAAGAGATGAGGACAAGAGTGGTAAGTAGTGAATCGTGCTTTTTCTTAAGAAAAGATGAGGACGGTGCTGCACTTGGACATTGAAAACGCTCCCATAAACAAGTCAAAGCTTTGTACATTTCTCTTTGCAAATGCTGAAACAAGACAGCTGACATGAAACTCCATATAAAGCAGTCGAAACGCACTCCTACCTGCGGAGAGGGTGTACAGCCGATAGAGTAGGAGGGAAAACACAGATGCCCAGGAGTATTTCCTAATGGATACAATGTTTTATAACTTGAACATTTACAAACAGTACTTGATAATAATCTGGTGACCCAGGTTATGCTGTTTCCCTGCTGTGAGTTTCCAAGGGCAGCAGGCCGTTTCAAAGAGAATGGTACTTTCAGGTTCTGATGATGTGCTCGAGTAGGTTTTATTTTGAATGCCCCATTTGCAATCTAGCTTTCATCTGTCGAGCACATCTTGAGTGTCTGCCGTGTAGCCAGCGCTTAGTAGGATGCCTCAGTGGGTACGTAGCTGCTCCAAGAAGCACAGTGACCAGAGGCCAGCATGGCCTTGGGCCTCAGGACAGGTGGAGCTGCGGTCTGGTCCCGCACACCCTCTAGCAAGGCTTTTCTTGTCGAACCCTCTGAAGACACCTGTCCTGGTCACCCGCTGGTGCTTTTGTACTTGCTAAATGAGTTCTGTCAGTATCTATAATTTCTGAAGCTCTTGCGATCAGAACTCCTCCTGCTGCCCCCAGTATGCTGAGCACAGAGTATGGCATCAGCACGTAGTAGGTGTTCTCCATCATTACTGTTAGAATTTTGCGAAGAGACAAATTTTAAATCTGTTCCCCATCCAGCCCTAGACTGTGGTGTTTTTTTAAATTTCCCCTTTGCTAATCTGACAGAGGTTGGCGATGGGCGTGGTTGGTGTTCAGGAGAGCCCTCAAAGGCCCGTGCCCCGTAGAGGGCGCTGTGTGCCGTGTGTTCTTCTACCTGACAGCTGTCACCTGGAAGTTCTTAATGAATGGAAGGGTGGACAAGGTGGGTGCAGAATGAGTAAAGAAATGAAGGGATGGGATGAAGAGGGAGAGCAGAGATGTGCACATGTGAGCATTGTGTGTGAATCGGTGCTAGTGCAGAGTGAATGGTGACTGAGAGCTCCCGCTGGGTCGAGGATTGACTAGCTCATGCCCAAAACTCCATATGCAGTAACTCTACAGGAAAAATGTCGTGACCCTGGGCCGCTGCTTACTGCAAGTTCCAATTTTCCCTGTTCTCTTTGGCAGATCCTACATGGCTTTCCACCAATCTGGGCATCCTGACCTGCATTGAGTGTTCTGGAATCCACCGGGAGCTCGGGGTTCACTATTCCCGGATGCAGTCCCTCACGTTAGATGTCTTAGGAACATCTGAGCTGCTGGTAATTCTCAAATCCTTGATTTTGAAATGGAAATGAGTGAGCTGAAAGCTGAGTTTTTATTTTGGTTTCTTGAAATTCCACTGCACTTGATGGTAGCTGATTTTTGCCAGATGGGTTTGGGCAATTAGAACCTTCTCGGCTACTGGGAGCTGAGGGCACTTGTTGTTGCAAAACTTGGTTCTTAATTGAATCAAGTGAAGTGAAACGAAGGCTGAGACAGTTGTAAGATCGTGGACTGGGGTGGTGGCGGCGTCTCGCTCACCCCCTTCCCCGTTCCGGAACCGCACCCAGGACGGGAGCCCAGAGACAGTCAGGGACGCATTCCCTTGGAGCCCCCCACAGATTCCTGCCAAGTCTGTGGTCATCCCTCAGCTCAAGCCTCCAGTGCTCTTCCTCGGCCCCTTACTGTCGCCCTTTGCGGGAGATGTTGGTCCCTGCTTTTCCTGCCTTCGCTTCTAAGGAAGGCTTTCATTCTCGGTTCGGGGACGCACGCAAGCTGTGCAGTGCGACGTACGTCGGTACTGGGAGGCTGAAGCACTTTCTGTCACGTAACGTCTAGAGTTTTGAGACTGGCTGTGCTAAGGAAAAGGCACATCACATGAGGTGTTTGAGGCCACCTAAATGGAGCTTCTGTGAACTGTTTTCAGAGTCTGTAATTGCTGGTTGGAAGCAGTGTTGGAACTCTTGGTGTAGCTGGGCTTTGGACGGTGAACGTTAGGTGGTTACAGATCGCTGTTGATTGTAATGAAAAGAGCCGTAGTCTTGACAGGAAATCAATTACTGTGGTCAGTATACCTCTCAAGGGGCCGTATGTTTTATTGATGACTACTCTGGAACCAGCGTGTCTGAACTTAGAAGCCATTTTGAACTGTCTTGTCAAATCCTTGCAGTCTTTCCAGAGGATTCCTTGATGGTCTTGAAAGACAAAGTTGGGAGAAACGACTGTGAATTCTGGTCTCCCGGTTAGTGACGTCCTTGATGACTTCAAGGTTAGGACTAAGCTGGACTTGGCAAGACTCCAGCGGTGTATCCTAGGTTCCACGGTGGGGTTATTGTTAAGGTCATGGTGCGCTCCACCTACATCTTACAGCCACGTGTGTCCAAGGGCTGGTATCCTGGGCAGCTGATGGTGGCATAGGTTTGAGATTCCCATGATATGTTTTCAGAGAAACACAAATTCTCTGGTCACCTCCAGCAGCGGCATTGCTGGTTTTCTCAAAACAGTGGGAATAAGAGTTGCTTATTTCGTATGAGGCCCTTCACAGAGCAATCGTTATATATTAGCTCATTTGCCCTTCATGACAGCCCAGTGACCTTGGTATTTATCCCCACTTTACAAGGGCAGGATTGAGGCTTAGAATGTTGCAATGTGCCCAAGGTTATATAGTTATTGAAGTGTAAGATCGGGGGCGGGACCCCTTTCATCTGGTCCCAAAGCTCACACTTAACCTCTGAGCAGCCCGAAACATTAAATGGCCTTTGCAGAGGTGAGTCTTGGCACGTGGTAAGCGTCGCTGCCATCCCTCCTGTCCCTGCCCCCATCCCTGTGCCCAGCCAGTGTTGAACCGCCTCTCCACATGGTGTCAAATCCTCCCACGTGGCCTTTTTGTCAAATCTGTGCCGTCATCACTAACCAGCATGAGTTACCGGCTCTATGTGGGGGAGAAGGGCTCGGTGACGCACCCCTATGGGGAGTCCCCCTCATACGCCGTGGTCCTCAGTGACTTCAGAAACAGGGCAGTAAAATGTTTCAGTGATGAGTTTTGACTGTACTTTGTTTTTAATATAATTTATGTCACGGTGAGTTTATATGATATAATTTTACTGATGGCTCTTGTGAGCCAGTGGGCACCTGACCCCAGCACATCTATTACATCTGCTTAACTGTGTCCCAGAATCGAAGCTGAGACTCTTGCCCACTAAACAGGAAAAGGTCAAGAAAGGTGGAAGAGAAGACGTTCACATCTCCGTGAAACGATGAGGTGGCTTGATGCCGGGTTTGAATCCGGTTTCTCTCTCCCAGGGCCTCTGTCTACATGTGCTCACAGGAGTTTAACATTTGGGCAGCTGTCAGCCCTGCTGGGGAGCCGTCAGACAGAGCCTGCTTATGTAGTATCTGCGTGAGTTTCCAGAACCTGACCTCTGCTGTAGTTCCAGACCCTCCCTCGTGGTTACAGAAAAACAGAGGGGTCGGGGCACCTGGGTGGCTCAGTCAGTTAAGCACCTGCCTTGGGCTCAGGCCACGGTCCCAGGGTTCCAGGATCGAGCCCCACATTGGGCTTCTTGCTCAGCAGGGAGTCTGCTTCTCCTTCTGCCTCTGTCTCTCCCCATGCTTGTGCTCGCTCTCCTGTGTTAAAAAAAAAAAAAAAAAAGAAAAACAGAGGGAAAAGGGCCCCGAATCTTGTGAGGTTCTCTCCCACCCTCTGCTTGCCCCTCAGCTCTGTCCGTGTGGTCATGTGGCTGCTCACAGAAGTTGGGCTTCTCCCCAGCCCTACCCACTGTGTGCCAGGATGGTGGGCCCGACATCCTGTCCCCAACCTTTACCGCTCGGCTGGTAAGTCAGGCGCTGCATGGACAGTGTGTGTCAGGGGTTAGGCTTCATTTATAAAACATGAGTTCAAGCCCTTCTAAAGATTTTATTTACGGGGGCACCTGGGTGGCTCAGTGGGTTAAAGCCTCTGCCTTCCGGCCCAGGTCATGATCCCAGGGTCCTGGGATTGAGCCCCACATCTGGCTCTCTGCTCAGCAGGGAGCCTGCTTCCCCCTCTCTCTCTCTGCCTGCCTCTCTGCCTACTTGTGATCTCTCTCTCTCTGTCAAATAAATAAATAAAATCTTTAAAAAAAAAAAGATTTTATTTACATATTTTTAAAAGCTTTATTTTAGAGAGAGAGAGGGTGCGTGCTTAAATGGGCAGAAGGGCAGAGGGAGAGGGAGAGAATCTCAAGCAGCTTCCAACACAGAGCCCAGGACCCTGACTGAGATCACGACCTCCCACATCATGAGTCGGACACTTAACCGACGGAGCCACCAGGCGCCCGTATGAGTCCAATCCTTTTAAAAGCACACAAGTTCTGTTCTGCGTAGATGGTCGAATGCTTGCACAGAGGATGTCCTGAAGGCTTGACACATAGATGTCTCTGTGTGTGTATTTAGAATTACGTCTGGCACATTGTAAGAACCGTGAAGGATGAGCTCTCCTTATTCTCCAAGATGCCTTTAAATCCTGTTGGAAGAGCGATCCACGTGTCCTAGTGTGTGAATCCACAGGGAGATTAAGCTCTGCTGTCTGCTGCACGTATGAACCTTCAGGGGGCACAGAGCCATGACCCCGGCCCTTTGGTTGAGTTGTTCGTCCTGGTGTCTGTCCTTGTGCAGCAAATGTTGATCAAACTGCTCCACACCCTTTTAAGAGGGTGACCTGGAAAGTAACTTTCCAGCGGCTTCACGGGAGCGTCCTGGGCAACATTGCTGTACAGGCTCAGTGAGTCTCTGTCCTCCAGGTGAATCAGCCCTAGAGCCCACGGCCCAGGGTGGCAGGCTGTGACGAGCCGGGACTTTCGTACTCTGGCTGGCACGGTGCTCCGAGACAGACAGTCACCACGTAGAACGTCGCTCCTGTCCTCCCATGTGGCCTCACCATGTTCTTCATGATAAAAACCTTTCTGCTTAATTCTATAAATTATTTTCTGGTCTTAGGTTTGCACATGGTTCCCTTGGATGGAATGCTGTGGCAATTTCACCATTTCCTTTTTTATTATTTTGGGTTCGAAGCATGCTTGATTTCCGTATTAACTGAGTGGGTTTCAGCAGCGTCCGTGAAGGTGGCTGCTTAGCCGTCATCTCTCCTCCTCTCCACCTGCTTTTGGAATCACGGCTTACTCAGCACAGAGAAGCTGGGTCCCTGAGGGTACTCATTAGTTCCGGGAGGCCATGTCATTGGAGCTGGTACTCGAGCATGCCAAACTGCTTAGTATCCTTAGATTTTAAAGCAAATCTGCTTTTGAAATCCTCCTGGTAAACATAGATTTTTGGGGAAGGTGAATTTCCTCCCTAACAGAGGTCATCATTTCAGGGTTGATTTTCTGTTCATATGTAGAACGGCGTCACTAGTGCTAAGGTCCTTGTATCATACGATCCATTTGACATCCTACATGAAGTTAAGAAAGGAAAATTTGATATTATGAAATTGAATTGGGGTCAGTAATTTTAATATCTTTTCCGTCAAGTTGAAGGTCAGGGTCGGGAAGCTCGGGGGCACATATTCGTGACTGAGAAGCCTGTGTTCCCTGACTTCCTCCTGCCTCCCTTCTCAAGAGGCTGTTAACAAGCTGTGCAGTGTGAAGTAGGGTCAGCCGACAGCCGGTGTGAAGGAGCGCGCGTGGAGGGGAGGCGTGTGGGGACCGACATTCATCTGGGACTGAATGAAGGCCACTCCAGGAAAGCAGAGGCCGCGAGGCCTTGGTACCAGCTCCCACGTACTGAGCATCTCGGGCTCAGGCCTGTCCTCGGTGCTTTGTGCACACTGCGTCTAACCTAAGCAAGGATCCGGTCTTACAAGATAGGGCTGGAGAGGTGAGGCCAGGATTTACGCTCTGGACCCTGGACCCCAGAACCTGTGTTCTTTTTTCTTTTTAAATTACGTCTCTTGACCTTTTTTTAGCCACAAACTCTGTTAGAAAGAAATCAAGGGGTGCCTGACTGGCTCAGTTGGAACAGCTAACAACTCCTGATCTCGGGGTCTGGAGTTCGAGTCCTGTATTGTTAGAGATTACTCAAAAGAAAAAAGTAAACTTGGGGAAAAAAATACCCAAAACTGAACACCAACACACACGTGTGTGTATGTGTGTGTGTGTATAATAGTTTATAATTACAGCAGTATTACTGAGAAGCATATTATATACTTTGTAAAATATGTCAAAAATAGGATATCTAAAGCCTTGGGTGAAAACACAATTTTTTTTAATGAAAACATAATTTCCAACATTCCCCAGAGTATCTTTTTTGTGCTCCCTCTTTCGGACATCACAATCGTGAGCTCACAGCATTTCTTAGCTCTCTGCCTGCGGGGTCCAGTGCCCGCACTTCCCGGGGCCTTCACCCACGGCGCAGGAACGGCCTGCCGTGCTCCCTGGCCTTCCGCACTGCTGGGATGTGCGCCGCCCAGAAAACAACACCCCGTTTCCCTGTGTGGATCTGGAAGCAGCTGAGAGATGAAAAATCCGCTTTGTTACTGGGAGAAGCCAGATGCGTTGACGAGCCCCACATGCGTGGTAACAGCTCTAGGCTCCGGCAGGAGGAGCCCCCGGCCCCCAGTGTGGCACCCTGTGAGCACAGGGGGGCTGGGGTCCCTCCCCGGAAGTCCTTGCCCTCATTTGCCCACCCCTCCCCTTGCCGGGCAGGGAGGGGGCGGGGCGGAAGAAGAGGGAAGGTCTCCTCCCTCCACCTGGAAACACGAAACAGGAGTCTTGCCCATCCTCACCCCAACTCCAAGCGCAATTTCTGGTAACACGTAAGGCCTCTTTCTGGCTCCGTGGACCCCGCACAGTAGGGGCTGCAGATCTCTGGGAATGTGGGACCCCTGGTCCCCGGGAGAGGCACACAGGGTCCCCGCAAGGCCAGCAGGCTAAAGCGGCATCTGGACCGGGGAGCCGCCCTGCTGACGTGCGTCTGCCATCTCCGTGCTCGTAGTGCTCGGCCCAGGCCACTTTCCCGCCCTCGATGCGTGCATCTCTCTGCCGGCGTCCCTCTCGCTAGACTGAGCTCTCGCCACGCAGGGTCGCATCTCGTGCTCGGCGCCCCGCACACCCGGGACTCAGTGGGCGTTTGCGGATCGAGAGGTCTGACGTTTGCTTCGCCAAGTGACGTGGCACTCCAGACGCCCCAGACCCTTCTAGATCTGAGCTGGCCCCGTGTCTGCCTGGGACAGATCCCTTCAGCCTCAGGGTCCTCTGGGAGTGGAGGGTGTGCGTGGTGGGGGCTGCTTCCCTTGCTGCTTCCTTGGCTCCTGCCCACGTGGCCCGCAGGGACCCACATTTTCTTGACATGACCCTGCAGCCTCCATGTGCAGATGCTTTGCTTTTGCTGGGGGTCCTGAAGGCGTTCTCTGCAGCCTGAGATACTTGCTGGAAGTTGGCAGAACCGTGAGGCGGCACATTTCTCTGCATTGGATGAGTGTGACGCACGGATGTGGTGGCTCCCTGGACCAGCTGTCCCCCGGTAAACCAGCCAAGTCCAAGCAGAAGGGAAGCAGCTTTCCAAGTCCCGGGGAGTTCTCCTCCTCACAGCCCCTCCCATCTGCTTACCGCGGACTCCCAGGCATGTGGGCCCCCCGCGCACAGAGGGGCGCCGTGGCTTTTCTCTCCTTTCCCTTCTGAAAAGGACAGTGCTCGGCGAGGGGACGGTGTCCATGTTAGATTGAAAGACGGGGTCGTGAGAGCATAGCTGGGTCTAAACAGCAGTCTGATCCTGAGGGTCAGTCCTGGATCTGTCACTGACGGTCCAGGAAATCCTTTGCAGGTGTTGACTCCGTGGTACGTCAGTTCTGTCACCTGACATGGTTGCCCGTCAGCTTCGTTCTTGGGGAAACGGCAGCGAGGCCCTGGGGTTTTGTCACCTGACGATGGCTTGAGACCCCCAGGCCAGGACTGGGGACCCAGGTGGGATCAGTTAGTGCTTGGTGCTCCAGGCCATCTAGAATGCTTTGTTCACTTACCAGGATGGTAAAATTAGGAAGGTTCCTCACAAAGTTAAACCTGATACATGTCCCCAGTCCTTCAGCGTCCCTCGTAATCCCATCTCGCTGTGTCGTGTTACCTGCCACCGGAAAGTTCCGCCTCCTCTGACTCCGATCCCTTCGGCCGCTCCTTCAGTGCGCTCCCTATGGAGAGAGAAGGGGCTGCTCTAGCAGGAATCTCCCAGAACCTCCCTGGTTACTCTGTGTCCACGTCCCTCCTCAAGAGCAGAAGCAGAGGCCCCTGCTCCCTTTCGTGCTGTTGTCAACACAGAAGTTAAAATCGCTCTGCTCTCGAAGCCCGGTGCTCGGGGCTCCCCCTCAGTTTTGTTTCATTAAACACGGAAGCAGCTCGTCTCTGTCAGGTGCTGCTGGGCTGGGTGCCGGGATACGACAATTAAACCCTGGCCTTTCAGGACCCTGGTCACTCAGAGTCGGTGCATCCAGTCAGGAGATGCCAGCCACCGTCCTTGTCGCTGGTCTAAGATAGGCCGTGACATTTGTCTTCCCATCTGCTGCGTGGAGCACAGTGCTGAGTGTTCAATGAGGGTTAACTGAAATGTTCTCATTTAATTTCTGACAAATCAGAAGGTTGATTGTTGAGTGAGGACCTTATATTTGAAACAAATGCATTTTTAGTGCTTCCGTTTACAGAATGTTTTCACCTAAATTGTTCCAATTTATTATTACAACCCAGCAAGGTAGGTGTCATTCCATTTTCCTGATGAAAAATTGAAACTTGGAACTGACTTGCATGTGGTCACAAAACCAGAAAATCAAAATGTTATTTAAGCCTGAGTCTTGGCTTCCTGGCCCCACACGCTCTCCACTGTCAGAGCCCTTCCTTGCTGGCCTAAATAGGTCTTACTAGATCCATTTCACTTGGTTAGTGAGGTTTTTGTGGGGTGGATAAGGATGGAAACTCAGATTGGACCAAGTTACTGCTGCTTCCTGCCCATCTAGGTGCTCTTTCCAGGGGATATTTTACGAGAACATTCCTCTGTAACAGACACGTCTTACTTCTTATTGCTGGTTTTATGAGTACCTTTGGGGTGTGAGTTTTGTCCGTCTTTATTAACGGCAAACCACTTTATTGCTGTATTTCTTAGTAGCCATTAAATCAGTCATCAGATGCGTGCGTAGTGTGTAACGGTTGAATGGATTAATACTTGAGTACCCTGAAATAGACTTCTGTTTTTGCAGCTTGCCAAGAATATTGGGAATGCAGGCTTTAATGAGATTATGGAGTGTTGTCTTCCAGCTGAGGACTCCGTCAAACCCAACCCGGGCAGCGACATGTAAGTATGAAACTGGCTGTTCTCATTCTCTGAGCAAAGACTGGCTTGTACTTGAGCCCGAGAGACAGGAGACTAACAAGCCTGGGGTATCCCAGTGGTTGCTTCTTTAAGGAATAAATCAGCCTGCCTGTTTTTTTGTAAGTCACCTTCTTGGGTGTCCAAATAAAATTTGGGTGTGACTGGCTTTTTGAGGAAGAAGCCACAGGCAGGCAACTTTGGCCGATGCAGTATGTCTGAGGATGAACAGCAAGCCGGTCACCCCCTCGCCTTCTGCCTCGGAAGTTCTCTCTCCTCTCCGCATAAATTCTCAGCGACTGGGAGGCTTGTTGTCATAGAGACATGACTACACATCACTTTCTTTCTCAGGGTCCTTGCAAATGTGGAGTGTTTTCTTCAACAGGAGTGTTTTTGGTTTTGCTTTACTGTTGACACAAAACCCAGCCGAGAAGCTTTGATGCCTCACCCTCCATCCCGTGGCCCCGATGAGGCAGAGCTGATAACAGGAGATTTTCCTGCCAGTCTTAGCAAACAGCATAATCACCCAGATCACACTGGTCTTTAAGAGTGAGAAGTGGAGGGGCACCTGGGTGGCTCAGTGGGTTGAGCCTCTGCCTTTGGTTCAGGTCATGATCTCAGGGTCCTGGGATCGAGCCCCGCGTTGGGCTCTCTGCTCAGTGGAGAGCCTGCTAACCCTCTCTCTTTCTCTGCCTCTCTGCCTACTTGTGATCTCTGTCTGTCAAATAAATAAATAAAATCTTTATAAAAAAAAAAAAGTGAGAAGTGGAGGGAGGAGCAGCAGGTCAGGGCAGCGGCTGTCCTATTGGCTCTGGGCGCCGGGGGTGAGGTTACGGGTCTGTTGCGGGTCTGTTGCGATGCAGAGTGGGGGCAGACGGAAGGGAGGGAGGTGTCCCCAGGGCAGTAAAGTGCTTTCCAGTGGTGAGCCTGGATCCAGGTGTTCCAGCAGGAGAGGAGGACATAAGAAAAATGTTATAAGGAAGAGTAGGAAAATTCATTTACAGAGACAGCATCGCCTTTGGAAGATGCTTGAGAGGGCATGGATGGCACAGGTGCTCCTAAGGGACGTGAGCAAGGACAGTGACCTGTGCTTGAAGAGCTGCTGCACCGGGAGGCTGCACTCAGGCCCATTCCAAAAGCTGAGAACTTGGGTGTTTGTAACCCATTCGTTGCGACGAGCCCTTGGGAAGCTGAGGTTGTAGGATCTGACTTCTTTCGCACTGAGGTGAGGTAACTTAGTGCAGTTAGACAGCCTCGACCTCTAAGGGCGCGAACCCTGCCCCAACTGTCGCTATCCCGTATCTGAGCCCAGCACTCAGTGGGTGTGGGGTTAGAGTCGGTTCACACTGTCCTACAGCTGCTGTTTGTGCTGTAGCATTTCTGTGAGGTTGATTCCAGGCATGAGGTCGCTGTCCTCTCTGGATGAAGAGCTGAGCTGGAAATCTGTTTTCTCACCCAGACCTGGAGATGTAGCCGCTCCCCTATGGTGGGACCTGGGCAGGATTGCGGGCTTCTCGAAGCCTCTCCTCTAACCGGAGCAGGAGACCACGCCCCCTGCTCCCGGAGCCATTGGGATGCTCATCGGTGTGGGTGAGGCCACACCAGCCCTTCGGTGCTGTTGGCAGCCTGTTTGCTGGCCATGGGTGGGCGGTGGAGGCACTGTGAGTGCTGCACGCTGATCCCGCAGACCCCGGAAACTGAGGGTCCTCACAGTCGGGTTTCCCCAGTGTTACTCAGAGCCGAGCCAGCTCTTCCCGGCATAGCTCGAAGACCAAGCTTAGTAAAGGACGCTCCAGGGTCCAGGATGGCACGTTTAGTCTGCCCGATACCTGCGCTCAGACAAAAGGCACCGGCCTCCTGGACTGCTGTAATAGTGATTGGCTGTGAACAAAGTGTATGATAAGTAAAGTAGTTTCCTCCAAGTACCTGGGGTGCCAAGCGGGCAGTTTGTTTATTCTGGGGCTAGATGTTTCTAAAAAGTGAACACTATCTGCTTCAAATCCTTCCATATAAGCGTTCTGCTGCGTTGAGACACCCCCCCAACCGTGACACTAATGAAAGGGAAGTGTAGCCCTCCCCCTCTTTTTTCCCTCCAAAATGAGGGTGGATGGCCAGTGTGATGGCAAAATGCCTCCTGCTCTCCTACCTGCTCAGGTAGAATTGAGTGCCGGGCTCTCTGCTGGGCATTTGGCTCATCTGGGGCGCCTGGGTGGTTCAGTGGGTTAAGCCTCTGCCTTCAGCTCACATCATGATCTCAGGGTCCTAGGATCGAGCCCCACATCAGGCTCTCTGCTCAGCGGGGAGCCTGCTTCCCCCCCCACCCTCCGCCTGCCTCTGTGCCTACTTATGATCTGTGTCTGTCAAATAAATAAATAAAATCTTAAAAGAAATAAAAAAAAATAAAACCTTTCATCCCACTTCTTACCATACTGAGGAATTGGTACCTAGTTCTCTGAGAAATTGCATCTTCCAGGCTTTTGTATTTCCCGCCCCAGCGTGTTGCTTGTGGGGGTTCAGTGCACACTTAATGAATGGCCGAGTCAAAGCTGAAGTCCCAGCTCTGTGGTTACTTAAACAGGCTGGCATTCACTTGCACGTGAGAAGGCGTGTGCCACTGCTGGCTTTATCTCAGGAGAACACGCCATCTGCAGATAAATCTGTTAAAAGGGAAGCCAGAGACTCTCTAGTGGCCTGTGAATCCCCAGATTTTGGATTGGGGGGTATGCCAAGAGAGAGGGTTGTTGAAAGGGGGAAGCAGGCGGGTTAGTGTCTGCTTACAGAGGCCATGCTGCTCCTCCTGTGTGACTCGGGACCCTGACACAGGCCCGTCCTTCAGAAGGACGAGAAACCTCTCCTGAACATGGGCCAAAAGTGTTGTTATTCTAAGTTCACTGCTTTTCTCCAAAAGTCGAAGCCTTTCCAAAAAGCAAGAGGCTGGGAGGGATCAGCGCTGTCGGAGGGAACTTCCCTCACAAAGCTGTGGAGTGCGGTGGTGCATAAAGCAGGTCTGTGCCCGGGCTTGGGGAAGAATGACCTTCAGGGGACACAGAGCTCTGGACGGATGAATAATGCATTAAAAAAATAAATAAAGGGGCCAGTATCTCTCTAGCTCCTTCCCAGGGAGGCGGGAGAGGTCACCGTGGTGATGGTCCCGCAAGGATTATTGAAACTCCCTAAACCTTGACAGCCATCTAGACTAACCGCTCATCATGAGACCGGTAGAGTTTGAATCACTATCAGATATGGCCTGTCGTCAGGCTCAGGAGGTCACTGAGCCGTTCCCTGCGTGCCACACTGTGCTAGAAGGCCCCCTCGGCAACTTGCCTGCTGTGTGAGGAAACAGAATCTCATGTCCCTCCGTAGACTTCAGTTGACTTCGCTGTAAGGTGGAGACAGAGTTCATAGCCCTGGTTCGAGGACCAACAGGATTACATGTGTCAGCTCGACCTGTAAGCCCATAGCGGTGCACGTCTGGGAGGTGACACACATAAGTTAGCACAGTACTCACAGTCTGCATTTCACAAACACCTTAGGTCAGGTCGTCCGCAGTGGGGAGTGACGCCCCAGCTACCCTCTGGGACCCTGAAGGGGACCTGCTCGCTCCTGGCCCTGGGTGCTCACCTGAGGGGCTTGGTGACTGGTTGGGACAGCAGAGGCAGTTGGCACAGCCCTGGTGGCAGGATGGTGACGGGTTGGGAGCTGAGAAGAGCTGCCCCAGTTCCACTTGGCACTACAAGCCTGCTCATTCCATGCTGGTGTTTCTAGAATGCTGTGCTCCATGCCTAAATGTGCTCTCTCACCTGACCTGCAGCAGCCCTGTGAGCGTGTGTTGTCACAGAAAGGGCTTTGCACCTTTGTGACCTTGATGGAGGCGACAGAGCCCGTCTGAGCAGCCATCCAGCCGAGAGCCTGGGCTGTGCCGTCTCTTAGAGCCGACGCAGAAGGCCCTGGCTTTCCCTTCAGCGCCCCCGCCCAACTTTCTGAAACTTCAGGGCACTTCACTTTCCAGAAAAAGTAGTTCCTAGAAAGGAGCCCAGGACCTTGATCCTGTCATGCCATTTTCCCTGTGTCTCTGTGCATCTGTTGGCTAAAGTTAGGTTTTTGTAGTGTTGGTGGAATTTAGTTTTCACTGACATGATTTTTTCTTTTTCTTTTTTTATTATTTTTTTAAAATTATTTTTATTAACGTGTAATGTATTATTTGCCCCAGGGGTACAGGTCTGTGAATCATCAGTCTTACACAGTTCACAGCACTCACCATAGCACGTACCTCCCCAACATCCATCACCCAGCCACCCTGTCCTGACATGCTTTTTGCTAACAGATTTATTGAAGTACAGTTCATATGCGTTCAGTTCAGCTGTTTAAATGTCAGTTCAGTACTGTTCAGCGTGTTCACAGAGTGTGCCTGCATCTCGGCGATTTTATTTAAAGATTTTGTTTACTTGAGAGAGAGAGAGCACGAGTAGGGCGTGGGGCAGGGGGAGAAGCGCCCACTGAGCAGGGAGCCTGACGCAGGACTGGATCCCAGGACCCTGAGATCATGACCTGAGCTGAAGGCAGACGCTTCACTGACAGAGCCACCCAGGCATCCCATCACCACGATTTTAGAACATTTTCGTCCGCCTGAAACCAAAACCCTGCACCTGTTAACCAGCAACAGCCCCCCCTCGCCCCCCACCCCAGGCCCTGCTAAGCCACCTTCTGACTCCAGAGACTTGCCTCTTCCCTGCATCCCCTGGACACAGCATCATACAGTGTATGGCCTTGTGGGGCTCCTCTGACTCCCGAGTAGTGTCAGCCTCGTCGCGGCCCGCCGGGACTCTGTCCCCTGCACAGCTGTGTGGAGAGACTGCATTTTGTCTGTCCGTTCATCAGCTGGTACGTTTCCGGATTGCTTCCTGACCTTCTCGCCCAGTGGCCTCAAGGAAGTTAGCATCATTCACAAATCCTCTCCACGCCTTTTATTGTTCTGCTGTTACTCCTTAAGGTCCTTGTAGTAAAGTGCGGAGACCTGACCAGGAGCTCCTGTCTTCTTTGCTGCCTGTCTTTGAAGTTCATCAGCAAGTCCAGGGTCCTAAGGACCTACTACGTGCCCCGCAAGTGTCAGTGCACGTGCTTGTCACAGTTCCTTGAGGGGGCATGCTACACACTTGCACAAATAAGACTTGACGCCTCCAGGGGTAGGATGCTTGTCCCGTCGGTGTGGTGGGGGCGGGATTGGAACCTGTGCTGCTCTTGGCTTCCCAGAGTTGCTGCCATTGCATGCTCTGTGGGGAGGTAGAGTCTGTGAACGCCGTGCCACGGGAAGGCCAGAAAATAGACCGCAGAGACTGGCAGTTTGTTCTGGTTCACGAGACCAGTGGTGCGCGCCTTTCCTGCCAGGCACAGTGCCCGTGACCAAGGAGATCGTGTCTTCCCCTTGTGGAGGACCTCCTGGTCTGCCCATCTGGTCCAGCTCCCATTGGCCCCTGAGTAAGCCCCAGGCACCCTGCACCAGGCCTCAAGGCCTCTTAGGTCGGAAACCGGAAGATGGCAGCGCTTCTTAAAAGGGCTCGGGGTGCCGGGGGGGCTCAGGGGGTGAAGCGCTTGCCTTTGGCTCAGGTCATGATCCCAGCGTCCTGGGATCGAGCCCCACATCGGGCTCTCTGCTCGGTGGGGGGGCCTGCTTCCCCCACTCTATCTGCCTGCCTCTCTGCCAACTTGTGATCTCTCTCTCTCTCTCTCTGTCAAATAAATAGATAAAATATTAAAAAAGGGAGGGGCGCTTCAGGTGTCACTGGACATAGGCACCGCCACAGTCACACAGCGGCCCCCTTCCTACCCGCCAGGGGCAGGATTTTTAAAAATTGTTCCTGATGATTGAAGGTTGGATGTTTGAATAGAGGCCCTTAATCATTTACAAGGCAATTATGCTTGATTTCAGGAATGCCAGAAAGGACTACATTACTGCCAAGTACATCGAGAGGAGATACGCAAGGAAAAGGCACGCAGATAATGCAGCAAAGCTTCACAGCCTTTGTGAGGCCGTCAAAACAAGAGATATTTTTGGATTACTCCAAGCGTATGCTGACGGTGTGGATCTTACAGAAAAAATCCCACTGGCCAACGGACATGTAAGAGTGCGGCCTGCTCCTTCTCAAGAAAGAGGAGCAAGCGGGGGAGTGCCAGGGCCGCGTAATCAGAAGTGCTGACAGCGGGACAGTTCTCTGAGGAAAGAGAGCATCGAGTTGTAGGGAAGAAATGGGCGGTTTATTCTTTTTTTATTACTTTTTTTTTTTAAACATATAATGTGTTTCTAGCCCCAGGGGTACAGGTCTGTGAATCCTCAGGCTTACACACTTCCCAGTGGGCATTTTATCCTTAAACCAAAAATCGAATGCCAGCCCCCAAAAGAAAGGCCAGTCCTGGGTGGGGAGGGAGCGTCTTCTCAGGGACCCGAGTGACCCGCGCGAGGTTCTGTCTCCGGTGAGCGGAGATCCAAACTCTCAGTAGCAGCTGCCGGGCCTCCCTGGGAGTGAGAGCCCCGCAGCCTGTGCCCTCCTCCCTGAGGGAGGAGCGGAAGAGGGACACCCTCCAGTTGCCTGGGAGAACCTTGTTGAGCCGGGAGGTCTCAAGGTGGGGTGGGGTCTTACTGTCAGGATACCGGTTACCAGTGTCCCGGGTTGGCATGTATCCTAATTCTCTTCCATGGGTGACTTTGGAGAGACACACACGCAGTCCCATGAAAGCTGCTTGCCATTGTAATGAAGGCGCAGGGAGCTGTGCCGCGGCCAGAGCACGGCGGGGGCTGGGGGCAGTGGGTGGCCCTGGCTGGCGGGGCAGGCCAGGCAGGTGAACTGGGGACACGCCCCTCTTTGCCCCATGCTCCCCATTGCATGGATATTGCTTTTGCCTCCTGCTGTCTCGCCCACCCACCTACCTGAGACAGCCCTCACCTGCCAGAATTCACTTTCAGGAAAGGCATTGGGGTCAGGTGTCCCCTGGTTTCAACGGAAGGCAGTTGTGGGCATTAGCGCTGACAGCCTGCCTATACGTGTGGAATAGAAAACCCAAACACACGTATCAGACACTGTGTACAGGAGGCCTGGGGAATCTTCCTGGTGTCCTTGAACAAAAGGGCACCCCCCTTATATGTTGTTGGTCCTGGGATAAGGACCTAGAGATTGAGGGGACTCTGAGATGAGACCCTGAATTTCTTACTACTTCCTGTGGAGGAAGGAGGACCAGTCTTGAAATCGCAGGTGCCAAGGGCAGAGTTTCCTCTGGAGACTAAGGGGCCGCATGTCTTAGAGATTCATGTTTTGAAAGAAAGGATAAAAGGCTTTCGGAAGAGAGATACAGGATTTCACTCGCATTGGACACAAACTGAATGCTGTCCTTGGGATTCTGAAATGTTTCTGTTTGGTCTTCAGGAGCCAGATGAAACTGCCCTCCATCTTGCAGTCAGATCGGTGGACCGGACTTCCCTCCACATCGTAGACTTTTTAGTTCAGAACAGGTAGGTGTTCTAAAGTTGGGGGAGCCGTTTGATTTTATTTCCTGGTGTTTCCAAGGAAGGATCAGGTTCCTGCCTCATTATGTGGCCAAGATGCTGGGATTTTTTCCAAGCCTTGAACATGAGCTGTGGGACAGGAAGAGAACTTCCAGAAGTGGGCTATTAGAGCATAGTCCCCAAAAAGCCCTAGAGTGTGAAGACAGAGACCCTTCTTGGCACCTGAAAGACCTGTCCTCTAGCGTCTGGGACTCAGGAGCTGTCAGGCTCGTATATCTGAATTGTGGGCACTGGGGGACTATCTGTGGCCTCCACATGCCCCCAACTGGTGTGCACAGAGCCGTCCCCATGCTTGGCCCTCAGAGTGTCTCACTGGACATAGGCAGGCGCCCTGAGCAGTGGGGACAGTGAAAGGGACGCGCAGATCCATACTGGGACCACCCACCTAAGCTGGGATCGGAAACCTCATCACTGGACTGCAGGCATTTTGTTTGGTTTGAAAAGTTGTTTCTGTTTTCTAACTGGAAGTTCCCTTTCAAGAATGTGTGTGCCTGCTTACCCGGGCTCCGAAGTCCTGTCAGGTGCATTCCGCCCCGGGTACGGCACCCACCTGGGGCAGCAGGCCGACCAGAGAGGCCTGGCACCGTGTATCTTGACTCCCTGATCATGGCTGGGGGTGTGTGGAGGGGGAGGTGCTGGTCAAAAGCCACTGAAATTGTGCCAAACAGAGTGGAAAATTCCACCTGCAAAAGCAAGGTCATAGTTTGCATTTTGGCCTTCCCTGCTGTTCATGGTGGGGAGGAGATGGCCAGGGGTAGAGGAGCCGGAGGCAGGTCAGCAGTTTGCCGGACTCTGTGGAAGCCACCCTCTGCGGAGCCTGGACGCCCTCCAGCGCCTGGTGTCCCAGCGGCTCAGCAGACCGTGGATGAAACAGCCCCGTGATGCCATCCTCCCTCAGCGTAAACTCTTGGAGTGTGAGAAGGGAAATCCTGGTTTCTCTGGAGTAGAAGGAGGGCAGCAGGAAGAGGGAGAGATCAGAAGATGAGGCTCATTTTCCCCGAGAGTGTAGCACGTTCTGTTTTGATGAGAGCAGTGGGTATCACCTGGGACGGTGCCCCCTGCCACGTGTCCTTCCACAGGCCACAAAGTTCCACAGTCCCTCCTGCTCAGAAGGACAGCCACGTTTCCGGGCTGCCTCCCCCAGTAGGCTGAGTGGCTTTGTAAGAGAAGCACAGTGTCTTCTGGGGTAACCCGCTCTTGTGTTTCACCAGAAGGGCTTTAGAGATCACAGGGCTGCCCCGCCGGCTGTCTGCAGGGCAGCCTGGGGCCCACAGACACACAGGCGTTTGAGCATTCTGGGCTTTGGAAGAGGGGCTCTTCCCCTTCCTGGTGAGAATGTCAGTAATAGGATGGAAAACTCTCCCTGCCCTGCAGGACAGGATGGCAAGTCCCACAGGCTTCCTGAGGCCCAGGCGGACACTTCAGGCTCCGGGTGCTGATGGGGAAGCGGGAGGGGTGCCGCAGTTCGGGACCGGCCCAGGAAGAAGCAGGCTAAGCCCCCCTCGGCCCCCGCTCAGCAACAACACAGTGCCCCACTCCGGCCTTCATGCTCTTACTGCTGGTTCCCTGCTGGTCTCACACCGAGGCCCCTCCCCGCCAGGCAGGGCTGGTCCCCTGGCCAGTGACTCACTGATCTTTCTCTTCTTCGGTTCCTGTTCTTGGCCAGCGGGAACCTGGATAAGCAGACGGGAAAGGGCAGCACAGCCCTGCACTACTGCTGCCTGACGGACAACGCCGAGTGTCTGAAGCTCCTCCTGCGGGGGAAGGCCTCCATCGAGACCGGTGAGCGGGTGGCCGCCGGCCTGGCCATCTGGCCTGGGCTCCCGTCAGCCAGGGAGACCCAAATCCTACCATCTGAAGTCGGGGGGCCTCGCCTGCGTGCTCGCCAAGGCTGATATGGTCCCATATTGGTCAGCGGGTTCCCTCCATCTGGGACATAGACTTTCTGTCATGGGCAGGTATCATAGAGATTATGAGAGGCAGAGCACAGACCCTGCACAAGTTCCTTGTGCTGAGGTGACCTTGAACGAGGTTTGGGGCATCTTACCCTCCTCTTCAGAACCCACCCAGGATCAGGTTTAACTCCTTTCTGGCTCTGGGTGGGAGGTTTACCGGGCAGTGGGGAGTCACTGATCACTGCCCCTCTTGGCACCGAGTCTCCTCCACAAGGGACCCTGATCTGCTGGGCCTTTGTCCCTCCCTCTACTAGGGGACCCTGAAGCACTGGCAGCCGCTTGAGGGCGGGCAGCTGTGATTGCACCGTGAGGAAGTGTTCTTGAACTGTTGAACAGAGAGCAAAGGACAGAAAGGCGGTGCACGCCTGCTTGGCCAAGTTTCTTTCTTTTTTTTTTTTTTTTTTTCTTAAATAACCAAACCTTGCTGATGGATGCTTATTTGGAAGAAAATACACAATTTCAGATTCATAGACTGCTGAGGAGGGGTTCGGTTCTGCTTCCGTGGTCAGCACAGACTGGCTTAAAATCTTGCCGACTGTGTGCTGCTGTGGTGTGTTAGGATGGGGAGACGGTCGGGCCTCCCCGCCCCACACTGTACAGCTCAATTCCGCTTCGTGCTGCCTCCCTGTGTCTTCTTGTAACTGCCTCTTGAGGTCAGACCTCTGCTTGCTTTGGCCGTAACACCTCCGTGTGTTGTCCTGCCTTTTAGCCAACGAGTCGGGAGAGACGCCCCTGGACATTGCCAGACGCCTCAGGCATGAGCACTGCGAGGAGCTGGTGAGTCTCCCTCCGGCTCGCATGGGATGCAGCCGACCTGCCTGGGTGGGGAGGGGCCCTGCCCTCTGGGAGGAAGGTCCCATTTGGACCCTAGACGCGACAAGCAGGAGAAAGTGTTCTCAGGGAGTCCTTTGAGAGGAGGGGACCACCCCTATCATAGTGACGCTTGGAATACAAGTTGGAATTTGCTGGTTGCACATGTGGCTGGTGGCCATGGCATTGCCTGGGGCAGATGGACCAGAGATCCGGAGGCCACCGCCGCCTGGGGCAGATGGACCAGAGATCCGGAGGCCACCGCCGCTCTGCCCCTTCTCTGGAGTCTCTGAGCTGCCAGCCCTTCCCCTTGGGGCAGCATCCAAAGCTGGTGTGCGGATTTCGTTCCCCAGTCCCAGGTCATCTGGATTGTTCCCCACCATCTTTTCCTGTCCCGTTCTAGAAGGAGGGGCAGTGCGGCCAGTGGACAGAGCCCACGGGGTCAGGCAGTGTAGGGGCTCCTGCCCAGAGCTGAGGAAGTCGTGCCGATGCCAGCTTTCCCACTGGTTCTGTGTTTGTAAGGTGGAGTCCGCTTTAGCCATTCAGAAGTAGCGTCGTGCTTTGTGACACTGAGCAAGTGCGCAGTAAATCGAACTAACTGACTGCTTTGGAAGGGTAGGAGAGTGAGGGGTGCTCTATGCTAAACACTTGATAACTGCTGATTTAATTTTGATAGCCCTTCTGACTTGGTTTCTTCTGTTAGCCGTATTTTACAGATGAGGAAACAGGCGCAGGAAGGTTAAGGAACTTGCCCAAGCGCACACAGCTACTCTGGCTGGGGAGAGAGTTAAGGGCTAACATGCTAAGACTCGCATTGAGTCTAAAGAATTCGCTTCTCTCTTGTTAGCGCACGTGGAATTGGGTATCCGCCTTCCTTGAGAGAACGGCGAAAACACTCACTCCCATGCTTGCTCTGCGGGCCGGGGCTGGTTTCCCGTTAGTGACACGTGCGGCGTCCTCTGTTGAGTTTGCTCCCACGTGTGCCCGTCAGCACCTGCAGGCCGGCCGTTAGCCTTTAGATCTCCAGTAGCCCTGGCCTGTGGCGCTTTACAGTTTGCAGAGCACTAAATGGGCGTTGCAGGGTCCTCGGTGAAGGTAGGGCGTGGGGTCTCCGTCGGCTGGCCTTGCCCTGAAGGGTCTCTGCCTCCCCTCTCCACACCGCCCACCACCGCCCACGGGTGCCCGGCTCACGGGCGGCGGCGCCGACAGCCCTTCCTCTTTTCAGCTGACCCAGGCCTTGTCTGGGAGGTTTAACTCACACGTCCACGTCGAATACGAGTGGCGGTTGCTCCACGAAGACCTGGATGAGAGCGACGACGATGTGGATGAGAAATTGCAGGTTGGTGCCGGGCCACAGATTGTCGGGGAGGTTCTGAGGGGCTTCGCTCCAAGCCGGGTGGACCCCAGAGTGTGATTAGGGCACAGGGTGGTTTTGTACAAAACATTGAGTTAACTCTTTGCTCCAACCTCAGTAGCTGGTTCTGCCCGTCCCGCAGCTGTGCCTGCCTCCCAGCTCCTGTGCGTGTGGGTGTACAGCAACGTTACTTGGGGCGTCGTCAGCTGCTCACCTTTAGATCTAAGGGAAAGATATTGGGGAGGGGGTTGTTTCTAATGGGATTTAGAGGAAGCCCCGTGCCGTGGATGTGGTAAAGAGCCAGGGCTCCCCAGTATCACAGGTCAAGTTCAACTAGTTGATCTTTAAAACCTTCACTAGAATGAAATGACCATTAGAGCTCTGGGTCCAGCCTTCTCCTGTATCTGATTGGGTCATGGAAGCTTCAGGAGAGGTTGACTCAGCGGTGAAGCCAATATTTAGAGACCAGCTTGAGGCCAGAGGGCGCTGGCCTCTGAGTCCAGCTCCCTGCTCACAACACTCTACCTGGCCCACTTGGGGGACCCCTGGCTGGTTACCATCTTCACGTGGGTCTCAGAGCTTAGTCACACCCCAGCAGACTGACTCCAGAGCCCCCACTCCCAGCTGCTAGGAAATTTGTGGGGAATGCCATGTCTCATTTCCTCTTGTTTACTGTAGGACTCGAATGTCCTGAGGTACACTGACGATGTCTGATTATATATATTTATGGCATTTCCAAAACCTTGACTCTCCTTGTGTGTGGCTCAGTTAACATTCATACTTGCTATTTCTTTGACTAAGAAACTCCTCCACTGAGTTACCTATAAAATGGTGTCCAAGTGAGAGGGACTGACTATTGTTATACTTACCGATCCTAAAAAAAGATTGGAAATAATCAGTCCCAGGTCAAGCCAACACAGCCGGTCCCATTGTCCACTTAAAAGTCTGACAGCAAGAGCTCACACTCTTCCTCCCACTCGCTCTGTTTCCAGCAGAGGGAATTATAGTTCATACGGCCTTGGGCTTTGTTGAATTTAAAATATGTGTGAAGAGAACTAGCCATCAGGTTCTGCATAGCTCAGCTGAGTTTGAGCCATTGGGTTGGCCAGAGCCTTGGGTGGGCAGGTGGCCCTGCGAGGGGCAGGGCGGTATCACAGCTAGTACTGTTCCTGGAAGCCTGGGGGCTGTGTGAGAGGAGCACATTTCTAACCACTGAAAAGATGAGGGGTCTGGTCAGCAAGGTTAAGGTAGTTACTCAAGATCGTAGCTCTTAGAATGAAGCTGATATTGGAAATGAATTAGATCTGAATTACACGAGTCCTGATTTCAAGGGGAGCAAGGGTCAGCAAACCAAAAGGGTCAAATAATTAATATTTCAGGTTTGTGGGCCTAAATTATCACCATCTTTACTGCAACTACTCAGACGTGCCAGTGGCTTGGAAGCAGCTACAGACAATATATTAAATGACCAGGCACGACTGTGTTCTAATAAAACTTTATTTATAAAAACAGATGGTGGCCCACGGGCCATGGTTTGCTGATCCCTGAGTTAGAGGAATCTCGAGACTTCAGTTCATTTGGGAAGAGCACCTGATGTCTCCGGAACTTGGTGCCCCGCTGTTGGGGGTTGGCTGCCGCGAGGTGCTCAGTTGGAAGTGTGTTTACAAACAGGAAGTGCGGTGGAAACAGATATAGGTTAAGATAATGCCGGCGAGTAAAGGTGAAACAGACTGGGCTCTCAATCCTTCCCAGAATGGTGACTTGTAAATTATAAATTATGGCATTTGCAGCACTGGGGGTGGGAGAGGGTGTCTCCATGAAGATAAAAGGAACTTTCAAATCTCACAGCTCTCCTGTTACAGTTGAGAGCCCAAAACGCACCTGCCCAGGTAGCCGCGATGTGCACGAGGTGGTCACCCGTGGCCCAGATGCTGTGACCGAGGGGTCGGTGTGTGTGCCTTTCCCACCCTTCTGCAGCCCAGCCCCAGTCGGCGAGAAGACCGGCCCGTCAGCTTCTACCAGCTGGGCTCCGGCCAGCTGCAGTCCAACGCCACGTCTTTGGCCAGAGACGCCACCAGCCTGGCCAAGGACAAGCAGAGGTCCTTCGTGCCCAGCATCTTGCAGAACGAGACGTACGGCGCGGTCCTCAGCGGCAGCCCGCCTCCCACCCAGCCTGTGGTTCCCAGCACCTCCAGCGCACCCCCGCTGCCCCCACGAAACGTTGCCAAAGGTACTGCGCGGCCATAGCTCAGAGGGTGTGGTCTGGTGTTTGCTTTGAGAAGTTTATAGTTGCCGTGCCCCCTGCTAGGTGACATTTGGGGATTTTTTGTCTTAGAGTTATGTTGTTGGTACCCTAAAGGAGCTCCTCGTTCTTAGAGTGCTGAATGGTGGTAGAGCATCTGACTTAATCCTTGTTCTGGGCAGAGGTGTGGCCTCTGCGTGTCACGTGGGGAGTGCGGGGACCCCCCGGGCAGGCCTGAGGTGGGTGGCTCGGCTCGTGATGCTGGTCCTGCGAGACATTTTCCTGCAGATCTTCTTTCTGTTCCTTTTCTCTCTGCTTTTACCACTCACTACCCCACCCCCCGCCTGCATTCTCTCCTGTTTCCTCACCCAGCCTGCAGTCAGCCAGCGTGTGGTACCTCTGATTCATTTGTACCTGTAATCCCCATGGAATGAAAGATAAAAAGATGCTAATTTAGGGAAGGATACTCAGCTACACTTACCTTAGTTGCTCGGTCCCAGAAGTATGAGTTTGACTCAACAGATGCTTTTCTTTTTATGAAAATGGAAACTGAGGCCCCCAAAAGTTAAGTGAGTTTCCTAGGCTGAGGACCAACTGATCCTTCTGCTCCTTGAAGGTGGGTCCAGCAAGTGGCCGGCACAGCTCATGGTCAGTGGCCTTTAGGGGGCATCCCAGGAGAGGGAGGGCCAGAGCCCCCAGGGTGTGGTGTCCGGGCTCTGTGGCTGCTGTGGCTGCTGCTGGTCCAGAAGGAGGTCCTGCAGTGCACAGGGGCCGCAGCTGCTCTCTGGGAGGGGGTGTGACTGACGGTTGTGGCTTGGGTCGGGCAGCAAATATGGCGGCTGCCATCCGCTGGCCCTGTGCCTCACCCCCCACGTGATCCTGCCTCCAGCACCCAGGGAGGTCTCTCAGGGAGGCCAGAGAAGGTTGATGGGCCTGTTGTTTAGGTCACTGACTCACACCCCCAGGGATGAGCCCCTACGAGGAGAGCAGGCGCTGCCCAGGCCAGCCCCAGAAATAACTGCCTCACCTCCCCCATATGGGCCGTGGCCCCTGTGTGCCCTCACCCAGGCAGTGCCACCCCTGGGCAGGAGAGAAGCTGCAAGGCCACGTTCCACGGCTGCCCTCCTCCCTGTCACCCCCCCGGGCGGCGGAGGGCAGCAGCCACGCTCGGGTCCTTGTGGGGCCCCTTACTGTCTCCGCAGCCTCCCCACTCTGTGTGCGGGGGTTAATTTTGTAATCCAGAGCTGAAGTGATGTGGTCCCTCCACCCTGTTAGGGGCTTTTATTCACTTGTGTGTCACGGGAGGAAGATTCTATTTTGCTCTGTTCGTCATGTAAAAGCAATAGAAAACTGTTCATTTTTTTCCCTTTTTTTTCTTTTGCTTTTGGTTTTGTAGAGTCTTAGAATGAGAGGGTTTGGGATTTTTTCTTACTTTTTTTTCTTTTTTACTATCTCTGTAGTTAGCGTCATGTCCTCCTTTGATGGTGTAGACAGTCCTTCATCCCAGTAGCCGGGTGTAGACAGTCCTTCATCCCAGTAGCCGGGTGTAGACAGTCCTTCATCCCAGTAGCCCCGCAGAGAGTCCCCATTGTTGTCCTCTAGGCCACACCTGGCCCTGCAGCGAGTCCCACCCAACAACACCACAAAGGGAGTTAGCATTGCGCCGCCCGCACCAGGACAGACACTGGGCACAGCAGAAACGCCCCATGCGGGGGCGCCCACGTTCTCCCCAGGCCTGGCCCCCTGTGCGGGCTGCGCACAGCCTCAGGCACGGGTCACCGCTGTGCGCAGAGCTCTGTGGGGGCAGAGGAAGGACAGCGACCTCGGTGCTGCTGTGTCCCCCGTGTGTCAGCTGAGCCTCCTGGGTGTCATGCGTGCTGGCTCTTAGCCAGAAAGGTTTGCAGGAGGCGGGGAGCCCTTCACCTGTCTCCTTCTGCACCCTTCTGTCCTCGAGCTCTGAGAACACGTGCTCCCCGGGCCAGGGAGGGGTGTGCACAGCCGTGGGAGCCTACAGCCTGAGCCCCGTGCTCGGGACGCCTGTGGCTATTCGTTTCTCTCTTCAAACCCATATTTCTGTTTGAGAAGGAAAAATCAAGACTGTGAAAACCAGCTGGTAATTCCTCCAGAAGCATCCTTGGTCTGGTCCGTCTATATCGTCCATCAGATGCCAGAGACAGGAATTCTTTTTTAAAAATCAGGATTCTGTTTGTGGTCTTAATGCTGTTCTAGAAGGGTCATACTGCCCATTTTGCGAGTGAGAGGGTCAATAATGCAGTGTTCTGTTTCTGTTTTTGTTCTGTGCTTGTGCGTGCCTTCCTGTGTGTGTGCATGCACGTGTGCGTGTGTCCTGTGCATGTATGCGTGTGCATGTGTGCGTGTGCAGTTCAGACCGCCTCCTCCGCTACCGCCCTGTGGAAGACAAACTCTGTAAGTGTGGACGGTGCAAGCAGGCAGCGATCTTCGTCAGATCCGCCAGCTGTCCATCCACCGCTGCCCCCTCTCCGCGTGACATCTACCAGTACGTTCTCGCCTTTTTCCTTTCTTGCCAGTGGGCTCTTGGATCTGGATGGCTGGGGGGTGCTTTCGGCAGCCGCGTGGGGAGAGCTGCCGCACGCCCACAGGCAGACACCGCCCGGAGCCCGACCCCATGCGGGCCCCTGGCAGCCCCTCCAGCCGCCCTGCCCTGCCGCAACCTGCTGCCTGTCCGCACCCTCGCCCCGGGGGGCCGTCGCGCTCTCCTCTGTCTCCCCCAGCCCTCGAGCTACACTCCGTCCTTTCCCGCCAGCCCAGGGCTTCACTTCCCCTGGCCATTTGGTGGTTCTCGGTATTGGGGCACAGTCATGTGGATGTGATCTGGTTTGTGTTTTTCTCCGATGTCAACACGTGGGTGAAAGATCCAGGGCCGGGGGAGGGGGCTGGGGCAGAGGAATGTCTTCACGGGATCAGTGGGGCCAGCCCTGAGCCTGTCCCCTTCCTGCTCCGCGTGGCTGGGCTGTGGCAGGAGGAGCTCCGGCCTCTCCAGCAGGGCTCGGAGAGCAGCGGGTCATACCCGGCTTGTTCCTGTGGTTTAACCTCAGCGGAGCCTGGCCGCAGCTGCAGACAGTGGCGTGTGCGCGTGCGCGGGGGCCTGCGAGGCTCCTGGGGTCCCTGTCTTGTCCTGAGCATGGTGGCGGCCTCAACAAGATGGGGCGTGAGGACACTGGATCTTGGGGGGCGGCGCTAATGTTTGTCACAGAGGGGCAAGCAGAGAAAGGAGCCTGGGGCTTAGGGCCCAGCTCCCTGCCTTACCAACTCCCTAAGTTTCCGAGTCTGTGGAGAAACAATTACCTCTTTGCCCTGCAGCTCCCCTCACAGACTGTGGAGCCTTTACTGTTAGTTCTTTACAGGCCTCTCCGATTGCCCTGCAGGAAGTCTGCTGGAATGGGGAGGACCCACGGTCAGCCCAGTTCGCCTGGGGGGGCGGGACCAGGGGCAAGACCCTGCCGCTGGCTCTCCAGGTCTCTGGGTGGCTTCCCCACAGAGGAAGATCCTCATGGGCTCATAGAGACATTTTAATCCTAACCTAAGGCTTAGAAGGACTCCGTGCCAATCCGGTTTTCTAAAAATCTACAGTGAAAGGAGGATGCTTTCCCTTATGAAATCGCCATTTTAAAAAAAGAGAAAAAGAAGCCCTTACCAGAGAGCCTCTGATGAGAAGGCTGGGGATGGGACGAAGCCTGACCCTCTGTATTCCTCTTCTTCTCTCTTTCCGCAGATCCCCTGGCTCCCACACCGCCCCCTCCAGTAGCAAAAACGCCCAGTGTGATGGAAGCCTTGAGCCAGCAGAGCAAGCCGGCCCAGCCCGGGATCCAGCTGAGCAAGGCCCCGCCCCCGCCCCTGCCGCCCCAGCCGCCCAGCCGCCTCCCCCAGAAGAGGCCTGTCCCCGGGTAACCGTAACTAGCCTGCCTTCAAGCCCCCCCAGGGTCTGGCCGAATTGTCATCCTTGCTTCTTGCATTCAGGGAGCTTCCAAGGGGCAATGGCCCCATTACTTCATCTGCTGAAATTTCTGGGCAAACATTAGAAATCTCCAGAGCTTCTACGGTATAACATTTGACTCAGGTGTCACCTAATGAATTCATCAGGGTCAAGTATCTTAAAAATAACTTACCAAGCATTTTTTTAAATTGTAAAAATTTCACACAAATGTATATCTTATATCCACGTAATGAATTTAGACTCTGTTTAGGAGACACTGCATTTTGGGGAATTAAGGTCGAGATGCCGGGCCTCTACTTCCAGTTTATTGCTCATGCACAAGGTTATCTTGCTTCCTCTGCAGTGTGGGGCGCATATTTCCTACAAACTAGGATGTTTTCCTGCATCCACACAGTACAGCCAGCACAGTCGGAAAATGAGCAAAGACGCATCACTACCTTCTGACTCTCAGCAACCCCAACCCCAGGTTTGCCGCTTGTGCATAGAACATCCTTGACCAGAGAGGGATCCAGTTCATGGTCTCAGGCTGGATCCTAATGGTGGGAAATGGTTTCTTTTAGTGACAGTGATTTTCCAAACCAAGATGAGTGCTTCCTGTGCTCATGGCTTTCTGAGGGTTGCCGCTCCCAGGCAGGCCCCCTGGGTGGTCAGAACCAGGGATACACACATGAGTATGTGTAGGTGACCATCCGTGTAGATACACACTTAGGAAGACATTTATCTCTGTATTTCCGTCTCATCTTGAAGTCCATGAGCTCACACTGTCTCTCATTTCAAACCACACCAAGCTTACGGACCTAAGACACAACCATTTATGATGCTCCCAGGTGTCTGTCAGGAATTTGGATCGGCAGAGTGAGCGTAGCTTGTCTTTTCTCCACAAGATCTGTAGCCCTAGCTGTGACGTCTCCGAGCCCGGGCATGGCTTGGCACAGAAAGGGTCTCGTAGATGACGGGCCCATTCCCTCTCCGCTACACGTATCTGGTGGTTGCTGCTGGCTGTCAGCTGGGGCTCTTGGCTGGGGCTCTTGGCTGAAAAACTTACCCATACATGGCTTCTCCATGTGGCAAGAGCTTCCTCAAGTCTTGGTGGCTGGGCCCAAGCACGAGTCCCAAGAAACAGGTACGGCCCCGGAAAATTCTGCCGTGTGTCCCTGGTCAAACAGTGGCAGAGCCCAGACTCAGGGTAGAGGTGGGGACGGTGCAGGAGCACAGGATGGTCGCAGATTCCAGATCTCAGAAAAGAATTTGGGGGCAGTGTTTTCAAAGCACCAGAGTTCATTCTCATCCTCTCCCTCTTTGTGCTCCTTACTCCCTTTGGCAGTGGTGAGAAATCTGGCTCCCATATCTGTCTCCATCTCTTCCTCTCCCTGCTGAGCTCTGCAGTACCCCGTGGAGGTCTTCCCCCTGGTGGGGCTCTCTCCCTGCCCCGTCAGGCCTCCTCCTGCCCCAGGGCAGGTATTTTCTCATCCAGGCCACTAGGTAGATGATGGAGCCTTTCAAAAGGATATCTATCCTTCAGTTCTAAGAAATTTCGTTGATTTTTCTTAATGTCTGAATTTCTGTTTTCTTCTTTTATTGCTTTTAATCAAATTCATATTATTCAGATGTCAGACTCCCTTAGCCTTTCCTGGATGTGTATCATCTTTTTTCTCTTTATTCTAATAAGCTGACATCTCTAACAGACTTTCCCTGAGTCAGTCTCAGTGGTTTAACATACAGCAGTTGACTTCTTACACGAAGCTCAGTGCCCTTTCTGTTGCTTGTACAATCAGCGGCCCTGAGGGCTGAGTGGGAGACCCGGACCCCCTTCTACTCCTGTTGCCACTTTCCTAACCCACTCCTGCCCTTTACTTCCTTAAGGAGCCTCTGAGAAGCGTGCTTCGGGCCAGAGCCAGTCCCAGGGCTCCACCTGGAGGCCGGGGCTGGAAATGCAGCTCTGCATAGCCCAGACTGGGCTGCGCTGGGCCACCTTCTAGCTTCGGTTTCTGCAGTGCTGGCGGGCTGGCTTGCTTTTTAATCTGCCTTCTAGGAGAGTTTCTTCATTTGCATTTTCCCGTTCTTAGTAATTACTGAGTTTTCATTCCAGGTGTCAGATAATTTTCAAGGTAATAGTATCCTGTTTGTTTCATGGAGTCATTTTCTCTCATCTCAGATTATTAATGATGGGTTTGGGGCGGTGTTTTCATTTATGTTAGCTTTTGCTTTTCTGAATAATTTGTTTCTTCCATGTCCTTTGTCTTGTTTTCACTTCTGTTATGTTAGAGGCTCTTTCCTGTAAATCTGGTGTTCCTGCCCCAGAGTTGCCACTTCCACTGCAGCATTGAAACGGACCACACACCGCACCCTCGGCGCAGAGCCGCCAGCGTGGGCTTGGCTGGCGAGCGTCTCACTGGGCAGTTTCACTGGGGAACCTGAAGAACAACTCAGGTTCCTTAGCGAATAGTCTTTGTCTCTCGCCTGAAGGAATCAGGTTTTCTAGGAGTTGAATAAAGAAATAAAGTTGAGCTTTTACTTAGTTCCCCTCCTTTTTTTTTTTTTAGAGAGAGAGAGGTGGGGGCAGGGGCGGAGGGAAGAGAGAAAATCTCAAGCAGACTGATGCGGGGCTCGAGCTCATGTTCCTGAAACCATTACCTGAACTGACATCAGGAGTCAGATGCCACCCAGCACACTTAGTCCCCGTTTTTTTAAAGATGCTCCTCAAAACTGCACTGGTGTACCCCCTAGTCCAGACACCCTCTGTTCTGCCCTCTCCAAGAACAGAAACTTCTGTCTGCAGTGGGCTGAGAGAGGGTAGTTGCAAGGCTACTCGGGTTGGGCTGGGAATCCAGGGGCTCCACACCTCCTTGAGGAGATTTGGGGCCAATCTTTGTGTTTATTGCCAAGCTCAACCCCGCCCCCGGAGCTTATAAGCCTTGGGGGCTCAGAGCACAGATGGGGGTCTTTCAGGGTCTCCTCAGTGTGTGGGGTCCCCCTCCACAGGCAAGCTGGCCTGGTGAGGATTTGTCCCTCTGGTGGCCACTTCCAGAATGTTTCCTCTTCAGGTTCTCTTTGTACTTCTTTTGGTTTCGTTTTTTTTCTGATCTTTTCCTTGGGAGAAAGTGGGAGTAAATGTATTTCAGTCTGCCTTTTTTAACCAGAAGACTCTCAGAACTTTTTTAATGCTCCTTTGTAAGATCTCTTGCAACAATGTAATGTGTACATCCTCACCTCTCTGTTGGGAGCAGCATGTCCGCGGTCTCCTTGGCTGCTGAATTCCACGGTGGGGGGCACTCACCGTCTACACCGCGTGCCCACAGGCGGAGCTTCCCCGGGTTCTTGCATCGGGGTCTGCGTCCGGCTTCAGCTTGCTGCCCTCTGCCCCCATCGTTGCTGCAGACTTGCTCCTCGGGCTGGTCTGCCAGACACCAGCTCCCGTGTTGAAGTTCTGGATGCCAGCCTGGCGGCGGCCGGCAACTCCAAAAACAGGGGGTGTTGGCTGCCAGTGCCCGGGGTTGGGCACGGCCGTGCTGGGAGTGTTCCCTGTCCAGTGTCTTACCTGCTTCTTGGGAGCTGCTTCTTTTGTGTGACCAGAGGGAGAGCTGGGGAGGGGGACAGAGTGGGTGATGCTACTTCGGGTGGGTGGAGGCCTGTCCTCGCAGCCTGGGGGGTTCTGTTCTGTTGTGAAGCAGCACACTGCCGGGCTGCTTGGTAAAGGAAGCTCTACCCTAATCTCACCCTGGGTGAACTTCTGGGTTTTTCCACGTGTTCTCTTAGAGCAGGCCTGATCAGCCCCACGCCCATTTTTTTTTAAAGATTTTATTTATTTATTTGACAGATCACAAGTAGACAGGCAGGCAGAGAGAGAGGGAGAAGCAGGACCCCAGGACCCTGAGATCAGGACCTGTGCCAAAGGCAGAGGCTTAACCCATTGAGCCACCCAGGCACCCCCACCACGTCTATTTTTGTATGGCTCACAAGCTAAGATGGTTTTCGGTTTTTTAAATGATTGAGAAAACCCAAAAGAAGTCTCTGTCATGACACATGATAGTTACATGGAGTTCAGACGGCTGTACCCACAAATAAAGCATTTGCGAGCGTGGCCCTGCCTACGGGTTTCCGCGTTCTCTGTGGCGGGTGCTGTGGCGGCAGCGTGGGGTTTCCTCCCCAGAGCCTGGAAAATGTACCTTCTGGCCCTTCAGAAAAAAGGTTCGCTGACTGGTGTCTTCGAGAATCAGGCCTTTCCTGTGAGTCTTTTCAGTTTCTTGAAAATAGGCATAAACTCAGTGTTATGTTTTCTTCACTTCTGTCTGAGACAGCACAGTTGGCTCCTTTGGAAAGGGGGTGAAGTGGGGGTCGAGAACGTGCCTGGGGGGGCCTCAGGCATCAGTAAATCTACTTTCCCCTTTTATTAGGGCTGACAAGTCGACCCCACTGATGAACAAAGGCCAGCCGAGAGGACCTGGTAATTCTTCCCTCTGGACCCGGGGTTACTGCTGCTTCCGTGGGGGCAGCGAGGGAGGGGTTCCCCGCCGCGGCCGTGCCTTGTCTTCCCCAGAGCCCCTGCAGCTCCTGCTCCCGCGCTGCTCTGGACCGGGTCCTGCCTAACTGTCCCCTTCTCGTGGGGGCCGGGCGGGGAGGCCCAGGCAGGGACCCACACGTCTGTGGAGGAGCTGGCGGCATCTGTCCCGCTCCGTGACACTCACATGCCTGCACACGGGACGGGCTGCCTGGAAGTCACAGGCGCTTGGGCCTTTGAGGGGCTTTCCCCTCCAGAGATCCGGAAATCTCTGGAAACCTGCCTTTCGGGCTGGCGAGGCGGTTGCAGTCATTGTTTGCAGCTCCCTAGTCACGCCTGAGGCATCCTGTGACGTTGCTTCTTTCTGGCCCTGCAGGAGTGGAGCTCTCTGGACCGGACGCTCTGGGTGCGCTGTCCAACGCCGCGGCCCTGCAGCCCCCAGCCCCCATGCCCAGGAAGTCACAGACAGTAAGTGGAAGAGCCCCTCCTTTCCTGCCTCTCTGCTCCGGCCGGCAGTGAGCAGGACTCTCCGAGAAACAGGTCTTTCCCTCTTCCCCTAGGGGTGGGTGGGAGGCCTCTTCCTGGACCCCGGCAGGACTCGAGCCCAGAGCGCTCCAGCCGGAGGGCTCAGCAGACCCAGCACAGCTCCAGGACCGAACCCCACATGCGCCCCAGGCACCAGGCCGCCTGACTCCAAGCACTCCGCACTCCGCTGGGATGGCTTAGCTTTTCCCTGGGCCTCCTAGAAGTCCCCCAGCCCCGAGCTGCACGATCCACCCAACTTGACACGTGTGGGTTCCCGGGCCTGGGGTCAGGACCCCTGGGACCAGTTAGAAACAGGGCAGCCCCATCCTCTGCCTCAGGAGTTGAAGCCTCCGTGCCACACTGACCTCTGACCCTTCCTCTTCCCGATCAGACCAAGTTAAAGCCCAAGCGGGTCAAAGCTCTCTACAACTGTGTGGCTGACAACCCAGACGAGCTGACGTTCTCCGAGGGGGATGTGATTATCGTGGATGGGGAGGAGGACCAAGAGTGGTGGGTGAGTCCGGGGCCCGGGCCCGGCTGTGCCTGGGAGGGGCGGGGCTGAATCCCTGCCCGCCTGGCCCGGGAGGCCCGCTGCCAGGTCAGGCCCGCTGCCCGTGCGACCCCAGGACTGCTGGCTGCTCTGCCCCTCCGATGTCTCTTCCGCGGACACCCATTTCTGCGTGGGCCTCACTTTCCCCGGCTGGGGCTCTCCCACGTGAGGGTGCCGTTCCCAGAGAGCACTTCAGGGTCTGAAATGAGGCTGTGAGTTCGGAGAAGGCGCGGTCCTCCCCAGCATGGCCCGCGTGCTGGAGGGAGGCGGACGGACAGCTGCCCCGGGGCCGGAGTCCGTGGGTGTTGGTCTTTGTCCTGAAACGAGTCAGAACATCCACATGGGAGTGGGACGGTGTGAATGGGGTGTTCACCAGGTGTGACCCTAGGAATCCAGACGCAGCGCTTAACAGACTTGCTGACGTCATGTCACTAAACCTCAGTCCCCTCGTCTGTGAAAGGGAAGTCACCTCAGCACCACCGGAGAGACGATACCGCAGGCCCCAGTAAGAGGCTGCTGTCAAAAACGAGGCCTGTGGGCCCTGCGTGGGAGGCTGGCGGGGTCCGCCCCACAGGGGACACGAAGGGCCCAGCGCCATAGGTGGAGCTCGGATGTCACTCTGCTCTGTTGAGTGCAAGGCACGTCAGGTGGTGGCCCTGGTAGGGGCTTTGTGACCTTGGTGCCCTGTGGTACTGCTGGCTCTTTCCCCTTATGGGACTCAGGGGTCCGTTGGCCAGAGCTCCACCTTCTGTGGGCTTGCGGCGCCCAGCAGCCAGGCAGGGAAGGGGGCTGCTGCCCGTGGTCCTGGTTCGGGCCAGTGTGCCCGGCCTCTGTTCCCTGAACCCTCACTGGGTGGCTGGACCTCAGCCAACTCCCTCCCCGCCCCCCCGGCCCCCTGCCCCAAGAGCTGCAGCAGGTCTGGCTTTCAGGCTTGTGTACAACACGGCATGAGGGTGGGGCTCCCCCGGCAGTGGACTCAGCCTTCTGGAAAATACCTGTTTGTTTCCACAACTGGAAATACAGGAAGGTGTAAAGAAGAAAATCGGTGCTGCCCGTAATCCCAGCCCCCCCCCCCATCTTACCAATTATATTACAGTGATTTTCTTTTAGACTTTTACTTACCTGCGTAATTTTATGTGGTTGAGGTTGTACACGGTGTGTAACGGACATACTTTACCCAGAGTGAAACTCAGGGAGTCTCGAAGCCTCTGGTGAACGCTTGACTACATTTAAAGGAGCCAACTCACACATTGGCCACTTTCTGTGACTTTGCACCTCACAGACTTCTGACACTCGGTTTCTTCAGGAAAGAAAAGATGCACGCTAGGGGGCAGGAGTCGGACAGCTGACCTGCCTGTGCTCCTGTCCTGTCCTACCAAGGACACCAGGACCCTGGGGCGTGTGCTTCCGTGCAGACCCCTGGCCCGCCTGCCCCAGCGCCCCGACAGTTGGCAGGCACCACACTTGACCCTTGAAAAATGCGGGTGTGAGCTGCGTGTGTCTGCTTACATGGGGGCGTATTCTGATAAGTGCAGGATAGCACTTAAATGTATTTTTTCTTATGATTTTCTTCAATTTCTCTCTAGCTCTTTTAAGAACACAGGAGGTGGCGTACATGTAATGCACAGGGGTGTGTTAGCCGACTGCCCGCCTTACCTGTGAGGCTTCTGGTCAGCACTAGGCCTTTTGTAGTTAAGATTGTGGGGAGTCAGAAGCTAGATGCAGATTTTCAACTGCAGGGGTGGGGGTGGCACTTGGAACTTCCATGTGGTCAGGGCTCAACGTATTTGAAACATGAGGCAAAGAAAAAAGGGAAAACAGTTTATCGATGTCTTAGAAAAAGTTCTCTCTTTTCTAAGTCATTCTCTCTCAGAAAAAGTTCTTCTGAACACATTTTTTCCCCAAGTGCTATAGCATTGTTCCTTGAAGTCTCTAACATGTAGAATGTTGATAACCACCTAAACTTTTATCCATTTCAGATTGGCCACATCGACGGAGACCCCAGCCGCAAAGGAGCATTTCCCGTATCATTTGTGCACTTTATCGCTGACTGACTTGCTACTGAACAAAAACACTTCTTTTATCAGTTGTTATGTTCCTGTCTGTTATTGGTACCAAAATTCTTGCCAGGTGACCAGTTTCATGAAATGTCTTGTCTGGTAGCCCACTTCTCTCTGACCCTGCTCTTCTCTTTTACAAGCTCAAAGGCAACTTGTATGTATAAATGAATTGTTTTTATAATTTGTGGTTTTCATGAAATATTGCCATACTTTTATTAGGGAAAAATTGAATTTCCTAAAAGGTGAACTGAAAAGTTATTTTAACTCTATGTAATCAAGATCTTCTGTCTACAGAATTAGCTGAACCTAGAAGGACCTGAGTATTAGACATTCTTCTGGCCTTTCCCTGTCCCGCTGCTAGAGTCGGTGACCCTCAGTGGAGGATTTTAGGAAGTCGGTAAACTTGCTTTAGAAGTAGCCCAGCCCTGGACTTCCTAGAGGAAACGCTATCAGTTCACCTTTAAAGACATTTTTTTTTTTTTTTAGATACACTTAAAAGATTTCCTTTGGAATCCACACGAGGTTTAGTTAAAGCAACTTGAAAACTTACACCTTAGCATCGTGCTTTCCGGCCCTAATTTGTGAGGTCGCAGCTCTCATTGTGTTCTGCATGTGCGTGTAGCCTGTTGTGAGCGGTCCCACCTAGCACACCCGCCCGTGGTTTATTACCGCGTGTGGTAATAGCAGCTAATTCAGTTCCTGTTCTAGAAACCTGCATTTCCTGAATTTGGTTAAAAACTAAGGATGATGGATTGCAAAACCAGTTCTTTAAACTAGTTTGTATAAGCTTTAGGTGCTCTGGAATTCTGCTTCTCCACCCTCCCGCGTGCCCCAGCCGAGGACGGAGGGCCAGCCCCACTGCTCACACACACCTGCTGTTTCCCACTGAGCATACCTCCGCCTTCCCCTTCGGGCCCCCGGAATGTTTCCTCAATTTAGTGTCTTGTATTTATATATTATACCAACAGGAATGGTAGATAGACTGTTTTGAACTCGAATCTGTCCATCTGTTTGTAATCAAGAACATAGCTGAAATCTGTAGGTCCCAGGTAATAAAATCCTCCCGAACAGACATCCCAGTTCCACAGCGGAAGTCCCATGACGTCATTCTTCAACGAAGCTACTGGGCGTGGGGGGGTTGGGTTGAGTGCCAGAAAATCGGAATTCAGTAGTTCGCGAACTTGACTGTCATATCTCTATTTAGTAATTGTGAGCATACGACTCTTGGCAGGAATATTGGACACTCTGGCACTCTTTGAGGATAAATAGGCCTTGAATGCCCACTCGGATTGGGACCAGGAGTGAAAGGGTAAGCGTAGGTCTGGGCTTGGAAAGCGAGGCAGTGATGCCTCCGTGGTGACGATGGTACATTTGATGGGGCAGCCCGTCTTCATTAGGCAAGACCCTTCTAAGTGCAGAGCTTCTTTTTTTTTTTTTTTTTTTAATTGCGTTATACTTTTTGTTGCTGTTATAAAGGAAAACAGAACAAACTGGAATGTTTTATGATGTTGTGTGGCGATTGCTTTTTAAAGCCTCTCAGAGTTCTGGGTAAAAATGTGTCAGCTCTGTAATTAAAGTTTGTTTTTTTTTTTTAAAGCACTACATCTGTTTTCACTAATTGTTAATTTCTGTTGTTCGAACCCTTCATTTAGTTAATTCCCTCACAGATTTAAGAAAGTAAATAGATTTTGCACAGCGCACTTATGTGTATTTTAACACAGTCCTCTCGCATCTGTGTCTTATAATCAGCCTTTTGGCCACTTGGCGCCAACTACCCAAGGAAGTGAAGTGGATTCCCGGCACCCTTTCACACCGGTCCCAGACTAATCCAGCACGCTCACTGGTACAGAACTAGCTCAGAAATACTTCCTCCAGTTGACAATTCGGTGGTGCTACTGTGCAGTAATTACTACTACTCTTGCCAGAGGAGAAATTATATTAACCTCCCTGATAACATCCTTTCCTAGTTATTTGCTCTCTGCAAATTAAAAAACAACTGAGAGGAAGGAAAACCTTGTAGATAACTATTTATACTTAAAGTTTACGTTTCATGAACCTTCGCTGCAGGATTCTGGCATCCTGCGTGCTGTCTGCCATCAGATCGGACTCGTAGGGGCGAGGGCTCCCGCGTGCAGACTCCTGGGTCCCGGGTGGTGCGCCCCGGGGCAGGGAGCAGCCTGCGCAGCCGGGAGAGTGATGTGAGATGTACGATACTCCATTCGTTCACTTGATTACTTCGAACTAGTTGCAGCGCAACTGTATATATTGTATAACCCGAATCAATTCTTATTTTCGTTGTCCGTAATGCGGTGATTTATAATTAGTTTATAATTTGAGCATGTTCAGTAAGTTGACTCCTCCTGTTCACTAGTCATTTGACTGGAAAAAAATAAAATACTTTTAAACGGACATGGTGTTATTTGTGATGCTTTTAATCCTTCAGGCCCTACTGCATATGAAAATGGTCCTGTAGAAAAACCCACCGGCCCACTGTACAGGAGATTCTTCACGCTATCTGATGCATGCGGTGACCTTTCTTCTCTGAGGTAGAGACTCTGGTTGACCAGCATGCCATCCTGACCTACACTTTTAAAGGTTTACTTTTTGTGACCTGAGTTGGCCGTGTCGCTCTTCCAAACCAGGGTGACCAGAGCTCCCAGCCACGTGCTGTACAACCCACAGCAGCGGCCTCCTCAGAGAGCCCTCTCTGCTCACCCACTCACTGCCTGCACGTCTGTCACACTTAGGTGTTAGGCACATTTGGGTTTAAAAGCGACAGAGGACGGGTACCTGGGGGGCACAGTCAGTTAAGCGTCTGCCTTCGGCTCAGGTCGTGATCTCGGGGTCCTGCGTTCGAGCCCTGCATCAGGCTCCTTGCTCAGCGGAGAGTCTGCTTCTCTCCCTCTGCCCCCAGCCCGGCTTGTGCTCTCTCTTGCTCTCCTCTCTCTCTCATAAATAAAAGTGACAGGTGAGGTTTCTTTTTTAGTCCCAGAAAACAGACAACCTCATTGAGACTTAACTGTAATAAGACATTTTAATAGAAAAGCAAATGACCACTATTTTATACACTGGTTTTCTTCAGAAAATCTCAAGCAAGGGATCACTTTCGATCTCCAGAGTAGTTCAGCTCTACAGATGGAGACCTACTGCCCTTCCGCACGCGGCTGGCTTCCACTGGGCTGCAGAATTCAAGCTTTCTCAGATGTTAATACAGAGTCAAAAGCGGTGGATAAAACTTTGCAGATGGCTTGAGCCTGTTCCTGCAGTAAGTGAAAAACGCACAGTGAGAGACTTCACCGACCTCTTCCTAAATTAGCGTGGCCAGCAAATATATAGATGTGCCGCTCTCAGCACCTCCCCTCCACCTGCACACCAACAGCTTTGGGAGGGCTGGTCACCACATCCCCTGGACCGCCTCCTGTGCTCCCTCTGGGAGAAGCCCCTGCAGGCAACATGTAGGAACATGGGGACGACAGTGACAATCATAAGGGGCTGCCCTGCCCTTGAGATAACTGCACAGGTGAGTGCTAATCCTGGCCCAACGGACCATGCGCAACAGGTCCAGGCAGCCGGCCGACCGCCGAGCATCAGCCGGCCCAGGGCTGCCCCGTCTCCAGCCGCTGAGAACACTGGCTGGCTCCTCTGGCTCTACCCACCCCCTATGAATGGGACCAAGCGAGGCTGCAGGAAACCTCACCAGGCTGCTGCACTGGTACACCCAGAGGCTGTACTCCTTGTTGCTGGCATCGGTGGTCTTCAGGGCCAGTAAGCTTTTTCCTGCCCCCAGGCCATCGTCGTAACATACCATGCGGATGATTAAATACAGAGCGTGCCGGTGTAAGACGTCCTGGGAAGTCAGGGAAGGAAAGCGTGACATATGGGCATCTTCTGAGCAGAATTTACTCTGAGGCTCTGAGCAGAGTGTATCTATGCATCTGGCAGAAAACAGTGGTAGAGGTTTTCTTCCCCCCAAAGGGATATTCCAGAATGGTCAGTTACGGGGCTGTCTGCCTTCAGGGTTAGCCCTTCCTACTTAAGATTCCAGAAAGACAGGAGTAGGATCTGAGTTCACGGTCCTGTTCTTTGTGCCCAGCATCCAAGCTGACAGATGCCCTGCGCCGAAACAGGCTCCTAAGCCAAGACCGCATCAGGGGCCCACAGTGGGGAGTGTTGGCTGGGGAGGCCCCACCATCCAGGAGCAGCACAAAGGCCTCTCTTCAGTCACCCTAAGAAATCGATCATTTTTTTAAGACCAGCTGCCAGGATTGTTTACCAACCAACAGTTATGCAAATAAGCAGAGACTCCCAGCCTGGAACCCCCTTTTCCCCTAATAAATTCTATTACTGGGCACCTGGATGGCTCAGTGGGTTAAAGCCTCTGTCTTTGGCTCAGGTCATGATTTCAGGGTCCTGGGATCGAGCCCCACAGCGGGCTCTCTGCTCAGCAGGAAGCCTGCTTCCCTCCCCCCACCTTTCTCTCTGCCTATTTGTAATCTGCTGTCAAATAAATAAAATATTTTAAATAAATAAATTTTCTTACTTACATATTGATCTGATGATGATACTTTTATACCATACTTAGAAACTCCCATGATAAATTCTTCCTCCAGAGGAACGAAAGGCAACTTTCCATCTTGCTTTGAAGTAAAAATAAATCATGCGAGCTACATTAAAAATCCATAAATCTGACTAATCAAGTTTAACATCTGGCTATCACAAATCCAAACCCTTTCAAGAACGTGGGTTCACAACAGCCCAGCAAAAACTGTTCCTCAAAGAAGCAGAAAAACTGTCACCAGGATTTGGTTTGGTTTTGTTTTCACAGTCCACAGACCTGAGCAAATTTCACAGCCATTTGTCTTGATGTTATCCCTAATCTAAAATGGCGATCCCTCTCACAGATCCCAGCCAGGCTTAAATATTCACATTAGAAAAATAAAGGTATTTAGCTGTCAAAATACTCAAGGCTTGTGCTGACGTCAGCACAGGAAACCATCAGGAAAGAGGGCTGCAGGACCCACTCCTGAAGGCCATTTTACATCCGTCCCAGTCGGCAGGCACGTCTGCTTGCCCCCACGTCCCGGGGCTGTGAGCCTGATGCGCGGTTCCTGGGAAACAAAGCGGCAGGTGACAGCTGATGGCTTCCCTAGCAGATTATCCAGGTTTATCCCCTAAACCAGAACGCTGCTTAACTTGCCTAATGCACAACAGAACGGAGAGCGGGCCATCAGTCCATGTCCGTGCTCAACTGTGTGGAACCACCTGCCCGCGTTGAAGAAATTCTAGTAAAGCAGCCGTGCCCACATGCCCCGATTCCTGGGTCCTCACGTGGCTACGGGAACCTCTGGCCAGTGGTTTCTCACAGGAGGGCTCGAGCACTCCAAGAATCAAGAGCTGGGATAACACCAACTCGAGTGTGTTGAGGGGATTTTCACAGGCCCGAAGTCTACGGCCCTGAGCAGCTCAGCAGTCCTGACGGCAGGAAGCTAATCCTGGCGCGCTTCTGGGGCGCAGATGTCATGAGCGACCTTTTCAGTGTCATACTTCGGGGAGGGCTTGCTTGCACCCATTGGGATGACAGATGCAAACCAAACGCCAGGACACTGCCTGCACCCGGACCAGCAAAAGGTCTCGTGGGACGCACATTTGCCGGCTGCTTCCCCTCAGACGGGAGAGACTCCTGTGCTCTCCAAGGACACGGAGCCTCCAATTTAGTGACCTGTTCCTCCGTGAGTCACCAGCCACACAACCCGAAGAGTAACCAGCGCTCTAAGAACGGGCGAGGGAATCTTCCCTTGGGGTAATGACCCTTCGCTTAAACAAACACAAAGACCTGCGATGGCATTTTCTGGAAACTCAGGAAGCACTACTGTTTCGGCCCATCTACTCCCACACTGGCAGGGGTACAGATCTTACAGTATCTGAGGCCCTGACTTCACACCTTGGCTTGGTCGTCGCTTTCATTCTTAATTTTCCTTCATAATCATTTCTTTTTTTGAACTTCTTGACCGGGGTATGTTTGGAAGCCCACCTCCCCTCAACTCTGGTTGCTAACGGTGTGAGGGCCCGAACACGTCACCTCGGCTAGGAGACCCGTTACTGGAGGGGCAGTGGCTAGCTGGGGGGAGATCTGGAAAGGCCGGCAGAAGTTTTCAAAGACAGACCTACGGTGCATATAACCCGTCACCGCGCTCAGCTCCTCATTTAAACAAGGCAGTGAGCCCCAACAGAGTAAAAAGTGCTATTTTTGAAAGAAAGAACTCTCTGTTCCCGTGGGACTCCCCATCTCTAGGCACCTGTGCCACCTATGATCACAGTGCTTGGTAAATATTTAACAGTGATAAAAGCGATTCTCTAGAATGTTCTAAAATTTAATTTTTTTTTTTTTTTTTTTTTACCTGGGCAACATCTATGTAATTAATGAGGTCTAGAGGCCCTTCAAGACTTTTTCCTTCAGAGAATTTCAGTTTCTCAATGGCACCAACATATTTTATCCGAAATTCCGCACAGGTATCTAAATTGTTGTTGCTTTGTCCTAAAGGTGAAAGAAAAACTGTTAACAGTAAGACTTCAAAAGAAATATCTACATTAGAGAGTATCCTCAATCCCTTCACAAATAAAAAACACTGTGTCATCAGAACTTAACCTTTAATGAAAATTAAAAAAAAAATCTAATGCAGGATTACTTGAAGTAATAGGAAAGAACTTGGAATTTAACCTCCTCCTCCGTGACTCATAATATACTAGACATATAAAAATCTCAATAAGAGGGGCGCCTGGGTGGCTCAGTTGGTTGGACTGCCTTCGGCTCAGGTCATGGTCCCGAAGTCTTGGGATCAGGTCCCACATCGGGCTCCCAGCTCCGTGGGGAGTCTGCTTCTCCCTCTGACCTCCTCTCTCATGCTCTCTCACTCTGTCTGTCTCTCTCTCAAATAAAATCTTTTTTAAAAAAATCTCAATAAGAGTAAATTAAGGGCGCCTGGGTGGCTCAGTGGGTTAAGCCGCTGCCTTCGGCTCGGGTCATGATCTCAGGGTCCTGGGATCGAGTCCCGCATCGGGCTCTCTGCTCAGCAGGGAGCCTGCTTCCCTCTCTCTCTCTACCTGCCTCTCTGTCTACTTGTGATCTCTGTCAAATAAATAAATAAAATCTTTAAAAAAAAAAAAAAAGAGTAAATTAAAACAGGAGAGGGGCGCCTGGGTGGCTCAGTGGGCTAAAGCCTCTGCCTTTGGCTTGGGTCATGATCCCAGGGTCCTGGGATCTAGTCCCGCATCGGGCTCTCTGTTCAGCAGGGAGCCTGCTTCCCTTCCTCTCTCTGTCTGTCTCTCTGCCTACTTGTGATTTCTGTCTGTCAAATAAATAAATAAAATCTTTAAAAAAAAAAGAGTAAATTAAAACAGGAGAAAAATAAAATGTCAACTAGATAATGATTGAGTACCTTCACGATACATGAAGATATTTAAGCTTTTTTTGTTTTTTTTGTCCCTCTTTACTATGTTCACTGTTAACTTGTTTTCCTGACTCAGCAAACCTGGTCTACATAATAATAACAGGTTTTTTTCCTGCAGAATAATGCCAGACAGGAAGTCCCTTCACACGAACAGATGTTAGGGTACATGACACAGGCAACAGGCTGAAGAACCGTGTGCGAGGAAATTGATCCAGGGCCAACACGGCCACCATGCGTCCCCGTATCTGCCACGTTAAAGCGATACTCTGTGGCTACTTCTAGGTTATGCTTATGGTTAAAAAAAAAAAAAGATGCCCACATTTTTAATATTTTTAAGGCCTCTAGACCTGACACTACCGTGCTCCCTCGTACGCGATATGGTTCCTGTCTTCATGCCACCCTCTGTTGTCCCCACTTTCCACAGACTGTCGAGTCTAGATTCTAAAGGGAAAAGTATAAAGACACTTTTTTGTAGACAAGAAAAGGAATATTTTTTTGTATTTCCAATTAGATGCTAGCTGTTCTCTAGCCTGGGTTAGAAGCCACCTTTTGACCTGTAGGGAGCTACTAATCTCAGGAGGCTGCACGCACGTTTGCAAAGGTCCGCGGCCGGGGCTGCCCTAAGGACTGTGAGCTCCCGCGGGCCCCCAGCGGCTGCGTCTCTGCGGAAGCAGCTCCTCCACCCTTTCAGTCCGCAAGAGGCTTCCCCTGCACCCCACGAGCCATGCAATTCCTGTAGAACTCACACTCTGCTACCCCATATCCTAAAAAGCTGGTCTGAAACCTCTGAACTATCACCACGACATTGGCCACACGTTTGTGCTCCGGGCGCCATGAAGAGCCGATCGCCCCCGTGCAGCAAGTGGCCGACCCCCTCCCGCCAACCCACGTCCCACCAGATCTTGGGCCATTTCTAAACTCTCGCCAGACACGGCGGAGACCGAGAAACCTCAAGTGCGCGGGGATTCACGGCGCCGCTCGGTGAGGACGTGAGCCTCACGGAGCCGTCTCAGCTTCTCCGCACCTGAGCTCTTGGTCGAGTCCGTGTCGAGGCTGGCCACGGTGCTGGATCGGGAGAGCCCGCCGAGGCTGGAGTCCACAGACTGAGAGGCAGCAGACACACACAAAGGCAAAGAGAATTAGACACGTCTTCTCGCGAGTTCTCTGCCAAGTATTCGCATTACTCAACGGGGACAGCTGCATCAGCGTCGACAAAAGCAGGGCAGACTAATGGACTGGGGCAGATTTTTCTAAAGACAAATTCTACAGCAAACTTCAAAACCCAGGTAGCCCCACCTGCCCTCGCCAGAAGACAACATCAGGTAACTGCGGTGTGGACACTCCCAGCATGAGCAAAGCCATTACCCCTGCCTCCTCGTGAGGCCCCTGGTATTTGGGTCGGTGTGAAAATCTACACCTTGCTTCCACGTGATGCCCAAAAGGAACCCCGCGTGGCATGCAGGCGGCGAGTATGATTCTACACGATAAAACGAGCAGAGCTGGCCAGCGGGTGAGCGATTTACCCGAGGTTACATCAGGGAACTCGCCCAGCCCCCTCAAGGTCTGCTGCTCCCCACCCACGTGCCTCTGCCCTGGGTCCCATGGGTGCCTGGCCCGCTCGGTCACGTGCAGACCACGCGACAGATGGAGCACAATGACCAGGGCGAGATGCGAAGGAAAACCAACACGGTTGTTAAGCAAAACACGGAGACTCATGCGTGCCGGCGCGGCTTCCACAGAACCGTGCTCGGGGTAGGCTTTGTTCCTTTGGAAACGACATTCTGTGAAAACTTTTGATTTCACAGTCCCTCACTTCTTTGCACCTCAAGTCAAAATTAGATATTAGAAGAGCAAGATACTCAGATTTTTTGCATGTTCAAGAAGTGCATCGAGGCGAATGCGAAATGCATCAGGTCTTATAAACCCGTCTTTTCCCTTTTCCGGTAACGGCCCTTCCTAGAGTAAAACGTACAGTGAGAGGAGAGCCGCAGGCAGAGACGCTCCCCGGAACGCTACGCGGGACCGGACACTGGCGGCGCCGCACACTCTCCACGGGAGCGGGAGGGACCCGGAACGAGGATGCTGCTACAGCCCGACGCCGACGTCCGGGATGAGCTCACGCCGCGGACTGAGCAACAGTGAGCTTCTGTGCTCGGATCTGCTCGCCCACGCTGGAAACCACCCGGCCCCAGCGAACCTCTCTCTGCTCGAGCACAGCAGGAAGGGAGAAACTGGTCTGCTGTTCCCACGTCCCGAACAGACAGCAAGGAAAGCTTACCTCAACCTAAAGCACAAACCCAACCATCACAACTTGGCTTGGAGACCACACGGAGGGTCACCACCATCTCCGGGGGGCGTCCTCCCGCGCAGGGGGCCCCTTCTGCCCCTCTCCAGCCCCCAGCCCCCAAGCCAGAACGGAGAACCCAGGCCTTGGAGCTACCATCTCAAGCTACCAGCAAGTTCCCTTGGGAATCCGAAAATCTACTCCGCCGACAGCGAGCCATCAAGTCTCCCTTCATCCTTTCTCTGGTCTGGAAAATAGGAAGTGGGCCTGACCAGTTTCCCAGGCTGAGGGCCTCACGCCAAGGCTACACAGCCAACAGCAGGGAGGGCCTTGACTACCTTTAGTTCAAAACCCTTCAAGAAAACTCCGTCTTTCCACTCGAAGGCAGGATTCCTACAGCGTCAAGTTTCTATGGTTCTGGCTAGGAGCATCTCTGCTCAGCCAAAGTCCCGAGTGGCGGTCACGTGCGTCTCCACTCCCTGTGGTGTGGCCACGGGTACCCGGGGTGGTGCCCACGGGCTCCTCCCCGGCCTCGTGGCGTCCTGGCACTCGCATGCTCTCAGGGTGGAAACTGAGAACCACGGACCGGGACCAGGGATGAGGACTCAGGCCTCGACGGTCCCTTTGCAGTCACAGAGCCCACTTCTTTAGCGTCCTAAACATGGCATTTGCCTCACGATCCAACTCACTCGCTATTAAGTAAACAGAATTCTGGTGGTGCGCACACACCCCACACCCCGGAGTTCAAGAGCTCTGGCCCCTGCACAGGCCTACAGTTCCGATCATGCAGAACATTCAAAAATCAGTGTTTCAGTGAGACCATTCACACGCCCTGTGCCATCCGGGTTCGTGAATTTAATCACCTCGGGAACTCTCCAGAACAAAAGAAAATTAAATTAAGCACAGACTGTGTCTCTAGTGCCAAAAATGAATGTCAAAACACACCGAGTCCAAGGTGGTTAGTATGCTTTGTGCAGAATCAGTCAAGAGAACCCAAATGCTCACTGGGTCACGATTCCGGTCCTGGTTTCACCCCCTACCTTGCTCTTAGTACTGATTTCACTGCTCTGCGAACTGCTGCTACTGTGTCGCTTTTTGCCTTTCCGAAACATTTTTCACCATAGCTGGATCCCAACGAGCTCCCCTAGAAGAACAAATGGTGGTTAGTCAGAGCAAGAAAACCAACTTGAGATCACTTTATGCGCAACAGGAATAAAAATCATCAATTCCTTCCCTGGCCGCGGTGTATTCCTCCTACTGGATACAGAAATCTTTTCCTTGACCACCGAATCTGGACGCTACAGCTTCATTCTTTCTTTCCTTTTAGATTTCAAAAATCTAACCCAATGTACCAAAAGGACAGCAACCTTCCTGTCGAACTTGGGGCTGTGAAAGGCTGTGAAATGCCTTTCATTGCTCTCGGAAGTGACAGACACACTCGGAACACTCAAGCACCTTTCTTCTCTTTAATCAGCTCAAGAATGAGCAAAAGAGGTACCGCACTCATTGACCAACCGAGATCCTGGCACTCAGCTGCTGTCTCGGGCTGGCATCCTGTGAGTCACGGCACTTAGCACAGAGGACATGGCTGCCTCTCAGAAAGGGGCATTTTTCTCAATGTCCTGAGTGATCTTTAAGTTAAAAGTTGACACAAAAATGTTCCCACGCGCCACCTCTCTCCCACAAGGCTAGCGAAGGAGGCGACCTTAAGTTGTCCAGAGTCAGTCTTACATGTATCCCTTTCTAAGTCATTGTTAATGCCCCGGAAACAAAATTTATCCTTGCGCATTTCACAGGAGCACATCTATTATACTTGAAAAATTACTGACTAAGCTGCATAATAGTTCATTGTTCAAATGTTTCCAAAGATATTATGTCACTTTTATCCCACGACAACCTGGTGACACATTCAGGTGCTCCAGATGTTTTTCTTTTTTTTAAGGCTTTTCCTCGCCTGCGCTGCATATGATGCTGGCGGCTCCTAGCCGCTAGCCTCAGCGGGCCTCTGGAAGGGAGGTTATAATCTGCATTTTATAGATGACAGACCTGTCACCCATTTTTCAGGAGGCGTCACGAGTAAGATAACCTCACAAATTTTTACCGAAGATCAGATCCTACAGCGGGAATGATGGAATCTGCTTACGGTAGAATGAATACTACTTTATTGTCTTCAAAGGTCCCACAGCTGGCAGTGTGCACAGAGAACCTCCTCTCATTCTGACATGGTCAATTCTTTTCAGAAAAACGGGGTACCTGCTGAAGGAAAAGGAATGAGTCAACCATGGGGCAGTCACTGAATGTCCCTGCTCCCATCAGAAGTTTCTCCCACCCTATCTGGACACCCCATTCTCAGTCCACTCCCCAGGGTCTGACCTTAGGCCACTTGCCCGAGACTGACTCCCCAAGCCCAAGCTGCCTCTTTTTCTTTAGCTCCATCAGACAACTTATTTCTAGGTTTTTGCTGATTCGTGAAGTAGCAAGAAAATCTGATTTGTTCACTCATTCCTGAGTGAGCATCTCTTAGGTGCTGGGGGAGATAACGCCCCTGACCTGACCTCAGGGAGCCCATTCTCAGAGGGATGAGACAGCCCAACGAGAAAACCAAACACATGGCTAGAAACAACTGATACAAGGAAAGCAAAAGCGAGTTCAGGAGAAGCAAGTTCAGGATTTGCAACTGATACAAGGAAGGGTAAGCATTTTAGACAAAAAAAGATGCTCTGAAGAAGTGAACAGTAAGGAGACCTGAAGAAGGAAGGGAGGGTGGCCACATAAGTGCAGAGGAAAAGCCTTCTGGCAGAGAGTAGGGCAAGTGCAAAGGTCCTGAGGGCACACGCCAGCTGCAAGAAACAGCGACAGGCCAATGTGGCTTTCACTGGAGCAGGAAGGAGGGAGAGGGAAAGATCCACAGAAGCTCTTGGAAACCGCAACAAAAGTCTGGGGTTTGTTTTGCATTTGACAGAAAGGTACTGTTAAAAAGCAATTAAGTGATAGGATGAGACTTCTGTTTCAGGAAGATGATAAGCTGCAGGTAGAGAACTCGCTGCATGGGATATAAAAAGAGGGAGATGAATTCTCAGGCTATACTGGGGATCGCTGGCTGCCATCGATCACCTAGCCTTCAAGGGACCATGTTCAGACGGATGAGATGGCAAGAGAGCCTTATTCCCAGATCTACACAAACTGGGTTAACCGAGCAGCATAAAGTGACATGTTAGCACTCTCTGATTGGTCAAAATCTTGGTATGTATTATATTTAAGGACATTATATCTTAAGTGTGTGTTTCAATATATGTATGTTTCAATATATGTATGTTTCAATATATGTAATTATTTTAAATGCGATTTTAAAATAAAATTTGATTCTATTGCTAGTGAAATCCTGAAGCATCCCTATAAGCCCCCAGAATACTAGAATGCTTTGAAAATCACCCCATTGGTATTATCATGTCTTTGCAAGTCCTTAAGACTTTCCATCACCAGTCTAGGAGCTGAGGAAGGGAAAGGCATTTTATTAAAGTCTTTGAGATCTGCTGCTATTTCGATGCATATTCTTAAGCAAATCATTCTTGTCTCTAAATTATTCATGCATGAAAATGAGGCCAAAGATACTGATTATCACTTGGATGTTCCAAACTTGTCAAATGCAAAAATGCCTGACGCCAACCCTTCCGCTCCCCTTCCATATCTGCTCCACCTCTCCTCTCTTCCTTTCAGGAAATTCTAGCATTTCTGGTAGAAGCCAGGAAATCACCAACCGTGCAAAGTCCTCCAGGCCCCACGTGGAATGAAATACCAAGATCCACTGACTCTACCACCCGAACAGTTCACTCATCCACGCCTCGAACAGGCCATTGCCATCACTAGACCACTGCTGTGTAGGAAACTTTTTCATCAGCTGATGATAGCAGTGGCTGGATCCTGAACCCGTAACAATGCACAGATACACAGTTTGTCGTGCCATTTAAGGAATTCGTGTCCCAACGGGACCCCCTGCCACTTCAAATCTACCACCAAGCTCCAGCTAAAATGATTTCTTTCAAACTCAAATCTGATGTCCTTATCGGGCTTAAAATCTTTCGCTGGCTCACCAACATTAGAGACCAAAGTCAAAGCGCCCTGCCAGGACCCACAAGGTCCTGCATGACAGGGCTCCTATCTACCTCTCTAGTTTCATCTTCCACAAGCAGCTTCATACCTTATTCTCTCAGGAATGCAAAACGTTTCCAGGTTCTGAACATGCACTCTGCTCTGTTTCCATGCTTTGCTCCTGCCATCCCGACTGCCTGGACGGAATGCCCTTGCACCTTTTACGCAGTCAGCTAATTACTCACTTTCCAAGACTCAGTTCAGGATGCTTCTTAACTAGAAAGCTTTGGCTGGACCTCTGGTTTGGGCTAAAGGACTGGTACTCCACACCTCGAGCATATACCCGGACCCTAGCATTAGCCTGCTGTTGCCTACTTAGAACTACCTTAGAACTATCTCATTGTGAGCTCTCAAAGATGGGGGCGAGGTAATTCACCTCTGTGACCCCAATGCCTGGCACAGGCTGGCAGAGGACATGCTTAATGACCTGAAGAACCTTCTGGGAAGATGACATCCAAAGAACTTCCTGTCTTGAACACCTACCGTGTACTGCCCAGTGCCAGGTGCTCCAGATACCCCTGACCCTCGCTAACGACCAGCAAGGGTGCAGTGGCACAGCCCCTTTCAAACGAAGAAGCCAAAACTCCAAGGGACTTGGCCAAGGTCGGCCAGGCTACTCATGGATAGGGCCAAGTTCGGCACCTAGAGAGACCCCATCCTGCTTCCCACCTAGTCCACGCTGTTCTGTTGCGCCTGCCACGTGCAGGTGCGCACGGTGACAGCAAACAAGACCCACTCCACCCCGGCCCTTCGCGGCGAGGGAAGGGGGTAGGGCGGGAGGGTGCAGAAACCAACAGGCACAGCACGAAAAGGCAGTGCTCCTCACGCCCCGCAGGGCACAGCCTGACTCGGGAAACAGCCGCGCGGAAGCTCCCGCTCCCGCCGCCGAGTCCCACGGGGCAGAACCACACACGACACCTGTCGTCGCAGGAGCTGCCCGCCCACCCCAGCCAGGAACGGCGCGCCGGGGGCACCGCATCCTCCCGCGGGCCCGCGCCGCGCCGCCTCGAGGCCTGGGTCGCGGACCCCGGGAAGGCGGGTCCCGGGGGAGACCGCGGCCCCCGCGGCCCCACCCATCCGCCCCACAGCGAGCCTCCCCACCCGCGCCGCCTCCGGAGCCGGCGTTCCCGGCCAGGCTCAGACCCGGTTCGGCCAGGGCCCGGCTCTCACCTCACGGCCGCCGGCGCGCCGCCGGGGCCGCCTGTGGTCGGGGTCAGACACCCAGGGGACCCGACACTGGGGCAGCCGCTCCAGTTCTAATTCCAGCGCCAGCTTTTCCGGCGCCCCCGGCCCCGCCCGCCGAGCCCCGCCTCCGAGACATCGCGCAGGCGCGGTCTGAGCCCGCCCCAGATCTCCGGGCTCCACTGGGGGAGGAACCTCGCGCCCTAGGGTCGGCGACCGGAAGTCGGGGGGAGGGGCCTAGTGTCGCGGGCGCCAGAGTGCCGGAAGCTGTGCCCTTGGTAGATGGGGTTTTTCTGCCATTGGTTCCCCGTGGCTCTGCTTTCTACTTAGAAGACTCCCGCCACCTGTTCCTCAGCCCCGCGTCGCCTTCAGACTTCCGAGATGTCTGCGATTCCTGCTGAGGAGAGTGACCAGCTGCTGATCCGACCCCTGTAAGGGCCCAGCGAGAGAGGGAACGGAGCCACGGGCTGTGGGAGGCGAGGCGGGGTGGCCGGGTGGTGGCCTTCTAGGTCGCCCCCTCGCCGGCAGGCCTCTGGAGCCGGCCGCGTTCCGCAGCTGCCGGCCAGGCCTCTCAGGCTGAAGGGGTTGGAGAGCGGTGGATCGGAGCGGGCCGGCTGGGGGGAATGGGACTTGGCTTTATTCTTCGATCTCAGAAGATGCCGCGGGGGCGGGAAGAACAGTCGGGGCCCCAGGGCGCTGCAGAGTGGCGAGCCTGGGAAGGCGCTGATGCTGGTGGCGGCAGGATGAGAGGAGGACCCGGGTTAGGCTGCGGCGGTGTGGAGAACTAAATCTGTTCGTTATTTCCTCCAGGACTTGACGTTTGCCAAGCCAGGTGCGAAAGAGGGAATCGGTTAGCTGTGAGTGTGGGCGTTCTGACTTCAGACCCCAGCAGAATAAGACAGACGGGAGAGGGAAAGAGCAGAGGTGTTAAGGACAAAAACTCAGCTCTCGGTGGTCCTTGAGAAGGCTCGTCTTCCGGGGGCGATGGCCTTCTGCCCGGGAAACGCTTTGCAGATCTGGAAGTGGGCTAAGAGGGGGAAAGAGCCGTGGAGAACCTTTCCTGATAGACAAGCAATTTGAATTCACAGACATATAATTAGATGCAGGTTAGCCTCTCATTCACTTGTGCATTTTTCAGAAGGTAGATGGCGTCTGCTCATCCATTCGTGAGGACTAGTTGAGCACCTCCTGGGAACCGACCGCAAGTTTCCCACTGCCTAGTCGCCCTCTCTCCCTGTGTTCAGCAGACACTGGCCAAGTGTCCAGCACCGCACTAAGCACTGGAGATGTGAATAAGACAGCGCCAAGTTAACTGAATTCACCCTTTCAGAAAGAATTGCAGTGCAAAGTGAAAAGTTCCGGAAGGACAGTTTGGAATAATAGGAGACCCTTACTTTAGGTCAGACTTGGAATTCAGTCCCTACTCTCTCACTTGCTAGGACAGCAACTTCCCCAAACCTGTTTTTCTCACATGAAATTAGTATGGTCTCACTTACTGTGAGGATCATAGTAGGTGCTCAGTAAGTGGTGTATTTTGAGTGTATGTACACATCGGCATGCACTGAGTGCTGGGAGAGTTACGGAAAAGGGATTTCTACAAGTTGAGAAGAGAAGGCTAGTTCCTGCATCCTGGAAAATACAGTGCATGACCTGAACCTTAAAGAACAAGTAGGAATTGAAGACAGGTCAAGTGCTGGGCAAGGATGCTCCAGGCAGCAGAAGTGGCACAGGTGAAAATGAGAGTGGTCACACTTTGTGGCTGGTTTCCTCGTGGCTGTGGCTGAAAGATTAGCAGATGAGGTGGGAGAGGCTGTCAGGGACCAGCTTGAATATATACTAAGGAGTCTGTGTATTTATCATGTCCATTCTAGGGAGCCAATGAAGGGCTTAAGCATTGAAGGGATATAATAGGAACTGTGCTTAGGAAGATCACTGCTATCAGCAGTGTAGCAGATGACTAAGAGTGGGTTTGGTGGTGGGAATCCAGGAGGACGAAATTGAAATAATGCCGGTGAAAAGCAGTGAGAGCTTGCAATGAATGAAACGAACATCAGTGAGTCGGAAAGAAGTAGGTTTCAGAAACTAAGGAAGTGAAATCTTTATTTATAGTTTTGTAGCTCGTCGGATATATTGGAAGGGGTATTTGTGGAGAGGAGTGTTAGGATGCCTTGGATCCCTGGGTTGGGCAACTGGTAAAAGGTTGTGTTATTCACGCGAGGAGTGCGGGAGCTGGGGCAGGTCTGGAATAAATTTGGGAATTCTTTTGTTTGATAACAGCTTTATTGAAATATACTTTGCATACTATACAACTCATTAGACGTGTACAATTCAGTGATTTCTGCTATATTCACTGACTTGTACAACCATCACCACTGTCTAATTCCAGAACATTTTGTCATTCCAGAAAGAAAGCCTGAACCCGTCAGCAGTCACTCTCTTTTCCCCCCAACTTCCCCAGCCCCTGGCCACCACTCTCCTTCTCTATAGATTTGCCTATTCTGGACATTTCCCTTAAATGAGATTATATAATATGTAACCTTTTATGACTGGCTTCAGCTTCTCCCACTTAGCATAATGTTTCCAAAGTTTATAATTTGGGAGTTTCTAGTCGGTATTTCTTGAGATTTCTTCCATATCAGGTGCTGCAGCTGAATAGTAGTTAACAACATAGACGATGTCTCTGCTCATACGGCATCTTCATTTTCATAGTGAGGAACAAACCGTAAGCACGTAGATGGAGTAACTTCATGTAGTTATGTTATGATAGAGTTGTGCGAAGGGCAAACGAGAGAAGGTAGTCAAGAAGAGGCTCAGGGACGCCTGGGTGGCTCAGTGGGTTAAAGCCTCTGCCTTCAGCTCGGGTCATGATCTCAGGGTCCTGGGATCGAGTCCCGCATTGGGCTCTCTGCTCAGCAGGGAGCCTGCTTCCCTCTCTCTCTCTCTGCCTGCCTCTCCATCTACTTGTGATTTCTCTCTGTCAAATAAATAAATAAAATCTTTAAAAAAAAGAAAAAGAGGAGGCTCAGAAGGTGACGTTTGGACTGAGACCCAGATAAAACAAAGGAGCCAATCGTGTCAATATCTGAGGGCTATTCTGGGGAAAAAACAAGTTAAAGGGACTTGAGGTGAAAACTGGTTTGACACATTTGAACATAAGGTGTCTGTGTGATAGCCCAGGAGAAAGAGCTAAATGCCAAGTGTATTTCAGAGGTCTGGAATTCAGAAATCCGTCTGGGCTACAGATATGGACTGGGAAGTCATCAGCATGTCAAAAACCTGAGACCAAAGATCACAAAGCCTGAGAAGTGGGCCAAGGAGAGCCCCTCGCAGTACTAACATTTGAAGTGTGGGCAGAGGCGTCTGAATATGAAGGAAACTCCGGAGGAAAACCAGGGTCACGACTCAAATGTCAAGGGAGAAGCTCTCAGAGAGGGATGTCAGCAAGGGGTGACGGGCTGCGCAGGGAGCAAGGGAAGGGCGGGAAAGGCTATTTGCACTTGGCAACAAAGATCCAGGGGAGAGGTTAGCCAAAGCCAGCCTGCGGGGAACCGAGGGACGGGAGGTGAGGAACCAGCAGCGGGAGCGAGCACAGCTCTTAGGGGGCCGGGGAAAGGAATTACAGGACTAAAGGAAATCAGAGTGGAAGGATTTTAATTTTCAGGCAAGAACGCAGTAGCACGTGTCCGTTGTGAGGCGAAGGTAGATGGGAAGGGCAGAGTCTGTGAAGCAGCGGCGTCCGGGGCCTCAGGAGGACAGAGCATGTAGAGTGGAGAACATGGTGGCAAGATGGGCCTGGGACAGTAAGCGAGCTCCGCCGTATCACTCCGGGAAAAGTGGAGGGAGACACAGTGCTGCTGGGTTGGTAAGTGAAGTCGAGGAAACAGGCAAAGATGAGCTGTAGAAGGCTCTTGCCTGGAGTGAAGAGGAAGATAGAATGGGGAACGGGGACAAAGTTTGCAATAGTTGCTATGGAAACCAGAAGAGGAAACCGAGCTCGGGATGCTTAAGAGGTTGCCTGGTGGGCCAGTGAGAGCGGGAGGCGAGGAATTCAGGGTAGCGCCGCGGTTGGTTGATTTTCTGTATCACATGGTGCCCGCGCTAGGATCTCCGCTTGGGGAGCCACCCCGTGTGTGTCTCCCAGGAAGGGGCCCAGGTTCCTTGAGATCACGGCGTTTCCATGTGCTGCACTGTGGTATTGAATGAGTGAGTGAAATGTTACCTAGATGAGTGGGGAAAGACATCAGAGAAGGTGAGGGGCTGGAAAAACAGGTGAGGTTGAACTTCAGGTGCATCTTGTGATAACTGGAATTTAAGGCTGTTGTACTCATTTAAGAAGAAAGGAAAATTGTCGAAGTGCTTGGCATCCAGTGTCTTGAAATAAGAAGTTAGAGGGCAAAGGGACTGAGATGCACGGCTATGAATAAAATGTCTATTTAAATTTAAGCTATAATGTAAAATGTAAATACATATTATGCTCTTAAAGGCAACAAAAGAATTTTGAAGTGCTTACAGGTTTACATTTAAGTGCTAATCCTGGAAGTATGAGCCCATCGTCTGCATAACTGCCAGATTTCCATTACATCATGATTTAACCTTAACCTTCAGAAGACTGAGCTTAACCTTGGGTTTCTTGTATCTGTGCCATCTCCTCTCACCAGCTTAGCAGCTGTAAAATCCCTCAACTCCCAAGGGTCACTTTCCATCTTTTCCCATTTAGACATGTTCTTCTCTGTCTTTGTGTAAGTTTCTCAAACTCTTAGCTGCCTCAGATAAGTGCTCTCATCAAATGGGGCATAATTTACATTGTAAAAATGTTTGGATTTATTGGGCTTGATTTTGATTGTTTTTAATCATCTTTTCTTCTCCCCTTGAATGTTTGCAGTGGAGCTGGGCAGGAAGTAGGAAGATCATGTATTATCCTGGAGTTCAAAGGAAGAAAAATAATGGTAATTATGTTGTAGTTGGGACAATGGTACGGCTCTTTCTGGTTGGGGGGTTCGATCTTTTCTAGAACTGTAGTTCTCTGTTTAGCTCCCAGAAAAATGTCATAGTCGGTATATGTAGTCTGTGCTGTAACGTGAATGTAAGTAATAGTGTACACTTCGACTTAGTAATTTAACAAAGCATTAAACTGAGAAGATGTAGCCCAAGATTGTAAAATTGTCAACCAAGTCTCCTGAACTATTGCTTCTTCGAGGTCCCTCTTCTACTCTTGGAGGGTCGAGCCAACCTAACTGCCCTCCCAGGTGCCCCCACCCCCAGTGGCAGAGCACCAAGGAACTGGGTGCCCACGCCCATGGGGAGCTCCAGCAACCCCCGTGCAGCCTGGAGTGACAGAGCCCTGGTTCGGCAGCTTAGATACCTAAGTTTGCATCAGGGCCCCTGACCTTGGGCAAGGCAGTCGGGCTCTAAGCCCATTTCCTTCCCTGAGAGACAGAGGGATTAGAAGAGATGATGACATAGTCCTCGCGAGATAGGTACTTCGAAGGCTCGAAGGCTCATGGTGTTCCTGTGGTCCCACCTCTCTGCTTCTCTGAATCATTCCAGAACAGGCAGATGTCAGGTACCGTTGGTTTTTTAGTCATTTATTGTATTACTGTGCTAGTAATGTCCCCGGAATGAACAGGTAAGTCATGAATGGCTGACTTTAAGAATTCCTTCCCCATCGCCTTAAAATACTTCAGTTGCTCTCTTCTGGTAAGTTTCCCATTTCTGATTACTCTTCTCACTAGAGCCAGATCTGGGAGTAGTGAGTCCATAAACTTAAAATGCTCACCATCTTCTGATACCAAAGTTTTTGAACAAGAGTTCACGCATTGTTAGAGTGACCACAAAAACTAGCTGAAGAGAAGGTATCTTTTATCTTGCATCCTATGGCTTTAATGTGATCTGTATTTTCTATTTGTTTTGGAAATTGAGAATTGTTAATGGCATATTTGAAATGTTTAATAAGAATTGCATCGCGGATGTTACTGTATACAGTCCTTCTTGATTATTGTGTTGGTAGATTGTTATGAATACTGGCTATTAAGCAAGTGTTAATAAAACGTGTAGGGGATTGTGATTGTTCTCTCTGCTCCTTCAGCTGGATTGCGGGATCCACCCTGGCCTAGAAGGAATGGACGCTCTTCCTTATATCGATTTAATTGACCCAGCTGAGATTGATCTCCTGTTAATCAGTCAGTAAGTTATTTTCTTTATTAACGACTTTCTTTTTCAAGAACTATTGCTATAAAGATCATTATCAGATTTTAAGATTCTGGTGTTTTATTTTATTTTTTAAGGTTTTATTTTATTTTTTAAGATTTTATTTATTTATTGGACAAGAGAGTGAGCACAAGCAGGGGGAGCAGCCAGCAGAGGGGGTGGCGGGGGAGCAGGCTTCCCGGCTGAGCAGGGAGCCCCATGCGGGACTCCATCCCAGGACCCTGGGATCATGACCCAAGCCGAAAGCAGACGCTTAACTGACTGAACCACTCGGGCGCCTGATTCTGGTGTTTTAGAAGTGTGTTTTCTGGGACACCTGGCAGCCTCAGTCCGCAGAGCATGTGGTTATTGATCTCGGGGTCATGAGTTTGAGTCCCACATTGAGGGTAGAGTTTACTTAATTAAAACAAAATTTTTTTTTTAGGATTTATGTATTTAGAGAGAGCACACGAGAGTGGTAGGGGTAGGGGCAGAGAGAGACGGGGAGAGAGACTCTCCAGCAGACTCCCCCCACAGAGCACAGAGCCTGACATTGTGCAGCTGGTCTCACGACCCCGAGGTCATGACCTGAGCCAACACCAAGAGTTGGAGGCTTAATAAAAAGAATTTTAGGGGCGCCAGGGTGGCTCAGTTGGTTGAATTTTTTTTATTGTTTTTTAATTGGGCCATTTTCCACCACTTATTTTTCAAAGGTCAGGCTTTAGTTTATTTGTTTGTTTTTTCTTGCAACGTATTCTTTGACTGCAGCATTTTCTTCAGTTTCAAAAACTGTGTCCCCATGAGTGGACACTTGGTAAGGCTTTATTATAAAAAGACAGTATTACACACTGTTGTCTGTTTCTTTCATATTTCAATAACTGTGTTAAAAACTCCGTTAAAGATCTGTGTTAAAACAGTTATTAGAGGGCGCCCGGTTGACTCGGTTGGTTAAGCATCTGCCTTTGGCTCAGGTCATGAGCCCAGGGTCCTGGGATCGAGCCCCACATTGGGCTTCCTGTTCATCAGGGAGTCTGCTTCTCCCTCTGGGCCTTCCCCCTCTTGTGTTCTCTCTCTCTCAAATAAGTAAATAAAATCTTAAAAAAAAAAACACCAAACCAGTTATTAAAATTGAAGAGTATCGCATTACACTGATTATTTTGAAGCAATAACAATTTCCAATTAAATGGAATTCATCTTCCTCATAAAATATTAACATATATCCATTAAGATAATGCAATGTCAGATGAACCAGTACCTATTTCTTCACCATTATTCATATCAGTAGAGCTTTTTAAAAAAATTTTTATTTAAATTCAATTAATTAACATATAATATATTATTAGTTTCAGAGGTAGAGGTCAGTGATTCATCAGTCATACAACACCCAGTGCTCATTACATCACGTGCCCTCCTTAATATCCATCACCTGGTTACCCCATCCCTCCACCACCCTCCCCTCCAGCAACCCTCAGTTTGTTTCCTATGATAAGAGTTTCTGTGGTTTGTCTCCCCCTGTGATTTTATCTTGTTTTTTCCTCCCTTCCCCTATGCTCCCCTGTTTTGTTTCTTAAATACCACATATGAGTGAGATCATATGATAATTACTTTTCTGTGATTCATATGATAATTACTTATCTCACTTAGCATGATACCCTCTGTTGCCATCCACGTCATTGTAAATGGTAAGATTTCATCTTTTTTTTTTTTTTAAGATTTTATTTATTTATTTGACAGAGAGAGATCACAAGTAGACAGAGAGGCAGGCAGAGAGAGAGGACATACATTTAATGTATGGATTGCTCTAGGTAGCATAGACATTTTAACATTTCTTCTTCCAGTCCTTAAGCAGGGAATGTTTGTCCATTTATTTTTGTCTTCCTCAATTTCTTTCATGAGTACTTTATAGTTTTCTGAGTACAGATTCTTTGTGTCTTTGGTTAGTGTCTTTGTGTCTTTGTGTGTTTTGTTTATTCCTAGGCATCTTAAAATTTGGGGTGCAATTATAAATGGGATGGACTCCTTAATTTCTCTTTCTTCTGTCTCAGTGTATAGAAACACAACTGACTTCTTTGCATTGATTTATATCCTGCCACATTGCTGAGTTCCTGTATGATTCTAGCAATTTCAGGGTGGAGTCTTTGGGTGTTCCACATAAAGTATCATGTCATCTGCTTAGGGTGAGAGTTTGACTACTTCTTTGCCGATTTGGATGCTGTTTATTTCTTTTTGTTGTTTGATTGCTGAGGCTAGGACTTCTAGTCCTATATTAAATAACAGTGGTGAGAGTGAACATCCCTGCTGTGTTCCTGACCTTGGGGAAAAAACTCTCAGTTTTTCCCCATTGAGAATGATATTCACTGTGGACTTTTCATAGATGGCTTTTACAATATTGACATGTGTTCCCTCTAGCCATACACTATAGAGTTTTAATCAAGAAAGAATGTTGTACTTTGTCAGATGCTTTTCCTGTATCTGTTGAAAGGATCATACAATTCTTGTCCTTTATTTTATTAATGTGGTATATCATGTTAATTGATTTGTGGATGTTGAACCACTGTTGCAGTCCAGGAATAAATCCCACTTGGTCATAGTGAATAATCCTTTTAACGTATTATTGGATTCTACCGGCTAATATCTTGGCAAGAATTTTTCATCCATGTTCATCAGAAACATTGGTCTATAATTTCTCCCTTTTGGTGGGGTCTTTGCCTGGTTTTGGGATCTAGGTAATGCTGGCCTCATAAAAAGAGTTTAGAAGTTTTCCTTCCATTTCTATTTTTTTGAAACACCTTCAGAAGAATAGGTATTCATTCTTCTTTACATGTTGGGTAGAATTCCTATGGGAAGCCATCTGGCCCTGGACTCTTGTTTCTTTGGAGATTTTGGTTACTGCTTCAATTTCCTTGCTGGTTATGGGTCTGTTCAGGTTTTCTATTTCTTTCTGTTTCAGTTTTGGTAATGTAAATGTCTCTAGGAATGCATCCATTTCTTCCAAATTGCCTAATTTGTCGGCATATAGTTGCTCATAATATGTTTTTATAATTGTATTTCGTTGGCATTGGTTGTAATCTCTCTTTCATTCATGATTTTATTTATTTAGGTCCTTTCTCTTTTCTTTTTGATAAGTCTGGCCAGTGGTTTATCAATCTTATTATTTCTTTCAAAGAACCAGCTCCTAGTTTCGTTGATCTGTTCTAAGCTGGGGTGGCAGTCCTTATTTCAGACAAATTAGATTTTAAACCAAAGATTGTAATAAGAGATGAGGAAGGACACTGTATCATAATTAAAGGGTCTATCCAACAAGATCTAACAGTTGTAAATATTTATGCCCCTAATGTGGGAGCAGCCAATTATATAAATCAATTAACAACAAAATTAAAGAAACACATCGATAATAATACAGTAATAGTGGGGGACTTTAACACCCCCCACTCAACTGCAATGGGCAGATAGTCTAACAAATCAACGAGGAAATGGGGTTTGAATGACACATTGGACCAGATGGACATCACAGATATATTCAGAGCATTCCATTGTCTTTAAAGCAACAGAATACACATTCTTCTCGAGTGCACAGGGAACATTCTCCAGAATAGATCCCGTACTGGGTCACAGCTCAGGTCTCAACTGGTATCAAAAGATTAGAATCATTCCCTGAATATTTTCAGACCACAATGCTTTGAACCTGGAACTCAATCACAAGAGGAAAGTTGGAAAGAACTCAAATACCTGGAAGCTAAAGAGCATCCTACTAAAGAATGAATGGGTCAACCAGGAAATTAAAGAAGAATTCAAAATTCAGGGAAGAAAATGAAAGTGAAAACACAACTGTTCAAAACCTTTGGGATGCAGCAAAGGGGGTCCTAGGAAGGAAGTACATAGCACTGTGAGCCGTTCTCAAGACACAAGAAAGGTCTCAAATATACAACCTAACCTTACACCTAAAGGAGCTGGAGAAGAACAGCAAATAAAGCCTAAACCCAGCAAGAGAGGTGATTTAATAAAGATCAGAGCAGAAATCAAGGAAATAGAAACCAAAAGAACAGTCAGTTGAGCTTCTGGCTCTTAGTTGCAGCTGGGGTGGTGATCTGGGTCTTAGGATCCCTTTGCCACCAGCCCTGCAGAACGGGGTGCTCCATTCCTTTCCTTTGTACATAACCTCCTCTTGATGCTCCAAAAGTATTCATATGCAACTGTTACATAGGGCTTTTCTGTACAATGAGCAGCAGTTTCATTCCATATGGTACATGATGGGTAGTATTTTAAGAATTGACTGAATCTTTTTGTTTCTCTTTAAGTTTCCATTTGGATCACTGCGGAGCCTTGCCCTGGTTTCTACAGAAGACGAGTTTCAAAGGAAGAACATTTATGACTCATGCCACGAAAGCTATTTATAGATGGCTTCTTTCAGATTACGTCAAAGTCAGGTGAATTGCTTTATTGGATTCATACAGGAATTTGCTTCTGCAGGATACATAAAGTTCAAGTTATGAACCGTTTTGTGTTTGGAAGTGAGACACTCTTTTTTATGCACAAGGCTGTCATTAATTTGTCATTCAGTTTCAACTCCTTAAATACCCATTGTGAACACAGCACCTTCCTGACCATAAAGTGTTAGTGAAGTTTCTACATCCTTAAATTTTTGTAATTTGGGTGAATTACAATGTATGCTAACAATGTTTTGTAAACAGAATTTTATTATTTTATTAAAATTTGAGATCAAGTGTATGATATACTAATAAGAGACTGAAATCTTATTTTAGAGTATTTGATCAAAGCAGATTACTATCGTAAATGAGGATTTTTTTTTCTAGTTATAAGAGGATAAGAAAAATTAGAAGCATTTTTGTGATACCTACGGGATAAATTATTAGCCTTCAAAAGTTTACATCTGTGTATTCCAAAAGTAGCTCAGAGGTAATTTGTTATTCTTCACATATAAATGTAAAAGAATGGAAGAGTTACCCTTAGTAATTATACTGCTTACCGCTTAAATAATGCTAACCATGTGCAGACATAGTCCTCACTTCTCAACATATGTTAACTCATCTTCATCTTGACTTCATGCTGTAGGTTCTGTTACGAATCCCGTTTTACAGGTGATCAAACTGAGACACAGAGAGATTAGGTAATTTGCATGTGATGGTCATAGGAAGAAACAAAGCTGGGATTTGGACGCAGGCGATCTGGCACTAGACTCTGTGGCCTTAACCACTACTCCCTTTTGCTTTTTTAGAAGTACATTAGCATAATTTCCAGGAGAAAACTTACACTACATTTTGTAGAGAAGTCTTTTCACATCCTGATGGGAAACTCTGCTGTGGTTCAGTATGTGTGAGTGTTTGAGCGAGTTTATCTCAGGAGTGTTGGGGCAGACAAAAACATTGAGAAATACCATCATGAGAGTACTATGCACTTTGCTTAAAATCACACTTTATAGCTGTACACACCAAACCTTTTTATTATAACTACTGAGTCAAAAAATACCCAAAATGTCCAAGAGATTCTAAGTTGCATAATCCATACAGTGAAAGAACTTTTGTGGCTGTTCCGTTCACAGACAGTCTCTTCGAGTTCAAAGAGTTTAAAAAATCTTGCCCTTAATTGTTTGTGTTGGCCTTTTTAAATATTTAGTAATATATCAGCAGACGACATGCTGTATACGGAGACAGATCTGGAAGAGAGCATGGACAAAATTGAAACCATCAACTTCCATGAAGTTAAAGAAGTTGCAGGAATCAAGTTTTGGTGTTACCACGCGGGCCACGTCCTCGGAGCTGCCATGTTCATGATTGAGATCGCGGGTGTGAAGGTACTCCTGCTCTTACAGCTCCGTCCCCGAGAGAAATCCGCGAGAGCTCTGTGCCCCGAAGTAACACTGAAGGAAATTCCCTAGGACTGCAAGGTGTCAAACACTGAACATAGGATAAAATTTATCCTATGATGCTTTTTCCTTTCCTTTTTTTTTTTAAGATTTTATTTATTTATTTAACAGATAGAGATCACAAGCAGGCGGAGAGGCAGGCAGAGAGAGAGGAAAAAGCAGGCTCCCCGCTGAGCAGAGAGCCCGACGTGGGGCTCCATTGCAGGATCCTGGGACCATGACCCGAGCTGAAGGCAGAGGCTTTAACCCACTGAGCCACCCAGGCGCCCCTGCTTTTTCCTTTTAAATATCACAGTTCATACCCCCACAGTAAGACTTCCTGTATCAAAATTAGAAAGAGTAAAGTAAGCTTCTCAAAAGACTAAAGTTTCTTCACAGTGCCATAGGATTGATTTTCTCCAGGGTCCTTTAGAAAAATGATGAGGGCAGAGCTTTCTTTGTGGCTGTACTTGTTTTCAACCCTCGTTGGGCATTCCTGTGGCCTTGGTGTTCTGGGATTCACCAGGAAGCCCCGGAAAGGGGCGGGGCGTTGCATGAGTGACAGGTGTTCATCAGAATCCTTGCCACCATCCTTGTAAAACGTAGATGGAGGACAGCACCAGCTTTTACGTCTGCTGCATGTTGGAGACACTTAGAGACCCTGTTTAAAAATACTCATCAAGGGGTGCCTAGGGGGCTCTGTGGGTAAAGCCTCTGCCTTCGGCTCAGGTCATGATCCCGGGGTCCTAGGATCATGCCCCCGCATCGGGCTCTCTGCTCAGCGGGGACCCTGCTTCCCTCTCTGTCTCTGCCTGCCTCTGCCTACTCGTGATCTCTCTCTCTCTGTCAAATAAATGAATAAAATCTTTAAAAAAAAAATACTCATCAAATCAGACTCTGAGGGTATGGCCTTGGTCTTTTTTTCCTTCCTTTTTAAGTTTCCTAGGTGATTCCTCTGTGTAGGCAGAGCTGAGAGTCAATGCTCTGGAGTAATATTGCCTTGAATTGTTAGCAGCTGCTCATTGATTTGAACTGTTTACACATCCAGTTGTACTAAGTACTACTCAATCATTTATCCCTACCATTTGCTCAGAGGCACAAAAAATAAGCAGAGAGCCCAAATGCAGATCTGAACTCCCGTGTGAAATTTGATGCATACCCTGTGTTTTTCTCTTATGCTTTAGATGGTTTTTCCATATACCTCAGTAGATTTCTTTCCTCATCATGCCCTTTTTGTCCCCGGTGTTCAGAGCACTTCTTGGGTTTATTAATGCACGGCTTGTCTGTGCTGGGTGCGTCTGGGAGTGTATCATTCCCCCAAGTTAGAGTGAATAATGGAAACACTGCACGGTTTGTGTAACTGAACTGAGATACATCTTGTGTTTATACATAAATACTTTTAATTACACATAATTAAGTATTGCATCTAAATTTCATCAGTTGTAGGCTGTTTTTTCTACTGAACCTCACCTTTAGATTTTATGAGTTTAATGTCTTCACGAGTAAAACAAAACCTTCCAAAATCCTAACTGTCTAGCTTTTTTTCACAGCTTTTGTATACAGGTGATTTCTCAAGACAAGAAGACAGACACTTAATGGCAGCTGAAATTCCCAATATTAAACCTGATATTCTTATTATTGTAAGTATTTGTGCTGTTTGTTTTAATTAGTGTAATGGAAGCAGGATTTTTTCCAGTGGGGGAAAAATATGATACCATTTTCATAATACTAGTTATCAGATGTAAATGAACTAGTGTTTTTTAAAATTTATTTTTATTTATTTTTTAAGATTTTATTTGAGAGAGCAAGAGAAAGCACAAGCAGGGAGAGGGGTGAAGGAAGATGGAAAAGCAGGTTTCCTGCTGAGCAGGGAGCCTAATGCAGGGCTCGATCCCAGGACTCCACTGGGATCATGACCTGAGCCGAAGGCAGGCTCTTAACCAACTAAGCCACCCAGGCGCCCCTACTAGTATTTTTAATTTTTTTTTTCTTCTCTTAGCACAGCTCCACCTTCTTGCTGTTTAATGTGTTAACTCTGGTCTCCTATCAGAGATGATAGGCCACCTCCTCTAAAGACTAAGTATTTTCGTCTAAGAGAATTTCCCCGAATTCATAGAACATCTTAAGGGGGTTGTATAGAAATGGTGTGACCCCACTGCCTTTTCCATGGTCGCTGTCTTTCAGCTCCTCGCCCCTGCTAACTTTCTCTGTGTGTGTCGTCCAGCTGCCTGCTAGTTTGCAAGTCACTGCCCAGAGCTTTTGGTGAGCGGTAGGATGGCGGCTGATGAGAAACAAATTAAAAAATGTGTATTGGTGACAGTGAGGTTAGGGATTAGGAGAGAGATCTTTTGGGCCTATGGTATATATATATATGGTGTATATATATATATGTATATATACACCAAATATATTTAGTAAGAAGGAAGAACTGTCTGTCTCTCCCTCACCACCTGTAACATCCCCCAATGGCCCAAGTATGAGAGACCCCAGCATATTGCTATCCCTAAGCAACACATAAAGGAATTCATTTTCACTCAGCTAATGGTACCCCACATATAAATTGATCTTAATTTAAGGGAAGTTTTGTGTTGCTTTTATTAACCATCAGAAAAAAGTTATTTTCATTATATCTGGTACTTTAGAGCAGTACCTCTCAAATTTTGATGTTGCATATGAATCATCTGGTCCTACCATTAAAATACAGAGTTGGATTCAGTAGGTCTGGGCTGGGGCCTAAGATTCAGCACGTCTAACAAGCTCCCGGGGACACCCATGCTGCTGGCCAGTGGGCCAGACCTAGTGAGGTTTAAGGGATATTCTTAAACAGAACTATTAGAAACAATATCTATTTGTGTTTTACAGGCTCTGGTTTATCAAAGATGGGAGAAATACCCCTTTTCCCATCCATGGAAAGCAAGATGGTTTAAAAAAGAATTATCTTGAACAGGGAAGATTCAGTTTTAAATTTTTTCCTGATTCCTCTTTCTAAAAATTTCTTACTGCGGAGGCAGATCTGAATTCTAACATTTTTAGTTGCTCTTCTTTCCAGTTAGTATTATAGCAGTGTGTTCAGTAAATGGCATGTTAATGGACAAATGAGTCACTTTGTCGCTGCATCTTACTGATGTTTAACTTTCATATTCATTGGGAGTCGTCATTCTCGGTCTCTTACTTCCGACGTGTCATTTAGGAATCTACTTATGGGACCCATATCCATGAGAAGCGTGAGGAGCGAGAAGCAAGATTCTGTAACACTGTCCACGACATTGTGAACAGAGGGGGCAGAGGTCTCATTCCCGTCTTTGCTCTTGGAAGGGCTCAGGAGCTGCTCTTGATTTTAGGTATGCCTTTTCCTTTTGCGGGGGCGATTCTCAGAATCTCGGACTGCTTTTCTATCAAGGTAGTTGCCTGGCCTCGGATAGGTCATTCTGCCTTTCTGGGCTTCAGTTTCTGCATCTAAAAATATGTAATGCTATAAAAGCCCAGAGGAACAGTGACCCTTGGGCACCTCTACTGGGAATATAAGTGGTGCCCTTTACTGGAAGTTGCCAACAGCCTCAGAACTCTGCAGTGAGCTGAGTCCTAAAAATATGTCACCCTTTGACCCAGCAATACTGCCTGTGGGAATAAATGATACAAAGAAAATTTTATAAGTAAGGGTATTCATCATTTTAGTAGTTTTTAAAAATATTTATTTATTTATTTATTTATTTTAGACGGGTTGGGGGGCTGGGGCAGAGGGAGAAAATCTCAAGTAGACTCCACGGAGTGAGGAGCCCAATGCAGGGCTCAATCCCATGACCCATGAGGTCACGACCTGAGCCGAAACCAAGAGTCAGATGCTCATCCGAGCCACCCGGGAGCCCCCATCATTTTAGTATTTTTAAAGAACTATCATGCCAGTAAATATCACCTTGTAGGAAAAAAGTCTTATCACAGTTGAGTAATTGTATACTTTCACATAAGGTATCATTTGCACAAAAAATTAGGGTTCAAAACAGTATATACTCCAGTCCTAGTTAAAAATACACAGATGGTGGTGCCTGGGTGGGTCAGTGGCTTAAGCCTCTGCCTTTGGCTCAGGTCATGACCTCAGGGTCCTGGGATCGAGCCCCGCATCAGGCTCTCTGCTCAGCGGGGAACCTGCTTCCTCCCTCTCTCTCTGCCTGCCTCTCTGCCTACTTGTGATCTCTGTCTGTCAAATAAATAAGTAAAATCTTAAAAAAAAAAACAAAACATACAGATGACTGGAAAGATGTTAAATCTGGACAGTGAGAAAGTGGATGATTTCTTTTTCCTGCTTTTCTCTATTTTCCAAATGCTTCAATGAGCATATGTAACTGTTTGTAACCAGAGGACAGTGGGTGTCGCTTTCTGCGTATATTTATACTTAATGATCCTTCTAACTAGAACATTCTGTGACGCTGTTTGTGGAAAGCACTCCCCTTAAAGACTGTGTTGGCAGCTTCAGTTTGAAGAGCTAGAAATGGTGACATCAAGCTCTTGCCCTCACCTCCATCTGTAGGATGATAAAGATAAGTCTGTCCCTATTACACTGGAAAGGAAAAATGGGGAGGATCATCTGTGAGCGATAGGACGTAGTAGGAGCAGCATTTCTGGCATCGCTAGCCACTCCGGGTTTCTCCAGGCCTTTTTTTCTCACTGCACGTCAGACTCATCCTTAGAAGTGTTGAACTGATGGTGAGATCGAGCCGTGCGTGGGGCTCTGTGCTCAGTGGGGGACCTGCTTGAGATTCTCTCTCTCCTTCTCCCCCTCCCCTGGCTCCTACTCTCTTGAAAATAAATAAAATCTTTAAAATAAGCTAAATAGGGGCGCCTGGGTGGCTCAATCGTTAAGCACCTGCTTTGAGCTCAGGTCATGATCCCAGGGTCCTGGGATCAAGCCTGCTTCTCCCTGTCTCACTTCCCCCCTGCTTGTGTTCCCTCTCTCGCTGTGTCTCTCTCTGTGAAATAAATAAATAAAATCTTTTTAAAAATAAGGTAAATTAATAAATGAAAATTCTCCATAACAAAGTAACTTAAAGAACAGAGGAAACTGGGAAGGGGAAACCATGTTGTTACCATCACACTGGGTTGCCAGATTCAGCGCATAAAAATATAGGACAGCCAGCTAAACTTGAATTTCAGATAAATAACAATATTTTAGCACAAGTGTCTCAAATATTTAATACATGTTCTTACCCTGAAAACCTTTTTTTCTTTTCTGTAAAATTCAAGTTTAACTTGGCATTCAGCATTTTTCTCTGGCGAGTCTACCGTCAGGCGTGTGTTCTGATTCCTTTTCTGAACCAGGACTGCTCTACTCGGTTGCTTATTCCTTTTCCCCTAAATTCTCCCTTTCGATGTAGCATAACGGACAGGATGGTCATTGGGACGAGTGGTTTCAAACCTCTTCTGTGTTCTAGCCATATGATCTTGAAGCCAAATTAATTTAACTTTTCTTTGACATTTGAAATTTTTCCATAAAAATACAAAAAAAATATGAGAAGTGATATGACCTTGGGATGTAGTATGCATTGCAAGGTATTTGAGAAATACATGAAAGTGTATAGAAAACTTTGACACTATTAACTTTAATTACATCTGTAAAAACATGAGCAGAATAAACCAGAGAGCAAAGCAGGAAATAGATTTGTTACGTTGTATGACGGGAAAAGTCCCTGTCCTTCTACAGAGTTTTCACTAATAAGACAAGTAGAAAAAATAACATTCCCAACTCTTCAACCTTTTTTTAAGCCTGTTTCCTAATCTATAGGATGAAGATGAATCTTCATAAGGTTGTTTTTAAAAATTAGAAATAATATGTAGGATGTCTGGGTGGCTCAGTCATTAAGTATCTGTCTTCAGCTCGGGTCATGATCCCAGCGTCCTGGGATCGAGCCCCACATGGGGCTCCCTATTCAGTGGGGAGCCTGCTTCTCCCTCTCCCACTCCCCCTACTTGTGTTCCCTCTCTCGCTGTGTCTCTCTCTGTCAATTAAATAAATAAAATCTTAAAAAAAAAGGAAATAATAAATGTAAATTGGATACTAGGCACTTAATACATTTCCTAAATACAGGTGTGCCTAGGAGAATAAATTATATCTTTTGGTCATTCTACTCTTATAATATTTTGGAATTTAATGAGAGTTTTCCTCTAAAATGAGACTTCCTTTAAAGGTGTATTGCCCATACAGTTTTCCTTTATAATCAGCAACTGGCAGCTTTTTAAAAAATATAGTCAAACAAGAATGTGACTATCCTGTTTGTTGTTGTTATTGTTTTTAAAGATTATATCTATGTATTTGACAGAGAGATATCCCAAGTAGGCAGAGAGGTAGGCGGGGGGCGGAGCGGGGCAGAGTGGGGAAGCAGGCTCCCTTCTGAGCAGAGAGCTGGATGCGGTACCCAATCCCAGGACCCTGAGATCATGACCTGAGCCAAAGGCAGAGGCTTAACCCACTGAGCCACCCAGGGGCCCTGACTATCCTGTTTTTAAGTGTTCTGTAACAATTTTAACTCTGGCAGTCCTATTTTGTAACTAATGAAGTCTGACTACAAAAAGCCTAATTTTGATAAGTCTTTGAAATATTGAGAGTACATTTCTATTTAAAGCTATGCCAGAATTTAGGGTCCCTCTAGGGTAATAAATTATGATTTGTTACTCACCGTAAACTTCTATTGTTTTTAAAAGCTTCCATGTGATCACAATATTCTTTTCAGGAAATAAGTTTTGATTTTGTAAGCTTAATTTAGAGCCAGGCTAATTTTCTTGAACTCTAAAATATGTTAAACAAAATGAAAAGGCAACCTGCTGAATGGGAGAAGATATTTACAAATCATACATCTGATAAAGGGTTAATAACCAAAATATATAAAGAACCTGCACAACTTAAAATTTTAAAAAACCTGATTTTAAAAAAAAGGGCAGAGGACTGGAAGAAACGTTTTCCACAGAAGACTTCCTGATGGCCAACAGGCCCATGAAAAGATATCCAACATCACTCGTCATCAGGGGAACTGCAAATCAGAACCACAGTGAGATACCACCTCACACCTGCCAGATTGGCTATGGCTATTTCCAAAAAGACCAAAAAAAAAAAAAGAGAGAGAGAGATGTTGGTGAGCATATGGAGAAAAGGGAACCATTGTGCACTATTGGTGGGAATGTAAATTGGTGCAGCCACTGGAAAACAGTTTGGAGGCTCCAAAAAAATAAAAACTAGAAAGGCCATACAACCCAGCAGCCCTCCTTCTGGGTTTTTATCAGAGAAAATGAAAACACCAGTGTAAAGACATAGTTCATTGCAACGTTGTTTACAGTAGCCAAGACATGAAATGACCTAAGTGTTCACTGATGAATGAATGATAAAGAATTTATGGTACATAGAGACAATGGACAGTATTACTCCGTCATAAAGAACTATCTGACCATTTGCAACACGTGTGGACCTAGAGGGTATTAAGCAGCAAAATAAGAGAGAAAGACTGTATGACTTCACTTAACATGTGGAATCTAAAAAACAAATGAACAAACAAACCAAACAGAAAGAGGCTCTTGGATACAGGAAACAGACTGTTAGTTACCAGACAAGGGAGGTCTTAGGGGTCGAGCGAAATAAGTAAAAGGGATTAAGATGTACAAACTTCCAGTTAGATGATAAAGATGTTACGGAAATGCGGTCCACAGCATTGGAAATGTAGTTAGTGGTATTGTAAGAACTTTAGTGACCGGTGATAGCTAGACTTACCATGGGGATCATTTTGTAGTGTATAAAAAATACTGAATTGCTGTGAAATACACCTGAAACTAGTAGGATATCATATGTCAATTGTACCTCAATTTGAAAAAAAATGTTAGCCAGGGCTGGGCACATAGGAAACCTTCAGAGTCTGGAAATCCTTCCCTTGGCTCCATGATAGCCCCTACCCCTTGCCCCAGAGCTAGAGCACAAGAGAGGCCAACATGTGTTGAATGAAGAATCATCCTTTCCAACCAGAGGCTGCATCCCAGAGCCTTGGACCACCCGTGGGTATCAAATCCTAGCTGCCCACATTCTGGTTGTGCATCTCGTGCAAGGGATTTATATTTCTGAGCCTCTGTTCCTTCTGTAAGATGCGGTCTGTGGGTGCCGACACGCTGGGAACCCTGCTCCGCACTCCCAGTGGATGGCAGCCGCTGCCTGTGCTGCTCGCCTCCCTGCCTCCGAGCTGCAGGGCCACTAGGGAAACCAAGGGGCAGGAGTTAGAGCCTGGATTACAAGCAGCCTATAGCAAGCTGCCTGACCGAAGCAAGACTGAATGTACAGGAAGGTGTGCGTGTCCCCAGACTGTCCAGGAAAAATGGGAAGCTGGCACGGAGCAGGGCCTCTCCTGTGGGCAGGAGGCGAGATCCGCTAGGAATGTGTCCCAGGAAGGACCCCCCCACTTACTGTTACCTGGTATCCACAGGCTGGGCCACGGGCCAGGCCCTGTGAGAAGCCTACCAGGTGCAGAGCCACAAGGAGGAGGCCTCCTGCTGAGAGGCCCAGAAGGGACCGGAGAAAGGAGATGGCCTCACGGAAAACAACCAAGTTCCAAGACCAGCAGCCCCGCCCCCCACTTTCCATCCCCGTGCACAGCAGTGTCTTAAATGTGGCTCACCCTTAACCAGGGTGACAGTTTCTGCAGACAGCGGGCATGTTGAAGAAATTGTGAGCTCGTAATTACCAGTTGTATTGCTAACACAACAGGGGGTTCCAAACCTTGATATCTTTGCTATTAACACATAAATTAGTCATTTATAGAAATTGCGAGAGAGGGAGATAGATATATGTAGTTGTATAAATACGTAAGTATTTATAATATACTTTTGTAAATCCATATATACATAATTCTATGCTTTTATTTCTTGGTTGTCGTTTATTATTTGAACTTTTTACCCCACATAACAAAACGAAATTTGTTTCTTATAAAATCTGTCTAGATGAGTACTGGCAGAATCACCCAGAACTCCATGACATTCCCATATACTACGCATCCTCTTTGGCCAAGAAGTGCATGGCCGTGTACCAGACGTATGTAAATGCCATGAATGACAAAATCCGCAAACAGATCAACATCAATAATCCCTTTGTTTTCAAGCACATTAGTAACCTCAAGGTGAGTGCTGGGGAGGGACCCGGGGTCATAGGTGAGTCAGCAGCTCTCACAGCTGCCTGCCGTCAGTTCCGGGGCCCAGTCCTTTGTGCTGAGGTCTCGCTGTTTCTCTAGCCGGCCCCAATTTTCTGCAGGAAGACAATAGTTTAGCAATTGGCATTCTTTCCTGCTTCAACAGTTTTTGCCCCTTGCTCAAAATCTGCATACATTCTCAGTATTTACTCTACTGATTAAGTTGGGTCTCTCTGCTGTAGAAACAGGAAGTCCTGATGAGGAAAATATCTTACGTTATATATCAAGTTTTTCTATTCTTGCTCTAACTAATCATCTTTCCGATTCCCATTACCCATTCCATGTATGAAAACTTTCATGTTTACTTTTGTAGAGCATCCAATAAACAATAAAACCTTATTTTCTTTAGTTAAAAAAATAGTTTTAGGGACTCTGGGGTGGCTCAGATCGTTGGGCGTGTGCCTTCAGCTCAAGTCATGATCTCCAGGTCTTGGGATCGAGCCCCACAATGGCCTCTCAGTTCAGGGAAGAGTCTGCCTCTCCCCCTGCTCTGCCTCTCCCCCTGCTCATGCACGCGCTCTCTCTCTTTCTCTGTCTCAAATGAGTAAATAAAATCTTTTTTAAAAAAAAGTTTTAGAAAAATACTGTTTTATTAAAACTAATGCTTTAATCTTAGAAATAATGCTCCAAATAATTGAGGTTATAAGTCATCTTCTAGTTATAAATGGGCTCTATTCATAAAATACTGTTTTTTTTTTTTAAGTTAATTTTTAAGAATTAGAGCCAAGTTTTCCCTAGAAACAACGTTGAACCTTTTGGTTGGATTTCTAGGCCAGCTCAAAACACTCACGAAGCACACAAGGCCATTGTGAGCGGGGAAAATTCTTTCCGGGTTCTATCTTGGGCAGATAGAAAGCCATTTGACTCTTGCTTTTTTCCGGCCTGCAGATCTAGCAATGAAAATGATCCTATTACTGCCCATTAATACCAGCAGGAGATTGAAAAGGTCCCTGTGAACTAACTGCCTTTTATCACTTTGTCCCCCTTTTATTCCTAGCCTAAATTGTTTAGGGTCTTAGAAACTGGACTTAAAATATTTACAAGTCTCGCCGAGACCCTTTCAGTAGTGTGATTCATCTTTTTACCTAGCTTTTTGTTCTTTAAAAACGAGGAATGCCTTGCCAAGCGCTGGTACTCCGCATGCGTCTGCCTTTCCTGTTCCCCCCCCAGAGCATGGACCACTTCGACGACATCGGTCCCAGCGTCGTCATGGCCTCCCCAGGCATGATGCAGAGCGGCTTATCCAGGGAGCTCTTCGAAAGCTGGTGCACGGATAAGAGGAACGGCGTCATTATAGCAGGGTACTGTGTGGAAGGGACACTTGCCAAGGTCAGCCATGGTCTTAGACCACTGCGTTACTCCTAATCAGAATTGCCAAGGTGGCACATTAAAGCCTGAGAAGCGCCCATCGGTCTCAGTAAAAACTATGGGAAGGAACCGATCTGAGACAGATGCAAAACCATGGATGCCCTCATTCACTGAAGAAGAAGTTTGCCAGTGTGTGTCCTCTTGATAAGTCACAGGAGGTGTCTGGGTCGATTGCCTGTCTTCCTGCTGATACACAGTCGATGCTAGCTCGGGGATGTGCACGTGGTGGGAAATCCGTGCAGAGCTCCAGAAGCCGTTTCTGAACATCCCAGCCTCGCATCCTCTTAGCTCCTCTTTGTAGAATTTGCCTTAGTTTTTAAAATACCTTGTGATTCCCCAGTGTGACCGTTTTTTATTACTTTAGGGTATTCTCAAGTCACACAATGTTGGCCATGTATTTAAAATAGATTTCCAGAACAGAAACACATCTGTTTGAAAGGTGACTTTTTAGAGCAGGACAATAGCTGGGAATCCAAGTTTGCCTTTCTGGCCATAAGTTACAATTGCCACTTCCAGTACTCTAAGTACATTGAATTTTAGTTAACCTGCTTACTTTCCTGATTAAATACTTGCTTGACCAAGAAAATAAGTATTTGATATTTACTAAGTCGATGGTTAGAATGCTTTTCGTGCTAAAGGTCCCAAATTTAACGTAAGAGTTTGTGGCTGCATTAACAAATAGAAAATGTACTTTTCTCTTCTGATTGGGTAGTTTATTTGCTTTGTTTCTTTTATTTTTGTTTTGTTTTGTTTTTTAACAGCATATCATGTCTGAGCCAGAAGAAATCACTACCATGTCTGGACAGAAGTTACCACTGAAAATGTCTGTTGATTACATTTCTTTCTCTGCTCACACAGATTACCAGCAAACCAGTGAATTTATTCGTGCTTTGAAACCGCCTCATGTGGTTAGTCTATGACTTTGACTTATAACATTAAAGAGGAAGAAAACATACCCAAGAAACCACAGCTGGTTTTCAAATCAGACACTGCCTATCATTAAGGTGGCCCTTTTCACAGAGTGTTTCTGGGAGCACTTGGACCTGGCCTTTGCAGCTCCCTTCTGAGTTAGGCAAGCTGTGCACTCTGTCTCCATTTAGCCAAAGTCCCTCATCAGATCCCCTAATCCCAACTCCAGTGCTCTTTCTGTCATTTTCTGCAGCCTCTCCCATAACCTAAGAGCACAGGCTTTGCTTGTGACTGCTTGTTTTGAATCTCAGCTCCATCTCTTACCTGCTGGGTAACCTTGGGCAAGTTACTTAACCTCTCTGTGCCCTATTAGTAATTAGGGATAATAATACCTCATAAGGTAATTGTGAAGAAGGGATGAGAGAACATAGATCTGAAGCATGTAATATGGTGCCTGGCAGGGAGTAAATGCTTAGTAAAATGAAAAGAAGAGAAAGATCATCTAATAGTAAAAATTAAAGATCCAAATAGATACAAAATCACATAGCTCCTTACTGATGTGATTTGTTTATATTTGTAAGTTTCATGTAATACAAAAGTAACAATTCTATTTTGGTGGGATTGGGGAGGGATAAGGGGAAAGCTTTAAAAAAAAAAAGTATTTTTAATCAACAGGACACTTTGGGAATTTGGGACAGGGAAGAAAGGATGAAGTGCCCTTCCTAGATTTATTGAAAAGTAGTTTAGAGGAAACAGCCTTTTGCTAGTCTTTTTCTCCTTAAATTTTTTCATTGTGGTAAAATATATGTGACATGGAAGTTGCCATTTTTATCTGGACAGTTCCATGGTGTGAATCACATTCACAGTGTTGTGCAACCGTCACCAACCCCTATTCCCAAACTTTTTCATCACCCCAAACAGAAACTCCCTACTCAGCAAAAATTCCCCATTTCCTCCTCCCCAGCCCCAGGTAATCTCCAGTTTACTTTCTGTCTCTCTGGATTTGCCTGGCGTAGACAGTGCATGTCAGTGAAATCCTACAGCACTGCACAGAATGTGTTCAAGGTTGGTCTGATAGTCGCACGAATCTGACTCCCATCCTCTGTGTGGGTGAACAACATTGCGCTGTCCGTATAGATCACACGCAGGCACGCGGTGTACACACGCCCCGGTGAAGCCTGACCTGTGAGCCTCTGTGTGAGGCCCTGTCCTCACTCCTTCAGTATATGAACCGAGGAGTGGGCTCGCCGGCTCGGAGGCTCGTTCAGCTTCCCGAGGTGGCTGCGCCATTCTGCGTACCCCCCGCATCCCAGGCAGGGCACAAGTGCTCCCATTCCTCCGCATCTTCGCCAACACTTGCCATTTGCCTTTTGTAATCACCGCTGCTCCTAGTGAGCGTGAAGCAGCATCTTGTGGTTTTGGTTCTCACTATCCTAATGACTCGTGGTATTGAGCGTCCTTTCCTGTGCTCGTGTGTTAATTTTTGAGTGATTTCTGGCCTGGAAGTCCTTGCAGGCCTTTCCCAGTGACCCTCACTCAGTAAGCAAAGTCTTGGGTGGAGAAAGATTTCTCGCCTCCTCTTTAGCTTGGCGAACTGGTGGATTTCGTGACGTGTGGGCCCCTCCCAGGCCCCCTCCTGTGTGTGGGTCACGGATGCGCTTGCACGTGTAGACGCCGGCGAGGAGGGACCGCACTGCCCTTTCTGTCAGCTCCACCGCCTCTTCCTCAGTCCCATTTCATTGCTCTCCAGGCTCGCTCTCTGCCGACAGTTTAAATTCCTGGATTGAACTCGATGCTTGCTTTCCTTCAGTAACCAGGTCAGCAACAGTATGATCTGCATGTTAGAGTAATAGTAGTGTTAAGGGTAACGACAAGTAAAAGCTAGTGTTTATTACTTACCATGTGCCAGGTACTGTACCCATGTTCTAAGTAATCTCTCCCCCTGACACGGGGCTCGAACTCACAACCCTGAGCTCAAGGGTTTACCGACTGAGTCAACATGGCAGCCTGTACTCTGGTTTACGTGTGTCAACTTGCTTACCCCTTACAACCAACAACTGTTTGTAGATGAGAAAATTGAGATGTTAAGTAACTTGCCCAAGTTGACGTAGCTCAGAAGTGCTTAAGGAGCCAGGATTCGTGTTTGAGTGCCAGACCTCAAGGTCGGGGCTCCTTACTTGGCCAAACGCCTCTGCCCGGTAGTGATTGCCGGAGAGGCTTCTGTGAGCCCAGGCGAGAAATCATCGACCAGGAGTCTGTAGGTTAAGAATGATCTGTCTTGTCAAATACAGATTATAGAAGTGAATGGAAAGAGGCTGGTATCTAATACAGTTACTGTAAATACCCCTCAAAGACAGTTTCATTTGGTTCAGAAATATCTTATTTGGTATTACTATAATAAATGGAAGAAAATACCAGAAGTCTTTTTCTTCCCCATAAGAAGCTTCTTTTGAATGTCTTGTATTAAGAGACCTAAAGGAAACTCTGCATTAGTAAGAGGAGCAATGGTTTCGTGCAAGAATCCTGCGTCTGAAGCCGGTGGGGGTTACAGACGTCACGGGCACAGTCCTTTACAGTTGAGCATAGAAGTCTGGGGGAAAAGTCCAGCTTCCATAAAGTTGTGTATCTCACTAGTGGGAACACCTGAAGTAGAAGGGTCTTTACTCTCTTAAAATAGTTCCGCTTCAGGATTTTTAAAGCCAAACAGAATGAAAATAACTGTACAAGTTTGACTGACAGGAGGCCCTCAAAGTTGTTAAGTTTAATAACGTCAAGTATATGTCTGTTTCACGTACTGAAGTCAGATGGGGGCCATCGTGAAGCCGCACTCAGGATGTTTCCCTATGGCCTCTTACATTCATTCTGTGTAGATTTTAGTCCATGGAGAACAAAACGAAATGGCCAGATTGAAAGCAGCCCTGATTCGAGAATATGAGGACAACGATGAAGTTCACATAGAGGTTCATAATCCTCGGAATACAGAAGCTGTGACCTTGAATTTCAGAGGAGAAAAACTAGCCAAGGTAAAAAGGTGGTTTATAATCTTATCCAGGTCTTTCTAAAAGGAAATGTATGCTTCTTAAAAATAATAGTCTTCTTTTCATCAAAGCAAGATAATGTCCTTAATGATGATTTCTGTCTACTTAGTATAGTGAAAGAATTTTATCCATATGCTTTTTTAGGTCTTCTGGTCCTACTAAGTCATTTCTTTACACAGAAAGTTTTCAAGTACATTAGATCTTAGGGCAGTTGAATTTGATAGCTTTGTTTTCTAGCTTTTGTTTTTGTTTATTTTTTAAGGTTTTATTGACTTCTTGAGAGTGCAGAGGGAGAGTGAGGGAGAAGCAGCCTCTCTGCTGAGCAGAGAACAATGTGGGACTCGATCCCAGGACCCTGAGATCATGACCTGAACCAAAGGCAGATGCTTAACCAGCGAGTCACCCAGGCGCCCCTGCATTTGTTAGCTTCGTAATCCTCATCTCTACTTCCCTTTCTTCCCTGGTCTGAGAATAAACAAATATTTATTACTGTTTTCCTACTATATCTAATAGTGTTCTGTCCACTGCTGTTTCTCCAGAAGAATCTAAAGATGGCTCATGTGTTTAAACATAAATGTGGAATGATGGAACATATTAAAAAAACTAAAAAAATTTGTCCATTTTTGATGCAATATACAGTGTTTTCAGGATTTAAAAATAAAATAGTTAAAAACCTTACCTGAGGGTGCCTGGGTGGCTCACAGTTGGTTAAGCCACTGCCTTCGGCTCAAGTCATGATCCTGGAGTGCCAGGATCGAGTTCTGCATCAGGCTCCCTGCTTGGCAGGGAGTCTGCTTCTCCCTCTGACCCTCCCCCTCATGCTCTCTCTCTTTCTCACTCTCCCTCTCTTTTTAAAATCTTTGAAAAAAAAAAAATCTTACCTGAGATTTTAGAGGGACGCTGTAAGGTATCTGTATTTGTATTTGTCCTTCCTGTTAAGACTTTTTTTCAAGAAACGTCTAAGGAAAACTTTTTCACGATTTATCTGAAGTTTTAAATATCAGACATGTATTAATGAGCAACTTTACAGCAATTCTTGTATAGTGAGCCAGATGTGAGAAGGCTAAATGACGAATATCTTTCCTTGCAGTGAGTTCACGAGGAAAAAAAGTCAGCAAAAGCTAAGATGTGAGGCTTTTGTTGCTAAAGAAGGACAGATGATTGGGTTTCCTCCTCAGTTAACTCCTGTTCACAAAACTTTCTAGCAGCCAGTTTAATGGAAGCGACCCTGTACCTATAGAAAAATGTATTTAGTGAGGAATCTAAGAATTGAATTTCCCCAACCCTGCTGGTTGAGATTTGGGGAGGGGCGACTATTTTATAGTCTTACAAATTTAGGAGAGGCGGAGTTGAACAAAATTAAGCTGATATCTTTAGAGCAGGACTTTCAGAGTTGGTTTTTTTTTTTTTAAGATTTTATTTATTTATTTGACAGAGTGTGTGTACAAGCAGGGGGAGCAGCAGGCAGAGGGAGAAGCAGGCTCCCCACGGAGCCGGGAGCCTGATACAGGGCTCGATCTCAATACCCTGGAATCGTAAGCTGAGCCGAAGGCAGATACTTAACTGACTGAGCCACCCAGCTGCATTTTTTTTAACTAGAGGGGCACCTGGGAGGCACAATTGGTTAAGTGTCCAACTTTTCAAATGCCTAATGGTCATTATTATGATTATCTGAATAATTGCATTTTCCAAAACTCTATTTCCTCCTCCTTTTTTTTTTTTTTTTTTTTTTTTAATAGGTCATGGGCTTTTTAGCCGACAAAAAACCAGAACAAGGCCAGCGGGTCTCGGGAATACTTGTTAAAAGAAACTTTAATTATCACATACTTTCTCCGTGTGACCTCTCCAGTAAGTATACTATTAAATGTCAAATATAAACTGATTTTCACATTGAAAGAAAAGCTATGAAAACTTCTCTTCCTAATGGCCAAATCTTAAGTAACAGCCAAGTAATAGAATTGAGTTAATAATCCCGTTCTTGGTGAACATTTTTCTTAACTGGGAGCATACGTTCACCTCCAAGGTTAACCGCTCCTGCTGACCCTTGACAAGCCTGTTTTCCACCTTTCACAATGGAGTTGTTGTACTTTTATTTTCTGAAGTAACTGTGGACTCCCCACATGTCCATTTTGATTCTTAAGACCTAGACTTCCACATCGCTTGCTGGGCCTCTATGTCGTGTGCCTGTGTAAATGCTGGGGGCCATTACTTTTGCAGTACATATGGCATTAGGTTAAATAACTGTGCTCCGTTTTATGCATACAGTGCTAATAAAGTGTGAGTGCTTTATGAAAGTATAAGAAAAAAGAAAGAAGAAAAATTTAAAACTAAACAGAAAAATTGAAAGAAAGGAGAGAATGTGATCAGTCGGGTGAATAGAACAAAGCCATGCACTAGATTTAGGGTGTATTTCGGTCTGTTAGAAGAAACTACATCCCAAAATTTTAAAGAAAGAAAAACACACATATAAAAACTAAGGTTAAAGACAATGAAATGATAGAATCTGACTGTAAAAATGAAAATTAGAAAAGATTTTTAAAAAGGAATTGATAAGAAGTATCAATTGATAAGAAGAAAAATTCAGAAAAAAATAGAGAAAGAAAATAATAAAGAAAAAATTCAACTTTGGAAGACTAAAGAATCATGGGGGAAACCCATGAATTCTCTGTGCCGGATTCCCCTCCCTCTGGAGTTCTGTGGTTCTCATTGATCGGTGAACGTGGTCTTGGCTGGGTGTTCTCGCCATCTTCTGGGGGAGGGGCCTGTTGCTGTGATTCTCCAGTGCCTCTGCCCAAGGCAGAATTGCCCCGCCCTTCCCAGGGGCCAGGCTAAGCAATCTGCTCAAGTTTCCTCTCCTGAGCTTTTGTTCCCTGAATGCTTTTACCTTTCTGTACAGCTTTAGAGGCGGGGAATGGGCAGCCTCCCCATCTCTGTCCCAGAGCTGAGAGCTCGGGGCCCTACTCCTCACTGCGCCCTCAGAGAAAAGCAGTCAGTCCCTCCCGTCTCCCTGGTCTCCGGCCGCGCTCCGAGCTCACCCGGCCTGTGACCAAGCGTTTCTGTCTCTGGCGCTCGGCCCCCTTTGGAGTCTCCAAACCCAGCAGATTCCTGCCGTGTTCCCATGCTATGCTGCTCCTCCCGGAGGAGGAAGGTGGTCTCTCCGGATCTGCCGCTTGTGGGGTCCCTGCTCGAAGAGTAGTGGCCCGAGCGTGCCTCGGATGGTGGTTTATGGCAACCCCGAGCTGAGAGCCCCCCTCGGCTCCACCTCTACAGCCAGCGTCCCTGCTCCAACACCTGGGGGCTCTGCCACCCTCAGACAACCCTGGTCTTTCTGTCACCCTAAGGGTCCTGAGACTACACTGTCCCAGCAAGGGTTCCACTCCCTGCCTAGCCTCTAGAGCAACATCCCTCCGTGGAGCGGACTTCTAAAAGTTCCAGTTTTGTGCTCTGCTCCTCTCTCGCTTGCTGGCAGCCAGCTGACGAGGCTCTCCCCGCCGGCCCCACGGTCTGTCTTCCCGTATATCTCCTCGGATTCACCTCTCTGCACGTCCCACCTTCCAGAAAGTGGTCGCCTTTCTGTTCCTAGAATTGCTGCTGTTCTTTTCTTCCGTCTCCTGTGGAGGTCGTAGGTGTTCAGAATGGTTTGATAACTACCTTGCTGAAATTCTGGGCCCAGATGAAATTTAGACCTCCTGCTCCTCCACCATTGGACCAGGCCTGTGGAAGGACAAGGAACAGCAGCATTTAGGTAGTCCTCTGTGAGCTGGGCCAGCCGTCAGCTTTGGCACATGCCGCGGTGGGGTATACCTTGTTCCCCGCTCTAGCAGTGAGAGCAGGCCTCCTCCGAGCCATGGGTGCCGGAGGACCGGACATGCGTTACAAAGCCCAGCTCCAGCCCCTGGAAAGCTGCCTCCTGGGAGAAGCATTCTTGTCCAGAGCTCGGCACCGTGCTGATGAGTGACACAGAGAAGTGCCTAAGTATACGAGGAGAGAACCGGCCTAGAAGAGTCGGGAAAGGTTTTGCAGACCAGGCAACACTTGCACCTCACAGTGAAGGATTGTCGGAAGTGGCCAAGCCCAGAAGACAGCAGAGGACAGCTGGCGCGCTGGCCGGGAGACCCTCAGGGACCTGATGTTTCCAGGGCAATTGAGACTGCTGTCGTACTGCTGAAGCATAAGCATAAGTCAGGGAGCAGGGGGGCCATGGGAGTTCAGGGGGGAAATGTAGGGCGGGAACAAATTAAGGAGCACCTCATGCGCTTCCTGAGAAACATGTTCGGATTTACCTTGTTTAACTCCCCTCCGTCCCTATACATGCAAATTGTACGTTGCAGATTATATTTTGTGCAACTCGTAGTGTTACTTAAAGTTTATTTATTCTGATTTCCTCTTCAGATTATACTGACTTGGCCATGAGCACTGTGAAACAGACCCAAGCCATTCCCTATACCGGCCCTTTTAATTTGCTCTGTTACCAGCTACAGAAATTGACAGGTGTGTATACTTGTTAAAATGCACCAAATTGTTTTCTGCTTTTGAGTAAGATAGGTATATATTTGGGAAAGGATGTTATTTAATTTGGGTAATGGTCCAAGAATTTGTACAAATTTTATTTGCACTTTGCTTGGACATGTTATCAGCTTTAGGTGAATTTTTGAAAATGTACTCATAAATTTGTTAAATTATGTTATACTTTTTAATCCTTGATTCACTGAAAATTCTAAGAACATCCGTAATCTTTGCCCCGTGTGTTTAAAATCTGCTGTTGTAAACTATTGCTAAATTTCATCTATTTCTTATTCAGAAAATAAGTTTCCTGGTTCCATCAAGTACCAGTCTACACAGCAGGTTCTGCAAGAACACATGACCACTGGCCAAAGGCCAGTAGAACAGTAAACCTGTTCTGTTTTCATACTAGACTATTCTGAGTTAGAGATTTTTGTGCATGGACATAATGAGGGGCAGTGACTAAGTCAAAGGGTGTGGGTTCCCTCTAATAAGCAGGAACTCTGAGTAACAAGTTACATTTTCTATTAATATGCTCTTCATAATTCAGGTAGCAAAATACCACCATAAAATAAACCAGTAGAAAGAAAATCTTTTTTTTTTTTTTAACTTCACATCCTCCTGTTAGAATTTATAGGTCTTAGCACAGAAAGTTAATAAAATATGTCTGAATTAACCCTTAATTAAAAGGTTCCTGGGAGGACCAGAAAAGTCTCCTCATAGCAGAATATTCCTATAGAGTGATGAAGGCAGAAGTGACTAGTTGGTAGTAGCTGACTAGTCTCATATTAAATTTAAGGTGCTAGTGGGTAAATCTCTTATATAAATGCAAATGTTTGACAGTCACCAAAGTTAATGACTGATAAAATGTTGAAGGTCCGAGGTAAATCCTGCTTTGTTATTTTTTTAATACATGTTGAGATCTTTCAGTTGCTACAAACATTCACATAAAGCTTAGTTATTTGAAATCTGGCTACATAAATGAGTAAATTAACTTTCTTACTGTATATCAAATTTATTTCAACTGTCTATAAACGGAATAATGATGCCTCTGGAAGATTATCAGAAAATTATATACATCTTAATGTTACTTCTTTTTCTCAGGTGACGTGGAAGAATTAGAAATTCAAGAAAAGCCTGCTCTGAAAGTGTTCAAGAATATTACTGTCATACAGGAGCCAGGAATGGTGGTGTTAGAAGTAAGATAAGATTATTTACCTTAACTAGGAGGGGGAAAAAATTTCTAGACTTCACATATAATTGTAGAGAAAATTTGTTTCTTCTCAGTCAGAAAAATATATAATGTGTGTGTGCATATTTTTCTTGCCCAAATCAGCTTAAAATATGACACAGCTGGGCATGTTCTCTGAGTTCCAATAACATAGAAACTAATATCAGGGGCACCTTGGGTGGCTCAGCTCGTTGAGCATCCAACTGTAGAGCTCGGCTCGGGCTTTGATCTCAGGGCCATGAGTTCAAGCCCCACGTTGGCCTGCACACTGGGTGTGGAACCTGGTTGAAAAGAAAAGAAAGGGGGCGCCTGGGTGGCTCAGTGAGTTAGGGCCTCAGCCTCCGGTTCGGGTCATGGTCCCAGGGTCCTGGGATCGAGCCCCACATCGGGCTCTCTGCTCAGCGGGGAGCCTGCTTCCTTCTCTCTCTCTGCCTGCCTCTCCGCCTACTTGTGATCTCTGTCAAATAAATTAAAAAATCTTAAAAAAAAAAGAAAGAAAGAAAAGAAAAGAAACCGCTGCACTTCATCTCGCTGGCGGGCTTTTTAAAAAAAAAAAAAAAGAAAAGAAAAAGAAAAGAAAGGAAATTAATATTAAATTAAGGCTTAATATTTTGTTTATGTAGTGAATATAGGTCTCATGTGAGAAGTTTCAACTAATTCTGAGATCGCCCAGGATATCTTCAGTTCTATCAAAAGAGCCCACGTTCCAAGATAAAAATCAAATTCTATTACATTGAAACAAATAGACTGGTCATGCAGCACTCTTTAGAGAGTGGAATTTTAAAAATCCAAATAAGCAAAAGTAAGGTGACCCAAATACACAAAGGCTAGAAACCGTTGAGTATGGTTTCTACTATTAGAATTTTAAATTCCTACTGGTAGAATTTGGAACCCAGACACCAGATTAATTTGATGGTTGAATTTGATAACTTGGCACCTGTTAAGTTTGGAGAAGGACTTTCAGAGTGAATCCTGGGACTAAATGAGCCAGGGAGATACCTCCTCTGTTTCTCCGCCTTGGGGTAGAATCTGATGTAACTGCCCCATCCAGATGGTTCACTGTTCTGTTCTTACACATTTTTTTTTTTAAGATTTTAACCATTTCTTTTAGAGAGAAGGAGAGAGAAAGCACACATGTGCAAGCTGGGAAAGGGACAAAGGGAAAAATTCTTTTTTTTTTTTATTTTTTTTAAGATTTTATTTATTTATTTGACAGAGAGAGATTACAAGTAGGCAGAGAGGCAGGCAGAGATAGAGAGGAGGAAGCAGGCTCCCTGCTGAGCAGACAGCCGGATGTGGGACTCGATCCCAGGACCCTGAGATCATGACCTGAGCCGAAGGCAGCGGCTTAACCCACTGAGCCACCCAGGCGCCCCCAAAGGGAAAAATTCTTAAAGCAGACTCCCTCCTGTGTGCAGAGCCCGCGTGCAGGGCTCGATCTCACAACCCCAAGACCACGACCTGAACTGAAATCAAGAGTCGAAACCTCAGCTGACTGAGTCCTCAGGCACCCTTACACATTAAGGAAGGCGTTTGTTCCTGAAGTAATTCACCTGGTCCCACCCGAGGAAAATGGTCATGGAGCCCTGGGCGTATGGAGGAGCAAAGGGTCCTAAGCTTCGTGTGGAAATCCAGAGGAAGTGTTTAGAACTACTGCTGTGTGCTTATGAGGCCCAGTGCTCAGGGATCTGCTCTTGAGTCCCAGCACCGGAGTTACTGCTGGCTTAGCTCATGCGTGACCTCTGAAAAAGGAAGGTGTTCTGAGGGTCAGGTGAGGGGATGCCCACAAAGTCCTTGCCGCAAAGGCTGTGCTCATGCTGTGCTCAGCAGATCGCAGAAAAGCCCAGCGTTGTTAATTTCAGGTTAGTTTCATAGAGAAAATGCACAAAACGGAAGTCACGTGTGTACAGTCCGTGGATGAGCGGGGAGCACTCACGGCTTTTGTGGTTAGCCCTATTCACGCCTTCCTAATTCTGCCTTTTGCTTTGCAGTGGCTGGCAAACCCTTCCAATGATATGTATGCAGATACAGTAACAACCGTGATACTGGAAGTCCAGTCCAACCCGAAAATAAGGAAAGGTACGGAATGGTTGCATTTTGATCAGTTGATTCTTTCATGTCTCCCATGGTCTGCGAAGACAGAATCCTAGAACTTGAAATCTGCTTGTTCTCGTCCTGTAGCCTTCATGATACAATATGTGCATAACACTGCATGTCACTTACATTTTATTTCTTGTCGTGGGTCTTTTATTTGTGCTGTTGCCCAAAATCTGGTTGCCCTGAACACTAGGATAAAATTCCTTAGTCATGGTCCTCTCAAAACCACTTTAATCAGAAATTCCAAACTACTGCTGAACAGAGCTAGCATGTCTAGTAAGAGAATCTGCGGCCCTCTGGGGGTGTGGTGAAACCTATGGAACAGAGTGGAATCTCCCTTCAGGGCAGTTTCGCAGTCACTTTATGTTTCCTTTTCTAAGTCATCATTTTCAGTCACAGAAGACACTAGTGAAGACAGGTGTGTGATTCTTTACAGCTGTGCTATTTTATGCATAATTCAGGGTAAGGCTTCAGTGGCACGGACGGACGCTAACCCCTGAAGAGTCTGCGGAAGCCCCGCAGCCTTTACCCTCCTCCTCGTACCAGGTCTTGTCCCCCAGAGAACGGTTTTCTGTCGTGAAATTGCAAAAAATAAACAAATAGGTAGTGTTTGATTGCAGGAGGAGAAAACGTTTCACTGGATCCATGATCCATCGTCTTGTGACTGCATCTACGTAATGAGATGAATAAATACGTAGACAAATCTAAATTATTCATCTGAGGTGCTGGTAAGCGTTCGAATTTGTTTTGAGGAATAGTAAAACTGTGAAAACGTTCCTGTGGACACCGCTGATGAGTTGTGTTCGTTGAATTGGCTCATGGGGAACAGACACCCCCGTGTGCGTGTTGCGTGGCGGAGGGAGCGGTGCGTCTCCACGAGTCTCACTCAGGGTCACAGTCTGTGCCCCTGAACGCAAAAGTACACACGTGACAGAACAGCTCCAAGGGTGGCTGTCAGGTTTTTCATATTTTATTTACTATTTTATATTTTTCTTAGGTGATAAAAATAGAATAGGCAGAGCACCAGGTGGGGGCGTGTGTGGGAGGGCGGGCTTTCCTTGTGCGGCTGTCCCAGCCCGTGAGTGGTGGCGCGGTGAGGGACAGAGCGGAGGGCAGAGAACACGAAAAGGTTCAAACCCAGAGCTCTGCGGGGTGCGCCCTTCCGGACGGACGCCCGCTTCCCTGAGAGCACGGCCTTCCCTCCGACCCGGATGCGGTCCGCTCAGCCCGATCGCTCCGACCTGAATCGCTTTAACCTCCCGGGCTCCTTTCTGTTCGTTGCGCTTTGATAACCCTTTTGTAAGAGGAAGTCTGTCTTGTGGTATAACACCTGATGTCAGTATTCTTGTCAGATATGTGGCTACTCTTCTGAAAAATGAGACGTCTGTGCAAAAATGGTGTGTTTCTAGGCCGGTTAGGATGCTGGGGAGTCTTTGGGCCGAGTCATGTATTAGCCACCCTGAACCCGTGCCTCACCGTGAGGGGGGCCAGGGACCACGGGGCGTGTTGGGCTTGGGACCGTCCGCTGTGTTGTCCTGATGCCGCCTGCAGCCGTGACGAAGCCGCCGCTTAGCGACTGTGCTGGAAAGCGAAAACAGACGTCAGCAGACGTGTCTGTCCGGGCGGAGCACACGAGTGCGGAGCTGCCATGAAGCGGCCTGGCTGCCTCTTCGTACTCGGGTGCGAGGGGAGGGCGCCCTCTCCCTGCTCTGTGCCGGCTGACGATGGCTACTCTATCCTTAGTGATCATTTTTAATAACAGAGTAACGGTGCAGACATGGCTTCCTGAGGTTGGCCTCTGGGCACTTCCCAGGGATTCCGTGCACGCAGGTTGGAGGAGGGTTGGTCCCCGAGCTAACTGTGCTAAATCAGCAGGCCGCCCTGGGTTCCCTAGTTCTTCGCTGCTTTGTGCTGTATTCAGCAAAGGAGAGTCTGTTCTTCTGGAGTAACGAGGTGCTTGCAGAGCTGACATTCATTTGACAAATATTTATCGAGCACCTTCTGTTGGGCAGGGGTATTTCTAGGTGCTTAGGGCACAGCAGAGGACACAGCAGGTGGCTGCCCCCAGGGAGCTGGTGCTCCAGTGAGCGCTGGGGCAGCTTCGTAGGGCTTGGAGCGGGGGCAGAAGCGGGGGGTTTTATGGACCACTTTGAGGACTTTGGCCTTGTAGTCTGAGTGAAGTGGGTTGCGTTGTAAGGTTTTTAAAGGATTAGGCTGGCGTTCGTTAAGAGACTGGGAGGGCGAGTAAGGAGGCAGGCATTTCATCCCGGGGCGCTCGTGGCGGGGCGGGCGAGGGGCTGGCCAAGAGTATTTGGGTTCTGGAGCTAGGTGGAAGGTCGAGCCCGCAGTCTTTCCTGCTGGGTCAGATACAGAGGGCGAGAGAGAGCAGACGAGATGAATTTGAAAGAGGGGAGACAGTGACCCGAGGAGTGTTCACGCTACATGAGCCTGGAAAGCTGTCACCCGTGGGACGACGTGACAGGGTTTTTAATAAGTAGAACTTGCTTCTACAGAAGATGAAAAACAGCACGAGGCTGACACACTCCCTTTCCTTTTGCCGCATGTGAGGGAGTGGAGCACGGTCATCACATACACTTGTTGTGTAACGAACTTTCTCCCATCCAGACTCGGTCTTTGAACTCCTAGAACAGAGTCGGCAACCCGCGCCCACAAGCCAAGTCCAGCCCTCCCCGCCTTGTAAAGTCCTATGGGAAGACGGTGATGTGTGTGTCGCGCCTGCCGCTGCTGTCCCGCGAGCGGAGCCGAGCCGGCTGCTTACAGCAGAGACCGCGGGGCTCACCAGCCTCAGATGCGATCGGGCTGCGTTCGGAGCTCGGCTGGGTCCCTTCTAGAGACGCGCTCTGCGACCGGGCCGAGTCTGCTTTGCGAGCATCCTTTCCCCTTTCCTTTCTCATCCTGCCAAGACTTGGGTCCAGACTCTGGAAACACAAGTTGTGTTTGTCCCTGTGTGTGTGTTTAGCCCCAGTTTCAATTTCCGTATTCCCTTGTTCTCGTCAAGGACACACAGCCAAGCTGAAGCAGTTTCTAAATGGGTTCTTTTATGTTCTTCTGTTGCATTACGTCCTTCTGTTTGGCCCTGCGCCTGTTTTCAGCACGTCTGGGTGCTGACCTGCACCCCCGCTGGGCAGGCGCGCATAGCAACTGTCTGATTTCACGCAGTCCGCTTCCGATCGTGCGGATCTCAGGAGTGTGTTGCAAAGATCAGTGGTAAATAAGCAGATAGGCAGGCATGAGCAATGTGTTTGGAAAGTTCCTTCCAGGAGTTTCATAACTTTGATGTTTTTAGTGTATTTTATGAGATTTTACATGTCAGTTAAATGCTTGTTTAATACTTAATAGAATTAATGATTACAGTTAAAACATGAAGTTGTATTATGTAGCTTTCTTGGCTGGTATCTGGTTCATTGTATATTCAGTTAAAACTCAGACTATTTCAACAGAAGGAAAAAAACCTTTCTGCCGCAACACTGTGTTGTGATGGATGGTTAACTGCGCATGTGATCATTTTGCTGTATATACAGATATCAGATCATTATGTTGTATACCTGAAACTGATATGTCCTATGCCACTAAGATCTGCATTTTTAAAAAAGAAGGAAAAACATCATGAATTAAAAGCAATCAGAGTACCTGTAGTCAACAGAATAATTGAGGAGAAATGACAGCCTGGCTCTTTCCCACAGGGTAGGTTCCCTGCGATCAACCTGAAACAGTCAACATCACTCCACAAAGAAACGTCGTGTTCTTTAGCTGTAAGCCCCCAGTCAAGAGAGCGACCAATCTGCTTACTTTTTTTTCCCTCCCACTTTCTCTATGACTTTCTCTCTTCTGGACCTTCCATAAAAATGGAATTGTAATACGTGGGGTTTTATGACTGGCATCTTTCACTGTGCGTAACGCTTCCAAGTTTCATCCTTGTTGTGGGATGACTCAGGACTTCATTCCTTTTCGTGGCAACGTAATTTTCCATTGTGTAGACGTACCACAGTTTGTTTCTCCTTTCCTTAGTTGATAGACACGCGGCTTGTTTCTCCCATGTGGCTGTCATGGATAACGTTGCTCTCAGCATTCGCGTACGTGTTTTTGTGTTAACGTGTTTTCAGTTCTTTTAGTCTGCATGTGGGAGTAGAGATGCTAGGTCACATGCTAACAGAGGACCTGCCAGACAGTTCTGCACAGTTTTGCTGCTGGTGATGGGCGGGGAGGCACTTCCTGATGTCCCGGGGGCACACTTGAAACTCCACTTCCCCTTCCTGAACTCTCAGCTTCCTGTGTTTGGGGGTGGGAAGCTAAGTAATCTATCTGGGGCATGGTGTTAAACAGTACTCTTATTAAAATCACTAGAGGTGCGTTACATAGAGGAGAATGCAAAAGTTAAACCGTGTTGTAGGTAAGACAGAAGCTCTGGAGAGCCCAGACATGCCCCTGGGAATCCTGAATTACAAGTTCTCTTCCGCTCAAAAATGAGATAGAGAAGTTTTGAGGAACATTGCAAATAAAGTGTAAAATGTAACATTACAAAAATAAATGTCATCTTGTGGTTCTGTTTTTAACAAGAACAAAAGACGAAGCGAAGAAAACGGCGGTTTGCCTCCAGAAGGTGGTCTGTTTGTCCCTGCAAGGATCCCACGGTGGCCGCCTTCCCTTCTCCGCGGCGGTCTGTGTTCTGATCATCCACTCAGGAACGCATCTCAGTAAGAATTTGGAAATTGAACTCTGTGGCTTTCTTTCCCCCAGGTGTGGTGCAGAAGGTTTCCAAAAAATTAGAAATGCACGTTTATAGCAAGAGGCTGGAGATCATGCTGCAGTAAGTGTTGTCCCCATGACTGCCCCCCAGGGGTGGCGAGGGTGGGGGTAGGGGGAGGCCGGGACTGGGTTCTGGCTCACCGATGGCGGTGAAGCTTGGGCAGGTCACTTAGCTGCTCTGGGGGTCTGTGTCTGTGTCCATAAAGTGGTTTGAGCCACATCCTTCCAGCAAACACTTTAGTTAGTCCCAAGTACCTGTGACCTTGCTTAGCCATTTCTGGCATAGTCTACCACGATTCACCCATCTTTACTGAGGACAAGTACTGAACTCTTCGCCTGGTGTTACTGTGCCCTTAAGAATTACTACATATATATTTTCCTCAAGTGTCAGTTCTGCATGAAGAGTGGTTTTCTTCTGGACTCATCTCAGATAATAAGTCTGCAAACTATGAATTACCTTTAAACTCAGTATTTTTCTAAATACCAGATATGTAGTACTCTTTAAGACTGATTTTGGGGGGCTCCTGGCTGGCTCAATCAGGGCATGAGTTCAAACCCCACAATGGGTGTGGAGCCTCCTTAAAATAAAAAAACTTTCAAATATTGACTTGGGGTTTTTTACCCAGGTAAAATAATGATTTGCATCATAGGGGATAACCACCATTTAAGCTATATATTATGCCAAGAAAAGGAAAATTAAAAGATTTGAATTTAATTTTATAATTTCCACATCTAGCACAGTTCCTTGAACATAGTATCTCTCATTCTTATTGAATAAGTGACTGCTTCTACTTTTTTCCACTTTCACTAACTGCCTCTATTTTTTAAATTGAGAATTACCTGACTAGACATCTTAAAAAAAGAAGGTGCTCTGTATGTTTGGAGGTTTGGCGTTAACATTTCTGTTCTTTCTGCCAGATTCCTCACCGACAATCTTTTAAGGCAGCCAGTTAGCAGCTTTTAAAAAATGGACAGGCTTTCAAGGGTGACCTTGCTAGAAGAAGCTACCACACGGCTTCAGAAAAATGTTCTTGCTGCTGCCATTTTGATTTTGAAAAGCCTCTCCGTCGTACAGACCGGAAAGCAGCTCCCAGGGCTTGCTTGCCCAGACCCACTGCCCCGGCCCAGACCCACCGCCCCGCCCAGACCCACCGCCCCGGCCGTCTTCCTCACACTTCCACTCACAGCCTCGAACTGTGACAAACAGGAATGTGGACTAAAGAGCTAAAGCTTACATTGACCTCCTGAACGTGCCATACCAGCGTACTTAATCTCCCAAGTCGATCATAATCTAAAAACTCTAGTTCTTTAGGGCCCCCTGGGTGGCTCAGTGGGTTAGGCCTCTCCCTTTGGCTCGGGTCATGATCTCAGAGTCCTGGGATCGAACCCTGCATCAGGTTCTCTGCTCTGTGGGGAGCCTGCTTCCCCCTGCCTCTCGGCCTGCTTATGATCTCTGTCTCTCTCTCTGTCAAATAAATAAATAAAATCTTTAGAAAATTAAAAAATAAAATAAAAACTCCAGTTGTTTAAATCCTTAGGACTTAGGATTGTATAGGAATACGTTTATTGGTTTCTTTAAACAAACCAATAATTGATTACATGAACATGAAATATTTTTCCCTACCTTTTGAATATAGTTCTGGTTAAAATACAGCATTTTTCCTTAGTAACTAGGTTCCCCAGTCAGTTTTACTCAGATTGCCGTTAACTGATTACCGTTATTACCTGAGAGAGCAGGAGGCTGGCCGGCCCTCCCCGCGGCCCAGTGGACCTCCACGTGGACAGCGAGGGCCCATCGGGGGCTGACCGGCTGCCTTGTCGGCTTTGCGGGCTGCCCTTCCCGGCCTGTGCCCAGCCTGCTGCCTGGACGCCGGTGGCAGGTGCCTGTGTACCTGACGGGGACGGATGTGGAAATTAGTGCTTAAACTCTAGCTCCTCGGTGACAGGCGCAGGGTCTTAGTGACGTCCATCCCCGAGAAGACGGCACATAGCAGATGCTCAGTGAAAAGAGTTTAACTCAAAAGAGGCATTTGAAATCCATCCAGGGGGGGGCAGACAGCGTGGCCTGAGTCCTTTCAGTGGCGATACCCGGATTTCAGCACCAGCCCCACGGCCTCTGGCTGTTCGCAGGGGCTCCCTGTGTCTTGTTTTCCTCCTGCGTGGACGGGGCTTCTCAGTAAGTTACTGTAAGTTCAGATTGTTTGTATGAAGTGCATGCATAAGGCCAGCTGAACAACGTTTTTTTTGTTTTATTTGGTTTTTTTAAAGTAAGCTCTTGGCCCAGCGTGGGGCTCGAACTCCTGGCCCTGAGATGAAGAATCACATGTTCTACCGACTGAGCCAGCCAGGTGCCCCTGAAGAAAGCAGTCTTAATGACAGCTGTGTATTTTACCCATTTTATAAAATTAATAAGCAAATTTAAATTAAGTACATCTCAGGAACAGGTAGACATATTCTACTAAAGAACAAGGGCCGTCTTCAATATCACTTTTCCCCCAGGACATAAAAATGTACTTGACTTACATGTTAATGCATCTGCACTAATCTGGCGTCTTTGTTTACCTTAGGGACATATTTGGAGAAGACTGTGTAAGTGTGAAAGATGGTTCTGTCCTCAGTGTCACAGTGGATGGGAAAACTGCTAATATCAACTTGGAGACTCGGGTATGTAGCCGCTTCTTCCCACATTTCAGGGCACTTGGAAGAGAAAGTGAAAACAGAAGTAATCTCTGGTCTCCCATCCGACAGCTCACTTTAGCGTTTTGACATTTCCTTCCAGCTTTGCTTTTTCCCCCTACATTTGCTCTTTACAGGCTCTTTGTTATTATATGTGAAGTTACACAGCCCTGCGTTTTGTTTTTTTTTTTAATTAATTTATTTGACAGAGATCACAAGTAGACAGAGGGAGGAGGAAGCAGGCTCCCCGCTGAGCAGAGAGCCTGATGTGGGGGCTCGGTCCCAGGACCCTGGGGGCGTGGCCTGAGCTGAAGGCAGAGGCTTAACCCACTGAGACCCCCCAGGCGCCCCAAATCCTGCTTTTTAAGCTTATTTATTTTTTTATTAATCTCTACACCTAGTGTGGGACTTGAACTCATGACCCCAAGATCAAGAGTCGGCTGCTCTGCTGACTGAGCCAGCCGGGCGCCGCACGTTCTTGCCCCTTCCCCGTCTGCGCGGGCGTCTCCATGTGCACTTTCTATCGTTTCCCTTTTCCACGAGAGGCCTCAGTCCGCCGCAGCCTTTCTCTTGTTTGGTTTCCGGTTGATTCCAGATTTTTTCCGAAAAGCTGTTCCTGGCTTTACCAGCAAGGTCCAAGTACCTTTTCCAGACGGCAGGGTTTAGGATCGTGGGGCCTGCCCTGTTCTCACACTACAAACCCTGCATCATTATTTAAGCATAAATGAATATGTATATCTCTCAGGCTTGATTTTGAAGATTCAAACAGTTCTACTAAATAACATAGGTTTTAAATTTCTTTTATATTCTTTGAGGAGATACTAGTTGATTTTATCCCACTAGACAAATATGCTAAGAACATAACCAAGTGGTTCACTAGGGAAGAAATCTGGACAGCCAGCAAGCACACAAAGCCAATGTTCAGCTCAATCCACTGATAATTAGAGGAAATACTGATCAAAGGCCACCGCCTCACTGTTGCTCATCACGCAGACCCAGATGAACCAGAGTGCGGGGACCTGGCGCCGGGGAAAACCGGGCCATTTATTCTCAGGGCATTTTGGGGCGGGGAGGGGACTGTAAATGAGGTGGCGTGTTCTTTCTGCAGGGGAGTTTGGTGAAATGCCTGGAAAGGCCCAGAAAAGTAAATACCTTTACCCACAATTCCACTCACTAGGTAAAATCGAATAGGCAAGTTAATGATAAAATAATTGGAGCAAAGATATATGTACGTGGGTTTCTACTCTAGCATCGATTATAATAGCGACAAAACTGCAAGAGACCAGATTGTGCAAGAGTATGAGACAGTAACTCACTGAATAAACAGATTATGTGTATGTTGTACACCTTGACACAGGCCCATACAGCCAGCTGTCGGGAAGGCGGCAGTATGCATCACTGACGGGCACAGTTGTCCCCCGGCATTAGTGAGGGCCAAGAGAAGTTAGATCGCAAGTATGATAAATTGCCCTATTTTGGTTTTAAAGAAATACGTATGTGTAGCTCAAAGTCTAGAAGGTTATACACGGACATGTTCACAGGAGTTAGTAGGTTCTAGAATTAAGGGTATTATTTTTTTCTTCCCTAAGTTGTTATATGAGCAGTATTTACAGTATGATAAAAAAAAAATTTTAAACAGCATATAGTGTTTTGTAGCTGGGAAATAACTAGATTATTGGTCTAAATCAGATTTAATAGCAAATGTTGAGTGCGAGGACACCCATCGCTTGCTAAGTGATTTGTGTTACACAGACTGAGTTCCTAGTGTGATTTACTGGGTCAGAGTATGTGCTTTGAAGTACATATAGATTGTCCATTTATTCCTTTTCCCAAAGTGCGTCCCTAATTAGACCGGTGATGGTGCTGTCGGGGATACGTGTGTGGCGCAGGCCTGCAGGCCCGAGGGCCGCAGCTTGGGGTCCCCCAGGGCCAGGCCTCTGTGACCCCCACCCTGTGGGGAGAGGATTCTTGAAGAGGATCAGCCTGTCTTCCACGTAGCCCTGGGAGACACTTAGGGCGAAGGGGCCGTTTGTGCTTTCGTTTGCAGACGGTGGACTGCGAGGAAGGAAGCGAGGACGACGAGTCGCTGCGGGAAATGGTGGAGCTGGCGGCGCGGAGGCTCTACGAGGCGCTCACCCCCGCTCACTGACGACCAGACGGCTCCGGATCCCAGAATGCTTTTTCTTAACGCTTGACTCCACTTCTGTTACTTAAAATACATGAGTTTCTTGGGAGTAGCCTAGTTACCTGTGATCTCGAATAGCCTCAATTCCAGCAGCTGGAGTGCTACTAAATTAGCAACTAATGTGTCCGTTATTCCAGAACTACTGAATAAACTATTATTTTAGAATTTGATTCTGCTTCTAGGCACGTGTGCTGCTGCCAGTGAAACCTTCCAGATCTGCTTGTAGCAGCCCAATCAGAATGTCTTGGTGTCCTTTTTAAGAAAACGCATGATGGCTTGTATTTTCAATTTTGTATTCTGAGTGGGAATAGAGATTATCACTCAAGTGCCTTTCGGTTTCTTCCTTCCTGATACTCTTGGCAAATTCCTTAATTTTTACATTTGAAAAATTAAGGCTTTTGGGATTCAGTGATACTTTCTTTGTGTAGTATCTACACATGCAATTCAGAAATACTCAGGCTATTATTTTTATGCCTCAAGCTCCAGGGGATTCAGGTGTGAGTTGTGGAATTGCTCTGTGTATAAATTAAATCACTAGGCCAGTTTCCTGAAGCGCCTGTAATTCAGACTTGTGATAACTGGACACAGGAGTGTGGGGGGCGGTGTGCTGTGGGAGCAAGTCAGTCGGGGTGTTCCTTGGGGTCCGCTTACACGCACAGGTCTGACTGCCCTGTCAGGGAGCGAGCACGCGCGGAAGCTTGCCCTCACCTTCACGCCCACCTTGAGAGTCGGTCACACGCACCATCAAGCTGAAGGTCTTCGCCACAGTCTCTAAATTCCACTGACCCTGTTAGTGACTTGCAGCCACCAAGCGCTCCTTCTCTGCATTGCTGTGACAAGCTTGAGTGCACAAATCCGAAATTTTACTTTAATTATTTATTTCTGTAAGATACCCTACTTTTGTCTCTGGCCCAAACCAAAGCTCTAAGGGTCACCTTTTGTGTCACCTAAGATTTTGCTATGATAGACTTTTAAAAAAGATTTTAGTTTACAGAAAGCAAGAGAACCAGCAAGAGGGGCAGAGGGAGAGGGAGAGAATCCCAAGCAGACCGCTGCCCACCACGGAGTGCAAAGCGGGGCTCGATCTCACGACCTAAGCCGAAATCCAGAGTCAGGCACTCAACCAACAGAGCCTCGCCAGCGCCCCTGTTTTGAGAGATTTAAAACGAGAGATTTTAATTTAAAAAAAAAAAAAACTATGTATCTTAATAAGACAGAATATGTACAGTAAAAAGGGAATGTGCCTTTCCCCCTAGTCCCTCTCCCTGAGGTGACCGATTTAAGGATTCTAAACTGCTCAAGTCTCCCCTCGTCTTCTCAAGGTGGCTCCGAGTCCCAGTCAGCCTGGCCCCTCCGGTTCCTGCCACAGCACGCGCGCGCACGCACACACACACACACACACACACACACAGCCACAGCACACGCGCGCGCACACACACACACACACACCCTCCGTTGGACTCCGGAAACACACGCACCTGCTCTCAAGCCCTCCCTGCTGAAGGCCCGCCAGAGCTTCGCTGTCCTTAGGGTCAAGTCCAAACGCCTTAGCTAAGCCAGCTGTTCTCAACCTTGGCTACCTGCGGGAGTCGCCTGCGGGCAGTAAAAACTGACGGAGGCGCACCTCGCGGCATCGGACGTCAAGTTCGTTGGTCCGGAGTGAGGGTCCTCTCCGAGCACATTCGGAAGCTCCCCACGATTCTAGTGGAAGATGGGGAGCTGCTGGCGCGGAGACTTGAGGCTGTGCGTCGCGCCTCCCGCCTCTCCGGCTCCCGCCAGGCGCCCCGCACGCCCCAGCCGCGGCGCGGTAGGTCTGCGGGGCGCCGCGGCGCGTGCCCGCCGGGTTCTCCGTGCTCAGGTGTTTCAGAACAGGCTTCTGGCTCGTTTTCTAGCGGCGGCCGTCGTCCTGCGGGCCGCAGCTGGGGCGACAAGGGCTCTGAGCACACTCGAGCCCTGGAGCTCCTGGGGGTCTTCGAAGTAGCCGCCGCCGACCCCACCCGCCCCGTGGCTCGGTCCTTGGCCCCTCGGGCGTCCGGCCGGGCACCTGCTCAAATCCCCCGCCCCCCATCTTGCCCCGGCCCGCCTTCAGCAAGAACCCGGTTCCTAGTGATCGTAGATGCTTCTGCCCTTCACCCTGCTCGTCGGCTGCGGCCCCCCTTCCCTCATGTCTCCCCGCTCCTGCAAACCCCATCTTCGTCCTTGACCGGTCCGCCTTCTACAGACGTCTCAAGCTGTTCTTTAAGGTCAAAACCTCGATAAATGCTCGAGTCCGTTCACTGAACGCGGCGGCCGTGCGGTGGCCGCGCCCCTCGGAAGCACTTCCCCACGGTCTCCACACGCGGGCCTTTGGCGGAAACCTCCGGCCCCGCGTGGGGTCGGCGCTGGCTCGGGGGGCGGCGCCAGGCCACGCCCCCTTCGGGCCCCCCGCCGGGGCGCGGGCAGGTGCGGGCCCAGGCCGCCCCGCCCGGAGGGTCTGCGCGCTCCCGGGGGCAGAGGGCTGCGGGCGCCCCGCGCCTGACAGGACGAACGACGAGCAGCGAGTCCGACTGGGAAACGGACAAAAACGAGCGTCCCACGGGGCAACGGCCAGCGCACGGCCGGTCGCCAAAGGGGTTCAGTCCGTGCTGCCCCGGGAGCCCCGAGGGCAGTCACCCCGCGGGCGACGCTACCGCGACGGAGCCCCGCGCGCGGCCCCGCCCCCGGCCGCTCGCCCCGCCCCGGATATCCGGCCCGGCGCCGTCTCTCGGCTGGCGGCAATATGGCGCTGTGCGAGGCGGCGAGCGGCGGGGCTTCTCTGGCCTGGCCGCGGGTGTTGCTCTTCGGAGACTCCATCACCCAGGTACCGCCGCTCGGTCCTCACGTGGCGGGTCCCTCGGGCGCCCACGGCCGCGCCCTGCCCCGCTGAGAGAGCGGCGGGCCGGGCAGCTCCGCACCGGGCCCCCGTCCTGCCGTCTGCCCCGCGGCTAGCGAGGCCGCCTCCCCGCACCCCGCTTCCCCGCACCCCGCTTCCCCCGCACGGGCTGCCCGGAAGGCGGAGCGCCCCCGGGCCGGGATCCGCCCGGGGACGCCTGCAGCCTCCTGCAGCCGCCGCCTCCAGCGCGCCTTCGGGGCCCCGGCAGCGGTCCCCTTTCTGGTTGCCCCCGCCTTCGAGATGCCGGGGCGGGTGGCGCGGGACCTGCACGGCCGTTCGGTTGAGCCTGTTTTTCGGGCGGGGGGAGGTGCGGGGACTCGCCCCCGCCGCGCCTCGGAGTGTCAAAGTCCGAGGTCGCTGCTTTGCGTCAGGTTTCGGGATAGTCGGAGACCCGGTCCGAGGAGGGGCGCCTTGTGCTCACCTTAGAGTCTGTCTTTTGGGGACCGCGCTCTGTGTCCTGCGCGCAGCTTCCCTGCGGGGGCGCGGGGGCGCCTGGGTCCCCTGCTGAGGTTTCGTGCAGCCCGTTCCTCGCAGAAAACACTTGGAGCCAGGTTCGCCTCTGCTTCCTCTGGCGGAGCAAGCTGGGGAGGACTACAGCGTCTCCGGAGTAACGGGGCGGACCCCGTTTTCACCCCGTCCGGTTAAGGAAAAGGACACGTTCTACTGCGGGCAGGAAGGACGCTTTCAAAAATGACTCCCGCGGCGGCTTTTTTTTTTTTTTTCCTTATTTGGCTCTTCAAATATGACTTCCTCAACCACTTTCCTGTGTATGTACCACTTTTTAGGCAAATAGAGCAATAAGGGTTCTCCAGATTTATAAGAATGTATGTTTAAAAAAGGTTCACCCCGAGTTCTGTGATTAACTTCCTGATTCTTTTCGATTACGGAAATGCAGTTCAGCCTGGACCCTCTTTCTTAACTGAACATACAATCGATTTTTTCTCTCATACATAATTTTAAGTAGCTTTTCTAGGTAAAAATGACCAATGTTAGTTCTCAATAAAATGCAGACGACGGTCTCAGATGCAGTTGATAGGGACAGAAAGTCTGGGAGGAGGAGAGGAAAACAAAAGGAGCTGCTGACCAAAATATCCCTTTCTAACATGTGCCAATTACATCCATAAGTAGTAATGGACTTTTCCTTTTTCAGTTTTCTTTCCAGCAGGGTGGATGGGGAGCATCACTGGCTGACAAGCTGGTCAGGTGAGAATAGTTTCTAGATTGATAATCGAGTGTTTATTGATGGAAAGCTGTAGCTGCATCCCAGAAGAGAGCGTGAATGATAGCGTTTCAAACGGTAAATCCCTCCTTTGTCTTTGCAGGCCTTTCCTGGTTAGTATATACAGGGTTGGGGAAGGGAAGGGGGAAGGGCAGGTGCTCGGGGTTCAGCAGAAGTTTTGTGGATATGAAATCAAACCCTAAAAGTTGTAGAAAAGATACTGGGGGTTTGGAGCCAAACACAGTTATTGACCATCTGAAGAAGACAAGTTCTTTTTCAATTATTACTGTGGGTGGGGTATGATTTAAACAAGTAGTGAGGAATTCAACTGAAAGAAAGCAAAGTATATTCATAAACCAAAGTTAGAGTCATTTTTGGGTAGAGGATTTTGTCCCCCCAGATTCTCTTTATAAAATAGGTCAGAAATAGTAATGATCTTGGCATTCTGTTTGCCAGACGTAGTGTAAGCTTGTGCTAAGGAAGTCATCAAACAGGGAACACTGCCCCAATTCAGGAGGTTAAAAAATACTTAGAAATATTTTCCACATTTAAAACACTAAACACAACTATTTAGAATATCGGTCCACTGATCAGATCGGAGTTTTGTCTTCTCCTTTAGAAGAAATAAGCAGGATGTACTACCAGTTTATTAATATTTGAAAATTTTCACCAGTATAATTAATATACCATGAAAATGTATTTTATTTCCAAATGTGAAATGTGTTTTAAAATGTCTTCACTTTCTCCTTCATTTTTATGCCCTAAACAAGAAATGAAAAAATTGACCTTCCCAACTTTTTCTGTTCCCAAGTTCCACCCTATTTAAGTGGGCTTAATCTAGAAACATGGAATTATCACTCAGTTTTCCCTTTTGTAAAATGGGAGAGTTATAATTGCTAAGTTTTACTGAGTGCTTACCAAGTGCCAGAAACTAAAATGCTTCATGTGCATTAACTCATTGAATCTTTATAACCACCCTGGGATGGAGAGGGTTTTAACAAGGTCACTCACAGCTAAGAAGTGGCAGGTGGTGTGGCTCCTGAGCCCTGGGTCCTGAGCCTCCGGAGACAAGGTCACCTGCTTTCTTATTGGAAATGCTAATGTGAGCTCGCTTGGGCACCTGGGACTTGGCAGTGCTCACTAAATAGTAGCTTTTACATTTAGTAATCCCATAACTGTTTAATTGGCCTATTAACCTTTTCTGAAAAGCTAAATAACTCAAGTAGCCTGGAAAGCGCATCTCAAATGTTTTACCAACACATAATTTTTACCAGGAAACCAAATGTTTCCTAGTGACTAATTTTAGTACTAAAATCCTGTGAGAATTGATAGTTTACACCTATGCTTGCTAGAAGACCACTCAGAAGTTATTTTTCAGAATTGAGAGCAATTACAAGAAAAGACAGTCGGAGACCGTGTGTGGTCTGGCCTGTTGCCTCCCGACTGCGGACAAGCATCCTGTTGAGGCCCGCGGGGCGGCGTGGCTGCTGGCTGAGCCCACGGAGAGGCTGCACCTCAGTGAACTCTTACCCCTTTGGGCTCCACACCCGCCGCCGCCACCCCACCCCTGCCTGGAGTGCCCGCCTCTGCTGGGCATGCGCACCCCGGCCCTGTTCACTGGAGTATTAGAAACTAAAATGCCACAGTGGGGCAGCAGAACCCAGGCGTAGGGGGCCCCTGTACTTTCCCTGGGTCCACCGGGGGAACCGGGGGGCTATGGTTGGTGCTGACAGGTATGGGGGGCTGCGGGGGTGAGAGGCCAGGCAGTTCCACTCCCCCCTCCCTTTTTAGCGTCAGAACCGCGTTCTTTCTGGTCCACCCAAACCACTGGCACTTAGGTGGGCATTTCCATCTTTAGCTATGCAAGCCGTTAGGGTGAATTTTCTTTTTAAGGATTTCAGAGGAAGAGAGAAAAAAAATGAGTGGATGGGGGAGGGGGCAGAGAGAGGCACAGGCAGACTCCCCGCGGAGTGCAGGGGAGGGAGGAGGGGGGCGGTGGATCTCAACCCCAAGATCCGGACCTGAGTGGAAACCAAGAGTCAGAAGCTCCACCCACTGAGCCACCCAGGCGCCTCGGGGTGAATTTTCAGTGTCTGCTTCAGCCGCTTGCACAGCCCTGAACTGATTCACGGCTGGTTTGGTGGTTTTTTTGAAGTGTAATTAACATACACTGTTATGTTAGTTTCAGGTGGACTGATTCAGTGTTAAATGTAACCCAGTTTCCAAGCTGTACAGTTAAATTAGGCGCTACTGTGAGTGCCCGTCCGTGCGCTGGCTGCATGGAGAGCAGGAACTCAAGTACATCATCGTGTCCCACAGGGACATCGTCTGTGTTTTAGCGTTAAGCATTCTAATAATTCTTAAATCTGTTTAAATCCTTTTAAATTTTACTGATATATTTTCATTGGGTTCTTTAGCCGTATGTCAGTATTTCTTTAACCAAAAACACTTGAAGTATTTGGAGGAGTTAGAATAAACTCAGCTTTTTCAGTTTATTAAAGCTCCTGCTGTTTGCTTTTTTTTTTTTTTAAGATTTTATTTATTTAACTGACAGAGATCACAAGTAGGGAGAGAGGCAGGCAGAGAGAGGGGAAGGGAAGCAGGCTCCCTGCTGAGCAGAGAGCCCTATGCCAGGCTTGATCCCAGGACCCTGGGGACCATGACCTGAGCCAAAGGCAGACGCTTCAACCCACTGAGCCACCCAGGTGCCCCCAAACCATGTCTTTAAGGAAGCAAAACAAACACTACAGGCATGTACATAAAAGTATATATATTAAAATTATTGACTCAAGACCACGGGGTGGGGGGGGGGACACCAATGATGATGTGTCCATGTAGGTCTATCACTTTCAACAACTGTGCCACCAGGGGGTGAGGGGGGCCTGTGCATATGGGGGGCAGGAGTGTGCAGGAACTCTGTTCCTTTGCATTTGCCGCACCCCTAAAATGACTCTCAAAAAATAGTCTGTAAAAAAGTCCCAGAAATCTATATATGATGTCCCCAAATAACCACTGTTAGCCTCAAGCCCCAGCTTTTGACTTTCTGCCCAGGATTGCTCAGATTGACACCAGTCTGCTGTGACCTCCCGGTGACAGGACCTCCCTCCCCACCCCCGACATGAGTCTGCGAGTCAGCAGATAAGATGCTTGGCCCCTTTGCTGTTACTTATCACCCTTCTCGTCAAGGAAAGACAACCTAGATTCTGGAAAGACTTAAGGATGCCACGTTCGACAACATGACTGCTCTGAGCACCCGGCCGGCTCAGTCCAGAGAGCCTGCAACTCTTGATCTCGAGGTCATGAGTTTGAGCCTGCGTTGGGTGTTGAGGGGACTTAAAGTTTTAAAAAGTGAAAGCCGCTCAGAGCCACGGGACATCAGCAGGTGCCACGGCCTGGAGGGTGCATACTGGGGGCTCATTGCAGAGGCGCTAGAAACTGTTCTTTGCCCACAATTCATTTTTTAAATTCTTCATTTCAGAAAATGTGATGTTCTGAATCGCGGATTTTCAGGTTATAATACCCGATGGGCCAAAATCATTCTTCCAAGATTAATCACGAAAGGGAACAGTCTGGACAGCCCAGCAGCAGTTACAATTTTCTTTGGTGCCAATGACAGTGCGCTGAAAGGTAAAGGCATTCTTAGGGTTTTCTAATTAATTTTTAGCTATTTTGTGTTGAGAAAGTGCATGTGTGTGAGCACGCACGTCTGGGGGGGCGGGGTCAGAGAGGGAGATTTTTTTTTTTTAATATTTTATTTATGTGGGAGAGAGCACAAGTGGGGTGAGGGGCAGAGGGAAAAGCAGGCTCTGCATGAAGCAGGGAGCCCAACGTGGAGCTTGACCCCAGAACCATGACCTGAGGCGAAGGCAGATGCTTAACGGACTGGGTCCCCCAGGTGCCCTGGAAGGGATTTCCAAAGCTCTCATACTTGGAGCTGCCGAGTGTGGAGTGAGATGGGCACACGCTTACGGAACTGGTGGGGAAACTTGGGATCTTTCTGGAAAGATACTGGCGGCATGCGTCAAAGGACTTCCGCTACCTAGAAATGCAGCCTGACACTCCGGCGGCCAGGCGGCCGCGACACCCGTAGGAGCCTCCCCAGCAGTGAACGCGGGGGAGTCGCGTGGCGAAGTGGCCACGCCGAGCTGGTCCCCCAGCAGCCGACCGTGTTTGAGGGCCACTCACGGACACATAAGTGCCCCCGTGTTCCATGAGAGGAGAACAGGGTGGCTCCGCGCGCTCCGTGTCCTCTCTGTGTTTGGAGGCGCTTGGGTCAACACGAAGCGCTTCGCAGCATCCGGCAGCCGCCGGGGAGCTCTGCGTGGGGGAACCACGGGTGCTTGGGTTTGCTCCTGTCACTGCACCCACGTGTGGCCTGCTGGGGGCCCGTGAGAGTCCCCGCACACTGCACGGGAGCCGGGTCGGCGGGGAGCCTGCACGGCCCAAACAGTGGACTCCACAGTGGCCGCGTGTCCAGTGAGCGCGCGGCCCCGGCTCCGGTGCGCCACGCGCCTCGTGAAGGTCGTTTCCACGGTCCCTATGGGGGGACCCGGTTCTCCCCCTCGTGTGACCCGTGAGATGTGAGCGCGGAGAGGCTGAGCAGGGCCCCCAGCCAGGGCTTCGGGGGTCTGGGGGTCCGCGGCGTGAAGAGCCGCCCACACCGGCCTGGTTTCTGTCCTTGTGCCAAACCAGCAATGTCAGGAGTCCCGGGATCTGTGACCCCATCTCCACCTTCACTGCGGTCACCTGGAGCAGGCGCGTGTGTGCAGTGTCTGTGTGTGTCCCCCCACCCCAACAGACGAGAACCCCAAGCAGCACGTCCCGCTGGCCGAGTACGCAGCGAACCTGCACACCATGGTGCGACAGCTGTCTGCCGCCGGCGTGCCCGCGAGCCGCGTGGTCCTCGTCACGCCGCCCCCGCTCTGTGAGGCCGCGTGGGAGCAGGAGTGCCTGCTGCAGGGTGAGCGCCGGGCCGCGGTGGCGGCGGGGGGATGGGGGTCCCGGGCTCAGGCCACAGCTGCCACGGGTCTCTGGCTGCGCCGGGTCTGCGGGGCCTGAGCTGGTCCCGCAGGAGCCCACATGCACACGTGGCCAAGAGCCTGCAGCGGCGCTGAACCCTGATGTCCCCACACGGGGTGGCCTCTGGACTTCGCAGCCGCTGCTTTGCTCATTTGTGTGTGAACGTGGCTCCTTCTGCCTCGCCTGTGCCCCCGCCCTTGGCAGCGGGACCGCTTCTGCGCCTGGACCAAGGTGGCTCTGCGTTCTGGTGGGCACGGGCAGGCGCTATTGTCCTCCTGGGGTAGAGGGGACCATGTGTGGCTCTCCTGCTGCACCTGGAGGCACTTTGTCCCCACCGCTGCTCGTCTTGGTACCTCTAGGTGCTAAGTCAGAACCTGGCCAGGTGCTCTGGACACAGAAGTGACCGGAATCCGGTTCCTGCCTATGGCAGTAGGGAGGGCAGCAGTGCGAGTGGGGGTCTGACGGACGGACTGAAACCGTCATTCACAGTGTGGAAGCAGAATCTAGAGATGTCCAGAAAGTTCCCCAAAGGAGGTAAACAGGGCAAGTTTACCCTAAGAGGGCAGACAGGGAGGAAGGGGCCTCCACTGTCCACGGCATCTGAAGGGCAGCCCCAAGAAGCGGCTGAATCGAGGTCGTTCACTCTGGAGGGTGAAGTGGGGACCCCCAGCGGCCCTCCTCCATGGCTTGGGAGCTGGTTCGTGCTAAGCCTGGACGAGCAGGCTGCCAGTTAGAGCTACGTCAGCGCTTCTCAGACTGCCGGTCGCAACCCATCCGTGGGTCCCAAAACTGGGCGTGACATTTTTTGAGAACAGAAAAAAGTCCGCATCTGGGACATAGTAGGCCTCGCTCTGTGAGACGCGTTCGGCTCCTGTAAATGCGGCTGGAGGCCTGGGAGGACCGCAGAGGTTCACCAGCTGGGTTTTGAGCCACAGGCTACGAGCAAGTTCTCCCGAAGACAGGCCCATAGGCGTCTTCCTGGCCACAGTGGTCTTGGAGCAAGGGCGGGTGGGAGCTGCCTGTACAGTCCCCACAGTCATAGCCCAGCCCTCTGCAGACATGTCCACAGCCCCTCCCCACTCCCTTCTCTGGCTGAACCCCAGCGAGCTTCACACCAGTGCCAGGGTCTCTCCTCACATACCCCAACTTGGGGTCTCTGCCTGGCATCCCCCTTGCTGGCCTCCGGCCCCCCTCTGGCCACCTCTGGCCTGCGTTCCAGCCAAGCAGACGGCCGCAGCAGGGCTCTCCTGCCTCTGACTTCCGGTCCGCTTCCCCTGTGGGGACCAGCCATGGCTCCCTCATCCCCACAGTCCTTGGTCCCGCGTCGGGTAGCACAGCACGCGGGGACCATCTTCCCCCAGTTGGGGCCGTCGGAGCGTGCCATGGCCGTGCCCAGAGAGGCATCCGGGTCAGCGGGTTGGCACAGGGCCAGCAGCCACCCACACACTCGCTCTCAACAGGCTGCAAATTAAATCGTCTGAACTCGGTTGTTGGCGAATACGCGGGCGCCTGTGTACAGGTAGCCCAGGACTGCGGGGTCGACGTGCTGGACCTGTGGACCCTGATGCAGAAAGACACTCAGGTACGTGGCTGGCTCGGGCCTCAGGGTGAGCACAAGCCCACAGACGGGACCCCGTTCTGAGTAGGCACGACCCTTGTCACTGTCACCACTTAAACCAGAAAGCCGGGGTTGGCGGGGGAACCCCTTCCCCAGCCCGGTTCCTCGGCTGCACCCAGCGGCTGGCGTCCATCTCCGGGACAGTCAGGAGTGAGCACAGAGTGAAATGAGCCAAAAATGGTTCACATTCAAGGACATGCAGGCCAACAAATTATTGTACTGCCCCAACCCCTATTAAAAAACTCATTAAAAGGTAAAAGGATGAACTTAAGCAGGCCGGGGGTGGGGAGCTAAAATTCATAGTTGGAGGGAGGTGGTTCCAAATCTTTTGTTTGAAGCCGGAAAGCCCACTTGCAACCATCAAAGGTGAAAGCTGGCCCCACAGAGCAGTACAGCCCCAGGACGGCAGTCGGACGCGTCCCCGTATCTGGTGTCCCCAGGACCAGGACCCGGCAGCCACCGTGCTGGGTGTTTCCCTTATGAGCCCAGCACCGGGCCTCCAGGCCTCTCCCAGACCTCGGCTGGGCCTGGCCCGCTTGGGGCGTCGCAGGCCAGGAGCAGCCGGAGTCCTGGCTTCGTCTGGGTTAAACGTCCATCCAGGAGGTCCGGGGCGGCTGTCCTGCTCCAGGAGGGAACCGTGCACTGCCGTGGGGGGCTCTTACAAGGTTCTTCGAGATTTTCTAGAGTGGGGTGGGAGGGGGCTTTCCTGAGATCTCCAAAATGGAGGGGGGGGCACCGAGGCCTGGGGAAGCGCTGGTCTGGGCGAGCTGTGGCCCAGCCGGCGCCAGCAGGGACAGGGGTGGGCTTGGGCAAAGCCTGCTCCCCAGGAGCAGCGGCTCTTGCTTGGGCCTGGGGGTACAAGTTCCTTCCACCTGGAAACCTGCCTGGACTAGGGGAGTCAGAAACTGTGGCCCTCGGGCCCGGAGCTCTCTTAACAACAGGTCATGGTTTTGACATTAAGGCACCGTGTCGGCTCATTCGGCCTCTTCCGTCTGAGGAGCCGGAACAATGGCTCGGGGCGGGGGGAGGGTGCACTGCACGGCCCGCGGGGTCACGGAGCTCCGTGTGCACAGGACAGTGAGCCGGCAGCCCACGAAGGGCTGGGGAGCAGCGGACCCCCGCGGTTAACTTCCCTGTTCCCTTGCAGGACTTCTCATCCTACCTGTCCGACGGGCTGCACTTGTCGCCAAAGGGAAATGAGTTTCTGTTCTCTCACCTCTGGCCTCTCATCGAGAAGCGAGTCTCCTGTCTGCCCTTGCTGCTCCCGTACTGGCGGGACATAGCGGAAGCCCGGCCGGAACGGAGTCTCCTGGGAGACGGGGACCATTAGCCGCAGAAAAGCCAGTCTGCCCGGTGACTTACAGACGCGGACAGTGCCACAAAGATCCCAGGATGCGTGGTCAGATCTGTGCTCGTGACCCTGGAACACGGAACCTCTGCCACCAAGATCAATAAAAGCCTTAGAATTTTTAGGGAAGCTCTGCCCCTCGGTGTGCTGTGTTGTGACAGCTGCCTGAGGCAGTGTCCTCGGTGCCCAGCTACGGAAGCAACCCTGGGTCGCCTGCTAACTGTATACATGGAAAAAAAAGTAAAGACAAGATTTGTTTAAAAAGTCTTAATTTTTATAAAAAACGATTTTCTTACATGGAGCTGGGAACCGTTCACTCTCACATACACCCACTCACCTATCAGATTCCAGGAGCGTAGTTAAACTATATGACGACTAGTTAAGACAGCAAACACCACAAGGTATCAGTTCAAGTATTAGTGTAACAGGCATCTGCGTAATGAACGTCCTTAGAAGAAAAGATTTGATTTGTCACAGGTTCAGTTAATTGCCCTCAAAATTTACAAATTATCTCTGTTAGAATGTGTCGGCTGCGAGCTCATTTCAGTACTGGGGCGGGGGGAGCTTTTAAGTCTTAATTTTAAGGAAATCAGAGTTCAGTTTGATGATTTTTATCCTTCACAAAGTAAATGCACACAGCCCTGAAGCCCTAAAGCAGGAAGTAACGCAGTGTCCCCTGCGGTCCCCACCCAGGGTGTGCAGGAGCCAGCTGTGGCGGCAGAAAGCCGCAGGCCCCAGGGAAGCAGCGGGCCCTCCCTGCTCAGCACAGCAGCTCGGCCTTTCACGACCACTGTTCTCTGATGAGAACCAGCTCACGTACCTCGTGGCCACTAGTGTTTGCAAAGAGGAAACCACGCTCTCGTTTCGAAGTCGTTCAGGTTTTGTGAATGGCGCTCGTTTTAAGGGCAGCAGTGGTACTAGACAGACTTAGAAAATATAAAACTTCCCGGCGAACTGGGGCCCTAAACAGTTGGCAGGAGTCTGTACATTCAGTTTGGCTACTTGTAAGCTAGACTGTTCTCATTCTAGAAAGTGCTAACCTCAGAATCTGGGAAACCGTGTTCACACATCTGTCTTGAGGAAGAAGCTGGGTGGTTCTCCCTGCTGGAGGCTCTGAGAATGCCTAAAGACAGAACCCACGGTTTAGAAAGAACCTGTAACTCCGTTTTCTCTCCTTTGTCTTTCCCTGAAGGCAAAAAATAAACTCTGTGTTCCAGTTGTCCTCACAAGTAACTGCTAAATGCCTCCCAAGGGTCAGCGGATCATTACAGTGTATTAAAAAACAAAAAACAAAAAAACCCCCAAAACTGATCTTAATCAGTGCTGTTCTCAATACAAAGGTAAATTTACAAAAATGTAAATATTCATAAACCTAATCCAGCTGTATTTTCTGCTTCTGCACCACAGGTTGAAGGGTATTTTAAAAACCAAAAAAAAAAAAAACTAAAACTTGAAAGCCTCAAAATAAGCCAGATTCACTTCACCTCTTCCAAAGGACAGGGGCCTCGGCACACAAGCAACTCCCGAGTGTGACGGGTCCAGACCCGCGACCGGCCTCCGCTGCGCGGTCCCTTCGTCCCCCGGCGACACGGCCCCGGGGCTCCCCAGTGCGCCGGCCGCCGCCCCACGCCGGGAGCCGCAGCCTAGCACTCGGTCTCCTTGCTGCCCACTCGGTTCTGCCGCTGCAGCCTGAACGAGGCGGCCTTCTCGCTTCTCGTCACCGGACGGCCGGTGAGGTCCTCGAAGGACTTGGCAGCGGTGCCGCTGTTGGGGAAGGGGTCCTTCTCGAAGCCGTCCTCGTCCGCGTGCGAGTCCGTACTGGGGTCCTCCTGGATCGTGTCCATTCTCTGGGGCTCCAGTTTGGGGGCGGCGGGGGGCGGCGGCGCGGAGGCGACCTGCAGGGGCTGCGGGCGGCCGGGCGTCTGGGGCGCGGGGAAGGGCTTGATGATGCGCACCGAGGCGGAGTCCATGCTGCTCAGCATCTCCACGTTCTGCGAAGAGCCCGAGTCAGACACCGACCCAGGTCCCACAGATCCACCCGTCCCGCACACGTAGCAGTCCCCTCGGGCACCGTGACCCCTCCCGCTAAACAAAGCCAGAGGTGAGGCTCCCCCACCTTCCACGTGTCCTACAACTGGCCACGTGAGTCCCAAAAGAGCGCTCAAGAAACAATCCTCAAGTCAGGGTCTCAAGACAGGGAAAGTCAAAACGTTAAACCAGGTCAGTGCTGACCAGCTAAGTCCGCGCCAGGGCGGGTACAGCCTCCCTCTCCGCTCAGCCTCCCTCCCGCCACTAAGGGCGGCTCCAGCCTGGACCCTTCCCACTGCAGGACGTCCCACAGGCAGAGACGCGCGGCTGCAGAGGCCGAGGGCCTCGCTGGGGCGACCAACGGGCAGCCTTGGCTCCAGCAGGGGCCCGAGCATCTGCGGGACCGGCGCGCGGGTACTTACGCTGGGGTGGAACAGGGACAGGGACTCGTACTGCTTGTCCAGTTTCTTATCCTAGGGGTTAAAGGAGCAGGGAAAGGTCATCCTTAAGCGATGAACTGCCTCGGAACACGAGTGTGCTGAGTGTCAGCAGGGCCAGTAGATGAGAAGAATTTTTTTAAAGACTTAATTTATTTGAAAGAGTGAGCAAGCACAAGCAGGGTGAGGAGCAGAGGGAGGAGCAGGCTCTCACGGAGCAGACACTCGATCCTGGGACGCTGGGATCATGACCTGAGCTAAAGGCAGACGCTTAACCCACTGAGCCACCGAGGTGCCCCAGTGACAAGAATTTCTTACATCAACTTTGTGAGTTCTGCCACCAGCCTGGAAGTGCTTCCTTTGCCCTTGGGGCCATCGGTGTTTTGATGTCAAGTAAACAACTAGTCAAGAAACGCTTCAGTATGGTTCTTCTGGGGGAGTTCCCCAGAGGCAGGTCCCTGAGGGCAGGGTCACACCAGGGCACTGCTGACTGCTGGGCCAGCTGCCGGGGGTTAGGGATGCTGCGGGCTCGCCCACCTGGGACTGGCCTCCGAATGCCCCAGCCCGCCCCGCCTCAACACTCAGCTGTTCCCAGAGTTCACTGTCGCCCAAATTCTCAGAGGAACTGAGCCCGAAGCGCCTGCTGCACACACGGCTCCAGCCGCCGCCGCCCCGCGCCTGCCCGGCATGGAACAGATGACAGCGGGCAAGGCAGGACGCGGAGCCCGAAAATCTAGGCCTGGCTTCCAGCCCAGCTGCCCCCACACATTCTGTGGTCAGCGACCAGGCACCAGCCTCCCGCCTATCTAGCGGCTTTGCTCCAAGACCCAGGGTCAGGCCACGGTGCACAGTGGCAACTCTCAAGGCAAACAAAGCAGACTGGCCTCGCGGTCAAACAATGGTAACGGGGGAGCGGGGGTGGGGGCACTCTCTGGCTGCCACCACGCGCACCACCGGGACGAGCTGCTCAGGGAGGCCCCGGCAAGACCAGAGCGGAGCAGAGGAGTAACGCCTCATGACGGAGCTGCGCCCAAATGTTCCAAGTGCTCATGTGAGGAGGCATGCCCAAGAGTTCCAGAACACAAGTCTGCAAGCCTGGATCTGATTTCTCGTCTCGATAGCAGACAAGTCATCTTTTTCCCACAGAAGCCAGGTGAATGAAGTTGTAAGAGTTGTTTAAAGTCTCCAAGTTGATGAATCACATGGAGTTCACGGGGGAAAGCCCAATGCACCTCGTTAGTGGTTAGTTGTTTCGAAGAAAGATGATAAAGATTGCTCCCTCTTACCAGACAGGGAAGCAATAAAGCAAACAAGAAACCACTTGGTAGAGGGGCGCCGTCTGCGGCATGCTGAGGTTTGATATTTGCTCTAACAAAGCCTGAAACGCTCTTGTTTCAAAGCTTCACTCGGAGGCCCTAGGCAAGTCCAGTGAAACAGTCTCCCGGGCTCAGAAGTATAACATTCCTCCAATTACACATGAGAACATATATCCACATACAAAAAGCATAATTCTTTTTAAAAAACGATTAGCTAAACTTCTCACAAAATAAGCTTCCCAAGGGGGCGCCTAGGTGGCTCAGTGGGTTAAAGCCTCTGCCTTTGGCTCAGGTCATGATTCCTTGGTCCTGGGATCGAGCCCCGCATCGGGCTCTCTGCTTGGCAGGGAGCCTGCTTCCTCCTCTCTCTCTGCCTGCCTCTCTCTCTGCCTACTTGTGATCTCTGTCAAATAAATAAATAAAATCTTTTAATAAATAAATAAGCTTTCCCAGGGAATAACACCAAAAAATGTCACTGGAAACATCAGGTCAGATCTTGCTAAGAACCAATTTTATCTTTTCCAAAAGTTGTAAGATTGCAATTGCTCAAAATTCTAATCAAATGTCTCATTATCTACAAGTTGGTGACTTACCACGCAATGGACAAGAATGCTGAAGGGGATCCAAAATATCAAGGAGAAAACCAGGACGGACCCGACGATGTTGTCTGCTAAAAATTTCCCTGTGAACAATTCCAAACAGTCAGTGTTCTGATCAAGTACTTTAGACACAAAATTAAATCTCTTAGTAGATTACCATGGTGTCAAATGCGACAAACTGCCGGCCAGGTGGCACTACGAAGGCAGCCCAAGCAGCGTCAGTGTCCCCTGTGCCAGCCCACACCATCCCCCGAGCTACGAACACTCCTCCGGACAGAGCCCCGAGACCCTCGTGACCGCATCACACGGTGCTCAACACGACCCCTGAGTGCTGGTGTCAGGGACCAAGCACACGGAAGGCTACTGCTTGCGACAATGCGTGACAGGACAAAGTCACTGTCATCCGGGTACTATTTTTCTGACAGTGAATTCCAACCCTGCAAGACAGAATATGTTGCTGCTTCTGCAAAACCTGAGGCCCAGTTTTTGTCTGTCTTGAGGCTCACATGAAACTGGATTCAGATTTACCACCTACAGGACTGAACCAGGCTTACGGTTCCAGTGTCCACTTCTTAAAGATGCCAGAATTTCAACAACGTGTGGACTTCCCTTGTCTGAAAACCTGCGCATCCGCACGCCACAGCGGGAGAGCCGGGTGTGTGCTTCATCTCAACTGACAAAGCTGCGTCAGCAAACGCCGTGAATATTTCCATCTGCTTCAGGATCCGACGTATTAACCCAACAGCACACTTTCCTCGTGTCATCACCAAACTCTGCTCACTTCCAAGCAAACAGATGCCGGGGAAATCACCTACCAAAAGTATTGATGCTCAGCTGGTCGATGAAGTCCCAAAACCGCTCGATGACGTCCTGTACTCGCTTCTCACACTTGCCCTGTGAACACAGAACACACAGCAGTGCCCGAAAAGGACTGCGTCAGGAGTGGCACAGCTGGGTACAAGGGATGGACATGTAAGGCTTCAGGAAATCACAGCTGCAGGGGCCCAGTTTTGGACACAGGGAACTAATGCAGCAGGAGACACTTGTCACTTCCACTTCCACAATCAGCCCATTTTTATAAGTGAATTTAGAATTCCCAGGAAACAAAACTTGAGAAAACCAATTTTGTTTAAGACAGGGCCCTCTAGCAAGGGCTGCACTGACCACACACACACACACAAACACACACACACACATGCGCGCGCGCAAACACACGCACCAGGAGAAACCTAACCAGACCGCCTGGGAAGCCGGCCTAACCCCTTTAAATCCACGCCTGTGACTCCATGGGAATGAAATGTGTTTCACTGGAGGGTAAGAGGGCCTAAGGAGGTGCGTCGAGCCACTCTGGGTCTTTCCTCTATCAGCACTGGTTTTAAATCAAAACTTGCAATTTCACAATCTTAGTCAATTATATAATTAATCTAGAAAACCAAGTCATTAACACAAACAGCCTAAAATGAGCTGACTCTACTAGAAAAGCTCCCTCCCCGCAGTCCCTGGATTCAAGGCCCCCTGCTCGGGACAGAGCGTGCTCCAGCTCCCCGAGAGCACCGGCGCCTCACCTCGCGTCATCCCCACGGCCTGCCCGGACAGCCGAGAGCAGGCAGCGGGTGACAAGGCACAGCAGGACTCTCTCCCCTGGCAAAATCAAGTCCTCATAGTATCAAAACTGCCCGTCTGGCTGTCACAGAAAAAGCTGTATGGAAGTAAATACTCACATTCATGTCACAGAAGCCCACCGTACAGGGCTTCCCTTTCCTCAAGAATAAATTCTTCTGTTCGGCGTCAACGTAGGGCACACACCGGCCCGAGGGGTCCCTGCAGCACACCTTGCACGAGTGGTCAGTTTCTGGAACGGAACCGGGGAGGTCATGGGCAGCCGGACCGCGGACTCGCTCCTCCTCCCCTCCTCCCTCCCCACCCCGCTCCCCACGGGGAAGGAAATGCTGTGTTTTCCAACAGCGAACTAGCCTTCGTGCACCCCGAAGACTAACTTCTGAGTTCAGGCTCCTCAGTCCTCAGGCCACAAGACAAGAACAATTTACACCAAAGAGCCTGCCTTAACGGAGTAAAAGCCGAAAGATTCTCCTTCAGATCCTTTATGATTCTCAACGTTTCTCTTCATCCCAACATTCTTGTTACACTGCTGACTTCAACCCTCGGTGTCGCCGTTTCAAAAACACCCCGAGAGAACCAAGCCTCCAGCGAGAGCCAGTACCACTGTGACACAACAGCTGGGTGCGGGCCACAGGGAGCTACGGGGTGACATGAGCGCAGGGGCTGAAGCTCCGTCTACACCTACCGCCCACAGCATGTGGGTCACGGAACCAACTAGGCCCACACAGGCCATGTGGCACACACACCAACAGCAAAAATGGCCAAAATGTCAACTGGCAACGCAACTCGGGACAGTATATGACCCAGAGGAATCCCTGGTCACTTAAGTGGGAGAACCTGGAATCAACTAGAACACAAAACCCAGCAAAAGCGCTCGAATGGGAAAAGAGACATACATTTCCATCATTCGTCCGGCGGGCAAGCATTTCCTGGGCGTTTACTATGGGTCCCTCCAGGCATCCCAGGTCCCCTGCCGCTCCCTCGGGAAATGACTGGCTTGGAATCTACCGTGTGTCATCCCCGGTGTTTACTGCTGCTTCCCCAGAAGAGTCGCTCCCCACACCGTGCGCCTGGGGGTTCCCAGCCCACTGGCTCCGACTTCTGCATGGTTTTGAAAGCAACAGAAGCCTCCTGAGGTGAGACAGGGCAGGAAGCCTGGAACCCAGTCGGTCCCTTCTCAGGCTCGGGAGTTCCAAAAATAGAAGGTGGAAACCTGAGGACAAGTGTCTAAGAAGCCGGCGTGATGTCGCCAACCATCGCTAAGCGAGGCCCCTCCCCCAGACATCAGGCAGGGAGCAGAAGGCAGCAGGCTCAGCCCTGGTGAGCAAACACCCTAACGGGCAGGGTCAGACCCTGGGACCGGCTCCCTCTGGCTGAGTCCCAAGGAGCAGGAGTCCCCGGCCGGTGGCCGCAGCGGGCTCCTGCCGCGCTCACGCGGGGTACCACATGGCAGCGGGCGCAGCGAGGACACTCCTCCACCCACGCGCTCAGCCGCACCCCCCCCCCTCTCCCACCCCTAAGCCTGCCACTCGGCCTGAACGTGGAGCAGGAAGGACGGCGACAGGCGACAGGCGGCTCTCACAGACAAGTCAGCGGACCAGACGCGGAGCTGGAGGGCGCCCCCGGACCCCGCTGCCTCGCCCCGCCCCCGGCTGGGATCTCACCACCAGCGTGGCCCTGCAGGTGGGCCACGCTCCGGCTGCAAGGACGCGGCACGGACATGCACTCACCATTACACGCGCAGGACTCCCGCTGCTGCTCCCGCTCACAGAAGGGGACACACTTCCCATCTTTACACTTGCCGAGATCCAAGCACACTGTGTCGTCTGCGGCGTTGCCGGGCGGGGGACACTCACTGCTGTTACCTGCAAGCATGCAGGAAGCACACAGGTAGCCGTGAGTCACGCAGCAGCAGCCGGCCTCGGGTGCCCACAGAAGTTGGCACCGCGCTTCACAAAGGGCACAAAGTGGCCCGGGGGCAGGACGCCAGCGGCCCGGGCCCAGCCGGCCGACGAGCCGCGAGCACCTGGCTGCGCGCCCAGCGCCGTGCGGTGCACACCCCGGCGCTCCCACCCCGCCCCTCAGCCACTATTTAACAACTTGCTTTTACCTTTCCCTTGTGAAACGTAACTACAGGTAACAGGACACGCACACAGGAGCACAGACGCACTGCGGAGCAGACATCAGGGCCGCCACGGCCTGAGAAGCAAGCTCTGCGGGAGGCTCACGGCAGCGGCCGGCCGGGCCCTTCCAACCTCACCAGCGGCCACTCCCGAGCCCTCGGCCGGCCTCCAGTGTCTTCCCCTCTCCAAGGTCTCTCCCTCGGAACTGTAACATATGCTGTTCAGTCTACCCGGAATGTTCTCGTTTCTGCCCTGGAGGGCCCTGGCGGGCTTTTTCTCACCCTCAGATCTGGCTCCAAGACCTCCCTCAGACCTCCCGCGGCCCTACGTTCACCCACTGCTTCCTTCCCTACAGCTGCTTCTCTACTTCAAGCACACGTTTTGCAATTTATGGCTTTTTTTTTTTTTTAAGTAGGCTCCACACCCAGTGGGCAACCCAAAGTAGGGCTCAAACCCACGTCCCTGAGATGAAGACCTAAGCTGAAGGGCACAGCAGGGTGGTTCAGTCGGCTAAGCGTCTGCCTTCAGCTCAGGTCACGGTCCCAGAGTCCTGAGATCAAACCCTGCACTGGGCTCCTTGCTCAGTGGGGAGCCTGCTTCTCCCTCTCTCGCTCCCTCTGCTTGTGTGCTCGCCCGCTCTCTCTCTGTCAAATAAATAATAAAGAAATAAAATGACCTGAGCTGAAATCAAGAGTCAGGCACTCATCTGACTGAGCCACCCAGGCGCCCCTCAGTTGACGTCTATGTGAGGATGTGGTTTCGGTTCAGACTGGTGAGCTCCACGAGAGCAAAGATCAAAACTAGGAATAAATCAACTTACGTCTAATCCCTATCACACGCCGTAAGTACCCCACAAGTATTTCTTAAATGAATTAATGATTCTTCCAAACAAAAGAAAAGCCACAGAAGGATGTTAAATTCAAGTGAGAGGATGGGGTGAGGGGCTCCTTCTAGAAAGCGAGCAGCACACGCAGTTAAACATGACCACATGCGGACGGCAGACGGTGGCCAGAGCCAGAGGCCTGGCCCTTCCCCTGACAAGTGGGACCATAGCCCGGAGTCCGGAAGAACTGAGGACTTGCAAGTCAGTGGAGTGGTGACAGGAAACTCAGAGGAACCTGTCCTGTCTCAAACAAAAGAAGCCCTCCACGAAGTACCCAGTACACACTGACGCGGGCACATCACCTGTGCCTCTGGTCTGACGAAACCATTTATGCTGCTGGGCACTCGGGGTCAACAGGACGGACACGTAACAAGTGTGCGGCTGCTGAAAGGAGGCCATGCGGACAGGGCAGCCTGTCAGTGACAGGGAGACCGCACTCCCCGGTATTTTCAGTGCGTGCTGCTGCCCTGAACACACACGTGCAAAATGTCCTACAAGTATCCACTGCGCACGTGTTCTCAGCAGACTAACGTCAGGGCACCATACGCAGAGGACAAGCATTAAACACACAGAGCCACCTAGTCCCCAGGCTCCCAAGGCTCTGGGTGCATCGGATCCCACAGGTAGACAGAGCAGGTGGCACAGGTCACTGCGCCTGTCCTCAAAGCCGCTGGGGCCCTGGGCCTGGAGGAATGCGGTGGAGGGACCAACAGCGTCCATTTCGAGCGAGGGCCCGCAATGACACCGATACCGCTAGCACGACAGCCCCAAGGCTCCTCAAACGAGGGTACGGTTACTATCCGACCCAGCGACTCCACTCCTGGGTCTCGACTGGGGAACGACAGACACGCAACCACACAAAATCTTGTACAGAAATATCCACAGCGGTGTTAGTCCTCAGAAAGCGGAAATAATCCCAAAGTGCATCAACTGATGAACAAAAGAAACAAAATGCTGCACAGAGGAACACAACGGGCGATCCCTCAGTGACAAGGACAGACGATGACGGCTTCATGCTATGACACGAGGAGTCCCAAAAACCTGATTCCGAATGAAAGAAGACAGCTGCAAACGGCCATGTATTGTAGGATTCTGTTTATATGAAATGTCCAGACAGGCAAATACACAGAGACAAAAAGATCACTGGTTTTCTGGGGCCGGCGGGGAATGAGGACACCTGATGGCTACGGGACACAGGTTTAAGGTGATGGAAACGTTCTGACACTGACCGCTGGCAGCTGCACAAATGCAAGCACCTTAAAAACCACTAACTGTACGCTTTAAATGGGTGAGCAGGGCATCTGGGGGGCGCAGTGGGTTAAGCATCTGCCTTTGGCTCAGGTCATGATCCCAGGGTCCTGGGATGGAGCCCCACATCGGGCTCTCTGCTCGGCAGGGAGTCTGCTTCTCCCTCTGCCTGCCGCTCCCTTTACTTGTTCTGACAAATACATAAAAATAAAATCTTTAAAAAGAAAAATTAAAGTTTCTGTTCCAAGATGGACAACAGATAGAAGGAAGGTATATGCAACTTATAAACCAATCAAATTATCATACAATGACTCCTCTAAGTCAATAATATCAAAAAGACATGAAACCCAAATTTTTAAAAATGAACCATATAGGGGCACCCTGATGTCTCAGTTATTAGAGCATGCGACTTTTTAGGTTTATTTAATAGGAAGAGAGAGCAAGAGCTCACAAGAGGTGATATGGGAAAGGGGCAGAGGGAGAGGGACAGAATCTCAGAATTCCCGCTGAGCACAGAGCCCAACATGGGTCTTGATTCCACAACCCAAAGACTGTGACCTGAGCCAAAACCAAGAGCTGGACTGCTTAAGTGCCCCAAAACATGCAACTCTTAACCTCAGGGTTGTGAGTTCAAGCCCCATGTTGGGCATGAAGAATACTTTAAAAAAATTTTAAAAAGGACCAAATATATGAATTGGCTATTGACAAAAGGAAAAACTTTGCATAGCTAACAGATAAAAGGAGACACAGGTACCTTCAAGAAACATGCAAATATGGATGAGAGATCACTTTATACTCATCAGATTGGCAAAAAACAGAAGACCATCTGAGTAACAGCAAGGGTTGATGAGGACACTGGGACACAGGAATCCACACATACTACAGGTGCATGATGACTGTTCTAGGGAGATCGACACGGGGCCACTTCCTATGACCAAGCAACTCTGTTCCTCCACGTGCAGCCAGGAAACCCTTACAGCACCTGGGATTCAGGTGGGAGACATCTGTCGAACTCCTATCTGCGGTACCCCCAAGATGAAGGCAGTCCAAGCCGCCACTTAGTGAACAGGTGAGTACGATACCCTAGAGCACACAAGTAAACTCAGCAGGGGTCCAAGCAATGACCATGTACAGACACAGATACACACACCACAGATGGCATGACAGAGATACTTCATAAAAACTGACACTGAGTTTAAAAAAAGATCTAAAGTGGAGTATTATCCTGGCATGTTAAAAACCCATATATACACAAACTAACACGATATTATCGTCAAGGAAATACACATACCCAGGCAAATATTAGACGCATTACAGCACTGCCCGTGAGAGGAGGAGGTGATGGGAATGAAGCGGACACAATAAGCAAGCAAGCACAACGGGCCTGGCGCCGGCCACTGGTAAGTGCATCTCAAATGAAGGAGTATGGTTCTGAAGGCTGTTTTCCTCTGAACGAAATACAGTGTTGTTTCAAACATACACATGCTCACCTGCGCAAAAGCATCCCAAGAGAACCAGCAGAAGGACTCACCTGTGCAGTAAGACACGCCTTTGCAAGTAGCATTGATCGCCTCTTGGCACTTCTTCTGGGCAGTCTCGAACTGACAGTTTTTACAGCAAGGGCTATTCCTGTCACTGCAGAGGCAGAGCAGACAGAACAGTTCCAGTCGAATGTCAGCCCCACAGCAAACACTACGGTCATGTCAGCGGGCCCTGCAGATGGCGGGGAAGGCCCCTCGGCTGGGCCGCCCGATCCTGCAAAGTCAGCCTTCCCGGGCGCTGGCCCGCCTGCACACACTGTCTGCCCTTCCTGCGGGGGCATCAAGCAGGAGCACAGAGAAGTCCGAGGGGACTCGACCTCGGAACATCTTGGTGTCCTTGGTTTTCATTAACTTGATACACTAATTTAAAAAAAAGGAAGACCTATGCCTGCAAGGCCCTCAACGGGAGGAAACGAGGCAGCCGGAGTCCAAGTCCCAGCAGGATTTCTGCCGCAGTAAGCACCGTACATCGTTCACATCTGCTACTCACCACCAACTCGACGTCTCCTCCTCTATGCTAAGCCAGGCACCCGTCGCAACATGCAAACACAGTACCTTCTAATTTGTAACCTGCTTCCTCTGCATTTAGTGTATGCCACTGAACACAGTTTTCCACACGGTTTTATTGCATAGAAACACAACAATTTAGATCTCAGGACTGTCACCTGGGTCTAATATCTTGTTACTCTAAAATAATGCAGCAGGGCCCCTGGGTGGCTCAGTTGTTAAGTGTCTGCCTTTGGCTCAGGTCATGATCCCAGGGTCCTGGGATCAAGCCCTGCATCGAGCTCCCTGCTCAGCGGGAAGCCTGCTTCTCCCTCTCCCACTCCCCCTGCTTGTGCTCCCTCTCTCACTGTGTCTCTGTCAAAGAAATAAAATCTTAAAAAAAAAAAAAAGAAGCAGAATGCAGCTGTGAACATCCTCATTTAATCACCTCTCTCGTTTCCTTATGAGCTATGGGATCCTGAATCAAAAAGTCTACAAGATTAGAGATTTTGTGACCCAAAGTCATACTGCCTCCCAGAAAGCAGATTCCTTGCTGTTAAGGAGAAAAGGACACAATGGCGCCCGTGAGCCTTCCCCCTCCACCCCCACCCCCACCCCCCCGCCCTGGGCCACGGCCGCCCGCGCTCACCTGCACTGCACGCCGGCCCTCAGCATGCAGTCGCTGCTGCAGCACGTGTCGTTGTTCAGGTACATGATGCCGGGGTCGCACTCCTCTCCTTCGTCCACCCTGGAGTTCCCACACACTTTGTTGCTTCGCTCTTGAAAACACTCCTGGGACTTACTCTCGATGGTCTTGTAGATGGACTGCTTACTGCAGTTCGAGAACATCTTACAAGAGGAAGGGCCATAAAGGAACCAAAATGACACCACGTCATTCCCAAGCAGTGTTTGTGTTTCTTCTCTGGAGACAAACTCTCACTGTAAGAGCCACTTGCAGAGCCACCTCGAAGGTCTGCCACATTCCACCACGGTCACCTCAGAAAGCCGGCTACGTGGAATCAAGCAGTCCCCCTTGGCTGGGTGCACTAAAGCTGGCGTGCGTCTGGTTAGGAGCCCGACTTCTCCCCAGGCAGGCTGTACAAAGACGGAGAGCGCACATCCCGGCCAGTCCCAACCAGAGGGCCGACGCTCTGACCCCCACCCCCCAAACTGCCCGCTGGCACCCAGCGCCGCGGCAGTGACCGGGGGAACACGGCACACGCCGCCATCTTCCTGCACAGGATGACTCAGAAAGGCAAAATGGAGTCTATCTCTGATTCACCTCCTTTTCCAGGGCTGTGTGTACCAATGACCCATGTTTCAGGTTTTTAAAGAGATGAGCAGAGTAAGAGGTAGGATATACAGTCTACTAAACGATAAAAATCCAAATTGTTACCTAAACATTCACATGGGTCTCCAGGATTTTAAGTTTGAGATTTTTACAGGTGAGCAATGTTCCACAGGAAGCCTCTACCCTCACTTCTCTACTTGCAATACAGAACCAGGGAAATGGCTTCCTTATAAATCTGGGTTTTTTTACCAGGAGCTCTGAAATGGAGTCCATTTCCCAAACCATCTGCAATTAGCAAGAAAGGGAGTAAGAGACTGAAGGAAAACCTGTGCAGTGATTCCTCAAGACAGGGTCTCCACAACTATTGCACAGTTGCTAAAATGGCTTCCCTTTTGCCCCAGATGACAGCCATGGAGCCCCTGAGGAGCGGAGGGCACAGGACCCTCCCAAGGGAATAGTGATCACTGAATCAGATACTGAAAGGATTATTTTTAGAATGATATCCAAGACCTTATCACCCTTAACAGAAATATTAACCAGATCTTTGTTTTGCTTTTTTTTTTTTTTTTTTTTTTAAGGATCTTCCTATTTATTCTATGGTGAAGATATATTTAAGGGGTCTGGTTATTTCAGTCTAGGCCTCGGGCAGTTAGAATTTGCTAGGTTTACTCACGAGTACTGCAGATTCGCGAACTCAGCAGTGCACGCATGTGAGACCAGATGCTAGGCAATCAAATTCACACTGAAGCAGGAAGCAGCCTCCTCACTAACCTGCCACAGCTACACTTCGAGGGCCGGGGCCCTTGGGCTAAGAGCTCAGAGAACAATTTTCATGCTGCCTGAAGACCTCTGGCCTTCTGTTTGCACCCTTCCCACACCCTCTCCTCTTGTGCCAACAAACCCTCCTACGAACTCACCCCCCTTGTGCCACGTGAGCACAGTGAGGCCTGAGGCCTCAGCAGCTTGCCTATGCGAGGTGCCAGGCCCTGTCTTTTGAGGTCAAGGAAACGGGAGCGCTTTTTACCTAGCTACAAACATTTTTATTAAGAAATTCAATTAAAATGTAGATTAGAAGACACCCAGTATCTTTTTTCCTTTTTAAAAAAAATTTTTTTTAGATTTTATTTATTTATTTGACAGAGATTACAAGTAGACAGAGAGGCAGGCAGGGGGTGGGTGGGGGAAGCAGGCTCCCTGTTGAGCAGAGAGCCCGATGCGATGCGGGACTCCATCCCAGGACCCTGAAATCATGACCTGAGCCGAAGGCAGAGGCTTTAACCCACTGAGCCACCCAGGCGACCCACCCAGTATCTTTTTATAAGAGGATCACTCTTGGGAAAACCAAACTAACAGAAAATACACTAAACATGATGTGCTTAGGACAAAATAAATAAATGGATAAATTGTTCTTATTTGATAAACTAGCACCTTCTTTTCTTGTCCCTCACTTTTCATCTAGGTTAGCTCCCCATCCAACATGGGGCTTGGACTCACAACCCTGAGATCAAGAGTCATATGCTCTACTGACCGAACCAGCCAGGTGCCCCGAGAGTTGCCTGTGTTTTTTCGTTGTTTTTTTTTTTTTTTAAAAAAAAAAGCTCTATGCCCAATGTGGATGACTAGCACTTCTTGAATTTTTTTTTTTTTTAAGATTTTATTTATCTGTTGGAGAGAGTGAGTTATAGAGAGAGCATAAGTAGGGAGGGGCAGAGAGAGAAGCAGAATCTTCACTGAGCAGGGAGCCCAATATGGGGCTCAGTCCCAGGACTCCAGGGGATCATGACCTGAGCCAAAAGAAGATGCTTAACTGACTGAGCCACCCAGGTGCCCCTACTTCCCTAAATTAAAAAAAAAAAAAAAAGTCTCTAGCCAGGCACTATTCTCCTTAGAAGTCATTACAAGGCCATGGAAGAGCTAGAGCTCTCGGGGAAATTTCACAAGGAGAACTTGTAGAGTACAAGTCTACAAAGGAAGACAATTTCCCCCAAAGTACTCAAACCATCCTCAGTAACAAAGAAGCAAATGACTAGAGAGTGTACTGTCCAAACTACAGCCAGGAGCCAAATGTGGCTATTTCAATTTCTTCTTCCTCACCACATACTTCAGACTTTTTAATTATAGAAATGTTCACACAGCTGCAAAGTAGACACAATGGTATCATGAATGCCCACATGCTCCTCCCCAGCTTCAACAACCATCACCTTACGGCTTCCCCCTCCTCTGCGCCCTCACCACCTCCGCTCACGCTGGGTTGTTGTTGTTCTTTGTTTCTTAATAGCTTTATTTAAGGCATATTTTATATATCACAAAATTTACCCATTTCAAGTGTCCAAGTCAGTGATTTCCAATAACTTTACCAAGCAGGGCAGCCATCACCACAAATCAGCTTGTGGACATGTTCTTGTCCCAGGAAGGTCCCTCATGTCCTTTTACAGTTAATTCCCATTCCCAGCTCCAGCCCTAGGCAATCACTATTGAATTTAAATAAAACAGAAGTTAGAAAGAATAATAAAATAAAATAAACAGAATTTAAAATTCGGTTACTTGGTCTCTCCGGTCACATCTGGAGTGCTCAACGGGCACCTATGGCCAGTGCTGCTGTATTAACACAGAATGTTTCCGTCATCCCAGAACCTTCTACTGAACAGCGCTAAGTACAATGTACACGATTAGAAATGCAGAGAGGGCGGTTGGCTGGCTCAGTCAGTTAAGCATCTCTTGTCTTGCTTTGGCTCAGGTTGTGATCTCAGGGTGGTGAGATCAGGCCCTGTGCTGGGCTCCACAGGAAGTCTGTTTGAGATTCTCTCTCTCCCTCTGCCTCTGTCCTTCGTCCCCCTGGAGCATGCATTCTCTCTTTAAAAATAAGTAAATCAGGGACACCTCGGTGGCTCAGTTGGTTAAACAGCTGCCTTCAGCTTAGGTCATAATCCCAGGGTCCTAGGACTGAGTCCCGCATTGGGCTCCTTGCTCAGCGGGGAGCCTGCTTCTCCCTCTGCCTACTCTGACTGCTATTCCCCCTGCTTGCGCTCACTCTCTGATAAATAAATAAAACCTTTTTAAAAAATTAAAATTAAAAAAAATAAATCAATCATTAAAAAAAATAAATAAAATGCAGAGACAACGCTGAGAAACAGAGGACGTGGCAAGTAGGAGGAACAGTGCGACAGGGAGGGCAGCGCGCCTGGGGCACAAGCTGTCCGGCAGAGGAAATATGGAGCTTAAGGTGCAAAAAACAAGAGAGGAAGAGAGCGTTTATACGTAAGAGCCAAGGAAAAAGATGACAAAAAGAATAGAAGAAAGAAACTTCCAAAAGCAGGGTCAGGGCCAGGGAAACGCAAAAATAATCCCTTCGTCTACCTCCCTGCCAGGCTTTAAATTACAGCCAGGGCCTGGCTCCAAAATGGAAGCAGGAGAAATACTTCACCATCTTTCCCAGTTAGAGCCAGCCCTCTCTAACTCGGCACCACCGCCAGTGTGTTCTCCTCCTGACGCTTTGTGCTGCCTAACAAGTAAAATGCACAAAACAGACACCTGTGAACACCTGCAGGCCAGAAATCTAAGAGTCAGTCATAGCCAGGCTTACTTTCTCCCGTGGGATTAGTATACTCTCAGAAACCCCTGGCAGTAAACTTCATTTATTTATTCAACAAATATACTACATGCCAGGTCCCCCTGCTAGGCACTAGAGACAGAGCTGTGAACAAGACAAGCATGGGCCTTTCCCAAAGGGGTTTATAATCTGGCAAATTATGTATTTTGTTGCAAAAGTTGATGAAAACATGCAAATTAAGTAGAGTTAAAAGGAACAACAGCTTGTATAAGAAATGACATGAAATTTTGGGGGAGCCTGACTTAAGTCAGTTGATTAAATGTCTGCCTCTGGCTCAGGTCATGATCCTGGGGTCTGGGGACTGAGTCCCCACTCTCCCTCTACCCCCGGTGCTCCCTCTGCTTGTGCTTTCTCACTCTGTCAAATAAATAAAATCTTTAAAAAAAGAGATGACATGAAACTTTTAACCTGCACCAGACCCTATCATCCAAACCTCTAACATGAGCCACTACTATCACTAATTTTCCATATAGTCCCATCAACACAATTAACTTTGATAACAGTCCAAATGATAACTTAAACCAGATTCGATACACCACACCTCACTCTAAAGCACACAACCAAGTTTGAGGGTACTTTGTAATTCACAATCCCATCCCTGGAATGGAAGGCTCTTCTGAGCTCTCATTATAATTAAACGGAATAGCCTCTTTCCTTCCTAACCCAAAAAAGCTCCAGAAGATACATACCTTATTGTTCTCATGATCTCCACTCACGGCGATGGGATACATAACGTATTTTCCTCCCTGGTCCTCATTTGGGGCACATTCTGCTAGGCCATCCGGATCATGCTCTGCTCCAAAATTGTGTCCCAATTCATGAGTTGTTACCAGGTCAGCTTCCTTAAATGATCGTGCAAAGAAAACGCTATAACTTAATATCCAACCATACGCTACTGTGGCCAGTGAGGCCCTGCTTTTCTTAAATGGGGTACTGATGAACCAGATCAACAACAGGACAGCAGCAGGACTGTGAGAGTTCGGTGTGTCCAGACTGAAGGGCCCCGCACAGTGGGATAAAAAACCTACAGCACGTTTAACATTGGAGCCAAACTACCAGTGTGTCAGAAACTAGTATTTCCCATCAATGCCCATTCTCCCCTTCTTCCTTCCTTAAAACATCCTAATCCTGCTCAGGTTGGCAGTGTACTGTTAAAATATCCCCTTCCCGTATTTCTTTGAAGGTAGGTCAGGCTGTCCAGTGAGATAGAAACAGAGGGGGTGGGACTTCCAGAGTTTTTTTCTTTTACAAGGGACAGATGAGGCTCTGTCCTCCTTTTTGCAACACAGAAGAGAACCATCTTGTGAGCAGAGGATATGCATGAGGACAAAGGCCTGTGCTCAGAGGGGCTGAGTGAAAACCGGGAAGATCCTGGTTCCCCAAGGGAGCATCTCTAAGCTGCTTCAGCATCCACAGGACGCTGCCATGACCCTGTGGTTGACTGAAGCAAATACACCTCTTAGAAGTCACTGTTGGATTTTCAGTTTATGAATTTGCTGGAATGTGCCTAACACATTCCTAATGGATGTATCTGGGCAAAAACAAGATCCTAAAATTTTCTAAAGGAAAATCAGGTTACATACAAAGGATGAGAAAACAGAGTGATTTCAGATTCTAAGGGTAACACAAAACACTAGAAGACAATAATGGAGCAATGCCTGCAAATGCTGAAAAAATTTAATTATCAATCAAATTTAAGTGTAGGGTAAAGACATTTCAGATATGTAAAAATCTCAATTTGCCTCTCATGTATCCTTTTCTTAGGAAACTCCTGGAAGATATGCTATACCAAAACGACGGTATAAATCAAAAAAGAGCATGAGCAGGGGCTCGTGGGTGGCTCAGTCAGTGAAGCATCTGCCTTCAGCCCACGTCATGGTCCAAGAGTCCCAGCATCAAGCCCCGCGTCAGGCTCCCTGCTTGGTGGGGAGTCTGCTTCTCCCTCTGACCCTCCTCTCCACTCCCCCCACTCCATCTTCGTGCTATCTCCCTCTCAATCTCTCAAATAAATAAATATCTTAAGATAAGAAAAAGAAAGAACATGAGGTCCGGAAACGAGAGAGTCTGGGAAGTCTTTTAACGACAGCGACACTGCAGGACTGGGAACTGTGCAGCCCAGAGAAAGCACAGGACGAAGGGCTCCAGGAGGGGTGACGTCACGAAAAACAAGGACCCTGACCAGTCTCCAAAGAAATCTCACAGGTAGCTTTTTATCTTTTTCTTTATATTTTTTATTTTCACATTTCCCACCAAAACACATGTGTTTTTTTAAGCAGAAGCGAACAGAAGTATATACCACTTTTTAAAAAGATACCTACATAAATATATACAGCTAAGGTTCTACTAAAACAAACTCAAAATCTATCCTTTTAAAAAATAAGAGAACATACCTTTGTAAGGATGGTTTTACCATAATTTTTTGTGCTGGTCAAGCCACTATTCAAATAGATATTCTTCTTTCCAATTGGACTATAATACGCTAGAGGACAAAGGAGACGGAGACGAATTGCTTATTGAACACAGGATAACAATATAATCTAATCAGCCTGCCGTTCTCACACATCGCACAACGAACAGAAAACTTACCCTTTGGGCAAACACCTCCGTGGCTGTTGGCTCTGGGAGAACCGACATAAGCCAACCCAAGGGTTCCCATATCAAAATCTTGGTAGGTGAAAAGATGTGCAAGGCAGACCTTAGATGCTTCTTCGGCTATATCAAAACTAAATTGCTTTAAGAAAAAAAGTATTCTTAATTAGATTAACAATTACATCACACATGTTTCAACCAGACCCTGGAGAACACTGCCGTGTGACTGACTGCAGCTCTCCATCAGAACACACACCCACGGCACAACGCTTGCGTACAATTTGCACCCACCGATACAGGAAAGAAGAGGAGTACCATCTAGTTGGGGTGGGGGACAGGACAGGGAAAAACTTGGGGGCTTTTTCGAGCAGCTCAAAACCAAGAGGGCTGGTGTGAAGCCGTGCAGCCCAGCCCTGGAGACATTCCAATTCCGTAAGTCTCAGAGCCTGGATATTCTGTCCACGGGATGTCAGCACCGAATACCAAACAGAACCCCCTGAAGTATTTCAAGGACTCCACTGGTTTTGTACGTGGTTTTGTTTTTTGTTTTTTATTTTATTTATTTTTTTTATTTTCAGTAATCTCTACACCCAACATGGGGCTCGATATCACAACCCTAAGATCAAGACTCGTGTGCTCCTCTGACGGAGCCAGCCAGGTGCCCAGGGTTTTTGTTCATTTTAAGTTTGCTCTGGTTTTCCAACCTCCAGAACCGTGAGAAATAAATTTCCGTTGTTTAAGCTGCCAGTGTACAGCATTTCGTTACCAGCAGTCCTGACGGACCGCTCCCCTGGCCGAGTCTCTTGAGAAGTGACCTGGCCGGGCAGCGGGTCACAGCCCAGAAGACATGGAGAGTAGGTAACACAGGCAGCACCCTGCGCATCTCGACCTGGATGAAGAGCTGGCAATATCCTTTAACTCTAAGCTCTGAAGACTTAATTTCTGCCTTGTGAGACATAAGCCACACTGTACGTGGACTAACCCACAGGAACAACTTGGGTAAGTCGCATTGTTATGAGCTGCAAATCTGCGGTAACATGTTAGAGCAGCCAGAGGAAACCAACACACGCACGAACATATCAGAAGATCACTATCACTTCCCGGAAGGCAATTCTACGACAAAGCAATTGCATACACAAACTCAAGACCCTGAAATATGTGGCAAAAAGGATCGATCATACCCATCAAGGCAAGACTCATAAGGCACAGAATGTTTAGGCTATCTTCAGATTTCTAACTAGAATATAGTCATGAAGATTTTTAAATCCTGTAGAAAACTTTCACATCTTCAAGTTATATTAATACTGATTCATCTTCATACCGTTTGACAATTACTGACCTAGCAGATCTACTGATAAGTTTCAAAGAAACCTGAACAGAATGGTGTGCAAAAAATATTTATATTGAGTATACATTTTCTAAAGTCTCGATACTTCAACTGGATTCTTGAAGATATTAAGGTCAAGAAGAACCGCCTTCTAGCATTTTTCATTTTGACAACCTTTTGGCCTGTCTTGCTGTCAGCCCCGCTAAAGAGTCACCGCTGGGTTACTGGGATGCACTGCTCCTGGCTCTCAGTGACCTTTCTCAGCGCGCCCCTTCATTGATGCAGATATGCCCCATGTGCTAGAGAAACCACCAAGCGTGCTATCAGCAGCACCACATCCGGGACTCCACCACCTACCTCTAGCAACATCTTCACATCCCAAGCATCCTTTTCTTCATTTGGGTAACTTTTTGCCATGTTATAGTGCCTTTCACCGGGTTTCACCTCTTGTGGAGACTTGAGAATGCGGATCTATACTTAAAGAGACAATATACTTAGAACACTTCAGAAAAAAGTCAAAAGACTGAAACAATACTGCACTGTTTTAGCTATGCAAAATAAGATCATCCACCATTCTAGAAAAAATGTTTTAAAACTACAATTCCATAAAATTCTTCAGCTCTAATATTCATTAAAAAAAAACTGAGTATATAATATGCTTGGTATGATATATGGTAAACATGTATGTCAATGGCTTATTACTTATTATTATATTACTGATCAATTTATAAATGTATTCCTAAACTCTTATTTCTTCTACATTTAGTTTGATAAAATGAGAACCTGGGTTCCTAAGCCTAAAATATTTACTCCAACCACAGTCAATGATTCAGAGACAAAGATCTAGATGTCTGTCACTGCACCCCACAGAAATAAAAGATGATAAAGAACAGGGGCTTTTCCTTGGACATACAGTAAAAATTCATGTTAATCCTGCTTTAATACAAAAAGGAACAAATGGGCTTTCCTCCAAAGGAGATGAAACGTATCAACCAGTGAGTGTGTTTAAGGAAAAGAACAAAGCCATGCTCTGCTTAGCCATTTCTGGCCTCTCTTCTGGATGTGCCTGCCTGGGGGGGTGTAATCTGGTCCGCTCGGCCACCACGTGGCATGCTCACAGGGGAGGGCTTTGCAGCTTTGGTGGCGGGTGGTCAAGACCAATTCTGGGATGAAACAGATGGAACCCCAGCGTGACTGCACATCTAAATCACACCCCCCCCATCCACCTATGATCATTATTACAAAGCTGGCATTTCAAATCTACACTGCACCATTCTTCCAAGTAGCTCCAACTTCTTACGGCAAAACGGAGTTTTATTTATTGGTCTCCTAAAATCTGAACATGATGCTGCTGTTTTAGACAAGTGAGGCAGCTTTCTATGTACCACAATGGAACAACCATCAACATATACACAAAATGAAAAAGCAAGGTGCAAAGAGTAGAGCACATCACCATGTGTCAAATATACACATACACATCCACATGCTACACATGCACCAAATCTCTCCGGGATGGTACTTAGGAGATTGTGACATGGATGTCTCTGGGAAAAGGGACTGGTTTGACAAGAGTAGAGGTTGAAGAGACTTACTTTTCACTGGCTTTTGTACCATGTGTATATATTACCTAGTCAAATAATAACTTAAAAGAAAATGCAAAACAGTAAAAGAGAATGGAAAAGGGAAAAATAATTCTCTTAGTTTTATACAAGTACTATAAAAGTTTAACATTTATATAATATGCATGATTTCAAAAATTTTGTTTCTTAACCTCTAAGTTCTATACTATAAAACCTTTAAGAACATGGTTAATTTAGCACAAAGAACCTGGAAAAAACAAGAGATAATAATTTGTATATTAAATATCTGTCCAAAGCAATACCCAACTTCAGAATTTTTTTTAATTAGTCTTATAATTTTCAAACAATGTTTACTATGAGATATAATTAAAATGACATCAATACACCATCAATGGATATGTTCTATTCACAGATTAGAAGAAACCAGAAAATTCTGAGGAAAAGAGATCTACTGGTTCTATATGCATAAATTCCTTTCAAATGTTCACACAGTATTTCTTTCTTTTTTTTTTTTTTCCTAAGATTTTATTTATTTATTTGACAGACAGAGATCACAGGTAGGCAGAGAGGCAGGCAGAGAGAGAGGAGGAAGCAGGCTCCCCAAGCAGAGAGCCCGATATGGGGCTCGATCCCAGAACCCTGGGATCATGACCCAAGCCGAAGGCAGAGGCTTTAAACCACTGAGCCACCCAGGTGCCCCCACACAGTATTTCTGAGTAAATTTCTAAGGATTCAACAATATGTGCCAACATTCTAACTGAAGACATAAAGCATAATCAAAAAAGTAAAACAGTGAAGGGGGATAAAAACATAACTTCAGAGAAAGAAGAGATCACAGCAGGGGCACCTGGATGGCTCAGTGGGTTGGGCATCTGCCTTTGGCTCGGACCATGGTCTCAGTGTCCTGGGATCCAGCCCTGCATCAGGCTCTCTGCTCAACAGGGAGCCTGCTTCCCTCTCTCTCTCTCTCTGCCTGCCTCTCTGCCTACTTGTTCTCTCTCTGTGTCAAATAAATAAATAAATAATCTTAAAAAAAAAAAAAAAAAAGAAGAGATCAAAGCAGCCTAAAAAGCCTTCCTGCCTCAATGAGCCTAAGAACAAAAAACGTCACAATCTGTAAATAATTCAAAAACACTATACAAATCAGATGAAAATCACTGGCATTTGAAAATTTTTAAGATTAGAGTTGAAGATCAGTTTTTGGGTTCTGAATACAAGTGACACATATTTGCATCGCATCACTCAGCGGAGTTATACAGCCACAGCCACATCCATTGGTAAATACCTGCTCAATCTGTATTCCATAACCTTTAAAACCCGCGTTGTCCCATGAAGTGTTCCGATAGATGTCATCCACTCGGTCAATGAGTTCTATCTGCGTTTAGAACAGAAAATGAGAGAAAGACGTGTATGTTTACCGCTCTGCAACATGAAATAAATTCTGCAGGGATTAAAATGGTCAGTTTAGAGAAAACACCACTGTAAAAAGTTTCCACTGATTCACAAAACTAGCATTAAGATGGTATTCTTCATCACTGATGACACTAAACAAAGAATTATTCCTCGCCTCGAGCTTAGAGTATTATTACCAGAATCAAGAAACAGGATAGTTTGTTTCAAGTTTTAGGATATCAATTGCATATGAACCAAAATATCAATAACAGCTTCTAAAAAACTGCCATTCAACTATAAAAATGAAATTTAAAAGTCAACCGGTGTACCTAAAATTTGCCCTTCTTTTTTTTTTTTGGTTTTTGTTTTTGTTTAAATTTGCCCTTCTAAGAAGCAGTCCAATGCCACTCCATCTCTCGGCAAGAGCCTCAGATGCCTTCCTCAGAAAGAGGGGAAGGGCACGGACAGATGCTGCTCAACCTACCCCCAGCCCTCACTGGGCAAAGTCCAGCACCAAGGCCCGGGCAGAGAGAAGGAGAGAGTGAGCTTCCACTGGTCCCCCTTCCTTCCGTCCTCTGCTTTCAGATGGGAGGTAAGGTAGACAGGATACTGATGGAGGAGGAACAAGGGTGACCCCAACTACATAAAAACAAAATGCTCATTACCCATCTTTTCCTCGAACGGACCAGTCCACTGTTCACAAACTCACTGCATGAGGCTTGTTCTAGCAACTGTGAAGCATATCAGTGATCTAAAAACTGTTCTTTACTTATACTAAGTGTAAAACTAAGAAATGCAATTTTTAAGACTAGGCCTCTTGTTATATTCATATTTGTGGGGTAATGAACAAAAAAGTAAATTAAGACCCCTTAATACAAAACCCGCATTAAGAAAGGAACATTTTCAAGAAAGAATCTCTCCTACTTAGGAACAAGAACAGTGATTTCACACACTACTCCTACTACCCTCATAAGAAATTCTTTCACTTGACATTGGAAGGGGAGGGAAAGCAGGGTGAGGGAGAGTATGAATAAAACACAGGGAATGGAAAAAGCAAGGCCATGAGAAAGACGTCTTTGGGGGCCTGTGCTCTTGGTTCATGAATAGCTGCATTCTCTTTTATTCCTTCAACAGCAACATTTTGTCAGTACAAAGATATAATGACGAATGAGATCATACTAACAAAAAATGTCAATGAAATGGGATTCCCTGGTTTTTCAAATTATAATAGCAAAGGCACAAACACCCAGCGTCAGTACTTCTGTAGCCCTTCCTTTGAATCTTTGCCCTACAGTTAGTTATGACCATAAGAGTCCCATCTACTCACGAAGTTATATTCCAACAATTAGCTATTTTATACAATAAACACCAAACTGACCATCTTCTCTGAAATATACTTATAAGCAGAGAACACACACAAGTCCAGACTAATACTTTTTTTCGCTCTGGAGCATACATCCATCCATGTGTCATGGCCATTACTACAGCAGTGATGTTTTCGAAGAGTTCACTTCAATAAAAAATGTTAAACCTTAATACGCATGAAAATTCTAATGTGCAGAAAACACTAGTTCAAAGGTAAAGTGGATTTTCAAAAATTGGAAACTAGACTCTCTACTGAGTAGTGTAAGACCTCAGAGAGCTCTCTGTTATCTTAGAAAATAACAGAGCAACTGAAACAGATCTCATTTCATTACATTTCACAACACAGAAGTCTTCTCTTAAATGGAATATGCCTACCTACCTCGATTTTGTGTCCAGTGACCTGATCCAATATCTGATACTTACTAAGTAATTCGTGGTTGTACTCTCTTCCCCTCTGCCCATGTATCTGTAAAAGCGATGATCTGCTACCACCAACAATTTACATGTGTTCTTCATGGGATTGGGCTCGGCTCTTCTCTTCACTCGATGAACAAGCTCTAATATGAATTTGTATGCACTATTAAATCAAAATTCACCAAAACAAGGAGTTTTTTTTATAGTAACACTTTAAATCTAGCACATTTTTGAAACAAACATTATTTGAGCTTAGTATCCTTAAAAATTATCTTCAACCAAAAAACCATATGGAAGAAGACAGAAAAGTAAAAAGTAATAGGAGGTTTTAAAATCATAGAATTCAAAACCAAGGAAAAGGGCCTCCTTAATTTTTAAAATAAGGAAACTTAAAAAGTACTTAAAGTAAAACAATCATCTAATTTATTGTTGGACTATGAAACAGTCCTTTTCTTCTAGAAGTTTATAATTTATGCAAAGGGATAAAACTATCAAGATAATCAGACATTAAAATTAGTTTATGGTAACAGGTCCTTTTTCTTATCAAATATTCAACTGAGAATTTATTTATATACAAAAATGTCAGTCATATTTTCTAAGTCTTCAAAAATCAGGAGAGTAGAGTACTTCTCCCAGATGGTTAGTTTTTTAATGGCCCTGGGATACTGGACTGGCAGAGTTGGTAGAGTAGGTGACTCTTGATCTCAGGGTTGTGAGTTCAAGCTTGACACTGGGTGTGGAGATTACTTTAAAAATAAATCCTGGGAGTGTCTGGGTGGCTCAGTCAGTTAATCGTCTGACCTCCGCTCAGGTCATGATCTCAGAGTCCTGTGATGGAGCCCCGCATTACGGAAAGTCTGCTTGTCCCTCTCCCTCCCTTTCCCCCTCCCCCAACACATGCGTGCACACATGTGCACACGCTTTCTCTCTCTCTCTCAAATACATACATAAAATCTTAAAAATAAAAAAAATCTTAAAAACATATATTTATACAAATATATAGAGCGATCTGTCCCAAGACTGAAAACCTCTTTCTAAATAGTACAGACCTCTCCTTGAACCAACTAATTTCTTAAAAACTTAACCTAAAGACTGTCTTCCAACAGTATTATTTTGTCATTTCTAAATACCCAAGAAAAATATTTTTCCCTCCTCTCCTCACCCACTTAAGCACTATATATTATCAATCCTTCTTTAATATCTATTTACCAAAAAAGAAAATTTCCCTCAGATTATTCAATTTCCTTTTTCTGTAGACTTTTTCCAATCTTTACTGTTACCATTATTTTCTAGTATCTTTCAGTTCTTACATTATAGGCAAAATAATTAAAGAAATTTCTGAATACTCTATTTTCAAGTCAAATACTGTAATTATGCATCAATTAACAACCACCCCTACTGAAGACAGCCATAATGTTTGTTTCTTATTTGATATATATTTTTAAGTCTTACCGTCAGGTGGCTCTCTGTCTACCAGCCCTTTTGGAAGCAACTCTTCATTATCCGCTTTTATATAACCACATACTTTTGGAGACTGTAGACGTGAAACATTCTTAATATCTTCAGATTTATAAACTAAAATTCTTTTGTCTTTAGTATCATTAATTAGTCTCCAGAGTGGCTAAAACAGAAAACATACATAATTGAGATGCAAAATATAAGAATTCCTAAATACTCAATTCTTACAACATCCTTTGCTTTTAAATAACACTCATTTCCAAGTTAAGTAAACTAACTCGTCATTTTATCAAAAATAAATCATTTCAGGAGCCCCTGGGTGGCTCAGCCAGTTAAGCATCTGCTTCAGGTCAGGTCATGATCCCAGCATCCAGGGATCCCGCTTCCCCTGACCCCCACACTTCTCTTACACTCTGTCTCAAATAAAATCTTAAAAATAAATAAATCATTTCAATTTCTCTTAGATTCTATGCTGATAAATAAATACATGGGTTACTCACCCTTTGATTATATCTGTATACAAAAAAAGCATTATTTTGTACAAATTAGGAAATCTTTTAAAAGATCCAGAAAAAGAAATACATGACCTTTTCCATTCACTCAAAAACATTTATGTAACACCTGCTGCACACCAACCGCACTCCAGGTGACGACCTATAGCAACAAACGGGAGATGAGCCTTCTGTCCCTGTACACTTCTCATTCTGGTTTCCTTAGTATCTTCTTGCCATACAGGTTTTATAAACAGGAGAGAAGACTGAAAACTTGCAGCAATGTGCCTAAAACGTACCTCTTTCAGGGAAAGCACTTAAAAAAATCTTCACTTCCCCTGTTGCAAGGTCATAGTAAATCAGAAATAACATATTTGAAAGGATAACCAAGTCAAGAACCAAGTTCCTATGAGGATGATGGTCTCATCCAACCAGGGAGCTTGTGAGGAAAGTACAAAAAAGACATCATAGGTACACACACATACAAACACCCCTGTATTTTATATATACATGGATATATGCAATCTCCCTCCATATCCATCATGGAGATGAAAATCTAAACCACAAGGATGTGACTTCACATCCACCAGGATGGCTGGAGTCAAAGACAAGTAATGGCAGGTTTTGGTGAGGATGTGGAGAAGTCAGAAGCCTCACACTCTAGGGAATGTAAAATGGTGAGAATGTGCAGTGCAGCCAGCATGGAAAACAGTCTGGCAGTTCCTCAAAAAGGTTTAAAAAAAAAAAAGGTTAAAAATAGAGTTACCATATGACCCAGGAATTCCACTCCTGGTATAACCCCAAGAGAACTGAAAACGCATGCTCACACAGAAACCTGCTCGAGAACATTCACAGCAGCATTCTTCTTAACAGTCAAAAAGGGAAACAGCGCAAACGTCCAACTGATGAGTAAGCACAACGCGGCGTCACCACAAAGCAAACCAGTGTTCGGCAGGAAAAAGAAATGAGGCACTGGCACAGGCTACAACGTGGATGGACCTTAGAAGCATTGGAAGAAGCCAGTGATAAAAAAGACCGCATAGTGCCATTCCATTTCTGTGAATGACCAAGCGAATCTGAAGAGACCATGATCAGTGGTCCTAGGGCTGGAGATGTGGGCGCAAAGAGCGGTGGGCTGCTAAAGGGTCCAGTACTGCTTCTGCGGGTGAGAACAGTGTTCTAAAATGGATGGTGGTGATGACTTCCGTAACTCTAGAATATACTAAAAGTCAATGAATTTCATACTTTCAGTGAGTGAACTGTATAGTATGTGAATTTTATCTCAATAAAGCTGTTAAATATAGTTGACTCTTCCACAATGCCCAGGGTGAGGGGAACTGACACGCCCCCCCCCCATGCAGCTGAAAATCCATCATATGTAACTCTGATGTCTCCAAAACAATACTAACATCCTACTGTTAACCACAGCCTTACCAACAACACAGTCAATTTACATATTTTGTACATTAGATGTATTATACAATATATTCTTACAATAATACCTAACTTAATTTTTTCATTATTTCTAGGCTACATGGTTCATCTGCAAGTTTTTTCAAATTGTTGCAAATCTCCACAAATCTTTCAATACATTTACTGAAAAAAATCTGTATATAAAGTGGACCCCTATAGTTCAAATCCATGTTGTTCAAAGGTCAAAGGTATGTGTGTGGATCTTCTTTCATAATCCACATGAGGTAGATTTAAGAAACAATGAGCGGCAGAGCTAGCAGAAACCTCAGAAAGTTACCTAACCAACACCTTGGCTGTAGGGACCTTCGTCTGGCCTACAAATAGTAAAAGACAAAAATGGTTTTTTTGGACGAACATTTCTAAATTCATATTAAGTTTCCTGATATAGTCAGTATGACACAGAAAAAAACTTCAGGATTTGGGATCAGGGATACCCAGGTTTAAACCTCAACCATACCACTACTGTGTATCTTCAACAAGTAACTTACCTGAAGATAACTTTTCTCACTGGGTAAAGTACTAATACACCTATCTTGAAGATAACGTAAAATAATGAATGCAGTTACTTACTAAGATTTCAAGATAAGAGTAGCTACCATTACTGCTAATAAAAGCAAATCCTATTTTCACCACTATTAACAATTTGCCAGAAAAAGTCATCTGATGAATAACTAAGTAAGAGGCAAGAACCTCTTGGACCCTAAACTGCGGGGGAAATAACTATGAAGGAGATTTTGAGGATGACTAGATGTTCTGACCATGCATTTTTAGATTATGTTTGTTTACTTAAGTATGTTATTGTTTTTGTGGCCATGTAGAAGAATATCCTTACCGTTAGGAGATGCACACTAAAGCATTCAGGGGTGAAGTGTCCTGATGTCTATAACTTATTTTCAAAGGATTGGTGGTGGGGGTGGACAATAAAGCAAACATGGTATTACATTATTAGTTAATGAAGGGTTATAGGGTATTCTATAATTCTTCTGTAAATCTGAACATTTTCAAAGCAAGTTGAAATAGAGAAAATGAGAAAATAATCTTATGATTAAAGTTTAACCTAGGCTTATTTATATAAATAGCAAACTTTGGTGATAAAATCAGTAAAGGCTTAAAATTTTTAATAGTGAAATATTAAAAATAAGATATATACATTTTCCTGTTGACTCTGATGTCTAAGATTTTATCATTTTTGTATCAGGCTAAGTGCAGGTAAGAATTATATAATAAAGGATATGAAAACTGCCATTGTAGTAAACCACTTTTTCTATTAAAAGATTATTAATCTCATGTAGAAGTCCTTCAATAAATCTGCTGAGTTTACTTTTAAGTAAACATCACACAATAAAATATTAATTATATCCATTTTTTTTTTTTTATTTAGTGAGACAAGGAGATATGGATGGAAACAGAATTGCTAATTCTCCCCAAGAAATTATTTGGAAAAGTGAGGAATCTGAGTAAATTTAACTTGGATCCTACATGTACACATTTTGAATTAAAAAGGAATAGATTCTTCTAAGGAAATAAGCAGACACAGGCACAGTGGCAGAAACAATGCTGAGCATTCCCTACACTGTTTTCTTTCTGAGCACAAGACAAGAGGATATTTCCCAGGCTGCTTTGTAGGCAAGTCAGAGACAAGAGTTCCAGTCCCACCTGGGTGGAAGTGATGTAGCCAATTCCAGGTCTGGCCCTTAAAAGCCCCTGCAGGATTCTCTAGCTTCACTTCCAATCTGTGGCAACCTTGAAGGATGTGTCCAGACATCAGAGCTACAAGCTGGAGAAGGATGACCCGACCCACATCCACCTCGGTGAGGGGACGGAACAAAGCTCTGCAGCTGCCTAGCTGTGAGAGCGGCTAATATGGAACCCTGGCTCAGCCGACACGGTGTCCTCCCCAAACCCACAGGATTTCCGATCACCAAGACTGTCCTACCTAAATACATGCACCGAAAGGCGTGCCCAAGCTGTTTGCTAGAGCACTTTAACATACTATTTATTTGACAGAGAGAACACGTACACATGCGTGCGCACAAGCAGGGAGAGTGGCAGGGGGAGAGGGAGAAGCAGGCTCAGGAGCCTGACACTGGGCCCAATCCCAGGACTCCCGGATCATGACCTGAACCAACGGCGGGCACTTAGCCGATGAGTCACCCAGGAGCCTCTGTAGCATTTTTTATTTCAAAAAATTAGAAACAAACAAACAAAAAAATGAACATCAATGGGAGACTGGTTGAATAAACAGTACCATGTTTCAAGGAACCAACAGGCAGCATTTATTAAAAACTTTAGTGGCTCCTGGGTGACTCATCTGCCTTTGGCTCAGGTCATGATCTCAAGGTCCTGGCTCACCTAGGGCTCCTTGCTCAGCGGGGAGCCTGCTTCTCCCTCTCCCTCTGCTTGCTGTTCTGCCAGCTTGTCTGCTGTCACATAAATAAATAAAATATTTTTAACGACCCTAATTTGGATCTTCATTTATTAATACGAAAAAATGTTCACAATTATACTTAAATTTTTAAAAAACGCATGATAGTATATGTTAACTAAACTGAATTTTTAAAAAAAATTTAGAAAAAATGTGACAACAGGGGTGTCTGGGTGGCTCAGTTGCTTAAACAGCTGCCTTCTGCTGAGGTCATGACCGTGTACTCCTGGGATCAAGTCCTGTGTCGGGCTCCCTGTTCAGAGAGGATCGTCCTTCACCCTCTCTCCCTGCCCCACCCCCTTGCTGGTGCTCACTCTCTCTCTCTCTCCTCCCCCCTCAAATAAATAATCTTTTTAAAAAACTGCATGACAACAAACTGTACATACTGTATGGTCCTAATGTTATAGGAAAAAGTACAAACACCTAAGTGTGCATACATGTACAGAAAAAAGTTTAGAAGGATACTCATCAAAATGATAACAGTAGTTCCATCTCTCAGTAAGATTTCAGATATATTTTCTGAAAATTTCTGGGAGCACTTTTTAAAATACAGGTACATTTTAAAAATGGACTAACTAAAAGAATAAGTAAATTTAAGACTTAACTAATTCGCCTATTTTGAAGTAAATGCTCATTTAATTTGTGCTAATTTTCTGACTCTTTCTGGTAAGCTAGGCTCCCCATAACACTGACATTAGATGGTCTACATACTAGCAGACCAAAATAGACGGCAAGGCCAGAGACAGACTTCTCTTTCACAAGGATGGACAAATGACTAGCAGCCATGCAAACTAGATGTTATTAAAATTTATAGTATTGGGACACTGGGTGGCTCCATTGTTAAGCATCTGCCTTTGGCTCAGGTCATGATCTCACGGTTCTGGAATCAAGCCCCGCATGTGGCTCCCTGCTCGGCAGGGAGCCTGCTTCTCCCTCACCCTCTGCCCCTCCCCCTGCTTGTGCTCTGTCAAAAAATAAAATCTTAAAAAAAAAATTTACAGCATTTATAGCACCAGCATGTGGTCCTAACCCAATCAGCACTCAGATACACATTAAACTTTCTTTCTTTTTTTTTTTTTTATAAAGATTTTATTTATTTGACAGAGAGAGATCACAAGTAGGCAGAGAGGCAGGCAGAGAGAGAGAGAGGAAGAAGCAGGCTCCCTGCTGAGCAGAGAGCCTGATGCGGGACTCGATCCCAGGACCCTGAGATCATGACCTGAGCCGAAGGCAGTGGCTTAACCCACTGAGCCACCCAGGCGCCCCCACATTAAACTTTCAATCTGACCAACCGTAATTACTGTTTCCCCATAGCTGCTGGTTCAGAGTCACGACCACCCAGAGTATTCGCATCTTCCTAGAAACAGAAGCTTCAATCCACAAATCTGTGGCAACATTTTGTTTTCTGGCTTAGTGTAGGACACAGGGTTATACAGCCTGTACAAAATAGCTAATTTGGTTTCTACTGCTAGTACTTCAGTGCAAGCGCAGCCCAGAGCCTGAGTTTTAGTTTCCTCTTTTAACTTCTCAGAATACGAACTATCACCTTTTATTGATCTTGCATTTCCTGAGCATCTAAGAGGGAACAGGAGAAATAAGACCTGACTTTGGCTTTAAGACATTTATACTTACAGTAGAATTATTAAAGAAAGAATTAAAAAATGAATCAGGAGAGAAAGAAAGTTTTTCCTCCCATTATCCATTCCACGTGTGACCTTCTTTCAGTTACGGCATTTAGAAATACAGGGTGCATTTTATGACGGCTTCTCAGATGTGTAGAAAATATTACCTTCTTTTTTATAAAAAATCATCTAGTACTCGCTTCGGCAGCATATATACTAAAATTGGAGTGATACAGAGAAGATTACCGTGGCTCCTGCACAAGGATGACATGCAAATTTGTAAAGCGTTCCATATTTTTAAAAGCTTTTGCACAGCAAAGGAAACAGTTAACAAAACCAAAAGACAAATGACAGAATGGGAGAAGATATTAGCAAAGGACATATCGGATAAAGGGCTACTGTCCAAAATCTATAGGGAGCTTAGCAAACTCAACACCCAAAGAACAAATAATCCAATCAAGAAATGGGCAGAGGACATGAACAGACATTTCTGCAAAGAAGACATCTAGATGGCCACATGAAAAAGTGCTCCACATCACTAGGCATCGGGGAAATACAAATCAAAACCACAATGAGATATCACCTCACACCAGTCAGAATGGCTAAAACTAACAAGTCAGGAAATGACAGATGCTGGCGAGGATGCAGAGAAAGGGGAACCCTTCTACATTGTTGGTGGGAATGCGAGCTGGTGCAGCCACTCTGGAAAACAGCATGGAGGTTCCTCAAAAAGTTGAAAACAGAGCTACCTTATGACCCAACAATTGCACTACTGGGTATTTACCCTAAAGATACAAACGTAGTGATCCGAAGGGGCACGTGCACTCAAATGTTTATAGCAACAATGTCCACAATAGCCAAACTATGGAAAGAACCTAGATATCCATCAACAGATGAATGGATAAAGAAGATGTGGTCTATGTATACAATGGAATACTGTGCAGCCATCAAAAGAAATGAAATCTTGCCATTTGCGATGACGTGGATGGAACTAGAGGGTATTATGCTGAGCAAAATAAGTCAGTCGGAGAAAGACAACTATCATATGATCTCCCTGATATGAGGAAGTGGAGATGCAACATAGGGGGTTTGCGGGGTAGGAGAAGAATAAATGAAACAAGATGGAATCGGAAGGGTGACAAACCGTAAGAGAATTTTAATCTCACAAAACAAACTGAGCATTGCTGGGGAGTGGGGGGGTGGCGGTAGGGAGAGGGCAGTGGGGTTATGGACACTGGGGAGGGTATGTGCTATGGTGAGTGCTGTGAAGTGTGTAAACCTGGCGATTCACCGACCTGTACCCCTGGGGCTAATAATACATTATATGTTTATAAAAATTTTTTTTAATTATTTTAAAAAATCATCTAATTCACTGGTAAAAAACTTCAAACACAAGGAAAAAAGAAGTAAGTATAATTAAAGACCTTTGTCTTCTTAAAACAACTGGGAAATGGCTTTTTTAACAGCTCCCTCTACCCCCAACAAAATGTACATATAGATTTACCTCTATATTATATTCTGCCCCATCTGTGTTGATTCTTATTGTAATATCATCATCTCCTATGTGGGCTAGAACTCTAGAGTCAGGCTCACCTTAAGAGAAAAAGAAAAATCCATCATTAAGAAATACTTATATCAAAAAATAAACTATGCACTAGTATCAATAAAAATCAACAGAGTCCTTCATCAGAGTGGAATGCGCCTAGGTACTGTAGAAATCTGCCACAAAGAAACAGAGGCCCCAGTAAGCAGCAAGATAGTCACATCTCCGAGTAGCCTCAACTCATCTGAAACCTTTCTCTTTCCCTCAATCTTCCTGTAAAAATTTCCCAGTGTGTTATAAAACAAAACCAAAAACAAACGTGTAGATGTTCTTCCGAAATAACATCACTTATTACTGGTTAAGAAAGAACTAAGAGAAGGGTGCTTGGGTGGCTCAGTTGATTAAGCGTCCAATTCTTGATTTTAGCTTGGTCATGATCTAAGGGTTGTGAGATCAAGCCCCCACAGGGTCTGCGCTTGGTGTGGAGTCTACTTAGGATTCTCTCTCTCCCTCTGCCTCTGCCCCCTCCACCCCCTCCTCAAAAAAAAAAAAAAAAAAAAAAAAAAAGAGAGAGAGAGAGAACACAAATAAACTAAGAGGAGGGCTGAAAGCATAATCTGGAACACACAGGGCTTGCTCTATTTGCAGATTTTTTTTTAAAGATCTTATTTACTTATTTGACAGAGAGAGCCGGAACACAAGCAGGGAGCGTGGGAGAGAGAGAAGCAGGCTTCCCGCCAAGCATGGAGCCCAATGTGGGCCTCAATCCCAGGACCCTGTGATCATGACCTGAGTGGAGGCAGATGCTTAACAACTGAGCCACCCAGGCGCCCTATTTGCAGATTTTAATGCCATTTCTTTTTCTGCAGAGGAAGTTCCACAAGTAAGCCCACAATTGCTCATTTGATACATCATCTTAGATAAGTACTTAACAGAACCATAAAGTCAATTATTTTACCTCCTAGCTTCCCTGTTTAAAATCTCATAAAGAAAGCCTACGATCCTTCCCTGGAGACAAGAGGTTAAATTCTTATCAAATGGGAGGAAATACTGCACCTGGGTGGCTCAGGTCATGATTTTATGGTCCTGGGTTCAAGCCCTGCACCAGGCCCTCTGCTCAGCAGGGAGCCTGCTCCCTCCCTCCCCCACCCACCGCCTGCCTCTTTGCCGACTTGTGATCTCTCTCACAAATAAATAAACAAAATCTTAAAAAAAAAAAAAAGGAGGAAATTCACTGTAATCATTAAAATAGACAATCAGTATCCATGCTAAGATAATCCTCATTTCCTCCTGTTTGAATGTTCCTCCTTTCAAACTTACATAACTTAGATACAACAAAAAGCAGTCCTTTGACACCCCTTCCTCCTCCCACCAAAAAAGAATATGAATCAAACTAGATCTGGGCACCTAATACCCCCAGACACAAGGGCAAACAAACAAGCTTCATACTAACCAACTACGTGTCCCCTGAAGAAGTCCTGCCATTTCACGGTGTACTCACTTTCGTCTTTACCATCTACCACCACGACTTTGAAATTTTGGGAAAAGTGTTCAGTACTTGATGTCAGGTATAATTTAAAATGCCTAAAGAAAAACATGCATCCACTTTTTACTGTAAGCGCATAAAATTTTCACATAAAATTTTACTGCACATAAAATTTTCACATAAAATTTTATTCTAAGCACATAAAATTAAGTTTACTTAAAAATAACTTGAGAGCTGACATTAATAAAAGACTATGCAAGTTATCACTGTTTTACTAGGTACTTAGCATTATGTCACCTACAAAGACGAATAGACAAAAATTTTTTTGACAAATTTCTTTAGGCTGTTAAGAATTCAGCAAAACAAAAGACTAGAATTAGGAGGAAAAAGATTCAAACAGCTTATGGGTTCATATTTCCTGGAGACTGAAGAATAAGGAAACACACAGGGATAGTTTAAGTCCAAATCCTGCTTGTCTAAAAAACTTACCAATGCCTGGTATTAGGTATGACTTACTGAACACCTACTCAGTGCTACATGCTCTGCTTATGCTGTCTCCACTTCACACAGTAAATATCGCCAGTTAAAGGTCAATCAACACACTCAAGGTTACACAGCTAGTAAAGGATGAACCTGGAAACCAAAATGCTGTATTTCAAAAGCCTACACAGTGCTGCTCTAGCAATCAAGCCGGTTTTATTGCTCTGCAAAATTAATCACTGCTACTTTCTATATTTAAAAGCACTCATGCTTTTTTTCTCCTTCTAAAGAGAACGTCTCTTTAAAAAAATTAATCCGCAATTCCTACAAGGAAAATAAATGTAAGATATCCAACATAGACATTAAAATACATACTTAGTTATTTAGTCAGCTTAATATTCTTTTGTTTTCTACCAGTTTCAGTTCTGACATAAATCTGGGTGTGGTGAGCAAGAATTTTTCAATTATTATTTACCCTTTCAATGTGCCCATGAATACCAAAGATAAAGGTATGTTTTTCATCTCAACCACAGGAACAAATTTTGTCAACTGTGAGGCTGAAACTATGAAATGTTACTTCCCGTGGGTTTGCCTAAGTCTACACTGCCAGAAAGAATCTAGACTGGGGCTGTCTCCATAGCAACAAGTATTTTTAACTTTTTGAGCAAAACAAGGTAATTTTAGTTCGCTGGTGGTTTTTTAATGGTCAGAGGGAAAGAGACAATAGAACATTATTTCAAAACTCCTTAGACCATCTTCTCCTGTTCTCCTAAAACATATCTTCCCACACATTCACAGCTACGATTTTTTCCGTTACACTTTAAAAAAAAAAAAAAAAAGGCAAGCCTATTCTAAATGCATTATTCAGTTTCAGAAACCAGAAAATCTGATCTTTTACAATTACCATCTAGTAATGAGCATCTTCACATTGGTAAGTTCGGCCCTATATAAACTGATCATTTCAAATATCCCGCTTTGTTTTAACAACACAGTGTAACAGAAAAGGTTTTGGAGTCTGACAAACCTAGCTCAAATCCTGTCTCCACCACTTAGTGCTTGATCTTGGCCTTTACCTCTGAACCTAAGTATTTTCATCTACAAATGAAAATAATACCATAATACCACCTACTAACTGAATAGTTTTGGAGGGTTAAATGAAATAAACTATTTTAAAGTACCTGGTCCAAAGTTTTCCTGCACGGTTAGATACATCTCCATTTAAACACTTCAGAGGAGGTGCCTGGGTGGCTCAGTGGTTAAGCATCTAGTTTTGGCTCAGGTCATGATCCCAGACTCCTGGGATCGAGCCCCACATCAGGCTCCCGCCTTGGCAGAAAGCCTACCTCTCCCTCTCCCGCTCCCCCTGCTTGTGTTCCCACTCTTGCTATGCCTCTCTCTGTCAAATAAATAAATAAACCTTAAAAAAAAAAAAAAAAAACTTGATGGAAACTCTGTAAGATAAATTACAAACCTCCCTGCCTCCTTACACAGAGAGATAATACACAGATATTGTTGAACATTCTCTTAAACAATCAATGTCATCTGGTGCGCCTGGGTGGCTCAGGCATTAAGCGTCTACCTTCAGCTCAGATCATGATCCCAGGGTCCTGGGATCAAGCCCTGAATTGGGCTCCCACTTCTCCCACTCCCCCCTGCTTGTGTTCCCTGCAAATAAATAAAATTGAAAAAAGAAAAAAAATCAGTGACATCTATAAGACCCAGAAGAGAGGAATGTGTGAGGTTATGGGAGTATTTCCCCCATAGAAAAAACTTTACAAGACACCTCCAACCTAAACTGAAAAAAGAAACTTAGAAAGCTAACTTCTGAGTTCTTATTTTGCAGTTTTCCCCTTATCCTTTGCTCCTATTTACCTTTTACTACTATACCTGCTCCTTCACCAAAATCCCTATCAGCACAGCTAAAATAGCACAGGCTTGAATTCAAATCCTTTATCTTCCACTTACTAGTTGAGTGACCTTGAGCAAGTTACCCAACTTCTCTGAGTCTCAATTTTTTTCCCCCCAAAAGCAGAGGAACGAAAACTTTGTGGAGCACAATGAGAATTAGAGATAGCACACACAAAGTGAATTACACAAAGTAACGGACAAACTAGGACTATGATTAATATCATCACTGCTCAAATTTACTATAGATCTGGAACAAACAACACAACAATTTATGAACTCTGATAGAAAGAAATTATTCAGAAATAATCTAAGGATAATGGCAGTAACTTTAAAAAAGCCAAAAAAGATATTATAAAATATATTTGCATGAAATATCAGTTATACATATGATAAATATACTAAGCATGACAGAATAAACCAATCAGAAGAATGATAAAAGGATACAAAAAGGTAGACACAGAAAAATAAATGACTTACAAACACATGAAAAGATGCTCAATTTCACACAAAATGAAAATCAAGACAACTATGAGACTCTATTCCCTTTTCACAGGGACAAAAATTAAGGGCTGATAAAAACGAGTATTGCCAAGGATTATATATCCTTACCTATAACCTGTAAGGTATATCCTTACCTATAACCTGTAAGGTTATTCTTACAGGATATATCCTTATCCTTACATATATCCTGTAAGGATAACCTTACAGGTTATAGGTAAGCTCATACACTGCTGCTAGAACAACAAACTGGGCTAATGTCTTTAGGAAGAAATATGGTAACAACAGTAAACATTTACAGTATGTATACCCTTGACTCATTCTCCTTTCATGAATGTATCCTATAAAAATACCTAAATAAGGTATAGTCACAACGATAGTTATCAGAGCGCTGTTTGCTATAGAAAACAAAAATCACTTCAGTTAAACAATATGTATCTATGGGTTATTAGCGAACAAACCATTACAGTTCTATGAAATAGAAATATTTATGCAGCTGTTAAAAAGGAGATAAATCTACTTACCTGTATTACCTACATGTACACAGATCTATATGCAAAAAATATGCACTAAAATCTTTTAGAAATTTGGGAAACTTATGCATTTGCAAAGTTTGAGGAGCACCTGAAAATTTCTTATACCCTCCGTAGTTCGCTTTTTAAACCAAGTGAATGTATTACTTTCTTTTTTTAAAATATTTGCTGTGGGGAGCCTGGGCGGCTCAGTCAGTTAAGCAACTGCTTTCAGCTCAGGTCATGATCCCAGAGTCCTGGGACTGAGCCCCACATCGGGCTCCCTGCTCAGCAAAGAGTCTGCTTCTCCCCTACCCCTCCCCCTGCTCATTCTCTCTCTCTCACTCTCTCTCAAATAAATAAACAAAATCTTAAAGAAAAAAAAAAGATTTAAAAAAGTAAAAACAGGCCTTCATCATTTGTTGGGGAAGTAGCCTCGCCTTCAAATACAGAGTGATTCAGCCCATTTACATTCTCTCAGGGTGTGTTTTGATATTAGTAAAGCTCCCTAAAAAGACTTTAGAACGAGACCTGCAATTATCTAATAGATTTACATCTGCAAAACTAAGAGAAAGCAAAATTACTACCCAGAGAGACCATATCGATTTATGGCACTATATTAATTTATTACCACAAGGCTATGGGGTCCTGAACAAATCTTTGATTTCTAAACCTCAGTGTCTTCATACATAAAATAAAGATATTAGTTAGTACACAGCTGATGGTTCTAAAGTAGAAAAAAATATTTTAGGGTATTAAAAACCATTCAATTAATTAAAATCCTTTTTTAGAATACCATAAACATCATTACCATCATTAATACCTTTGGAACACCCATTTGTTTGTTTTTAATAATCATCACTATAAATTTTGGAATAAGCAATAAGCAATATAAGAATTATTACTGACTGTAATTATATTACAAATTTTTAAAATGTAACTTCCTAAGACCCCAGTAAACACCCTTATTCTTCTACTTTTGCCAAACTAAGCCCCCATTGCCCGCAAAGTTTTCTATAAATAATCCAAATTACCTTTTCAAGGCTGAAAAAGTCAGTAGTGTTTCTAAATGTGTTGAGGCCTGTAGATCCCTTTTTCTTACTGAATGCTGTTGGATATTGGATAAAGAGAGGATATCGTAGTCTGAGAGTAAAGAATCAAGCTTTTCTGAAACAAAGGTAAAAAGGTTATTAACACCTAAACTTACTAATTAATTGTAGTATCACTAGAATGATAAAGTCTGACAAGAAACTCTTTCTGACATAATGCATTTTGAAGTGCTAAGCACAACCTATGAAGCATTCTTGCCAAAATAAATAAAAAGCAAAAAAAAAACACAAATTAAGCTGAATTTAATCAAGACCTAACTTCCAGTTTTTAAGACACAAAGGGATTAGATTGCCAAATTAACTAACAACCTTAGAAAACAATCAGTTGCATCCAGAATGTCAGA